>NC_054866.1:22448389-23073389 GCF_018320785.1 Cheilinus undulatus
CATCATTTTACTTAAAGCTGAGAGAGATGGAGAGAGCAGCAATGTATTCAGAGTTACAGGCCAGCATAATGATGGCAACATATTTGTACAGTTTAGACTCCAATGTTTTCAATTTAATTTTTTTATTTAGATTTATTTAACCAGGAAAACAATTAATTGAGATTAAGAATCTCATTTACAAGTGTCCTCACAAAGATGGACAGCAGCACAACAAAGACTCAGACACATAAAATAGAGCAATTAAAATCAAAGAAAAACATAATTAAAACAGGAAATGACCCAGTATTGGGTGACCATTTGTCAATAAATGCCTTTTAAAAATTACCTAATTATCAGTGACCAAACTTTTTTTTGTTACATTGGATTCCAAGTTTGTTTGTTGGAGTCTCCCTAATGTTAAAGCTCAGCCCCCGCAGTAACCACTGGAAAACAGTGAAACAATGCTGTAGAAATTAACCTAAATACAAGTTGTTCCCTAAAGAAGCTATACTAACTCTATACTATACTTACTGGGTGTCTCTTAACTCACACAAGCTTTGCATTTTTCATATTGAAATCTAAACAGAATGTGCCTTTCTATTCTTGCCCAAAGATGTTTGCAAAAGCTGTCAAATATTTGTGTTCTCATTACTTTAGTTAACATGTACAAATTTAGATCTCAGAGCAGACAAAGACTCGTGGCCCCACTAACTTCTTCAGCACCTGTTTTAGAGGGGCCCTGGACCCCAGGTTGGTGGTTGATGGTCTTTGATGGACCTAGAAACTCTGTGCTGTTTCATCTAAAATGCATTCAGTAACAATAGTTGCCATAATGATTCTATTCTGACATCCAGAGTGTTCTGAGTGTTCTCTTTAGAGTAAACGGTTCCCTGCTCTTGATGAAAGCATAGACCTCTACAGATATGAAAGACTGTCAATGATGGCAGTTTTAAGCCAGAAAAGAAATGACCTAAAACTGTGTATGCATGGAGTTTTTCAACTACTAAAAACACTTTTTTACATGGCACTGACGAGATTCTTCATAGTTATTCATAAAAAAACACATTTCTAGGTAACAAGTAGGGTTGGGAATTGCATGATAACTAATGATAAGATACGACATGATCCAGTTCACATGGCAAGATGGGCCTTACATGGCTGGCCTTGTAAGGCCAGCCATGTAAGGCCATGTATGGCCATGATACAGCAATTAGGCAATAATCAACATATTTTAAGATGATCATTGAACGAGCCGTCACAATACCTGATAAACATATAATGATAAATGGCCTCTAAAAGGTGAAGTATTTCAACTTTTGTCTTGCTAACTGTTGTTAATCTATGAAGGATTCATGAAGTAGTGACGAGAGTTGAAAAGTAGGGAAATCTGTGCTGAATGCTGGATTTTTTTTAGTAAAATCACAATATTTGAACGGTTGATTGTATAGTCTTGTCACATAAGGCAGGATTACCATGTATTGCCATATCTATATTATTTCCACTATACATATAAGCACTGCTTTCTGCCTCATATTTCTGTTCTGTTTTTACAAAAGAGAACTTATTCTGATATTTCTTTGTCAAGCTGATATTTATTAATCGAGCTATACCTGAGATGTACCCAAACTCTTTTTCTCTTCATCTGGTTTACATGTTGAGATCTGATAACTATGCTGGCAGAATAATGTTAACTTAAACTTATTAAGGCCTTTTAAAAAATGCAAGGTTCTGATGTGATTGTACAGTGAAGACGCTTGGTAACAGGCACCTGGTGTTAACCTGTGAACTCTCTCCTCAGGTGCTCTCTGCTCTGGACATCCTGCAGCCTCCACACATCGACTACTTTGAAGAAATGTATCCTTCCGCTGTACTGATCATGGATAAACGGACTCAGTTGTTGATGTTTCATTTAATAATAGAACTAAACACTGACCGCCCACTTTTTTGGCAGCTTGATTCTGTAAGTAAATTTTCCCATTCAGATCCTCCGCTGACATTTCAGAAAATCTTTAAATCAGTTCTTTCTAATCCTGGAACCAAACCAACAAGCTACCAGAAAAAATGTGACTTTAAAAGCTTTAAATTGATTGAATGAGACTATAAAACAAAGGAAAACGTACAGATTCATGACTGTGTACATATTTTTCATGGAACTAAGGGTGGTATGCATTCCACTATCCATTGTGATTTTCTGGAGGTATAGTTTTGAGAATTTTCAAAAAATATATAGTCTTTCTTACATTTATCTTCAATGTACTATTTATATTGTTTTATCTTAATGCAGTGTGAGAATAAAGAGCATTTTTAGGTAACACTTAAGTAGTAATTATCTAGTAAATTCTCAGGAATAAGGTGGTAATTACCTTGTTATAAGTTTAATCAATCAATCAAATTAATTTATAAAGCACATTTAAAAAACAGCAACAGCTGACCAAAGTGCTGTACAAGACAGAGAATCATACAGAAAAGTCAAGATGCACACACATAAAACTAAAAGCAGTGAGGATAATTATTATAATGACGAAACAAACTAAACAAAAAATAGATAAAAAATAAGAAGTTGTTAGAGCTATGTTGAATATAAGGACCAGGTCACTGGGCTTCGGACTCAAAAGCCAAACTGTAGAGATACGTTTTGAGACGGGACTTAAAGCAGTCAACGGAGGGGGCAGACTTGATTGAGGGTGGGAGGTCATTCCATAGTTGAGGGGCTTTTATTGAAAAAGCTTGGTCACCTCTAAGTTTATTGTTGGAACGAGGGACAGCCAGAGGTCCCATGTCTGTGGATCTTAGGGGCCTGGAAGTAGAATAAGGGCTGAGGCCATTTACAGCTTTTAACACTATCAGAGCAACCTTAAAATCAATCCTATACCGTATGGAAGTTAGCATTTTAACATGCAATAGCTCAGATATAGGGTATAATAAGAAGGTATTTACCTAGTAAAAAGTATTAATTATCAAGTAATACCTTTTGTTGTTTTGGCAATTCTCTGGTAATCAGGCGTTATTTTACCATAACCCTACCCTAACCTCAACCCCCTAACTTTAAAATTATTTATTATTCAGAAGGGATTCATTTTAATTTAGTGGTCCAAAATAAAGAAACTACCAGGGAATCATTAAGCAAGTTGTATAGAAAATTATCATCTTATTTCTATGAAATTACTTGATATAATACCACCTAATTACAGAGAATTGCCACAATATTACGAGGAATTACTTGATGATTAATACATAGTTACAAGGTAAATATTTACCATTTATTACTATAAAATTACTGGGTAATTACAATCAGAGACGTCCTTCTACTGTCTAGGGTTGTAGCGTGGTTCTTTTTCTTAAAGACAGCATAGAAAGCATGCTTATCTTGTGTCTTCTACAAGAGTTTTTAACTGGTAAGTCTACTTTGGATGGTTATGATATTATAGTCAATTATTAAATCTACTCTGGATAAATTAATGGGATATTTACTCATTGCTAGACCCACATGACTGAGCTCTATTCTCTCCCTGAATGTGAGAAAGATGCTTTAACAACAAGGGGAATACGAACTATTACTAATTTAACACTGTTCATATGTGTCCATAGACAGTTATGCATACAGAGATATTTTTTAACAATAATAAGACAAATTCTAAAAGTTGAGGCTCTACAGAGCAAAAGTGAAAAGTGAATACTCTGGTTGAATAATTTATTGATCATGTTGATGCACATCTCCTATAAAGGAACAGTTTGCCTCCTGAAAGTCATCTGTCTAAAATCCGTCTTACCTCCTAGATCCTCTTTTAGTATCTGAGCCTCTGGGCCCAGTCCAAAGTGACACACACACACACAGATGCATGTGCATGAACATCAAAACATACATTAAAAAACAACCAACAGAAATAATAGTCCATATAAAACATTATACTTCCATTTATAAGCAATAAATCCAAGACAGTGTTTCAGTCAAACATCCCACACAAATCAAGAAATAAACAAAAACATTTCCAACGAGGCCCCTTTTTTCACTCTGTAAACTTGTGACCTCACTCTAGTGGTGTTGTATGCAGGAACTTCTTCAGTCTTTGCAGAGACAAAAGAAATAAAAAAGGAAACGATTAGAAGTTAAATGAGCAGTTTCTTCCAAAAAAGGCACTGTGTTCTGCATGTGAAATTCTTCTCAAAAATGTTTCTCAATTTTTTTTTCTCTTTGAGCTATACAAAACTAAATGCAAGCAATTTTTTCCGTTTTAAAATACATATTAAAATGTCTGGATAAATGCAATATAAATCATCATGAATTCTCACTTTAAATTCTGGTAAAATAAGCTTCCTAATGTAAATATTTCCTCATCTTTTCAGCCTGTTAGCTGTCATCATATCACAGTAAAACCTGTTTATTTGAGATGTAGTGCTGTAGAAAGGCTGTCAAAAATTTAAAGAATTGGATACTTTTCCATACCACATGTTTGTAAATAATACAAGCTTCAATATGTTAATGATTTTATTGTCTCAAAGGGTACAGAAGCTTAAAAAATCTACATTTATATCATAAGACAGATGTACACCTCCATTGTATTAATGCAATTTAGATAGTGGGCAGGACTCAATTTTTGGTTATTAGAAAATACAAGGCATTTCTTAATATTGGATGTGTAAGACTTAACTAACTTTCACTAACTTTCACACCTTAAATTATAGTTTTAAAATCAAATAACAGTACAATAGCGATCAACAGGCAGAATGGTGTCCATTCATTTTCCACAGAATGCCCCGGTCACCTGCTTTCAGCAGTGGACTGAGTTTCTCTCTCCTAATCGTGCACAGCTTTACAGCAGTAGTTCACACAGCAGCATTCAGCTTAGAAAGAAGCCAATTAGCCCGTCTCAGAGCTGTTTGATACAATGGCTGAGGCTTAGGGACTGAAGAGGACGGTAAAGCTGAGAAGAGACCGAGTGACCGAGCAAGAAGCCAGAGTAAATATTGGACAGGCTTTTACACGTTTGGCTAGAGCTTCCTGAAACAGTAGGCTGTCAGTCCAGCACAGAGCTGATTATGGTGTTGTTTGATGGGTGAATAATATGCACATACACATGCAATTTGCAAACAGCCATATTTATGCAAAGTCAGGTCATATATCTTTGCTTTATCAGTCCATGTTGTAGCTTGTCAGAAATGAAGCCAGAAAGAGTATTATTAGAAGTTCTGTTTGATGGTAGTGTTGGACTTTGAGACCAATCTGAGTTTCTACATAATGTAGCTTTAACTCTGTGTTCAACTCGTGTTTTAAAGCTTTTTAAATGCTAGGAAGAGGATATATTAGCTCATTATCCACCCTAACACTTTATAATAAACAAACTGAACAGAAAAATCTCAATAATATAGAGAAGGATCCATGAAGGTCCTGCTTTCTTCTTCATTTTTTCCACTGAAGTTCAGAGTGAATGCATCTGAAAACACGCTTCGGTTTCAAGGCGGTTTTCCCTTCACAGCTGAGGTTTTCTGCTGACTCTGCTGCACTCTCTGATCATTGGGGTCCTTTAAAATTCTGTTTCTTAATTAGTTTCATTCAACATGCTCCATTGTTCATACAGAGAACAAAGATGTGTCCCTCTGTGGAGAGATTTCAGCCGTGCTAGGATGTTCATGTAGGCGACCTGCAGGTGAAATTACCTAAAAGAACTCTACTTTATTCATATGATTCACACTCAAACATCACTGTGTTTAAAGCCAAACAATGAGAGTATCTGAGCTGAAGCAAGGTTTAGATTTTTACAACCTCTAATAAAATGCTCTTAACTGCTCAGAGCTACATGTGACGCCACAACAAGCTTTTTATAACTTTTATATTTAATCATGAGGAAATGAGTCAGTCTCATTGGAGAGGTCATAAATAATCAGAAAAGAAGAACTCAGAATTTAGTGTCATTGATAAATGTAACAACATATGCTTCTTATTTTATGAGCTTTTAGTCTGTAGTGTGGAGATTTGATGCAGATGACAATTAAATAAAGGTAATATCTTTGATATTTTAACAAACACAGAGAAACAGACACTTAAGAATGAATTCTCACAGTGTAAGTGCACCTTGCCATGCTGCCTACATGTTTAAAAGTGTGATACAGAGTGGGTCATTCTAAAGTACGTCTTTAAATGTGGAACTGTGTTGATACCTGTTAGTCCCAGCCTAGTGGGTACTAGAGGTAACATAGAAGTGACCTCTCCTTCTCACTCCCAACATGACCAAAGTATAAAAAAAGGAACAGGAAACGAATTTGCAGTCCACAAACAAAATTTTAATTATCCTTTTTCTTATATCAGTGCAAATAATTTAAATCAGGGATATATAGCTAACATAACAAACAAAAACCCTCTTATAAATCAAATACCACTCTTGGGTTTAAACATTAGTGAAATTTCATCCCTGATGGATATTCCACAGTCAACTGTAACTGATATTATTAGAAAGTGAAAATCACAGAGTGGGGTCAACAACTGCTTAGGTGCATAGTGCCTTTTCTATTCCAACATGACTGTGCCCCAGTGCACAGTGCATATAGACCTGGTTTGATGAGTTTGTTGTAGAAGGATTTGACTGGCCTGCACAGAGCACTGACCTCAACCCAGTTGAGCATCTTTGGGATGAACTGGAACAAAGACTGGGGGCCAGGACTTCTTGTCCAACATCAGTGCCTGACCTTATAAAAGCTCTACAGAATGATTGAGCACAAATTCCCGCAGAAACTTCACTAAAATCTTGTGGAAAGCCCCCCAAGAAAACTGGAGGCTGTTATACAGATGAGGACAAAATTATAAGCCCCCCTTGTGAAAATTTCAGTTTTTCCAAGTATTATTTTGGACGCTTACATTATTTTTACATTGCACACAGAAACAAAATTATTTCAAAATTAAAAACCCTCAAAACTACCAGTGTCAAAATAATTAGTACCCCTTAGAGACACCTTTTTTGCTGACAAAAACCACTGTTGTGCAATGATGTGCTTTACCTTTGTAATGCTCAGTGCCCGTAAAACCAAGATACGACTCCAGTTTACACTCAGTATAAAAACTTCAGTGAGGGCTTGAGCTGTCATTTGAGAAAAAACTGAAAGCTATCTATGCAAGAGAGCAGACTAATTATTATTCCTTTTTTATTTCTGTTAATCCCACTGTGTCACAGATAAAACTCCTTACCCCCCATAGATAATGTCTTCCATCATTTTTTTCTGTAACATTTTTTCTGTATGCTCTTGAATATTTTTGCTGTTTTACACCCTTAAGCTCTTATTGCTCAGATATGTGGTGACTGAACTGATGCAAAGTGACCTCCATAAGATTATTGTCTCACCGCAGCCTCTGAGCTCGGACCATGCCAAAGTTTTCCTCTACCAGATCCTACGAGGTAGGAACTTCTCTGCTCTTTATTGTCTTTTTTTCTTTAAATATTTCTAATATGTACAAAAACTTCAAGATGATCTCCCTTAAACAGTAGAAAAGATGCAGGTATGTGTTTACAGGAACCACACAGTGCTTCCTGATCTCTTAGACTCTCTCTTCTGAAGTTCTTCAGTGAGGGAATAAATCAAACATTTTATAATAGATTTCCATACAGTCACATGAGTCACCCCCCTGCTGGACATTAGAATCTCTTACAGACAAGATTGTTTCCTCTGCTGTAATATACCGACCTCCTACTCCTCCTCCTGTAGGACTGAAATACCTTCACTCTGCTGGCATCCTGCATCGAGACATCAAACCTGGCAACCTCCTGGTCAACAGCAACTGTGTGCTCAAGGTGAGCACATAAGGCAGCTTTTTTAATCAGATCATAAAACATGATCCAACACAGACCTGAGGGATAAAGGGTTCAATTAACAAGAAATATTTAGCTGGTGTTTCTACATCCTGACACGTTTTAGATCATCTTTACTGTCCTTTAATTGGGCATAATCCATGTCAGATTTTGTAATATTAATGTATAACACAGTTTTGAAACACTTTCATCTATTAGTATGCTTTTACTTACACAACCTAGTTTGACATGTTGCATGAATTCGAGGGAAATGAGGTGTTAAAAGAAACTCTAAGAAATGACATCACTAAGAATAAAATACCAATGCACGCACAAGTGAAGTTCAGAGCGTTAAAAATATGATATTCCCTTTAATAAACACGCGTGGATTCCCAGTTATAGTCTGTGTGTGGGAATCTACGTGATATAACACCTGCTGTGGTCGATGAGTAACACACACAGCGGCTGTTTCCATCTGAGTGGGAGACGCTCGCTCCTCTAACACCTCATCGTCTTCCAGATCTGTGACTTCGGCCTGGCCCGGGTGGAGGAGTCAGACGAGTCACGCCACATGACTCAGGAAGTGGTGACACAGTACTACCGCGCTCCGGAGATCCTCATGGGGAGCCGCCACTACTCCAACTCCATTGATATCTGGTCTGTGGGCTGCATCTTTGCAGAGCTGCTGGGGCGACGCATCCTCTTTCAGGCCCAGAGCCCCATTCAGCAGGTAAGGACTGATGTCTGAGGAGACCTGGACGAGAGCAGAGGTGCTTCAGAAAAGCATCAACATTAGCAAACTTTCAGTAGGGAGTTTGTTAAACATTTATCCAACAGATTTTAAAGGAATCTAACTAACTCTACTACTACTATTGCTACTACTAACTTAAGAAAGAAAAAAGGAATCTCAAATACTTAAAAAGAAATGGGAATGGTTTTTTCTCATCTGTAAAGTTTACAAATTGATTTGTAAAGATCATTCCATAAGTATAACATTAATTTTCAAATCTGTGCTTTTCCAGCAAGTCCAATAGCTAACATTAATATATAGGATCAAAATTGTTGTTATTGAGAGTTACTAAACCCCAGAAGTTCAGCTGGGGTGGAATTAAAAAAAAAAACTTATGAGCAATGCTAGGAGAAGGGCGGTAAGGAGACATGCCCTCTCACTCCTTCATGCTGTCATTTGTTAACCACAGCATCATTCAGTTTGCTGCTTTTGCAGATTTGATTATTAGCCATAATGTCGTTACCATCCAAAGCAGACTTGCCATGATCATGTAGGAAACAGAAAGCTCCAGCAACACTTGTAGTTTAGAGAACAACTTTTTTAACTACAGGTATTACAGGAGCTTTCTGTTTCCTTCAAGACTTTCTTTATCCTCCATGCACCTTGAAAGCTGTTGAGGTTGTGCAAAAAATGCCTGCTTCAGTAATACGCGGTTATGTAGAAGACAACTTTCTGTGATGTCAACTTAATTTTAAGGCATAAATGGTCTATTCATGATCTTGGGGAAAAGAACTACTCAATCCTAGGAGGTCACAGGGTTGTCTCAGATTGGTGGAGGTGGCTGTTATCTATGTGTTTCGACTAATTGCTGCTCCTGCTATCATGGAAAATGTGGGGGGTAGCTGTTGAGCTGTGTTGATTCACATTTGAGGAATTGCTTTGCACACCTGTTTCTTAAGACGTGTCAGAGAGCAAGGTGTCCAACAGGCAGTTCAGAGAAAAAAAAGGGTATTTGCAACATTTCAGTTCAAGACCTTCATCGGGCACTGTTTGTACAGTACCAAACATTGCAAAGACAACCTCTTTTTTGGAAGTTGGTATTCCTGGCTACCATTGCACCATAAAGACAAAAGAACACTTTGCCAAAATGCTTGTAGGAGACTCCATGGCCAGGTAGGAAAAAAGTTCTTAGATCTGATGAGACCAAAATGGTACTTTTTGGCCATCAGACAAGACACTATGTTTGGCAGACACCAGACACTGCACACCAGGCACTGTTTGTCGGATGAAGGTCTGCTACCAACTAGGAGTGCACCGATCGATCGGCCAAAATTGTGCCGATTTCCTTAATTTTGGGAGATCTGTGATCGGCCGATACTTAGATAAGATCAGTGGATAAGATCAGTTTCATATGTACCTCTATCTACTAAAATGTGAAAAATAAAAGACTAAAGGAACTGATGTAATTTAGTAGTTTGGGCAGCGATGCTCTAAACTTTTCATTTATAATTGAGAGAACTGCCTCGTGCAGTTAAAACAACAAGTTTGTATTATTCCACGGGTATTGTTCAATGTTTTTCAATAAAATAAGATTGGAACATTGAAGGGGTATGCTGTCAGTTATAAAAAAAACATTGGTATCGGCCAAAATCGGAATTGGCAGGTCAGGCTTTTTAAGATCGGTGATCGGACAGAAAATTGCAATTGGTGCACCCCTAGTACCAAGTAAATGCCCCCTTTTTTTGCAAGGTGGACAGTGTGCTGGAGTTTTCTTTGAACTGTTTGCTGAGATCTGAAAAAAGTACAAGTCAGGGGATGGATACAAATCCATCATCAAGAAATGGAGGGAATGTGGCACAAGTAACCCTATCTGGACAAGGCTGTCCTCACAAACTGAGTGACCATGTGGAAAGGAGACTAGGGAGAGAGGCCATCAAGACACCTATGACTACTGTGGAGGAGTTACAAGCTTCAGAAGCTGAGATGGGAGACTCTTGATACAACAACTGTTGCTTGGGTTCTTCACTAGTCAAAGCTTTATGGGAGAGTGGCAAAGAGAGAGCTAGTGTTGAAGAAAACTCATTAAATCTGGACTAGAGTTCTCCAAAAGGCTTGTGGGAAACTCCATGGTCAAGTCGAAGAAAGGTCTTTGGTCTGATGAGACCAGACACCGAACACTGCACAACACCACAAACACCATCCCCACTGTGTAGCACGGTGGTGGCAACAACATGCTGTGGAGATGCTTCTCAGCAGCCGGCCCTGGAAGGCTTGTAGAGGTAGGGGGTTAAATGAATGTGACAAAATAGAGGAAAATCATGGAGGACAATCTTATTCAGTCTGCAAGAGAGCTACAGTTTGGGAGAAGATTTGTTTTCCGGCAAGAAAATGACCCGAAATACACAGCAAAAGCTGCTCAGAAATGATTTAAAGATAACAAGGTGAATGTTTTGAAGTGGCCAAGTCAAAGCCCAGACCTCAATCCAATAGAGAATTTGTGGCTGGACTTGAAAAGGGCTGTTCACGCCTGATCTCCATGTCACCTGACAGAGGTTGAGCAGTTTTGCAAAGATGAATGGACCAAACTTTTTTGTATTTTGTTGTAAAGAAGAAAAAAAGCTGAATTATGTTGACCATGACTGATTTATAAAAAACAATAGAAGGATAAAACTTTAAAGGGGGTGGGTAGTTTTAATAGACACTGTATGACACCTGCCAGAAGATCAGTCAATTTAAAAAGCAGGGCCTCAACCTGTAGAGTGCAGTTGCTATGGTTATTCCTAACACAATATATAGGATTTAAATACTTTTTAATCAAATGCTGAGATTTGTACCCTGGTTGTTGTTTTTCTTTTGTTCAAGTTCTTCCTGCTTTATTTGTTTCGGCAGTGTGGTTTGTATTTATGAACTTCATATGTTCTATTATTGTAGTTTTGTCTGCATTGGTGAAACATACTGAATATCTGCTGATGACAGGCTTGTGATTGGTCACGTGCTACAAACACTTTGCCTTTCATGAGAAAAGTGCTTTTCATGAACGAAGAATTGATAATGCAAAACCTCACTGCTGAAATGTGCAAAAATATTCCTCCCTATCACTGACTGTGTTTATGTGCATTTGTGTTGCAGCTGGATTTAATCACTGACCTGTTGGGGACCCCGTCTCTGGAGGCGATGAGGACGGCGTGTGAAGGAGCTCGAGCTCACATCCTCAGAGGACCACACAAACAGGTGAGCAGTCTGTGCCTGTCTCCAGGTTACATCATCTAATACCTCATTATGACAGGAGAACTGAAACAGCACCAGTATGTTCCAGAAAATCAGTACAGAGAAATAACAATGGCAGAAGTATAATTTTCTTATTCACTTTCCTAAAGATAAGGCTTTATTTAGAGTATTACGAATATTTATACTTTATATCCGGGGGAGGTTGTTTGATTATTTTCCTGCCTGTCTTGTCTGTAGCCGTCCCTTCCTGTTCTCTACACCCTGTCGAGCCAGGCGACCCATGAAGCGGTCCACCTCCTCTGCAGGATGCTGGTGTTTGATCCGGTGAGTCACTCAGCTATTCATAGATCTGCATGATGTTTTTTTAATGAATGAAACCCACTCAGTCCGTCACTTAGGTGTAATTAAGATATGCAATCAACAACAAAGAGAGAAAAATCACACGCCTCCTCTTAGTTCTAGCCAGAGGAAGTGACTGTAGAGACACTCTGTACTGAGGAGACATGCTGATAATTGTGTAAAAGAAGAGGCACTGACTGAATCTGTTTCCAAATGTAAAGATGGAGCCAATCACTGGATTTATTTCAGAGTTTATTCCTATTCACTCACAGGGGACTTGCAATGTTTCACACTGTAAAGAATCCTCAAAAAAACTCACAGACTTGCATTGCATCTTCATAAAAATTCATCTACAAAATCAGACATTTAAAGAAGCAACAATCACGGACAAAGGGCTGCTTAGCACAAATGAAGTGGATTTACATGAATCAAAGTTTAGTTGAAAAACAAAACTTAAATTCCATATTCTGCAGCTTTTACTGTTCCAGCTCTGTACCGCCTGACCTATGCCAGGCTCATGGCACATCAATCATAGGCCCTCTGAGGCGGGAGTGCGATGTTAAGACAGGTGCTAGTCTCAGCTGCCAACAAATACCTGTTCTATGCTGAGCTCTCCTGGTCCACTCCAGTGGCTCCTGTGCTTTCGAGGGATAAAAGTTGGGTAAAAAATTAGCTTGGAAGCCGTGGGCTGAGGTAACCAGTTAAGGGGCCAGTATTACAGTTAATTGTTTTGTTGCTGAGGTCTAATTTTTATTTGTTTTCCAGTCAAAGCGGATTTCAGCGAAGGACGCTCTGGCTCACCCGTACTTGGACGAGGGTCGACTGCGATACCACACTTGCATGTGCAAATGCTGCTACACCACGTCGTCCGGCCGCGTTTACACCAGTGACTTTGAGCCCGTCACCAACCCGAAGTTTGATGACGGCTTCGAGAAGAACCTGAGCTCTGTGAGACAGGTCAAAGGTCAGTATTCAACAGAGTACATAAGCTTATTTTTTACAGTTTTAAGATGTTTAAGATACCTTTTTTAATTCTTGGAAAAGAATAGAGTGTATCCCTCCAGCGATGCATGTTGCTCAGATATAATCCTATAAAATACTATGGAGACACTATAAAGTGGAAATAAAATAATGGATTTAGAGATAAAGAAAAAATCTCATTTTGAGATTTCAGATCGGTCTTTATTCCTAACAGACATGTTTTTATCTTTTGAGTCGTTATAATGTCCTGCAGGTGGCTCCTGCACATTCAACAAAAATGTTGAATGTTCATAGGTATGATAACCCCTGAATGTAAAAAAGGATAGGCTTTTTTATTTTTCAGGAAAATATAATCTACTATGATAACCCTATATTAAGTTTGGGTATTTTTTTAGAAAAAAAAAATCTAAAATTCAAGTTTTTTTCCTTCATTTGTGACTACAAACTGATGTTCTTTGTTGTGGATAAAAGAGGAACTTCAAGGACATCAATTGTTAGGATGCAGGATTTGCATGATATCAGCAGATTTTAATCTTCAAAAGTAAATTATCAGTAATTATCAGCAAATAATGAAAACTAGGGCTTGGTGGGGAACTATTTTCTTAATCCCTCTCCCGCTGCATTTCTGCCCATTACCGCCCTCTCCTGCAGCGCATGCCATCCAATCCTGCCTGCACCCACACAGATTCTGCCAATCCATGTTAGATATTTAGAATAACACAGTGCATTTAATTAAAGGTATATTAGGTATATTAAGTGTTCACTTAAAGATGCAGTGTGTAAAACTGAATATCAACATCTAGAAGTGGGTTTTAGATTACATTTCTCTGCTGGAAACCGTGGCAACCAGTTGAATTTAATGTGTATCTGTAATGTGAATTCCTCTATGTTACCATGGAAACATGTAAAAATCCAAGATGGTGGCATCCATGGAGGGGACCTTCCCTATGTATGAATTGAAGGTTTAATTCTGAGTTGTTGTTTTTTTTCAAAATAGCTATTTTTGAATTTAGATGACACAACCATCTTAGAAATGTTTCGTTTTATTTGACCAAGTTTATTCAGCTAAATGCTACTAGGCTAAATATTACACACTGCACCTTTAAGCACCCCCCTGATTAATTTTTCTCTCTGATTGAAGAAAACCCTAAGAAAATAAAGGATCAAGGATGGCTAATAAAGAAGCTAGGAGTCTCAGACTGATTTAACTCCTGGTTAAAGCTTACTAATAGCAATGTCAAAATTATAATTAACTACCTTATCGACACATTATTTACCATTGTTTATTTTTAAGTCATATAGAGGTGTTAAAGAGAGTTTTTACTTTGATCTGGGTTTGCAGAGCAGGTGTATCATCTGAAAATGTCTTCCCATATTTACAGCTATAATATCGGCCTCATATATTGTGAGTATAAATCATATCTGCCTTAAATAACTGCAGAATGTACAGCTTCACCATGAAGCTTGGGCACCTAACACTCAATGAGGCCCACAGTGAGCTCAGGACATCTTGAACAAAGACTTAAACATAAATAACCACGAGATTATCTTCTTCCTCACTTCTTTTTCAGTTTCACTTGACTCAGCCTCTTTACACAGGAGATACCTGGTGTTTTTCACAAGAACGATAAAAGGTGTGCATACTTTGGTGTTGGTATAGGCTAAAATAAGGTTGGAAATAGTGGCAAATCTGCAAAAATTCAATATTGTGCATCCTGGACTTTGCTGCATTTCTACTGTATCACAGACCAAACTACTGAGTTGTTTGTTGATTTTTTCAGGTATGATGTTTTAGCCAGAAGACTCTTTTTAGAGTCAAACCCGCTTTCAGCTTTTCTGGAACTGTGCAATCATTTTTGAATCATTTCCTTCTTTTGTCTGCTGCTTGTGCATTTATTTCCTCAGAGATCATCCATCAGTTCATTCTGGAGCAGCAGAAGGGGAGTCGAGTGCCGCTCTGCATCAACCCTCAGTCAGCTGCTTTCAAAAGCTTCATCAGGTACAACTCCAGCAATCTTCACACAAAACCCCTTTCAGAAACTCCACCTTTTCCTGGGCATGTTTGCGTGATAGATTCTTGTTAACCCTACCTACTCTGGTTTCTCTGCCCACAGCTCTACGGTGGCTCAGCCCTCTGAGATGCCTCCGTCTCCGCTGGTGTGGGAATGAAAACTGCTGTGCGTCATCAGCGTCTCTCCTGACCCGCTGCTAAACAGGGAACAAGAATGTGGTGGTGTCGTCTGCGTAGCATTTCACTGGAGAGCAGAACTCACCTGCAGGTCTGCTCAAATTCACCTGCAGGTCTGCTCAGCCTCACCTGCAGTGAATCCACTGGGGGGCGATCAGAGGTGTTTATTACACATGAATGAGACTAAAACTCTGTAGACCAAATCAGAATGTTTTAGACAAACCCATCTGATCATTTCCTGATAGATTTTACTGGTATTGCATCTTAATGAAGTATGTTTTTGCTATATATATATATATGAATACAAATTTAAAAAGATGTCTATTTAGAAATTACCTGATTTATGATTAGGGATGTTCCAACGCTGGTACCAGGATCTGAAATGCTGACAGAGCTTGAAAAACTGGATCAAGAATCCATTATTATGATTGTCTATGCGGGGATCAGATATTGCAATTGTTGGCCTGGAATCAGATCAGCTTGTCACATGGAAATTCACCTATTATTTTTCTTCTTCAGTGAGCAGCTCAATGCTGCCACCATAGAGGTATTATGTTAACCACCTGTAACTACAAAGAGAGAGCAATAGTCAAAAATACGTTAAATTAAACCATCTAATGTAAAAAGCTTAGTTTTTTCCCACCTCCCCTTGGCCACAGCAGGTCCAGAGGGCAGGAAACTTAACTGCCACTCAAGTGAGTGTACCCTAATATAGGTTAAATGCTTATTTTTGGTGAACTTCATTGATTTAAAGGATTTAACAAGGAGTTGAATTATGCAACAGTTATGAAACTAACTGGCTCTGTTATAAGCATAAAGCTCCTTTTCCACTTTTATTTCTATTTAACACAGGCCTGAGGCAACACAAGTTTATAACGAGTTCTCCATTCTCAGGGCTTTTTGTTTTGCATGCCTAATACCCCTTAAAAAAAAGAAAAAAACTTTGGTCTAGATCATGTAAATTGAGCCCTTTTAACAGATAAAATTGCATTACAAATGTCATAGAAGTTTTAAAGCTGCTGTAAAATGTGAAATTATCTTCTACAAAATTCACAAATCATAAATCCTTTTGCATTTTGCACAATGTTCAATGATTCAATTGAGCTTTAGATAACCTTATAATCTTAAAGAACACGCTTTAAAAACTGATCTCCTGCATACAGATTATACTGTATATTAATGATCATTCGATCATAAAAAAGTCTCTCATTAATTTTGCACATAATTATTTCCTTTACTAAAAATGCTGGGAAAGTTCAGGCATCGCATAAAGGTTATCAAAACTTTTGGAGACTTAGAAACTTGTGAAAATATTGTCAAAGTTTTTGAACGTGTTAGAATGTGCAGGAGTTTGCCAGCAATTTTTAGTAAATAAAAACAAGAATTACCCAGTACCCGGTCTCTAGCACTCTGATTTTTCTTGTGTCAAACAGATAAAACTACTGTTTGATTTTTACTAGAATCATGCCAGCATTTCAAATTCTGGTACCGTGTGTCAGAGTCAGTTTTGGGGGAAAAAATGTCAGCATTGGAACATCTCTAATCACAATAAGGCTCTTTGTATTATTACCCCCTCCTTCACCTCTGCACGGGTGAATTAAATCCAAATTCTTATCCAGACAATCGATTGTAGTTGTGTTTAGATGTTGAAGGCAACTGAGAGTTCCCCGTTTATATATAACATGCACTTGAGCATATTGATATTTTAATTTATAAAAATAAGGTATTTTAAGCATGTTCTGTGTCCACATGCACATTTGGCCATTGTTTTTACTTATATAAAAATTTATTTGCCAAAGATCAGGAGCCTCATGTATAAATGATGCAAAAAATATAATGTCTGTGTTCCCCTTTTATCCTTTTCAAATTTTCCAGAATGTAACTGTCTTTATATATTTTATATAATAGTCGGTTATGTCCCTGAGTGGACAGAAGAAGGTGTTTCTATTGGCTGTTTTCAACCATAGGCTTCATATAAGAGATAAACGTTCAAACTGATATCACTAAGAGCCATCTCCTTACTAAACCAGACTTTTTCAGGTCACATTGATAGCATCTTGCCAATCACTGGTAGCTCTGCTCTCCTCCCCTGCTTTCTGTTCTCTATGAGTCAAAATGTGACCATAATTTACTAGATTTACATTACATTTTTGAATATAACTTGAAGCTAAAGATTAAGGCCATAAACCCATCATGGAAATGTTTAAAGAGGAAAAAAAATCAAGTGATAAGTAGGAACATTTTAACGTGGACTTCTATACAACCAGGGTCTGATTCACATATGATTTTGCAGTATTTGCAGCTGGTAAAATTGTGCAAATAAGTCAAAAAGGTATCGTCTAATTCACAAAAAACTCACAAAGGCTTCAGTACTGTCCTAACTGTGCTACAGAGCAAACCGTCTCCTGTGCTGTTTGCATGTATTTATGCAGTTGGCTGGATAAAAATGGCCCCTTTCTGTTTAAATTAGCATCATTGCACAAATAATGTGATTCACAAACCGCGGTGCTAACAGCCACACTCAGAGTGAAAACATGATCATCTGACGAGAGCAGGTGGTAACTTCATAGCAGTATTTATAAGATGTCCAAACTTTCCAGTGATTTTTATGACTTAAAATGAATGATTTGTAAAAAAGTGAATATGACTTTGGCATTACTATCATTAGTATAACGAGGGGTTAGATCAGTCCATGGCTGTCAGTGGCTCCACTCTTCATCTACATGTGTGGAAACAGCCTGTCCCTTTTAGCTTCGTTCAAGAAGGAGTGTAGGTTTTAAAACAAACTCATATCACATTTTTAGAGTCCTGTGTCAAAATAAAGTGTTAAAGTTTACCCTTCCCTCCTAGCTTACCATCTTTATGTGGCCAGAACTGAGCTCTGTCAGCATGAGAGCTGAGCTCTCTGCAAAGTATAGGTGCAGATCACTTCTCTACTCAATCAGACACAAAACAAGAGCAAACTATATGGAGCACGACAGCTTTAATATGTGTTTTCACCAGAGCTATCTGCTTTGTGAATTAGACCTTAAGATAGGGCAGCTAGCGGAAGGAAATGTGTGATTCTTGGAGCTTTAAGCTGCTGCAACCCAGTCTTGGTGAAACAGACCCTTACGCTCTGCTGAGCAATGCAGGTTCTTTAATTCAAGTCTACTTTCTATTTACAGTCTAAGGCTCAGGCACTGGGTAAATCAGTTAACATATTTCAGAAACAGCCAATGTCAGAGATTTGTACCTGTTGTTCTGCCCTCTAGTGGTCAAGTATGCTCAGGTTTTAACCTAAGCTGCAGTATTAGGCTACAAACATTATGCATCAGTCTGACAAAATATAGATGTTTGGACAGGCTTATACATGAGGCTCCATTATATTTGTATAAAAGATAAACTTATCCTAATATTTAAACTTTTCTCAAATAGAAAAAGTCAAATATCCCTGCAACATGCAAAAAACAGATTTGTTTCCTTTTAAAATAAAGACAGGGGAGTAAAAGTTTGGAAGCTCACCTTTGTGTTACATGAAAAATAAGACAAAAAAAAAATCTGTGAATTTGAATGACCAGACAAAAAAAATCTGGGCTCCCGAACTAATAAAGGAAAAAGTAGCTCCTCCATCACCTCCTGATGGACAGCCCTGACGCTGTGTGTCAGAAGCCAAACTCAGCCCTGAGGATGTTTTCTGCTTCTTCTTTGCACTATTATTTTAATTTAACCAACACTCAGGTCATCACAAGTTTACCTCCAAATCCCCTTATTTACACAAAAATGGTGAAATACATTCAGAAATTAAGCTGTTACAATTATATTTGTTGTCATACAGTTTTAAAATTTGGCACCCAGTATCCTGAAATATTGGGGAAAGTAGCAAAACAAGATTTTGGTGCTAGTTCTTATGAAAAAGAAAAAGACGATGAGTTTAACATTCGCTGAAAAAATCTCCTGCAAATGGTTATTTTAAAGTACTCATGGTTGATATTGCTGCCTCATGCATATTTATCCAACATATAAGATTAATTTTACTTTCTGTATGACCTTTGTCTAAAAAATTACTCTTTCTGTAGCCTGAAAATTCCTCACCATGCCAAGCAGGAAAAAACAGATAAAACCTCCGAGGGGCTGGACCTGGCTTCCTTTTCTTCTTCTTCTGTTGTAAAAAGAAAAAAAAAAAGTCCTGTCGGCCTGACTGAATGCTTTTATTTTGAAGGAATTTGTGCTGTCTTAGGGTGTGCCTCCTGTTTTCACTGATATCTCAAACTCTTGGCCTAAGCTGAGCAGATTTTTGGCCAAAGAGAATTCAGAGAAAGGTTTACTGAACTTGACATGTTTGAGTGACAGTTGAAGATCACCTGTGCTTCACCTGCTCTCTCCGCACGGCTCTTGAGCATAACGTTGACCTGCAAAGCCAGGTTGAAGAGCATTTACAATCTGGGTCATATTTTTGTAGTGTGAGCTATTCTTGATGCCTCACATCCATTTCTAATGGCTGTGTGGATCAAAAACTTTGGATAGTCTCAGTTTTTTACATGACCTGCTCAGTAAACAGGATAAATAAGTAACACATTAGAAATTCATTCATCCTGGTTCTATTCTGGAAAAGCTTTACACATCCACATTTCATTTGCTGAGGGAGAAAACTCAAACTGCGCCCCAATGTGCTTCTTTGAAGACAAGAACAGTACTCCAGGGGCATAGATGGCCTAGTGGTTAGGTCACACCTGGACTTCCCTATGACTCTGGGTGGCCCGGTTTAAGTCCAGCCTGTGGCTCCTTTTCACCCCCAATTTCTTAAGCTCACGCTGTTTTTAACTCTATTCACTGTCCTCTATAAATAGAGACATAAAAAGCCCAAAAATATGTCTTTAAAAAAGAACAGTACTACTCTGCCTCTAGTAAAAATTTACCAGAATGATCAATAAGGTGATCACTCAATATTTTGATTTTTGCTGGTAGTTCTTCATGCAAAAACGTAGTTTTCAGAGCTTGATAAAAGGCCTTTTCCTGCTGTTTGTTTCTTTTTCTTTAAAGGTACAGTGTGTAAAAATGGGACTATCAACATCTAACAGTCAATTCTGGAGTGTGATGCTCATTTCTCTGGTGATAACTGTGGGAACCAGTGAAGTTTAAAAATCAATACATGCTTAACTGTTATTTGGTTCCTTCTATGGTGCCATAGAAACAGGCAAAATGCAAAAATCCAAGATGGCAGCGTCCTTGAAGGGGACCCTCCCTGTGTATGAATAAAAGGCTTATTCTGAGTTAATTTAAAACATAAATTTAAAAAATGTGTTATCAGATGTCAACACTAATTTAGATCAATCTACTTATAAATGTTATGTTTCATTTTAACCAAGCTTGTTTTGCTAAATGCTAATAGGCTAAATATTACACACTGCACCTTTAAATCACATCAGTTGGGAGATTTAGAGTTTAGATCTGTTGGTCCAGAAAACCAGAAAATTTATATACATTACTATGGAAATAAAGAGTACGATCATGACCTTGCTCCACTGATAACGGAAATAATAAGCAGATAAAGTGAAAATGCTGATGCTGCACCACAAATATAGCAAGTTACTCAATTTGTCAATATGTATACAGGTGCACGGTAAAAAAAAAAACAGAATATCATGGGAAAATTTAACCTTTCAGATTATCAAGATTCATCTCATACAAAGTGAAATATTTCAAGATTTTATTGATTTTAATCTTGATGATTACAACTTACATTTTAAAATGTCAGAATATTGTGGAAAAGTCACATTTGGAAAGGTTTCCTGACCATTCTTTCATTCTGGTCCAGTACACACAACTGCAGTCATGGGGAGGGATCTGAATCACAAGCAGGGTAAGCCACAGAAGGTCATTGCCGAGGGGGAAGCTGTTCCTAGAGGCCATATCAAAGCATATTGATGGAAAGATGACTGTAGGGGAAATGGGTTGTAGGAAAAGAAACGCAAGCAACAAGGGTGAGCTCACACAGACAGGTCCAGGAAATGGATGAAAGTGTCATGTTCTTAGCCACTCCTGTACCACAGATGTCATAAGCTTGTCACCTGGGGCTAAGGAGAAAAAGAACTGGACTGTCGCTCAGTGGTCCAAAGTCCTGTTTTGTAAACTTTGAATTTCATTTGGAATACTCTCTGAGTAAGATCAGAGAGGCTCAGAATTCAAGGTGCTTGAAGTCCTGTGTGTCCAGTGATGATTTGGGGTGCCATGCCATCTGCTGTTGTTGGTCCACTGTTCAGAGTCAATGCTGTCAGCCATCTACCCTTAGATTTTAGAGATATTGATTTCCTTTTCCAGCAGGACTTTGCACCTGTCTGCAGTGAAGTAAAAGACTACCTGAAAGTGGTTTGCTGATTGTGGTATTACTGTGTTCAGGTCAGGGTAGAGCCCCATAGAGAATCTCTGGGGAAATGTTAAGAGGAAGATGAGAGATGCCAGACTCAACAATACAGATGAGCTGAAGGCTGCTATCAAAGCAACCTGGGCTTTATAACACCCCAGCAGTGCCCGGGCTGATTGGCTCCATGCCACGTCACATAGATGCAGTAACTTGTGAAAGAGCAGCTCCAGCCGATTAATGAGTCATAAACGAGCATAATTTTATAGAAGGGCTAAATTTCTGTATTATAAATACTTACTTGGAATGATGTTTTGTGATATTCTAATATTTGAGATGGTAGATGTTTGATTTTTGTAAGCTGTAATCATCAAGATTAAAACAACAAAGGGGGCTTGAAATACTTAATTTTGTATGTGATCAATCTAAAATATATGAAAGTATTTGAAGACATAGCTGAAAAAAAGAGCAGGCCTGGGATGTACTTTTTGTGATATATTTACAAAAAATAAACACTGATCCACCATGACTGATGATCTGGGGAACATTTACCTTAGATCAAATGACAACAGAAAAATCACTTTCAACAGGCAGAACCACGGAGCAAAACTAGACTCATGTTTAACGTGCAAAAATCAGACCCAGATTGTGAAGAACTCTTTAAAAATGGACATCTCCTGGTGTTCTTCGGATTATAAAGTCAAACTGTCATCATGCTCTGAACAAAATATTTCTTCACAAAAACATACCAAGCTGAAGAAGCAGCCAAACCAGCAGAGTCCCTCTCAAACTGTTCATTCTTTGTTCTGTCTACTTGAATATTTCCCATAAACTGTTGACCAACTGTGTCACGCAGCTCACCACAGGATGAAGCACGTAGCATTTGCTGTATAACTGATGGTTTTATTGAAGCTAATTCCTCCTCACTCATGTACACTGTCTCCAGAGAAAAAGAGCTTTGAAGTAAATTATTTAATATATTTTTAGACCTGTTTTCTATTCCTGTCCTGGTGTCTTATACGGCATGCATTCTCCTCAGAGTCAGATTGTGTATATATGTTACATAGAGAAACAGATCTACACAACAACCTGAAAGCAGAGTACCACTGTATAGAAATTGTATTAGCCTGCACATTTCTAAGGCTGTGAAGTTGATTTTATTTTTAAAACTTGCATACAAATGTATATATTTTCTTGATTTGTACCCTCTGTAGAGGACAGCAGACCCTGTATGGACCCACAGTTGTGTTAGCTGTACGTGTGTGTGCAGCAGAGATGTAGATAAATCTGAGCAGAAGCCTTTTTTTTTGTTATTGTTGGTGATGATTGGATCACAGAAGCACTGTGTGAATATGTACATAAAGGACTCACCGTGTTGGTCTCTACCTCTGGAGCTCGAAATCTTGGCTTTGTTTACCCCTACGAGTCTCTCACTTCATGTGGGGATCCAGAAATTCAAAAAAGAATGTCTACTCAAGCTTTTATACTGAAAGGATAAGCATACTTCCCATATGGAATCCCTGAAGGGACAAAAAACAATACAAGATAAAAGAGAAAAATGAATGTGGCTATATAGAAAGGAATGCCTAAGTAAGTAAAGATTAAAAAAACATACATGTATGATAACAAGCGCAAGTTTATTTTCATTTCTATATGTTCATTTATTTCTCTATAAATGTGTTAATTGGTTTTAAATATATATTAATGGTATTATATAATCTGACAGTTGCCTCTTTCTGATGTTTTTCCTTGTAAATCCAATTTTGAATTATTTATTATCTCAATTATTTATTTTTCTTTCTTTTTTTTCCCCATCACTCTTATTTTGTTGATTCCTTAAAGGGCTGAGCTGTTAATCAAATAACATTGTTAGGTCTTCCTCCCAATATATTTTGCAAAAAATAGTATGATAAAATGATATGATAATTTACTCAATTAAGAAATAAAAAAAAACAAATATCTAATATACAGAAATAAATGAACTAATAATGTGAAAATAAGAAAAAAAATCACTTATTCTATTGAAAATTTGAACATGTACTTGTTCTTTATTCTAACCTTCTTTATTTCTTGTCTAATTTTTTATTTGATAAATATTTGTTTTTTTGTCCCTCCTAGGACTCCATACTTCCCCCTGCTCTCCCTGCAGAACGTTCCTCTCCAGGTGTAAAGCGTTCACCTGAGACTTTGAATGATCAGATGTTTGTATTCCAGCCGTTCAGATAGCCAAGGGTTCCCTGACTGTTAGTCAATTTTCTCTCTGCGATGAACAGACGTGATGTGGAGGAGAGTCACTGCTCACACCTGAGCGGCTGTGTTCAAAGATCAGTGCAAACCACTCGATTCAAAGCTTCAACCCACAAACTGTTTTATCATCCGTTTCCTTATTTTCTGCTCTCTCACAAGTCAAAGCTGTGTTTCTTTCATTTAAAAAGGCTGTGTTAACCTTGCAAAGCAGATGGATATGCCCATTTCCTTGTTTCTCACTGGCGAATCCATCTTGCAAAGCTCCTATCTGAACTATTTGGGCCCGGTTAGAAAGTGACGGGACCAATCAGCAACGAGGGGCAGTAGTTTCAAGCGTGGCAGAGTCGTGACGTAAGCAAGCAGCAGCAAGAGGCCGGTGCGATTATGGCGAAAGAGCTTAGCGTGGATGCTGCTAAAGCGTTAGTTTATCAGAACTTGATGACATTTCTTCGTTTAAAGAAGAACAAGGAATGGCAGTGAGTTGTTTTCTTTTCAAAAATGAAAAGTCGTGTATTGACATGTCTGCAGTCACCACGGTTTGTGTTGTTCCTAGGTAACTGTGCATGCGCACCTCAGTCATGGCTATGTCACATGTTTTGTTGCTCTGATTGGCCTGTAAAGATGTGACAGAGAATATTCATCCAATCATTCTCCGAGTTTTTTTCAAGGTGTCTGCCCTATTCCAAACTCTTAGTATTGAAGGTTTTCCAGATTGATGTGTTTCACACATCCATCTGACGTGTCAGGTTAAACTGTGTGGGATTTTGCATTAAAAGCATTTAATCAAATCTAAACTCAAATTAGTAATTTAAATACAGTTTTACATTTAAAAGTAACTGAATGACAAAAACATTACATCTACCCTTGCTTCAGGAGTTTGCAGGCTGTGAATGAATAAATAGGAAAATAGTGAAATAATTTAAAAGTAACGTTTTTAATGAAATTCATTTTTCAGTGACTCCTTGAGTCACCAACTTTTACCGACCAATGGATTTGATGTAATGTGGAAGTTCGGCTGATTTGTTTAACAAATGCCACTTGCAAGTTTCTAAAGCTTAAAGTGTGTTTTTTATGGTGGCTCAGAGGAATCAATACAAGGCCAAAATTTGGCACTACACAAAAAAAGTGCAGAGATACACTCAGATGAAAATGTAAAAAGAAGTAAGCAAAGAAGAAAAATGTTTTAAACAGTTCCAATTTTCTTTAAATTTGGATTTAGATTTATTTTCTATGAGGCGCAAGCATTAACTTCAGCATTTTTGGCTCTGCTAGGCCACCATAACATTATCAAGAATGAGATTTATTCATCTCTAGTTCAGTGAGTAAATGCAAACCCTTCAAATGACCTTAATATTTTGATCTCTATCATGCAGCACACAAGTATGGAAGTTAAGTTACTCAAATTTCTTGTGATGATTAAAAAATTACTCTCTGGTTACTCCGACTTCCTCCCACCACCAAAAACATGGTCATTGGTTTAACTGACTAGTGACTAGTCCAGGGTGTGCCTCGCCTCTTGCCCAATGAAAGCTGGGATAGCTCCAGCCCCCACGCAACCTGAACGGGATAAGAACTATAGATGATGGATGGATTAAAAATTGTATTTATTTTTTAGCAATCTAAACTTATCAGTCCCTTCATCTCATGATAACAATGCTGATTTTTGGTGAAAATGGGTTGATTCTTCAATACCATGAGAAAATGACTGAAACTAATTTTTTATCATGGGACATTGAGGTTGAATCAAGGAAATGGATGCATGTACTCTCCAGGCTTCCGTACACACAGACCAACCTGTACTGAAAACTAACTGCCCATTGTTAACGCATATGATTCTCCTCACACATTAATTATGTTAACATCTGACAGGAAGGATAACACACTGTGGGTGTTTGATTGGAAACTGAGTAGGAGATTTCTCAGGAATGAACACAGCCAGCCACGGTTGGAGCCGTCTCTCTCCCTCCACGTCGCCTGTTAAACCTCTTTGTGTAGATATTCTAGTTTCCTATCTGTTTTATTTTGTGTTGGAATGAAGTACTTGAATCAAATGATGCTCATTTTGGGTAATTGTAGAGATATAACTGACAAACTTTGTGTGAGACTAACCGCGACGCAGCAACTACTGAACTCTTTGGATTCATATGATTTGCTGTCCTAAACAATGTTTGTATATTTGATGTTTTAATCAGATGAACTGTAATTTGAATAAAACTTATATATACATACATATACAGTACATAGATGTATCTATTGAACTCTGACTTAAAGCAGTGTAAGTCAAAGTTTAGGACCAGGTTTCCACGTATTTACAGACATTATTCTGAAGGTCAGAAGTCAACCCAAACGCTTCCACTTGGATCAAAAAACATTAAATGTGAAGTTTAAAGAAAGACGAACCTTGGTGTCCATAATTCTGTCACCATGACGATGACCCTTAAAAGCAGACTAAGAGAAGTTTTGCTTTCTGCTGCGTGAGAAGATCTTAGTGTGTTAGACACACCTGAGTTGCCTTCAGTTGTTTGTGTAGTAGCAGCAAGTAGAGTTTTGATACTAACTGTAACGGTGACTAGTCTTAAAACTGCAAAGTGTTAAAATTTTGAACAAAAAGTACTCACCAAAATTTAAATGGTTGAATGTATATTTGAAATAAAACACTTATTCTGCTGATGTATTAGAGTGAAAAGATAGTACTTCTGACAGTGATAACTGGTGATTAATCGTTATTTAACACTCAGGCCTTAGCACCAAAAAGCTCCTAATGAACTGTTAAGTTACAAAAATTCCCACAGAAAAAGTGCAATAAAATATATGTAATTTTTTAGAAGACGTGGATCTTTTCATTAGCTTAAGTCCTGCTTATGAAAAAAAAAATCATTTGAATTTATTTAACCCTTTAAATGCCAGTTTACATGCCAAATGCAGTAAGTTTTACTTTGAGAAAAAAACACAAAACTTGTCTTAATTCTCACATACTTTATGCTAGATGAGATTTTCTTGTCAGTGGACACAGTGTTGGACATGACATTGATAAAAAGAAAAATTGGTTTTAATGCATATTTCTTTCTTTTTCACAGAGTCTGATTAGAAAAAAAATTCTTCTTACGTTCAGTGACCAAAATGTCCACATCCAAAAACTGTCATAAAATTAATATAAATCCTTTTTTTCTACTTTGAAAGACCCAGATCTGGTTATCAGCCGCATCACTGTTTATAAAAATCAATGATTTAATCATTGCAATAGATTTGGAGTAAGAAAATACCATGTACTTGCCCTATGGAAAAAATAGCCCCATCTGGTGATTTTAAATTAAAATGTGGAAGCTTGCCTCTATAATGGGAGCCAAAAACCCCTGAAAACACAATTTTATATCCTTATAGCAACAGGGTCAAAATTTGGTGTTACAGTGGATGTTAATGGGGACATTTCATTCCTTGACGTGCTGTCACTTTTTTGATAACAGTAGTATAGGCATATTTTAAAGGATGAGGTTCAGTTTTCAAAATTTAGAGAAAAATGCACACCTCCACCAAATTCCATGCCATAGGTAACACTAAACTGGAAAAAATATCCAAAAGTGAAAATTGAAACCGACAAAAATGTCACCAGTTAGGCCTGAGGGTTAATGTTTAAGAGAGCAGGGTTTTTTAAAAATGTATTAATTTATTTATGTAGGAAAACCATCTACATCATACAAGATCATGTCCTATTTTTGCTAGCACATAAAACAAAACCATAACAGCCATTATTAGAAAATGATGATTTAAACTATTCTGGAACTCTTTATTATAAAAACCATGCCATCTATGACTATTAACTATTAATTCAACATTAATGAATCCTTAGTAAACATTGCATGAATTGAAAAGTATCATTAAAGCTGGTAAATCTTGTTACAAGCTCCTAAATTAAATTTTACTTGATACATTGACATTTTAAAAATACATTTGTAGCAATTTAAGCCTTATTTTTGGTTTACACATCTTAAAATCTGATGTTTCTTTGGACAGGTGAATGTGGCTTAAACTTATTTTAATTAAAAAAAAGAATGAATCAACAATTACTTAATAAAATGATCATGAATAAAAACAATTGTTCTTTTGTATAAAAATCAGCAAACTAAACAATAAAGCATATTTATCTTAATTCACATTACATGCAGTTAGACTTTATTTTACTTCAGTTTGAGCTTCCTCCCATTCACAAACACATAAAAACAAAATATATTTTTTTCATGACAAGATGAATATGGGGAAAATCAACACAAAAACATTATATAAAAAACAAACATCCATCGTTTGCACTGTGGTGTATTATATCAGTCTAACAAAACAAGAAACAAATATTTAAATATACAATCTGGATTTACAAGGCAGCTATGTGGAGTGCTAAATGTTTATTGGATATTTCACAGCTTAAATTTTAAAATATATAAGAATTTTTTCAAAAACATACAACAAACATCTATCACAATAATCTGTTATTGTAAGCTTTATATTCATATATTATGTCTTTCTAGGGGTGTGCAGGGTTAAAAGAAGTCTGGTAGATGGCTTAATTTCAACAAAAAACACTGGCATTATTTAACACTACAGTATTTTGTTGATTGCAAAATTATGTATTTGATGAAATTGTGTGCTGACGCTTCTGATCATTCATGTTTGTATCTTCATCATAAGAAGGCGTCACCTGTTCTCACTGGCTGCTGAAAAAACAACAATACAAAATCAGGTAAAACATCACACAGCTGAATGAAGGTAATTAAAACCACATCATCTCCTTTCACCAGTGATGGGACTAGCGCTTTACTGTACACTAACTCCACTGCTGTTTAAAAAATATTTTAAGATAAAAGTGATTAGATTGCATACAGCTAAGGCAGAAATATGTCTTAGTCATTATATTTTATTTACTGAATAAATAATGCTGAGATCTATCATACCTGAGTGATTAAAGCAGGATCAACGACGCTCTTGAAGTGCACACCTGAACCCGTCTTCTGATTGTTCTCTCTCACAGTGGTCCCATGGCGCTTGGGGCAGGGTAAGATCCTCTGCTGTTTGTCATCCCAGTTGATAAATTCATGGTGGAAGAAGAGAGGAGAAACACCGAGCTGTAGGGAGACATATTAGAGAGCAGCTGAAGTCCTGATAGGATGTGTGAAAGTAGAGAAAAGTCGCCTGTTCTCACCTGTCTGTAAAACTCTCTCCCAGTTATAGAGACTGTTGTGAGGACGACACTATCACCCTTCTGTCTGATCTTTTTTACGATGTCCTCATGCTCTGCAGACTCCACATGCTCCCCATTTACAGCCAGCAGCAGGTCTCCATCCTCCATCCCTGCCCCCTCTGCAGGACTCCCAGCATCCACCTCTCTCAGCACATGGACTGTATCATAGCAGGCCACACAGGAAGTGGAGAAGACTTACAATTTTTTTTTTTACTACTGGTTTCTATTATCAGAGTCACCATAAATGTTATGTATTACCTACCCCTACACCCTTTAAAAAACTGGCTCTGTAAAGTGTAAGTTTCTTACCAATCCGTCGGCTTCCTGCCAGTCTCTCCTGTCTCAACAGGAAGCCATAGCCGTCCCATCCTTTCTGCAGACTCATGGTTTTGGCAGTGAAAGGGAGGCTGCAGCACTCTGACAGCACAGGCAGGATGGGTACCTTTCTCCTTATATAACAGCTCTCACTGTCACCATCAATGACCACAACTGTAACTGAGGCCCCGCCCTTCTTCACCTGACAACCAATCACAAAACAAGGGTCATTCACAGGGTCAGTTTCACACAAAGACACACTCGTAATAATGCATATGTGTGCTTACAGTTCTGCTCAGAGATGAGTGTGTGAGAGTTGACGTCATGACTCCATTGATCCAGATCAGTCTGTCTCCGGTTCTCACCCCTGCCCTCTCTGCCGGACCATCAGACACGGTGCTGACAGAGAACTGACCTCTCTGACCTGGGATGGATCCATGACAAATCGAGTAAATATCCAAATATCATCTATTTAATACCATCAAACATCCAACAAGCATCCAATTCACATCCAATTAATATCCATCAAAAATCCAATTAATATTCAATCACCAACCAAATTCAACATTCAACAATCATCCAATAAACATACAATCAACACTGAATAAACTTCAATTTGTCATTGATAACACATCCAACAATCCTTTATTCAATATCCACTCAAAAACAATGACACACCCAATAAGCAAAGAGTTACCAACAGGGACATTTAGTAAACACCTAATAACTTCAATTTGACATTCACTACAACTCCATCTAACATCCAGTAAACATCATATTAATATCCATGGCACAGCCAATAAATGTCAAATTTATATCTATGAAAAATTCATGACACATCCAATTCACATCAACAAAACATTCATGACATATCCTCTTAATATTCATCAAAATTCATTAATCATTCATGACACATCCAATAAACATACAAGTAGTATGCATTTAACATCCCTGACATTTAAAATAAATATTCAATAAAAATTCATATAACATCCAAAAAATAAACACCTAGAAAAGCACTTGGAGAGCGCAGACCTCCACCATTAGCCCTATCTCCCAATAGTACAGAATCCTTCAAAAAATTCCTGGATCCAGACGGTCCTTCCATAAGTTGTTGAGTTATGTTGCTAACACAATAACAAACAAACAAACTATCAAACAAACAAACCCTGCCGATCACATAACCTCCTTGGCAGAGGTAATTATTCAACATTCATTACATATCCAATGAGCAGTTGATATTGTTTATTTATCCAATAAACAATATCAACTGCTCATCAAATAAATGTCTGTGACGCATGCATTCCACATCTACAGTGTGACTAATTTATTTTTTGGGAGGGCTGTGGTTTTAACTGTGGCAAATTGTCACTTCAAAGAGTCCATACTGAAATATTCAGTGTTTCTGCTGAACAATACAAAGCTCTTTAAAGTAGAGGTTTTCAAAGTTTGATCCTTAGTGGGCACGAGGAGGCATAAAACGATTAATTTCCATTGTAATTCTATTTTTTTAAGTAACAGAATGACAGAATCCTCAGTCACACTAAATTTCTGTATTAAAAAGATTTCCAAACACAAAAACTCAATGGAAGAAAACCTTATCATATGGGGGTCTAATTTGTTTATTTGGAAGTTATTATAAAAGAGTTTAGAAAAGCTTAATATTATAGGAAATTTTAGGGTTTTCTATTCAAGAATGTAAAGATAGCTGACAGATACAGTGCATTCAGAAAGTATTCAGACCCCCTTCATATTTTATTATGTTGCAGCCTGATGCTACAGTTGACAAAAGTATCTTTTTTTTCATTTGTTCCTAACTGAGGAGAGGCTTCAGTCTAACCACTCTGTCAGAACGCCCAGATCAGAGGAGTGCTGCAGCGATGGTTGTCCTTTGGGACTTTGTCCTGTCAGGATCTCTGGAGCTCAGAGTGACCATATGGTTTTCAGTCACCTCTCTTACTGAGGTCCCTCACCCTCGATTGCTCAGTTTGGTCAAATGACTCCTGGAAGAGTCTTGGTTGTGCCAGCCTTCTTCCATTTGAGATGGAGGCCACTACTCTACTCTTGGAGACCTTCGGTGCAGAGCTCTGCAGACAGTTCCTTTGGCCTCATGGCTTGGTTTTTGTTCTGATATGCATTGTCAGCTGTGAGGCCTTCTTTAGGGAGGGGTGTGCCTGTCCAAATCATGCCCAATCAATTTAATTTACTACAGGTGGACTCCAGTCAAGGTGTAGAAACATCTCAGCAATGATCCAGAGAAATAAGAGGAACCTAAACTAGATTTAAGTGTTTCTGCAAAGGGTCTGAATACTTAAGTCAATGTGATATTTCAGTCTTTTACTTCAGGCTGCAACATTACAAAATTGAAAAAAGTAAAGGGGGTCTGAATACTTTTTGAATGCACTGTAAATTATGTTCAAATGTTCAGAACAGAGCCTGTTAGCCTGGTTAGCACTGAAGGCATATTACGATTTTACAGTACTTCTACGGAGAGAAGGAGGAATTTAAAGGAGCCTTTGAAATGGGACACCATCAACATGTCTGTGATTTAACTGGCCTTTAAATGTGCCTACATCTGGCCTAGCTGAGATCTCACCAAAGTTCAAATACACACCTGCTAGCATGAGCCTGAGAGACAGTGGAAGTTAATATTTCAGATGGATTAAATAAAATACTTGTGTTGTTTGCAAAGATTTAAGTCTGAAACTATAACAGGCCTGCTTTATTTGCAGCAAAAAAAACCCAACTAATTCATACATTTCAAATGCCTCATGTACTACATCTGCAGATTGTGCTGAAATAATTAAAGGCTATTTAGCCAGAGCGCCCTCTGCTGGACAAACTAAATCTAAATCATCCATGCACTGTTTACTGTATCACTCCATATGTTTTGTTACAAAACTCTAAATTGTCACAAATCTAAAAGCACATTTGATTTATATGTGACACATATTGTGAGGATCAGATTGTGTTTGTTGCATGTGCACACAAACTGAATTTAAAAACCAATGTTTGCGTTTTTATGTAGGTTTTACCATATAGGGGAGACCGGGTATGGTCGTAACACTTTTTGCTTCAGCATCTTTAACTCGCTGAATTTTTGAGTTAGAATTCTCCAACTTTGATACAAAGTATCCACATTTGTCTACTATAAATGGCACCAATTCAAATCTCTGCAAGAATATCACAGACCTCATGAGGTGATGTTAAATACATGGTGAGCCTTTGTTACAACCTACCCCACTACCGGGGTAGGTTGTAACACATGCTGGGGGAAGTTGTAACAATCAGACAAAAAAAGGAAAAACAGAGGCCACACCAGGGCCGGTTCTGGGCATAGTTGATATAGGCATTCGCCTAGGGCGCCATGCTGAGGAAGATGCCATTATGAGCCCAGAACATTTTGATAGTTCCACTAATATAACAGATCATCAACTCCTGCACTCCTGTAACTCTGCACCCCACGTTTGTGAAACTGTCCAGCCCAAATAAACTGGTTTACAGCCTGGTTGAAAAAACGTGTCTCATTAGCTAGTGTCTTATTGTGCTCTCACTGTAGGGGGGGTGAATTTTTTTGTACCACGATCGTTTGGATTATATTTAGGATAAACCTCACTTTACGCTGTCTGATTTGATTGACAGTTTAACAGGCAGAGGCTACGTTTCTGTCAACCAGAATGCTAGCTAGCTAGCTGAAAGGAAGTCGCGCTTATTGGGCGGGCCGTTAGGTTGATCCAAAGTTCGGTTGAGACCGCAATTTCAATATGGAAGCCTCCACAGATTGGCTTCAAGAGCCATTAGAGTCCGTCTATTGTAAGCAGACGGCTGACGTCACACGGGGTTTGTCCAATTCTCTTCACAGTCTAGGGTCCAGCCTCATCCCGCCGCTCTCTGTCTCTCTCTCCACACACGCACCCAGCCTAAACACACTGGAAGCCCAGCAAGACACTGAGAGAAAACAAGTTGCTTTGTCCTCGTTCACACTGTGCTCAATGGGCAGGACATTGAGATAGAGCCCTGTGTTAAACAGCCAACATCCTACATGCCCATTCATCCTGATTTAGTAATGTAGTGCAGTGATTTACGGTATCTGCTTAGTGTTACATGGCAGATCCCATGTGCCTTCGCGACTGATCTGACTGACTTGCCCTTCTTTGTGACCTTGTCTGATGCTTTTTTTTTTTAAACATCTGCAGGCACACCTCTGTCAGTCTTTCTTTTCCACTGCCTGGGCATTCTTTTGCATTATTTAAATCAAGAATGTGTTCTTAGTTGTATGTAAGGGGATGGTTGTAACACTTTTTCAAGATGTGTTACAACCCACCCCACCCCTGTCAGCCATTGTTTAGCTAGCTGTATTAGCACAATGGTTTGAAATTAGCAGGGGAAAGATGCATCACATTTTGCCTGAGAAACTAAAATTTGTTCTAATATAAGTCACATGGTTTTATCTGCAATAGTATAAGTACTAAACAAAAAAATAGTCTTGGTCAAAAAATTTACTTTCTTACATGAAAAGCAGTTTTTTCTCTATAGAATCTGCATGCACCTGTTTCCAGGCTTGGCAATCACCATGTGTGATCAGGGAGGAAGTGGGTAAATACTGAAATGATCATATGACTCCTATCTTATCCCTGATTGGTGGATTTGGTGGTGTTACAACTCTCCCCATGTTACAACCATACCTGATCTCCCCTAAATATTTCTCTGATATGGAGAAAAAAACAGAGCCAATCTCTGCTTCTAAATCAAATCAATATTATCCTTAAGGATCTCTATATGCTGCCATTTTTTTAGAGACAGTCCTCTGTAGAGAACTGAGCATGTTGAGATGAATCATTAATAGTCTGTGGCCAATCACTAAATAACAGCAAGTTAAATCTCAGAGGGTTGAGACAGAGAGGCTGTAAATGAGTACATATCAGTCTGTTAGGTTAACACAGTGTGGTCAAACAATGTCAGGTGTGTGTTACCTTCAGCTGAGACCACAGACATCCCCAGACCAAGCTCAGGGTCTCTGCTGATGTGACATAGTCTGGGTTTGGACCAGCTGTCTCCCTTTGATTCTTTAACAATTGTCTGCAAGTCCACGCCAAGGGACAGAAGCTGCATGAGAGAGACAACAACACGATTCAACTCATGGAAGATAAAGTCATCTGACTGAGATTATCCAACAGATTAAATCAACACATCTTCTCTCCTTGTAATGTTACAGTAAGAGGCATTATAACAATACCCTTCAATCACCTGGTATCTCCACCAGTGGCTCCGGTGCCAAACTTTTGCAGATGTTTACCTCTGTTTTGCTAACAAGCAAAGAGCCTCTACTCTAGAGTAATATTGGCCTAAGGAACACAGCATTAAAGCTGCTCTGTTGTCAGCTGCATAGACCAATATTTGTCTTTACATCACACTGCAGCATCAGAAGACCTAAGAGTAAAGTGGCTCAACTTGGGAAACATCCTATCCATATTTGGAAAATATTGTTCTTGTGTGCCAAACATTTAATGTCTGACTGCTTTATTAGCCTTTGGCAGTACAAAGCAGGATTGGCCCTCAAGCTCCTCTGAAAAGATGGGTCTGTACCAACTGTTTATGACAATCTAGGGACAAGGGAAATGTATTATTTGGGGCCTTCATTTACAAGACTTTGTGGAAATCTGTTTTCACTTTGACACATTTTTTTGTCCCAAAAACAAAACAAAACAAAAATGTAGGATTGTGATGATTTCATTCTATGATACAATCACAGGAGAACTTAAAGGCAGTGACAGGTAACATTTCCAACACTTTACCTGTTCATACTCATCATTCCCCAACACCAAGAGGAACAGGTGAATACCACATGCCTGGATCTTCCTCACCACCTGTCAGGTAGATAGCATTAGTAATTCAATTAAATCCTGAATTAATAGAAAACCGCTTCTTCTATTTGATCCCTCAAATGATTTTTAGGCTCAGATAAGAACAGGAAAGGACAGGGCCAGGTGAAACCTTGAAACAGTGTGTTTACACTGACTGAACTGTAAATAAAGCAGAGAAAAGATAAAGATGTTTGAAGAAGCTGAAGGATCCCTGAACAAAGGCCTGCTTGCTTTCATCCTCTTACCCACATTAACGCTTTATGTGTAACACACAAAAGTAAATGGCAATTATTAACGGGACATAAATGTGGGTGAAAACTAAGAAACAATGTATAGGGTGGCTGTATAGCTCAGTGGTTTACATTGCTGCCTGTGGTATGGGAGATTAGGGGTTCATATCTCAGCAGGAGCATGAGTGTCCAGTGTGGGCCCTTGGTCAAGGCCCTTAATGCTGGGAACACCTGTCCCAGATGTAGGTTGCTTTGGATAAAAGCGTCTGCTAAATGATACTGTAAATTGAAGAATAGGATTATAACAGAAGAGAATCAAGCTTTGTAGAATATGTTCACATGGACATTTTTCAGTGAGTAAAAAGAACTGATTTTGTATTCATTACATTTCTGGTTCCCAAAGTGGGGGTTGGGCCCGACCCATTGTCTGCAGCAAGGTACTCTTGTAATTTTTACTGAATTGAGGGAATTGCAATGAATTGTGGGATGCACAGTCTGCAAAAATTATTGACAGTCTTGTACCTTTGCCTTTTTCTCTTTCTCCCAATCCCATTTTTACACAAAATTAAATATTGGATAAATTTTTGTTTTTATTTATCAGAAATCACAGACAGACTCGACAAGCTCTGTAAAAACTCAAACTTCTGTGATGATTGGCTGTCTGAATGTTTTGCTGCTGTAACAAAGCAATTTCCTGCAAAGGATTAATAAAGTTTCTATCTAAAATTGCACAAAAACACTGGCAGCATTTGCACAAATGGGTGGAACTGAAGAGGATTGAGGTTTCTTTAGCTCCATTCCAACCATTTTTTTTCCAAATGTTGCAGATGTTTTTGAATATTGCAGACAGAACACTCTCTTATGGTCAAAAATATGAGTCGTGAATCTGCCTGACTCTAAGCTCTTACTTTGTTAAAGTCCATGTTTCCCACATATTCCTCATTGACCTCCAGCACTCTGTCTCCTTCTCGGAGGCCTCCGTGCTCTGCAGGACTCCATGGCTGCACATTTCTAACCTCGAGGCTCCCACCGCTGCGGTCTGTCCTCAGGTAGAAACCATAGCTTTGCTCCTCTACTCGTCTCAGCTGACACAGTCTGGGCACCAGGCTGCGATCAGGCTCTGCATGTGGAAAATGAAAATATCAATATTTCTGAGAAAACACCGAAACCCTTTCTTTCTTGAACTCTTCTTGCTGGGAGACTTATCTGTTCTAAAAATGCTAATACAGTTTTTGTTCTATTCATTCTGAAAGGGTTCAGACTGCTGACGTGTTCATACACCATCAGCCATGGAGTGCTATAATCTACTCACTAAAATGGCACTACTGAGCAACATGGATCAATACCACTTAAAAGTGAGAGAGATTCCACTTCCATATTTCCAGCCCATGAACAAACTTAAACCACATCCTCCTTTTCTGTATTGTGTCTTCCTTATTTGTGTTTACAAGCGCCTGAAATTCACACAGCACCTTTTCTTTTCTGTTAACTTGTGAGTAATTCTCTTGCCCGTTTATCATTTGCCACAAAATTTATCAGAGTATTGTTTTCCCTATTGTTTCTTCCATTATTTCTACTTGCATATTGTTTAAACTCAATAAAAAGTAAAATAGAGTTCTGAAAAGATCTGAAACCTCACCAGGGTCATCAGAGATCACCAGAGCTGGATTATCAATCCCCTCCTTTGGATTGAAAGTGAAACTGAAGAAAGGAGAAACACAGAGTCATTGTGACAACATGGAAAGGATTTGATACACTGGAAATTCGATTTCTTCTTTTATTGTGAAATTGGGTTTTGTTGGATATTACACCACTCACTTTTAAAGAACAACTATTTGAGAAATAAACTAAATTGTTAAATACCAAAATACCTATTTGCCGATGAAACTTAATAATACACAAGTTTGGTATACAGAGAATAAAATGGCGACATTTCTATTCAGAGGGCATATGACCCCTCCGCAAATAAAAAGAAATAATGAAATCCTTCAAAATAAGTCAGATTTTATTTATAATAACCAAGATCTTTAATCCATGGACGCAAATAGACCTCAGCAGTTTAAACCTCCAGAAAACATTTATAAAATCTTTCAACTTTAAACCTTTTTTGTTGTGTTACATCACCCCTGTACTCAAATCCCTTCACTGGCTCCCTGTTACTTTCAGAATCAAGTTCAAGATCCTCACACTCACTTACAGATCCCTGCATGGTCAAGCTCCAAATTATTTGTCAGAAGTCATCCACCCCTATCAGACATCCCACCCCCTTAGATCAAACACACTAGAATATCTCTCTCTGTCCCACGCACTCACCTAACGACTCAGGGTGATAGAGCTTTTCAAGCCATTGCCCCAAAAATGTAGAATGAGCTGCCCCTGTCTCTGCGCTCTGTAAACTCTGTAAATGACTTTAAAAGTCAGTTAAAGAATCACCTGTTTAGACAGGCCTTTGGTTAGTTGATCTTTCTTTAATGCAATGTGAACTGTTTATATTGTATGTTTCTAATGATATTACTCATATCTTCACACTGTACTGTTGTTGTTATGAATATTGTGGTCATGTGGTGATTTCATAATCATCAATTTTTTTTAAAGATTTGTTTTTGGGCCTTTTTTAGATAGAGGAGGACAGTGGATAGACTCAGAAACAGGGACGAGAGTATGGGAGAGACATGCGGCAAAGGGCCTCAGGCCGGATTCGAACCCAGGCTGCTTACATACATGGTGCGTGCCTTAACCACTCAACTACCGTCGCACTCCTCACAGTCATAACTTTTATTCTCTGTATTTTTTGTCTGTGCAAAGCACTTTCTGACTGCTGTCTGTGAAAAGTTACTTACTTTCTTAAAGGGGACATGTTATGCAAAAATCACCTTTTCGGGCTTTTCTAACAAAAATATGTGCCCCTGGCCTGTCCACAATCCTTTCAAGTACCCAACCCCCCCCCCCCCCATCAGAGGGTTTTAGCATGACATTACAAGATTGATCGTAATCTTAACAAAAGACAAAATAGCCATAACGAACATGAAATTTGATCTAGATAGAACTTGATGTGTGCAGGTAGAAGGTTTCTCTTCACTCTCTCACTGCATCAAAGGGTGAGACCCCAGGGTAAGTCTTGGGGCCACTCATGTAAAATCTTTATAGTGATGACATTGATTTAAACATTTTAAGGTACGTTTGATTTCTATGCCGATAAAACTGTATGGTACTGCTCAGTACCCTCCAATGACAAGGTTCTATCCCAGTCATAACTTGCCTTTATCTAATTAAGCAAAATATAATGATTTAAAACATGTTTTACATACAGATAACAAAAAAGTCATGTTTTTTGAGTGAAAAATCTAAACTACTGAACTTGCCTCTAATACTTACTTTTACATTGTACAGATTTATTCTGTTTCTGACAAGTACCTTAATATTTTATTTACTTTATGAATCTTTTATTGTTGCAATCATGTTGTGAACCTTTTTTTTTTTTTTGTACCTCCGCCAAGGAGGTTATGTGATTGGGTGGGTTTGTTTGTCTGTTTGTTTGTTAGCAACATAACTCAAAAAGTCATGGATGGATTTTCATGAAATTTTCAGGAAATGTCAGAAATGGCATAAGGAAGAACTGATTAGATTATGGGACTGATCTGAATCACCGTATGGATCCAGGAATTTTTTTAAAAAAGATTCTGTACTATTGGGAGATAGGGCTAATGGTGGAGGTCTGCGGACATGGGGAACTTATTCAAAGTTTGGAGTTTAGAGAGACACACGCCTGGTGGAGGAGATGAGTTGGAGCAGAGAGAAAGACAGCGAATTATAGCGAGAATACTCACATTGCTGGGAGGAATAGTGGAATATTCACCCTCTGCCATGACTTTCAGTCATCCGGTGAGACCATGGGTGCTTCTGCCATGACAGTCCAGACGTAGCGAAGCCAATGCTTTGCCTCACCGTGTCTCCACCCCACCAGGGAGGGAGTATTAGGCAAATTAGATTTTGGGAGTCATCCGGATCATCGTCTGAATCCAGGAATGTTTTTAAAGGATTCTTCACTATTGGAAGGTAGGGCTGATGGCGGAGGTCTGCGCACTCTGAGTGCTTTTCTAGTTTTTTAATTATTTTTGGGATTTTGTGCCTTTATTAATAGCAGAGGACAGTGGATAGAATCGGAAACAGGGACGATAGAGCTGGGGAGACATGCTGGAAAGTGCCACAGGCTATATTGAAAACCCAGACTGACTGCGTACATGGGGCGCCTTAAACCACTAGGCCACCTGCTTCCTGTGAACCTTTTATTTAAATGGAGAAATTAAGCAAAAAGAAAAAAAAGAGGTTTATAGGTTTATATTTGAGGTTACAAGTTGGGATGGTTTTGATAAAGATCTATTTCAGTTCATTTTAAGTTATGATGCTTTAATCTTAAAATTGTTTTGAAGTATTGTTGGACTGCTTCTGTGTGAATTCGAGATTGTCTCTGTCTTTAATTCCCTCTTATGTACTGAAGCATACAGCCGATAAGGTATTGTCTTTACCCCCAATGGATTTCCTTATTAAATCTATTCAAATTATTAAATTTGAGGCAGAAAAGGAAACTGTTCATCAACAGAGGTTAAGTCAAATGAACCTAAAAGGTTTATGAGATAAACACGTGTTGTACAGAAATTTATCTGAAAAGATAAGAGGTCACATCTGAGCTGATGACTTTTATCTGCTCCACTCTTATCAAAGTTAAGTCATTGCTGATCACCACAGCATACACTGGTTTAATAACTCTAATGTCTCAGCAAAAATAACAGAAGAATCTAGAAACCAAAACTATCTGTGAGATTAAATAAAAGAAGTGAACTGTAAACGATGAGTAAACGATGGTTTTGATAAACAACTGAAACTGAATCAAACATGATGGGTGTGTTGAAAAAAATGCTGTAAATGTCAGAAATACAGGACATATCAAAGCAGTTTTAGTGCTTCTATACTGTTATTTCTTATTTATTCAGTTTAATATTTTATATATCTATATATAAAAAGACCTTATACAAAAATAAATGCACATGTTGTCATCTCATTAATTAAACCAGGGTTAAGTTAAAGCTCACTTCATCAGTAGAAACTACAAATTCAAATGAACAATTCTGAAATAACACACAGATACATTACAAACACAAAGAAACAATAGGTGTACACTCACTGTGTGATTTCCATGGCATGCTGAAAACCTGTCAAACACAGAGACAGTTATGAAACACTTGCTGATTTTATTCTCTTTAATCTAAGATTCATTAACATTATTGACAACAACGAGCTCTGAGGAAAGAGAATTTTATTCTGCTCCTTGGCAGCACAAAACATTAGATCTTTCTTCAAACATCAAAAACTCATAGACAACTAAAAAGGCTGTATATGAAGATTAATATAATATCAAATATACATGAATAAAGTGTACACCGATACATGTTTTTTTATGTAGTCTTAACTATAATGCCAACAATGGCACAGAAAGAAACTATGATGTTAGACTAAAGCCTATTAAATATAGACACTCCTCTTTGATGCACTATTGCGTCAAAGTAAAAACTAGAGGTGTATTTGCTGGACCATTAAAAGGCTTTTAAAATATTGGAATCACTCGTTTACACCAAATCTCTGCAGAAGGTCTGAGGTAGTAAAAACCAGCTGGGTTAATTAAAAGTAAACTGTCAGACTTGTCATTACTACAGCCCACTGTCTTCTCTGCAGGAAAGGCCATTAACATCCTGAATATATTCACATGGTGCCTCAAATAAATCAACGTATGACAAACAGTGACTGAGCTACCAATTCAGATATGGTTCTCATGGACAGATAGCAGCTATTTGTTGTTAATATGTCAATAAGGGAAAGCTATAATGTGACTGCTTTTAAACTGGAGCTCAGATTGTTGGAGCCTGTTAGTATAATTTACTGCATAGCAAGACGGATTATTTGTCTGATATTTACATAAAAGCCCCTAAAGGCTCCAACAGCACAAACACGGCCCAGAGGTTAAAGGGGTATTACAGTATTTTTGAGGTTGGGTTGTAGGAAATGCTTGGCGATGATAGTGCCGTTAGCCTCCAGTGATTTCAGCGAGTGTTACCACTTCAAACAGGACAGAAGCTAGGCTATACAAGGACAGGCACAGCAGCTGTAAGCAAGTTTTAGGTAAACATGGGTCAAAACAATGTTGGCTCTATTGTACACCATATTGAGCATTTTTTAAGCATTTTATTTCTCACCAAAAAGCGTATCTGAACAGCTGTTTGGGCCTGTGGCTTCATCAGAGGAAACAAGAAGAAACTAAGCCAAAACAAAACTATAATGCACGATATTGTCGCGAGTGATGATGACATGCTGTTTAATGGAGGATAACGATGAAGCAGAGAAACTTTACTGGAAACTGGTTAGCTTACCTGGTGGTTGAGGTGTGGAAACTGTAAGCCTACAAGAGCTAATTTTCTCATGAATGAGACTTAAAAACTTTTCTTCAGGACATTTCTGATTGAGATTAGCAGCTCACAGATGCCTGCAGCCTGCATCACTCCCCATCCAGAGTTCCCTAATGCCAGTGCTTTTTGGACCTCCTCCAGCTTTCTGAAGATAGATTGGAGAAACTGACCCCAACAAGAAGAGCTGAATTGAAATTTTTCATCCAGGTAAGTTCATGACTGTTGCTTTATTCCTCTAATGGCTGATAGACCAGCTGCAGTCGGCACAATATGTTCACTTAATGAAAACAATGTGTCAGCTGTTGAAGTGGAGAACTGAGCTGAAATGACTAGTCTGAGCTTAGTTTATATTTTTTTTCTCTAACATAGCCATCAGACGCAAACAGTTGCTCATATATGCTGAGGCAGAAGAATATGTGACTGGTAGCTAAAGTGTGCATTGAAAAATAGTGCCAAACACGGAGGCCTTCTGGGAGAAAAATATAAAGCTCCAAAAATTTTTGTAGCACGAAATTGAGCTAGTATTGTGTTTTGGTCCATTTTTTACCTATACATACAGCAGCTATACCTGTCTGTAGCGCTATATAGCCTCACTTCCCCAAGAATGTCCTGTCTGAGGGGGCAACACTCACTGGAATCCCTTGAGGCTTATGACACAGATTTCATCTGGCTCAAAGACATTTTGGAGAATAACTGTTTGAGATTGATTTTAAAAATCAGAAAAAAATGCAATAGATCAATCATGGGTCAAAGAAAGAATTTGTCTGATTTAGGAAAAGCCAAAATGATACCAAACGAAGAGTCGTGTCTTATCACTGTGCTGAGAAATGATCCACAGCACTAAAAGAGCTGAAATTCACATCACTTAACTGCGTCCTTCCTGTTTTAAACTATAAACATGTATTTTTTTTTTTTTTAGTACAGACTCAGTTTGGATGACAAAAACAGTTAAACCCAAAGCAGAAAGCTGACTGTTGGTAAACAAGAAGAGAGACTTTCCATACAGAACACAGGTGAGAGGAACTTACCTGTTCAGTCATGGAGATCTGTATTCACATTCAGCACTGGTAGAGTTCACTTTGAATATTAAAATGATGTGAAGGAGAGAGCAGAAAGCATACCTGTGGAGGATCTCATGGAGTCGTGAGACAGTGTTTTCATGCTCACAGTGAGACACTGCAATGGTACAAAGGTTCTTCCAGGTAATAAAGAGTGAGCAGCAGGTGAGAGGCTGACTCTTTCTGCAGGTGAGTTAAACATTGACTCTGTTACAGAGGAGCTTTAGGCTGAGAGCATGTGGTTAATGATGGAGGAAAGAACAGCAACAGATCATAAAACTATAACTCAAATTTATCATTAGATCAACAAGACACAGACACAACTTTTAATAATACATTTTTAGACATTATAAGAAAAATATACACCCTCGTAATAGTTCATAACAAAAATATCAATGCATTTATAGTGACATAAGGAAACAATATATATTATGTATATTGCAGACTTTTAAATTGACTAACAATACAGTATTGAAATAAATTCATTCAGGGATAAATGTGAACATGACTAAAAAATACAATAAAAAAACTAAATCTGTTACATATATTTAAAAAATAAAACACATCTGTAGTTCATCTTTAGTAAATACCAGACATTATTCATTTAAGATAAATTTACTATTTCTCATAAATGAAAATATTAAGTTGGAATTTATGTTTTAAATTGTAATAAATATTACTAATATAAACACATAATAAATCTTTGAAAAATGGCAATACATTTGTCAAAGATATCAAATTAAAACTATATATACAGTACACATATTATATATATATAAATATATATATATATATATGTGTGTGTGTGTGTGTGTGTGTGTGTGTGTGTGTGTGTGAGATTAATCCATTCTCATCTTAGATTAAATCTATAATGAGCCTTTAGGATAATATCTTAATCCATATTTCAGAAACCTAACATAAGTGTCAACTTTGTGAGCCTAAATTATGCAGACCTCGCAGTCCTATCTATCGTGCTTCCAGAAAGAATTCAGATCAGATTCAGTTTTGTTCTTTTGCAGCCTGATGCCACAGTCATTTAAATATATTTCTATTCTCATAAATCACCACTAAGTACCCCATTATGACAAGTGAAAACAGAATTTCAGAAGTTTTTGCAAATATATTAAAAATAAAAAAGTGAAATATCACTATTGACTTAAGTATTCAGACCTTTTGCAAAGACAGTTGAAATCTAGATCAGGTTAATCCAATTTCTCTGAATCTTTGACAAGATTATTCTACACCGTGATTGGAGTCCACTTCTATAAGATCAAACTGATTGGACATGATTGTGAAAAGGACCACACCTCTCTACAGAGGACCTCACAGCTGTCTATGCATTACAGACCTTGTAGTCCTACTTAATAAAATGGATACAGTATATACAAAAAATCAACCCTTGCCATTTCTAAAAAGAAGAAAGATGACACATAATGAAAATTACTTTTATTTTTGCCATAATGTTGGACATTTCAACATGGGGCTCAACTCACCACAAGAGATGGCTCCTAGTGGACACTGGAGGAACTACAATTTTGTAAGATCTGCATTAGCTTTTAACATTGTAGAAGTCTAAATTTTACCTGTTAATTGTATTACTTAATCATAGAAACTCTCACTTTTTCCTTAAGGTGGGGACCAAAGTTAAAAAGTTTATAGTGTAATCACAAATGTAAAATGGGTTGTAAACATTTCATGAAATGTTTTTGTGTTCAGTGAAATTTTTTTGCAATTGACCTTTAGGGCCACTAACCTAGATTTGTTTCACACATCCATCGGAAAACTTTCGATATACAGCGTTTGGGAAAGGGCAGAGCCTTCAGAAAAAAACTCGGAGGGTGACTGGATGAACGTTCCGTCTGTCACATCTTTACGGGCCAATCAGAGAAACAAAACACGTGACGTCATCGGCACTACCGAGGTGCGCGTGTGCAGCTACCGAGGTATAAACTCCATATAGAACTGCATAACGTGAACCATGGCGACTACAGACATGTCAGTACACAACTTCTGTCATTTTTGAAACGAAAACAACTCAGTGCTGTTCTTTGTTCTTCTTTTAATGAAGAAATGTCATCAAGTTCTGATAAAACTGGCGCTTTGCAAGATGGATTTGCCAGTAAGAAACAAGGAAATGGGTGTATCCATCTGCTTTGCAAAGTTAAAGGGCCACTGAAAACAGGCAGGAAAGTAATCTAACTAAAGTTAATTTTGAATAAGAATAAAAACCAAGAGAGCAGTGTTTCCATCATAACATTTAATGCAGCAGGCTATAATTTACATCCAGAGACATTTCAGCTCAGCTCATTCACAAATTCTGATCTTTTCTGTCTTTATAAGACATTTTGATATGTAATACAACTAAATAAGGCAGCCCTGAACCCATCTATAACTCCTCTCACATGTGCAAAACAGCAAACACCTAATCAAATAGATAAACCCTGATGTAAAAACGACCACGAGGGATGCATGTGGTCTGAAATGTTCACGTACCCATACTGAAACAAAATTTTAAAACTGTTTTTTTTTTTAAATTACAACAGAAAACATTCTAATTTTTTTTTTAATGTTCTCAAACACAAACCACTGTGCAAAACCTTCCTGAAACATCAAAAATAAGCTAACATCTGATGTAAACATGGCTCTGAATGTGAGTGGACATTTGATGTCAGGATTTTTTGTGCTTGGTACCTTAAACACTCATTCAAACAAACAAAAAAAAGAAAACCCAACAACAAAATTATGTTAAATATTTAAAATGAATCAAAGACAAATGCATCCGTAGGCGGTAAAGATGAAAAATTGATTAATGCACTGTAAAAACATCTGATATGTTGACAAGTCCTTAAAGTTAATGCACATTTATCAGGATGGATAAATATAGTCATTTATGATTGTTGAGAAATTACTTTGCATAGATGTGTGTCTGCATGTGACCCCAGAAAACATGATAGCAAAAATATATAAAAATGTAAAGTAGAGCTGGTTAGATTTATTCTCCTCTGACAACATTTTAGATCAACTTTTTATACTAAACAACACCTCAAAACATTAAAGATCTTTATGTTTATGTGACAGTGCAACTACCAAAATCAATTAAAGATTTTTACATTTGTTAAATGTTCAAATATAGTGCATCCAAACAAAAACACCACAGAGACGATCTAAACTGACTTATCTGTATCCTATTTCAGAGCAGACTGTGAGTTTTAAAAAGAAAACGTAAGACCCTGAAATTATTCTGAATTTATTTTGGGCTCATTGTTTCATTGATCTTTTGCATTTGGGATCACAATGTCTGTCCTGCCCCCACCCAGATAGAAAAAAGGACATGTTTTATCTGCAATTTCCTATGCATTTTCCAGATTATTGTGTTTTAACTTATTGTTGTAATTTATCACTGAAATGTATTATTTATTATGACGTGTGCTGCTGACCTCTTGGCCAGGTCATCCTTGTAAAAGAGATCTCGACCTCGATGGGTCTTTATCTGGTTAAATTAAGGTTAAATAAAAAAAATGAAATGTTAATTACTGAATGTCAGTGACAATTCCCCATTATAATCTGTGTAGTGCAATTTTTTATACCGAAAGCTTAGAAAAAGGAAATCATTTTATAAAATCTACATAATCTAAGATTATGAGATGGTGAAAACAGAAGAGTCACATAAAAATGCCCCTTTATGTTTATGTGTAACCCTTAAACAAATGTCTAATGAGAATATTTTGACATCTTAAAGAAGCACTTAAAAGGAGGTATTCACAAGGCCAGCTATGTAGGCATCAGGGCTTTTATATCCTTTAAGATCACCGCCTGTGAATGGAAGAATGCCTTTCTCTGTCCGGTCCTATCAAGTGTCTCCGTTTGTGAGCACCCTTGAGGTGACTAACTACATCTGACAGAGTCACTGACATTTGTGTTTAGTAGGCTAACTTATAGTTACTTCCTGTTTCCTTAATGGCCCAAAAATACACCTCAAATGTAAAAACTGTCAAAAATGCTTCTAGCCTAATGCCAGCAGCGGTACTTCCACTGCAGAGAGTGATGTCATGATAGTCACGTCTGCAGGCTGTCAATATCATTCTTTTCCTCTGTTAATGATTTTTTTTAATTTCACTCAAACCTTGTCTTTAGTAAAGAGCAGTGGGAATCCTGATTCCTAAGGAGAGGGAGTCCTCTGATCTAAACCACTTTAGAACCATTTAACGGTTATATGAGGAGGGAAAGATTTTCTTTAGTATTGTAGCACAGACGCTTACTAGCTATTTAGAAAGGAATAGTTTAATAGATACATCAGTACAGAAAACAGGGATCCTAGGTTTTCCTGGGTGCACAGAACACACTAACATGATCAGATTTAGGAAGCTAAGGCAAGGAATAAGGATTAACATGTTGTATTTTCAGATTTGGCAAATGCATGTGATTTTGTACTACATTTTAGAGGGTATTTAACTATTTTAGAGTACCAGGGGTGGTGGGTGGCTAAGTGAAAGCACATTTTAGAGACATTAGGATGTGTATTATGATGTCTAACTTCACTGCAAGTAGGCGGGGACTGGAAATTTGCATTATGGCAGGGTGACACTGGTGACCACAACAGTGCCATGTATAAGAAGGCTACAATAGAGGCTAAATAGGAATCTCAAGTATGCTAGTATGAATATCAAGCCTGACAAGTCCAGGTTTAGGGACTTTTTTGCTGAGCGCTTATCCTTTCCACAGAGCATTAGTTCCTTGTATTAGCTTCAAATCTAGCTATTAGTTTCAAGCATCTATTTATGTTATTTTACTATATATTTAGTCAAAACTTGACCCATTGTTGTTATTTGTTCTTATTTTTAGGCTCTTTTTGCCCCTGGGGCAGCTGGTTTGTACAAACATTGCTTTTTATACAAATTCAAGATGCTTTAAAGACTGCTTATTTAACCTATGACAGTGTAAAAGTTAACACTTTTTCCACAACACTTTTTCTTACTAGTTAAACATCAGAAGGCCCTGACTGCCTTTACATTGAATGCGTTTATTTTGAAATACATGCAAGAAATGCCGAGTTAGTATCAGAAAAACCTGAAAGTGTCTCTTCTAAAACAGCAAACAGATCGCGAAAAAAAGAGCAGAGACACAGGCTGGAGACCATCAGGTATGAAACTGATATCAAATATCTGTAGACCACCTCTGGATGCCAAAAATAAGTCTAAACTTTGCCTTTTAGCCATTAGGTTCATATTTCTAAACTACTTTATGTTTTCACTCTCACAGGAACAACAGAACCATTTTCCACTGGCCTGTAAAATACAATTCTAGTCAATTTCAACAAGATATCAGTAACTAACTTTTATTTATTGTTTATTTTATCTGAAAACATCCCTTTTTGCTGTTATAAATGCAGTCTTTCTAACTGTCTCACCTCTCAGATAATAGTTTTATTGCAGTTTGTTCTTCTGTCTCAGTTTGAACAAGTGGAAGACTTAAACCTGTCCCAAGTTTGACAAATCAAATCAAAAGTCAGCCAAGCAACAAAATCTCAAATATATTCAGTTCTTAAGTCTTGTTAAAACTTGATCATATAGGCAGAGTACACCTGAATTGAAGTTTTTTCATTCAGGATTCTCAGAGGGGAGGTTTTCAAGTTTCAGATTTGTCACTTGCTGTATCCTGTAGGTGGAGGTAGTGTGTCCTTCTCCAGCATCTGTAGAGTCTGCCGCACTCCTTTCTCTACACGACGGAAGTGAAGCCTCTTCCAGAGACTCTGCTGCTGCTGACGACCCCACTCCAGGTCCCTGAGGAACACCTGAGCACAGGAGGAGGAGACTCAACTAACAACATAGAGCAAGCGTTTTTCTATGTCAATATGCTGAGCAGCCATACGTGCTAATGTATGGGGGCTGATGAGTACAAATATGAGGCATCAGCTCAAATGACTTCTATTGGAACACTTCACACATCAAGTTTTCGGATAACAATCATTTAAATTTTGTAAAAACCTCACTTGTTTTTACCTTGAGCTGCTCTTTAACCCGCCCTCGGTCCCAGGACGACGCGTTCTCTCTGATCACGCTGAGGATTGGGTGCCAGTCCTCTGACAAGTCTGAACCTTCAGTGACTGAGGCCAGGACCCGGACTCGCCGCCCGCTGCCCCCATGACTCTTTGTGATGCCACGGACATATAGAGACTGCTTTCCAACGTCGCTCAGAGGATTCAGGTACAAACTGCACACAAAGACATGAAAATCCATCAAAAAAAAACCTAATAAAGATGCAAAGGACGAGATTTTCTCATATCTTTAGTGAGAAACTGTTGAAACTTCCTCTCTCTTAGCTAACATAACACTGATTTTCGGTATATCTGGTCAAAAGCTTGATTTTTTGCAGATTTTCTCACTGCAAGGTGTGGATGTTGGGGTGCTCCCTGCAGGCGTCCACCAGAGCAAGAGCAGCGTTGTCTCCGATGTTGTTGTACGCAACGTTCAGCTCCTGCAGCCCCATGTGTTTCTGCAACTTGCCGGCCAGGTCCAGGGCCCCTGCATCCCCCAGCCCAGTGTGCATCAGGGACAGGTAGGTCAGGCTCTGGTTCTCTGGCAGGGCCTCCAGGAGGGTGTGGGCCCCAGAATCCATCAGAGGATTATCACACAGTCTGAAGGAAAAAAAAATTAAAAGACTGTTTAATCAAACAGATGGTTTGGAATAAACTATGCTCTGTATAGTATGCTTGGTTTTTAAGATTTATTTTTGGAGGAGTAGGGAATGACTTGCAGGCAAGAAGCCATAGGCTGGACTTGAATCAAAACTGCCTGCTTGGTCATCTGCATCCCCCTCATGTTAGATTTCACTTCCGGATGAACTATACTGCTATATTATTGTTTTTATATCTGCACAAACTAACTGTTTGTTTATTTTCTGAACGAAGGTCACATGGTGTTTTTTTTTTTTAATAAACTAAATGTGTTACCCCTTAATGTGTTATTTTTGTGTTCTGGAGGAACTGTGCATGTTTTTTTTCTGTTCTGAGTGTATTTCATGTTACTTTTTTGTTCTGGATGAAAATGTACGTGTTATTTTTCTGTTCAGGGGCCTCACAATGAGCTGAGAGAAGAACAAACTTCTAGTTGAAACCATAGGGTTTAGTCTGGATTACAATCTGCTGGCACAGCTTGGATCTTTTCATTGAAATTCTTGTCAACAAAGCTTCACTTATTCAGGGATTAAAGCATTTCCTGCAGCTGCTTCACAATAAAAGCCCTCTGGTAGATCACCAGGAAAAGTGGGGTTCCCTGATCTACTGTTCATGTTTAGGTCTTGTTTATTCTTTCTGAAGTCTGACCTTTTAATTTTAATTTGTGATGAAGCCTTTGTTATAAATTGGGGTTGTGAGGTATTTGAATTGTTTGTTTTTGAGAAGAAGAAGAAAACGTTACAGTTGCATGATGGGAAGTGTAGAAATCAAGAGTTTTGGAAAAGTACTGTGATACATAATAAGATACAAGTGCAAAGTTTTTCAGCCTAAGATTATTTAAGTTTTACTTTTTAACTTTTTTTTATGTTGTAAAATCTTTAAAACCTTATGGTGTTGCAATAATCAATCACAATTTATAACTATTTTAGTAAAAATATTTACAATTTTAAAGTTATAAAGAGATGATGCAGCATGCAATGAGTGAAACACATTTAGAACAAAACATTAAAAAATCTTTGATGACAAAAATAAAATAAATGTATAAATAATGGTTCCAAATGCAAAGACAGAGAAGGACCAAACAGAAAAAAAACAGCACAAAGAAATAAGGTATCTGTCAGCTTATTCAGTTTTCTTTAATTTCTCTGTTGTGATTTCATCAAAGACTGCTAAAAAAAGACTACTAGTGCAAGCCAACAAATTAGAATATCATGCAAAATATTTTTTGGATAATCAAATTTAATTTGCGTTATAATACACATTTGAAATATTTCTGTCGTTAAATCTTGATAAGAACAGCTTACAGCCCACAAAAAAGTAAATAAAAAAACAACATCTTAAAATACTAGAATATTGTGGAAAAGTCAAATTTGCAAAGGTTTCCTGAGCCTTTATCACCTCTCTTGCTCAGTAAACCCAACCATAATTATGGGGAAGACTGCTGAGGGTAAGCCACAGAAGGTCACTGCTGAAAGGGCAGGTTGCTCTTAGAGTGTATCAAACCATTTTCGTGGAAAGTTGAGTGAAAGGGAAATGTGGCAGGAAAAGGTTCAAAATGATTAGTGACTCTAGAATATGCAGAGGCTTCACATTTTGAACACAACTATGAGAAAAATGAACTTTTATATGATATTCTAATTTATTGAGATACACAAGTATAAAACAAAAATTATTTTATAGTAATTCTTGTTAGAACCCCATCAGTCATTTTTTTTCATTACAACAAAGAGATATATTACCACCAATAAAATACTTAAAATAACCGATCACAACCAATTCAGAGGTAAATCTGCATCATTAAGTTCTTCCTTTTTAAAGTTTCTAAAGTGCTTATGCTTTTGAAGAAAAACTGGATCAAACCTGATAAAGTCTCAGAGATCTAAGGTGGTACACCATTTTCTTCTTATTCTACTTCCTTTTGATGATTTTGCTCTAAAACAGCAAATAAAATTCGTTGTATGTGTAAATGTACTTGGCAGTGAAACTTAATTCTAATTCAGGAACAAAAATTAGGTAGGTTTGTTTTAACTGTTGTACATTAGTTGTCTAGAAATGTTTTTTAGTTAAACACAAGCCATAAACTGCAGACTGTTTGGTTCTTGTCCTATTATCTTCTGCCATGTAATCAGCTACTTCATCCATCCAAAGAAGAAAAAAAGTTTTTCATCCAATTCAGTGTTTATTTTGCCGCTTATTGGAATCCTTTTACTGTTGAATATCCTCCAAATGTTTTCAGAATCATTTTTCTAAAGTTATAGTGTTAAATAACATCTCAGTAGATGTCAGAGAGCAGAGCTGTTGGACACAAACTTCATTTAATTTATTCAAGATTTAATAATTTGGATGTAAATAGAGTTTCATAATACAGAGAGGGTTCTTTTTAACACACAGGTTAAACAGATTTATGTATTAAAGTTTAGTCTTACTGTAGAGATTTAATGGAAGCCTTTGGATCGAGCAGCAGATCTCTCAGGAGGATGCAGGAGTCAGGGCCCAGGCTGTTAAACTGCAGACTGAACACAACAGAGGCAGGCAACAAACATCACACACAAACAAACAAACATGCTGTACAAGCAGGGAGTGTAGCCCTAACCCATGCTCAGACTGCAGATGATAAAAGATCTGATTTAAAAATCTGAGTCCATCATGTAAGAAGAAATGTCACACAGAAGTTCTCATGTGTAGATAGAAGCAAATAAGGTGCATTTCCTCCTTGTGTGTCTTTGCAGTCTGAGCCCATCTTAGTCAAAGTAAACACATTCAATTAAAGCATTAAAAACAAACTCCCTATTTCTTCAAACTTCAGCTTTTTACTCGTGAAAACAATTTGCACTTTAACATACAGCTCAGGAAAAATTAAAGGCCCACTTCAAATGAGCTCCAAACTCTCAGGTTTCCCCTCACATCAGTATCTGCATGCATGGGTTCTCTTCCAGACTCTGTTGAGTTTCAACACAGGTAAACATGATCTTTTTTTAATGATCCTCTGATCACCTGATAATCCACTGAATGAAACTGAGCTGCTGATATTTTTGCTCTGTAAGAGTCAATTCCCCGCCAGCAACACTGCAGGCTGCTTGAGAGCATGCCAAGACCAAAGACTATAACGATGGACACTGGCCTCCTGACTGAACTCTGCTTATTTTGTCTGTAATTCTGCTTGTTCTCTGAGAGTTTACAGATATGGGCTGATCGCTTCAATAACACCAGAAATCATGGGTGCAGTGTAACCAACTGCTCAACCATAACCCAATGAAGAAAAAAAACTCTGAAAAGTGGTGAAACTTTCCAAGTTGTTTAGGAAGCATAACATTTATATGGCATTAGTTCACCTTGACACAGGGACAGACAACTACAGCAGAACAGCTGGGAGGAACTCAGATGGGAACTAATGTCTGCTGAATGGCACATCAGAAGAGGTGAAAGTCTGTGTGTGATTGCACCTTCAAGAAGAATTTTTTTCTAATACCCACCCCAACATACACGGCATGGGTAGTGACAGGTGTTTAAAATTTACAGAGCTATAATAAAATTCATGATAAAAAATGAGTCTTAACCTTCATAAAATCTAACATTTAAAAAAAAATCCCCTCTCATAAAGTGTGTGCAGATACACCCATGATCTACCCAGTCTATCTTTTGTCCTATCAGAGTGTAAATGTGTTTATTTTTCATGTAAAGCCCATCATTTTAACATGGGTGTATATGTGACTTCCAGTACTTCTGCCGACAGCTTCAAGTGGACACTTGAGGTACTACAGGCACTTCTGGCTTCATTTTCATCAGGCTGCTGCTTGGTCAACAATATAGGAGCAACTTAAACTTGTTTTTCACTGAATTTTTGGGTTCTCTCTGTTTTTTTTTTTTGTTTGTTTTCTTGACCATATATAATTTTCTGCAAAAAAATGCCAATTTTATCGGTAGTTTGTCGATGTTAAAAAAATACTTTAAACAGCACAATCAGACAATACAGATTTTTGCAGTGGTCTGATATTTTTTCTGGAGCTGTATTTATGGAGCAGAAACTGAAGTTATGGTACTAAGTATAAAATGTGCAACATTCAACATCATGCAGAAAAACAACATTAACCCATGTCTTTCCTCTCACACCATTTCAATAAACATCAAAACACACAAACTCAGTTTGTCTCACTTGAGGCTGGTTACGTGTCTGAAGGCCGGCCCCAGTGTCTTTAGCATGTCATGAGTGAGGAGACATGAAGACAGGTCCATCTCCTGCATGTGATAACTACAGAGACAAATACCTGCATTAATACTGTTGTTACCTTACACATAAAGAATGACCACACTCTCATCAACACAGTGACACACACAATGAACATAACATTGTTATCTAATTTAAACATCAGATAAGCTGATACCTTAATCCCAGGTACAGGTGTCTATATCAGGACTGAATGGATGGTAAATACCACATTAATACAGAAAGGTCAGACTATAGATCAGTTTAGACTGTAAGTGATCAAGCTGTAAAAAAATGTATTTTGGTTCTACTTAATAAATAAAAAAAATGACCAAATAAGTCAACACTGAGCAGGTGTGAGTGTAGAGTTTACCTGGCAGGTGTGCATGACAGCACTGAGCTGAGGATGAAGCACTTCAGAGACGTCATGCGGATGTTGGTGAGGCAGATGCTTCTGATGGAGGCCAGAACATCAGCGGTCAGTCGGGGGTTCTGAAACTCGTACAGAAGAACCAGCAGGTCCATCACCTCCTCAGGGGGCTGAGGTTTATTCAGCTCTACAATTAAATAAGATAAAATACAATTTATCTTCACTAACACTTTGTGTTTTTATAGACCAAAAAATGCACTAAAACCCTCCATTAACAGTTCAAGACAGGGATCGATATGAAGATGATCATTGTCTTTGTACACAATTTAATTTGGTTTGTAATGCAGCCTACTTCAGAACAAACTTGTTTTTTAGACTAATTCAACTCCAACAACTATTTTATGTTATCCACCAACTGTCTGATTAGTTTTTAATGTTTTAGCAACCACATCTGCAAGACAGAAGAGTCAAATTAGAGCAAAAATTTGAGCTTGATCTGTTTGGAAACACATGGAGAGCATGAGCATGCACTGGTCAGTTAATAGTTGGGTTTGCATATGCATCTAAAAGCAGGATTTAAAGTTGGACTTCCATTACAAAATGCTGCATAGAAACAGTAGACCTTCTCGATTTCAACAAAGCAATTTGTTGTTTTTATCAAAAATTGAAAAATATTATATGTTGTTTTTACTCTCATCTTATTTTCACCCAGTGTAATGTGAAGCTAAAGTTTAACGTCAAACATACAAAACAACACAGACAGAAGGAACAGAGCTATAAAGAAAATGTTTTACCTCTGACCAGGTACTTTCTGAGCGCCCGAGTGATCTGAACCACAGTGCTGCTCTGGATGCTGCAGCCCAGCTGCTGCAGGAGGACTCGATTCCCATAATGCAACAGTCCTCCCATAAAGATGGGGTAGAGCTCAAAGGGCTGACCCTCAGTGCCCTGCTGCAGCTGTGGGCCATGAACTCCCAGCAGGCTTTGCTCCACCTGGTCCAGGACATCCTCATTGTGGCTGTCCTCATTGCGAAACAACTCGGCTGCCATTGTCTTGGCGATGCTTCCTTTGTTGTAGCGGTTGATTCGATCGTAGACCTTGGGGAACAGCTTCAGCAGGTTGAACACAGCAAAGATACGCAGAGGGATGACCTTGGAGAGGATGCTGACTAGTGCACCTACGTCTTCACTAGCCTGACCAATGGCCACAGATACTTGCCGGGTCATCTTCTCCAGAGCGGACTTGTTTTCTCCCAGAACCACGTAGAGCGCTGCCAGGTACTCCTGCATGGCTGGGACGGCAAACACATATCGACTCATATCATTCTCACCATCCTCCTCGTCAAAATGTTTCCCGTTTTCTACGCAGGGAGCCAGGAAGAAATCCAACACGTCTGTGCGAAATATGGCAAGCTGATGGAGCTCTTCATCAGTCTTTGTTTTCCCACCAATCCACTGCTCCAGTTCCTTCTCTGAGAATGATGTGCGTTTGTACGTCACGCCGTCATATGCCAGTTTCCCCAGAGTTCTGACAACATACAGCATCAGAGAGCTGTGGTCCTGAATGGGAACATTTGTCCCTGTCTTTCTTTCCAGCACTTCCCCCCCGAAGTTGAGCCTGAGGAAGCTTGTGTAGATGCCGGTGAGTGTGCGTATTGGCGCTTTGGCATCAGTGAAGTGCAGGAAGTGTAAAGTAGCACAGGTGAGCCAGCAGTATGAGGGCAGGAAGCAGGCAGCAGCCAGCTGGCTCTCTCTCTGAAGGTTCAGGTACAGCAGCTCAATGAGCGCATGGGCTTCATGGTTTCTATCTGTCTCCCCCGTCTGCTGCAGAAGGCGGCTAGTGAAGTATGCACGCTGGCGATCTGGGTCATTGAAGCCGCAGATCTGAGCGTAACGACTCACGTACTTCTGAGGTATTCGCTCCACAGCCGACAGCCGGGTGGTGACCAAGACACTCGCCTGGAAACCAAGACAGACAGCAACCATGACCACCAACAACCCAGATTCAAATAGACTAGTCAAATGACGTTTTTGATTATTTCCAAAGGTTTGATCGCTTTGTTGTCTTTAATGTCTTATACGGCTATTTTCCACAGCTCTGTTTCTCCAGTAAACTTTTAAAAAAATCATTATTCCTTCACATAAATAATTTCAGAGTCACTCTGTCTAACCCTCATAATCACCAGAATCAGAAATGGCTGCATTTCAGTTCAACAACCACCCAGTGTTAAATGACGGCCCAGCCAGATCTCAGCAACGGACATTATAAGTCTGCCGTAACAGAGTAACAGCAAGGTTTGTCTCACCTCAGGCAGCAGGTACTTCCTGAGCAGGTTGACGACCAGCACATCTGAAGGCACCGACTCGTTGGGATCACTGCAGAGCTCCGAAGCTCCGATCCTAAAGTCCAGCTTCATCTTCTCCATCCCGTTAAAGAGGAAGAGCACGTCCTTCGCCTGGTCCCCCGCTCCACTCAGCAGGGGGTGTTTACTCAGGTGGAGGTACTTCCTGCTCACGAGGTCCCGTAAGGAGGCAGTCCTGTGGGAGATGAGGAGGAGGGGCCTGTCAAGATGTGTGCATTATCCATGTCTTGGAGGCAAACATGCTGAGCTGTGGACCAGATGTTTTTTATGATTGTGGGGAATCTTAATAGTTAAATAAAAAAGTAAATGAATGAATAAAAAAATATATATTTTTATATCTTCTATTATCCTTTACTATTATTTATGTACTTTTTAAAATGTTATGTTTTTAATGTTTTTTTGGATTATGTTATCCAATATATTCTATTAACTGTACTGTATATTGACTTTTTTATTTTGGGTGTCTAATAAAATCATTTTAAAACCATTAATTAATTCCAATTTTTAAAATCTTATTTCATTTTTTATCTTACACTATCTGATTCAAATTTGAATAACTTATTTTCCATATTTATCATGGCTTTTATCAAAATATATATTTAAAAAAATACACATATATTAAAACAGTATTTTTTTTTACATGTTTTTAGAAATATCTTGTGCTCTCGTTTTACATTTATTAAAATCTTATATCTCTGAAAAGATTTCTTCATTCTTTTTTTCTGTCAATTGCATATGTCATATTATCCTATGCATCTGATTTACCTTAATATACTTTATATACCTTTATATATATATATATAATCAAGTTCAATATTTTCATATATTCAGCTATTTGATATAAATTATTTAATCAAAAATGTTGCTCTCGTTCTCGTACTTGTTCAGTTGTGAGAGGTCCTCACAGGAAAAGGGAATCAGTAGTTTGAACTGCCTCAGGGTCTTCCCGCTGCACCAGTCCAGGACCAGTTTCCTCACCAGTGTGCTCTTCCCGGTCCCCACGGCACCGTACAGGAGGACGTTGAGGCCCCGCCCGTCGCAGCAGGAGGAGGGGTCCAACAGCTGCTCCACAGTTACATGGGAGGAGGGGGAAGGGGCCTGGAGGGGGGAGCAGTGCAGGCCTACTCTTTCCTCTGTGTTTCTCTCCAGGATTAAAGGGTCCACGTGCATCTTCTCTGGACTGAAGTAACCTCCGAACTGTTTCTCCTCCTGAGGGAGGTGACTGAACCACAGGAACAGCTTCCTCCTGTGCACCTCTATGGGGTCTCCTGAGGGACAAAAAAAGAGAAGAGCTGAGTTTGTGAACTTATACTGTCCTTCTGTATTTTTCTTTTTATAAAATCTGGTCCAATCATGTGTTGCTACAGATTTCCAGGATCCACTAGGAATCATATTTATGATTTTAGATCTATAATACCTCTAGTCCGTAACACTAAATCCTACACTCTTTTTATACCTGTTTTAATTTTTCAATTAGTCATTTCAAACTTCTCTCCTCTTCTCATTTTGCTTATGTGTGATTTCCGTGTGTGCACATGGCCCTGCAGTGTCTTGCACTTCTGTGGGCATTAAAAGGTGTGTCTCTGTGCGAGTTAGGATCAACTTTGAGCAAACCTGAGCATTTTCTTAAGAAAAAAACTCAGAAGTCTTAGGAAGATACAGGTGGAAGAGGTGTGTAGTTTTGTTAAAAGCAATAATTCTTTAGAAAAATTTTAAGCACCTGGTTCTGAGGAGGTGGAGCAGACTGTCCTGCAGTGAAAGGCAGCAGCCGGGCACAGAGAAACCTCCAACCTGTTCTTCAGCCTCCATACTGCCAGCAGCTGACTCAGCTGGCGCCTGCAAAACACACAACACAACACACAGGTCTGATCTGTTGATCACGATCTTAATATGAACAAATCCTCAGAGACAAGCTGAAAGGTCACTTCAATCACAGGGGGAGAGAAATGAGGCAGGATCTACCTCAGCTGGCAGGGAAACAGCTGGTATTAAGGTGTTTGCAGGTTGCAGCAGGTAAAACGACATACCTCCAAGGCACTGACATTTATGCAGCACAAAAGATTACACCCAATAACTTGAATTGGGCTTGTTAAATCTGCTTAAACAAACTCACAGGAAGCTTCACTTGAAAAACAGACTACAGGGAAAAGTCTGCATATTTACTTTTGATGAATGAAACCGGAATATGAAGCATGTGAAGAAAAAACCAAAGATCTATGTCCTAAAAAGACAGGGGCATTTTTGCATAAGAAAGTAAAGATTCTGCTCCTTGTGTAGCTTTTTTTGTAATTTAATGATTGTTTTACGTCATCTTGTAAAAAAACTGCCCAGGTGTGTTAAATTGAGATTTAAATACACTTAAAAGTGAAGCTGACAATCAATTATTGCAACGTCAATCAAAATGACCTTACTCTGGTGTTTGGACGCCTGCAAGAGGTTGGACAGGTTTGTGCACTTACTGGGAAAATGTTTTAATGAGTTCACAAGAACTCAAGAGAGAAAGTATCCAGGTACTATTACATAAGTAGCAAACACACACACACACACACACACACACACACCCACACCCACACACCCCCACACACACACACCCACACACACACTTTTAGAAAACATGCTTCAGAGTATGAAGAAAATGGTTGTGTTGTGTGAAGATTTTAAATAACTTAACTTGCTGCATCTCAGTTCTGTAGTTGTCTACAAACCTCTCAATAACTTTTTCAGGTTAATTATACAAACCCAATTCCAAAAAAGTTGGGGTACTGTGCAAAATGTAGATAAAACAACATATCAAATGTTGAACCGGAGACATTTTACCCTTTTATGAAAAATATTAAGTAGGGACAGGGCAACAAAAGGCTGGAAAAGTAAATGTTCTAATGACAAACAGCTGGAGGAGCATTTTGCAATTACATTATGTAATAATTACAATATGTAATATTAGGTTGATTGACAACAGGTCTGTAACATGACTAGGTGTACAAACAGCATTTTAGAGAGGCTGAGTATCTCTGAAGTAAAGATGGGCAGAGCTTCACCAATCTCCAAAAAAAGACAGCGTCTGAAATTTGTGAAACAATTCCAGAAAAATGCTCCTTCATGTAAAATTTAAAAGACTTTGATAGCCCATCATCTACATTACATAATATCATCAAAAGATTCAGAGAATCCAGAGAATTCTCTGTGTGCACAGGACAATTTCAAAGGTCAATACTGGATACCTGTTATCTCCAGGCCCACAGACTGCACCGCATTAACAACAGGCATGATTCTGGACTGGAAATCCCTCAGGAACACTTCCAGAAATCATTGACTGTCAACACTGTTGGCAGTGCCATCCACAAATACAAGTTAAAGCTGTGCCATGCAAAAAGAAGCCATATGTGAACATGATCCAGAAACGCTGCCATCTTCTCTGGGCCCAAAGCTCATTTAAAACGGACTGAAACAAAATGGAAAACTGTTCTGTGTTCAGACGAATCCTGCAGACTAAAGAGGAGAGGGACCATCCAGCTTGTTATCAGCTTTTAGTTCAAAAGCCTGCATCTCTGATAGTATGGGGTTGCATCCATCACAGCAGCATGACTTCACATTAGGGTGCTAAACCTACCTTTCACCAATAGAAAACATTTGGCGCATCATAAAAAAATAAAAAAATCTGGCAAAGAAGACCAGGACTGTCGAGGAGGGTGAATCTTATTCAGACAAGAATGGGACAACATTCCTCATCCAACACTCCAGTCAGTCTCCTTACTTAGATGTTTACAGACTGTTGTTAAAAGGAGAGGATGCTATGCATGGTACTGTCCCTCTTTGAGATGTGTTGCCATGAAATCCAAAATGAGATAATATTTTTCATGAAATGGTAAAATGTCTCAGTTTCAACATGGGATGTTTTTTGTACTCTATTGTGAATACAATATGACATTTTAATTAATTATGAGATTTGGTTTTATTTACATTGGGACTGTACTTTACAAGTTGAAAAAATCTGCTTGGTTGTATAAAAGGGGCTGTTACAATAATACTAATAATACTTACCATGCATGTTAAATTGAGCATTGTTGGAATTTATTGATGATCATTGTCCACATTAACACACCCTATCCCCCACTGTTCTGCAGAGATATGAGTATGTATTTTTTATCTAGCTCTGGTATTTATCCCACAGCCAATATCTTTGACCACTGCAGGATGTAACAGTACAGTTCAATCAACAATGCAACACACACAAGATAAAACAATCAGAGAGCCTGACTGTAAATCCTGAAGTATAAAGGCTTTTCATCTTCCTCTTATCATGGGTCCAAGTGGCAACCTTTAGATCAGCCATGATCAGTTTAAATAGGGTCAGACTTAACCTTGACCCCAGGACAAAATGTGTTCAGCCAACTCTGATGCCTTGCATTTCCATGTATTGTTAAGAAATACATTGTTAAAGAGCCTTATTGGCTTAACTATGTGTACATGTTAAGGTCAAAAGACTCAAATAACAGCATGTTGTGAGGAACAGGACTCCACCACACTCACAGTCATCACTGTGGCTCTCTGCATCTAAAACTTCATAGGAACTGTATTACTTATATTTACTAAACTTCAAAAAGTAATGATTGTATAAGGGCTGTGGAAAAAGATCTGTCATAACATAAAACACTGAACTTACACACAAACACTCTTAGAAACACTGAATGTGTCATACATAATTCAGTAGTAGTGTGTCAGGTACTTCTTTGAACGTCACAGCTTTAATGTATGATGTTTCTGTTACAGTAAACTTTATTTTGATTAGATGGATTTTTAAAATCATTATAGGTTCCACAAACATCATCATGAATATTCTAATCAGCATGATGTGTTATGGTTGAATTGCTGTTATGTTAGCTCCAAAACAAAACTTTAGAGAGAGTTTTGTGTTCATACAAGGTTTCTGATCTGCTATCAGTCCGGCTCTACTAAGATTCAAAAAGGATTGCTCAACCTCCACATCCCAAATCCTTGAGCAATCCTTGTAGATCAGACAGTTTACCCAAGACTGAAATATGAGCTTCAGTATTATTAACAGGCAGTAACTTACCTGTGAATGGAACTCATTCTGCTGTTCAGCCTCTATACGTTCGGGAGCACTCTGTGGGAAACAGGAAGCACACACAAATTAAGACAATGTATGGAACAAAGGACCACAAAATCCCCATACAGCAGGGCTGCAATTATGGCATATTTTTTGAAGTTCTGGGCACCCAGTATTGGGTAACTCCTTCTGTTAAACTGTCTAAACTGCACAGAGCAATGACATATTTGTGCAATGGTCCATGTTGTGATGCACACTGGCTTGAAACTTTTCTTTGCATATGTATGCCCATATCCATATGCTTTGAAAAAGATGGCTATGATCAACCTTTTAATGCTACTGTTTCAATCAACCAATGTTTGTCAACATATATATATACATTTATATATATTTTGCAAAAGTCATAACAGATGTTATTTGAGGACACTTATTGATCCACCATGAGCACAGCACTTCGTAATATTTATCAAAATAATTTAACAATCAATAGTTTCAAAAATACCAAGGAGGAGTTGAAAAATGACACTGGCTCGTCTAGAGGTCAATACTGCAGATTAGAAAAAAGATCCAGTTACTTGGGTCTGATGTTTTTGTGAGAGTGCAACTTTACCGCTTTTTTCAGAATCAACAGAACCCGAGGTCCAATCTAGTTCTCCTTTAACATCCATGGCTTACAAAGGCAAAATAGAAAATTTAGGGTTGCTACTCACATTTTAAAATAAAATCTGAGCTTTTTCAAGACCTTTTTTTTTAACCATCCAGACTACTGGTGGGCTGATCTTGTGGCTAAAATTCAATTAAGTATTCACCTAATTAGGAACTTTATTTGTGCAAAAGCATTAGTGCATACAATAGGGCCGGAAAATTAATGTGAACTATGGTTAAATCTCACTGTGTCCTACTGCAATTTTCAAATCATGTAAGGCGCAATATTTCGTTAACCCGAAAAGTGTGTTACAATAACAGTTTAATTTTAAAAATGCAGCAATGATGTTATTCTCCAAACATTATAGAGTCCATTTTATTTTACAGTAGTTTCCAGAAAAACCCTTCTTTCCTTTGTTTTTGTATATCCTAATCAAAATGAAAATGACATAAAATTATCATTAATTTCGATACAACAATTCATATCCAATTTGCAAATCAGTGAAAATAATCACAATTAGATATTTTCCCCACATTGTTAAGCCCTTGAATGCAGTTAACAAAATGAGAAAATATTACAAGGAAAAAATAGCCTAAAATTATGATCACACACATTACACTGATCTCAGTGTCTCTCCATTGGCTACCCATTTGTTTACATATAGATTTTAAGATTTTTTTTTACTAGTTTTTAAAGCTCTTAATGGCCTTGCCCCTTCTTATTTATCTGGTTTGCTCTTACCTCATGAGTCCAGTAGAGCTCTCAGGTCTACATGAAGTTCTCTGTTAACAGTCCCAGTGAGAACTAAAATATACAGTGAGACGTCTTTTAATCACTCCGGCCCCCCTCTGTGGGACAACTGACCTGAAGACCTGAGGGCGGCACCAAATGTTAATGATTTAAAAGGCAAACTCAAAACCTACCTTTTTAGTCTGGCTTTTAACTGAATTTTATTTCATCCTCTTAATTCTTTTTAGAAATTTAAATTTTAATCTTAATTTCAGAATTATCTTTTGGTACTGTATCCTCTTATTTTATTATAAAATAAAAAGTTATCCTTAGGCATTGCATTTTCTTATTTTAGTTTATTTCCACGAGTTACCTTTGAGGGTTTTTATTCTTATCTTGACACATTTTTATTCTATTCTATTTCATTTTGATTTATTTCTGTTTCATTTATTGATATTTTTTCAAAACTTTCACCTAACCTCAGGTGTTTCCTCATCATATTTCCTCAATACTTAAGTTCATTTTCTTACAGTCTTTTTGATGACAAATTTCACCAATGTTGAGTATCCATTGTGGATTGTGGTAGAGGGACTGGGAAGTCGATTAGTGGGGTAGAACAAAGTTTGATTGATTATCACAATTACTTTGACTAATAATGATCTCATGGTAATTGTACACAGTTACTCCCTGATTTTACAACACCCTCATCACTCGCATGTGTTGAACTAAAACAGTCTTAACAATTTTGCAGTCTGAACCCTATGGAAAACAAGCAATAAATACACAAAAATAACATACAATAATACCAAAAATATCTATCTATTTCTGAGGTAGTGGTGGTGTAAAATATATCACAACAAACGTGAAACATTACAACACATGAAAAACCTACAGACAAAATGAGCCCAACAAGGCATGCTACAATAATAGTTTTAGTCATGTTTTGATTATTATGGAAAGCCGAAACGGACAATTGCAACACCCGGCAATAACAACACAAATGCATGCATATTTGTGCTTTAAACGTGGTCATTTCAGCTGCACTGCACTCTGTGGAAAATGACTCACTTTTGGAGCCAGTCTCGATGGACACTAGAGGAACTGCACTTTAGACACTTGGTTCAGCGTCATCCTCCAGCCTCTATCGCTGCAGCTTGTTTTAAACGTGCAGTATGTATTTATCTAGTGTGACAGGCTAATCAAACTCGGCATGCTAGCTACTTAATGTTAAATTTAACAAGTACCCCACACACCCATCCTGTGACCTGTCACGGAATGTTACGCCCTTGTGCCAGAGTTATTCATGGACACACATAAAAAGATGGAACAAAATGTATGAATGAGTTTGTGACTGTAAGAGCTAAATGCGACACTACTGTTAGTCAGCCTGCGTTATCGTCTGATAATTTACTGTCACAGCGGAGTTTAAAACGTGCAAACAGGTTGGAGCCAAAGCGAAATGTCATGTCAAGGAAAATAAAAGCACACAAACTTACACACAGACATGTACTCGTGGTTATCCCTCGTCTTCCGTGTGTCACTATTTTAGGAGATAAGCGTTTAATCTATACCCATTCTTATGTGTTTTTCTCTATTTATGTGTCTATCTGTTAAATAAATCTCATTCTGTCAGCTGTTGTGCTCTCCACCGTTTTCCGCTACACAGTAGTGAAGCCTTCAGCTAGAGTCCGGAAATAAGCTACTGCTTCACAATAAGAGTCACCTTTTTCTTCTTCATGGTATTCTTAAATAGTGGCAGCCGACTATTGCGTTTGAGGCAGTTACCGCCACCTACATGATTTGTTGTTATTTCTCAATAGCGAATAAGAAATAAGAGTTTGAAACATAAACAATTAATATTTAGGTCTGTTGTCGTGTAATATTAGATCTATTGCTATTTAACTCGATGTCTTAACGTTATATTTCCCTAGTTTCCTGCAACTGTGTGTGCTAGCTTTTTTTAACTGCTGTTTGGTAACGCAAAGATTTCAGAGTTTAATAGTGATTAGACTGAAGAAGAAAAATGTTTAAAAGTTGAACTGAGAATGCAAGTAAACACACAAACAAACAAAACAGCAGCGAGGAGAATTTGAATGTGCTCCCTATAAAACTTTATTTTTTAGCAGATTTTTTTCCCGTAACTCAAGTTATAATTTTCCTATTTGTTTTATTAAATTCAACTCTTCTATCTGCATTCTGCTGTTGTTAACAGCACTTCGAATAGCCCACAGTTGACCTTATATGGAGCATTAGCACCATCTTCTGGATGAAAGGGGAATCATTCAATGTTTAAATTTGACCATTTTAACAGTGGTGATGAATCGTGACCCAACTTTCTAAGAAACTACGACCACGTATCGTCAGCTCATGCATTATCATCAGCCCTGACAGGAAGTGAGTGCATAGATTTTATTGCACTCCTAGTTTCCATTATAACGAGTAAATTTACGTTGATTTATAGAGAATCTTGGGAAATTAATACATTATCAGCAAATAAACTCAGATATAAGATGCAAATGAGATTTCTTTTCAATTGAGTACACAAGAAAAACTGATTCCCGCTTAGGGTTTCTGTATATTGTTGACTTTTAGCCACAAATTTTTCCCAGGCAAACACAACTAACCCTGCAAAGCAGATGGTTCCACGTCTTACATCAGGCAAATCTCAGGCAATGGATTTATGAAACAGTCCATCTCGCTTCTCTGATTAATTCACAACTGGATTCAAAAAGAGATTTAGAAACTAGGGATGGAGGATATCCACTATAAATCATATCACAACTTTTCTTTTTAACTGAATGCTAAGCCAGTTTCAAGCAAATTCACTCAAGCAAAATGCCATAACATGTCACAGCCATTTTCATTAACTAACAGTGGCAAAATATAAACAAGTACATGTAAATTACTTAAATATAAAACCATGTGTGAAATAAATCAGAAAATACTTTTTTTTTTTATTGAAACACATTTAATTAACTGACAATTCTTCATTAAGTCCAAACATATCAAGTAGATTATCTTGTGGTTAGTAAAAACACTGTTAGTGGTTTTTACTGTCAACAGTCTTTTTTAAATTATGGCACATCTGATTGTTAAAATTAACACAAACTAGCCTACAGATGTGAACGACAGGCTTTATCAGACTATATTGTTAGAAAATAGGCTATACTGACATATCTTTACAAAGTGGTATTGCACCCAGCCCCCAAAAGACTAAACAAATTAACTTTTTTCACAATTATATTTGAACTAATTTTTTTGGGTAATAATTCCTGTTTAAAAATAAACTGTGTTTTTCCCGGCCTATCTCAATTTTATTTATGTAAACATTTGGAAATTATTTGCTAATGTCCAACAAATTTAGTCTTGTTTATTGTTGATTTACACCTTAGTTGAACTTCATTATTTCAACTTTTATGACTTTTTTGAAACCGTGGACTATTTTTGATATGCCGATCCTCCTTTATTTTACTGTCAGCATTCGGACTGATGTAATTCTTCCGCAATGGTCACAGAGGAATAGTAGAATTTACCATAGGAAATTACCTCTAGAATTTACCGCTATCTCAGTCTTATTCTGAAAAATGTGACCGGAACTTCAGTCCTCTCTCCTATCAGCAACTGGCCGGCGGGTTGAGGGATCACGCAGGGGGTTTGACGGATGACGTAGGCGAGCTGACGTCACGCAGGCGGGTTGTGAGTGGTACTTGAAGCTGCTGCTGTCAGCCTCCATTCTCACGGACAGCCTCAGCAGCATCGGCGGAGGACACTCAGTATGGCGTCGGATGAACTCGCGCGAAAGCTGCAGTCGCGGCTGGTCGTCACGCAGGAGGCTGCGGAGCCGAAGCCAGAGCCCGCTCAAAGCCCACAGAGAGCTACCCCGCAGAGGGCTCGACCGCAGGAGCCCGAGGCTGCCTGCGGGGACTCAGCCTCCGAGCTGTCCGCCAAACTGAACCGCAGGCTGGACATCAACCAGGGCAACGCCGCGCCGCGACCCAGCCGCGTGTTCAACCCGTACACCGAATTCAAGGAGTTCTCCCGCAAACAGATCAAGGACATGGAGGCGATGTTCAAACGGTAAGTGCGCGTGACGTCGCATTGTTTGTGCGTTAACACACATGTAATAAACACATGCAAATAGCACGTAATACACACATGTAATGAGAGTGTTTACGGGGATTTACACTGAATGAACATGCAGGGTCAGAAGCTCTTGATGAGATTAAGCTGCTGCTGCTGACGTGAAGCCTCCAGGTGAAAGCTGCGCGTGTCACTGACTCACACATTCACTCTCACTCACGCACACACTCTGAGTCACTGCAGGGCCTCTGTGCGGTGATTGTGCTGCGGTGTCGTGATCACACACAGACCTCAGCTGCTGACAACAAGCACCCTTCACCTACACTGCACACAAGCTGTATTATAATTATTTTAATAGGTCATGCTTATTTAGGGGAATAGTCTCTATGGTGGCCCACACAGGCCATTAACATGCTGATGTTAGGGTTAAAAACATACAAGACTGTCAGCGCTTATGCTTTACTTGCAGTCAGATTAAGGTCAGCATCAATATGTAGAATTTTTCTAAATCACACTAATGGCATTCAATTTTGTCATTCTAAGCAGGAGTATGCAGCAACTGGATACTACTTCACTTTTAAAAACTCTGAGACAAATCATTGGACACATCTAGAGTAGTCTGTTCTTTGTTAAATCATACATTTCCCTTTTACACCTCTATCTGTAGCAAGTTCTTTTTCCCCATGATTAAGCTACTGTCGTAACTTTTGATCCACATTAAGTTCCTAATTTTCTTTCATAATAAAAGCACAAACAGAAAGCAAAGTTAAAATAGCCAAAGACAGTAAAAATTACATAGTAAAAGCATAACAAACAATGGGTGTGTTGAGAAAGCTCTTAACTCAAGTGGGCTACTTATACAGGGAAAGCAACTACACCAGAAAAGGTACAAATGCTGTCACATTAACTGAGGATCACTTGATGTCACTGAGTAATTTTGTACATGCACTCTTGCATATTTCTCAGGGGATAATGGTATCAAAAACTATATTGCACAGAATATCACAGAAGAAATTTGATGCTTTCTTCTATCTTTAAGTTCAGACCAAACTGGAATAGCAGAGAGGCTGTCATTAAATAATTAATCTGTAAGTTAAGATAATAAAATGCATCTCTTGGTATTAATTTGATTCCCCAATCAGGCCTCTGAATTATTTCACACCGATTCAAATATTTAAGTTTTGAAATGAAAAGTTGGTTTAATATATAGTAGCCCATATGATGTTTTTTTTTAACTTTTCTTTTTTTTTTAAACTTTCATCTTTTAACATGAATTTATTAAGAATTTAGAATCTTTAATTTCATTTTTTCTTCTCTAAAATATGAAATGTAAGTTATACTTTTTTAGTTACAGGCTATGTGATAACCTATAAAACATATTTTGTCCCTATAGAAAGTGCTCTCTGTTCGTCGAATACTGGTTAAAGAGAGCATTAAAGTACATAGTTTTGTCCAATCCATTTAAATTGTCCAATTATGTGTCATTGTTAAAATTGTATTGTATTTTATTGCATTGTGTATTGTTATACCCCTAGTACTTGCGTTAAGGAGAAACCACCCAATGATTGAAATATAAATATAAAAACATTACACAGAGGATCACACTGAAAAATATAGCATTATTCAGGTGTGTAGATCTTTTAAAGCTCTATGTGTGAGATCCCCATTTTAGGGGAACATACCTTTAATTTTCCACTGACAGGTAAACAATAACACACATCCACACAACTCTGCTGACTTACCTTTGAGATCCTGACTGAGTGTATCTATCCAACAGTCAATCAGTCAATCTTTATTTGAACTGCACCAATTCACAACCATTGTCACAAGACACTTTACAAAGAGGGCAGGTCAAGACTTTACTCTGTTTAATATTGTCTTTGAAGACTCAATTTTAATCCAACAGCTTAGTGCTAAACAACAGTTAGCAAAGTTACAGTTGCAAGGAAAAAACTTCTTTTAACAGGCAGAAACCTCAGGCCAAACCAGACTCATGTTGAACAGCCATCTGCCGAAACTGTGCTGGGTGCAAGTGGATTGAAAGAGGGAGATGGATAGAGACAAGTCAGAAGATTCAGGATCTTCATCTCCCTCCTGCTCATTCAATATTTTGAGTCAATTTCCTGTTAGTTTGAGTAGATAACGCAGTCAAAACATTTTCTGTTGTCTTATGAGCGCATCTTCTTCCTCCAGCAGGATATTACTGATCAAAATCAGACCAGCTGTGCAAAAAACACCGGAGGCGATAAACTAAAACAACTTTTTTTTTAAATATAAATTGACCATGTTTGAATATGGGGCTTCAGCTAGAGTGGGAGGGGGTGCTAGAAAACTAAACCATTTTTATCCAGACTAAAGTTAATACAACCCTTGGAAAGCAGTGAAAAAATTGAGCATTTTGTTCAAATCAGATAACCACAATTTAACATTGTCTGCGTATAAACAATGTTAAATTGTGGCTTACAGTGGTTGTGCTTGCACAACCAGCCTCCAGTGCTAACATCCAAGGCTAAAAATTGACTTAAATGTCTCCAGTTGAGAGTTTATGTGTCAGTTTACCTGCTCTGCTCAGCTCATCCTCCATTCACTGTGTTAATTTACGCTCAGGTAGTAGGCTAAAGAGAGCAAACTGTTTAACTGGAGCTACAGCCCCATCTAGTGGCGGGTGACTGTCACAGCTTGGACACAACAAGTAGCCAGCATTACAGGCCTAAATTGATAAAATCATGAATTTTAGTTGACTAGTCATTCTCGCTACAGCTACTAGTGCAAATGTTGCCAATGTTTTTGCAATTCAGACGGTGTGTATAGGAGTTTGACAGCAATTATTCACAATTCAACATTATAAATTACTTAATATTGGGCATCTATGACTTCTTGTTTTGTTTCTGACAATATTTCTGCTGTAAAGATAGAGGTTTCAATGCAGCTCTGTTTGCATTGACTCACAGCAGTAGACCACTTCTAGTGGACTGTGTAAAAACTGCAGTTTCAGCATTGACTGGTCCAGCTGCTGCCTGTTGTGAATCTTTGTTTTTTTTCCCTTTCAGAGGATTAAAGTGTCGTGTAAGGTTTCCCTCTCTGGTCAGCTGGTTTGTGAAGTTGAACTTTTTGACTTAAATATATCTTGGGCTCTTTGTCCTCTTGACCTTTTCCCCCGTTAGCAGTGGGCTGGTGGTTAGTCAGATGATGGCGGCTGCCCTTTCCTGACACTGTGCTCATTGTGTGGATTTGATCTTAACGCAGAATGTGGACAGGCAGGGTTCACTTGCTGAGTTTCGACACAGCCTGGTTTCTAATCTCCAAACATGTTTGTCCTTCAGGAGGTTCAGTTACGTCTGTCTCCAATCTCTTTAGTCTTACTTCTGTTGCTGCACTGATCCCATTCACACAGTCCACATTCCCGGGGGGCATCCACCGCCTGCTGACCCACTTTCTCTCCACTCAGAGCTGTGGGCTTAGAAGCATATTTTAAATTACAACATTTTATCAAGCTCTAATCGACTGAGAATTTTAATCACAAAGTGCCATTTAGATTTGGCCGTGTGTCCTGACTAATGTAGAGGGAATGTTTATAGGAATAGGAGCATCTTTTCCTCCACATATTAAGTCCAAAAGTCATCACAGGCCCTTCTGGCTGAGCTGAGATGAATGGGTCGTATAATGGGGGTAGATGGAGAAGAATACAAGCAGAGAAAGTGAGTTTCCTCTGCCAAAAGCTCAGGCATCTATAATTAACAAGGAAGCTGCAGAACAATGCGGCTCAGTCCGGACTGTTTCAGACGACGTGGCATCAGGTCACTCTCAAATGAAGCACCAAATCTCTTAATTGTTTGAGCTTATGGATTTAAAAAGCACTTTAGGAGCAGCCATGCACTTTCAGACCATGTGTTCCCATTGTTCAGTTTTATTCTGTTCAGTCAGGCAACTTTTGTTTCTCTACCACCCAACTAGCAGATCTTTCTACTCTTGTAGAGGTTCAAAGCGTGATCCCTGTTTGATTGTACGGCAAGGAAAGTAGAAGTCCTTGACCCCAATATTTGGAAATATCTTGTTTTGAATTACCAAAAACTGAAGGCAAACTTGTACACATATTTGTGCAAATGAAGGCCGTTAACATACACGGAAAGATCCATTGTGGTAATTATTTAGTTCCATTTTCTCCCTTGCCTGGCTTTAGATAAGTGGGTAAAAAAATGTAAACTTTGACATGACTGGTGAAAATCATACGATGCAGATAGCTGTTTGATTTCATGCCAGCAAAAAGGGAATTCTGTCACTCCCTGCACTGGGTAAGTATTGTTTTCATTAATGAAATATTGCGGTCAAACACTTGCCCACATTGTAAAAATAGCACAAAAACATTGTGAACGTTTATACAAGAGGGTGGAGCTGGTGCCAGTGTTTTGGGCAATTAGAACACTGCTGGTAGACTATGACTGATGGTATTAAAGTAAAAAAACAGATCTTTCATTTGAATTGAAGGTATTGTATTGTTTTAAAACTCCGAATTCTTATCAAAAAGTCTATCCCATCACTCAGCTCCAAACTCAGCCTGTACTGTATCTCCTCTGCTGTTCATGTAGTAAACATGTCATGTGGGATTGCCAGTAATTACATGTTTCCAAATACGGCTGACCTCAACATTCAAGTCATAGTTATGTCAGGAAACACACACAGATTTCACACTTTCCTTTTCCACTGCACACAAAGTCCAGACTTTCAAGTCTATTTTTCTAATAATTTAATTTAAGACAAGAAAAGAAGAGACAAGAAAAGACAGGCATATATCTGGTCTCTTTGAATGTTGTCAAAATCCACCATACTTTATGGTACCATTGGTTTTTAAACCATACAATCTCTTTCATTTTAATGACTGATAGAATTGAAAGGCTTTAAAGCTTAAAAAAGACCTTGAGATCTGTCATATTTTTATCGGAGAGAGAGAGAGAGAGCACTGATTATATTGTGCACTTACATCAGCAATGTTCTACACTAAAACATTTCCAATGTGTTCGAACATTTAAGACAGTTCATGAATTTGCCTGCAATTTTTTTTGTTATTGAAAACAAGATGTTATCTATACATGGTGGCAGGGACTGTAAAGCCACATTATGTAATAATGCAGCATTATGTAATAACCCTAACCACAGGACTTAGTGTGGGCTCCAAGGTATGCCCTACCCTACTACCTCGCCCTAACTGTAACCGCTTAGTGACATGCCTAAACCTAACCCCCACTTAAGGGCTCTAGACTAAACACCTACCCAACTACCTTGCCCTAACCCTAACCGCTTAGTGGCTTAGAAAATGCGGCATTATTACATGATGGATGGAAAATGTATTACATTATTACATAATGCGGTGTTATTACATAATGCAGTGCTACAAGGACGTACATATTTGAAGCTGTAGTAGCACATTTGTAGCTGTAGTAGCAACTGGGTATTGAAATTGGTTTATGTCACCAGAATCATACCAAAATATACAACTATGACTTGTGCCAAGTCCTGTCTTGAGAAAATATCCTGCGTTACATTGCACATCATGAATTGGCACTTTCACCTAGAGGTAAATTGTAAGCATATAGATAAACTGCATCCTTAATGACTCTGCCTTTTTTAGATTTATGTTCTAGGTTATGTCTAGGCATTTTTGTCTGCTCCACAGGTGTCTAATCCGAAAAAAACGTCACAGACTCAGACCTTGCACACTGAGTCAGGTACGTTTGGCCTTGACTGCGATTGATTGAAGAATGTGGCAAATAGTTTTGTACCGTGAGTCTGTGTCTCTGTCACTCTTAAAATCCAGCTGGATCCATCCTGACAGAGAGCTTCATACAACACACACTTATGCGTCATAGCGCTGAGACAAGCTGGAGAGATGGAGAACAACTTTTTAATTCTGTCTCTGTTATGACCTGTGAGTAGGCTTCAAAAATATGCCTTTATCTGTTAGATTTTCATGGTTGATATCCACTAGGAGTGCACCGATTGCAATTTTCTGGCTGATCACCGATCACCGAGCTTTAAAAAGCCTACACTGCCGATTCTGAGTTTGTATGATACCAATTTTTTTTTTTTTTTTTTTTATAACTGATGGCATACATCTTCAATGTTCCAGTCTTATTTTATTGAAAAACATTGAACAATACCCGTGGAACAATACAAACTTGTTGTTTTAACTGCACAAAGTAGTTCTCTCAAATATGAATGAAAAGTTTAGAGCATTGCTGCCCAAACTACTAAATTACATCAGTTCCTTTAGTCTTTTATTTTTCACATTTTAGTTGGTAGAGGTACATATGAAACCGATCTTATCCACCAATCTTATCTAAGTATCAGCCGATCACAGATCTCCCAAAATTAAGGAAATCGGCGCTGATTCTGATTTTGGCCGATCGATCGGTGCACCCCTAAAATCCACATAACACACGGGAAAATGACAGTGTTTGAAGTAAAGTTTCAGTTAGAGAGAGAGAGAGAGAGAGAGAGAGAGAGAGAGGGTCGGGCGGTGGTGAGCGAGCAAGAGAGAATAAAGCAACAGATGCTGATCTGAATCATTATTCACCCATCTCTCTGTGATATTTCCATGGTTGATATCCACATGATAAATGAGCAAACTTTGGTGTTTACAGTGAGATTTCGGTGGCGAGCAAGCGAGGTGGAAGCAGTGGGAACTATTTTGAATCATCGGTCATCTTGGACGAATATGAAATTTCGCATAAAATCAAACCTGTTCCGATAAAAAAAAAAACAAAAAAAACAAAAAAAAACTGAATGAATAAAACAACAGTTCTGGCATCAGTGTGCAGACATGATTAGAACAACATGAAACGGGCTCATTTTGCAAAGACCTTAACACTCTGCATGCCGACCTTTGTACTGAGACACCTGCAGGAGCCTTTCAGTGCTGTCAGCACGGAGACCAATGCACTTTTAAAAATCTACGGTGTTGAGGTCAGCGATAGAGCCCACTGGCTACAAGATTTTAACAGATTAAATAACCTCCTTGATAGTCCATGCGTGCTAAATGGAAAAGGTGCATCTGTCTGTGTGTGTGCGCTGATATTCACGCTCATCCTCATCATTCCAGTCCATCAAAACGACAGACAGCCTTCAAAATTCTCCGTCATCCTTCAAAAAAATCTGTCAATGATGGCAAATATTCGGTTAACGCGACCTCTGGTTGACATAGATGCAAATCTACAGCAGCAGCACTGCCCATTGCCTCGCAGAGGTCTGCTGGGTCTTTTTACAGCTCTCGCGTGCGGATGGTGCATTCAGGAGTGTCGGGATTTTCTTTACTACTGAAAATAACCGGGGTTACAATGGCTTACACATGAAGGATTTGTGTGTGGTGGACACAAAATGACCCTTGGCAAAAAGTGTGGGGCACCCCCCCCCCCCCACCCCCCATCCCCCCCTACCCCCCATCCCCCCCTAAACTGACGCCTATGAGGATGCCAGATATAGTTGGCATGATGTCGGTATCGGCAGATATTAACTTTAAAAGTGAATTATCTGTATCGGCAGATATTAGAATTTCTTCTGATATTTACAGCTGGTATTTTGATTATGAAAATCTGGCTATATCAGCTGTAAATATTGACCTTATGAACTAATACGTTAATGGAGTTTGAGGCTGGACCAACTGACCAAAGTCAACTACAGTCTTCTTCTCTGTTCATCACCATTCCTTACACTTGAAAGTGTGTCTTAAGGACTGAATTTTGTGAACTGGTTAATCCTCAGATTTTAAATTGAGTGTTTTAAGTACTAAAGTTTTAGGTTTAAAAGAAATATATAAACATTGTCTTATCAGATGCTGTCAAAAATCAAATACTGTGCATCCCTAATTTGTGGTTAAGCTTTTAGCTTTCACATCAGTAAACTGCTGATAAATACCCTCTTACATTTATGTAGAGCCCAGGCAGAGCAGCTTTAGAAATTATAATTAGAATTATTGTCAGCAATTCAGTTTTACACAGAATCACAAGAACCATTCTCATGCGACCCTAGCAAACCTGAACAGGCCTGACGGACACGCCCTCAGGTGGAACCAGGTCAGCAACTCTCATGGGACCACCCGGATCATTAGCCTACCAGTGGTCAACAGAAACTATTTCTCTGTCTCTGGCTTCAGTCACTTTCAGAGATTAAAAAGTCTTTTGTAGTAGAAGCCAAATGTTTTCCACTCAACAAGCCCGGTTTCTACATAAGATCTAGCTTTGGATTATCATGACGAGGATATATGAGAACCTACACAGATTTATACTATATGTGATGCACACAATGTTCTAAGTAGGGCTGACAGCTGCCATTCTATTGGTCGATTGTTTGGTCAAAAAGCTTTTGTCCGACCAAGATCACCCTACTTGGCGAGTCCCCCTGATCCTGTTAATAGTTACAGTTATAAATGAATTAAAAACAGTGGTCTGAGGTTATTTTGTAGGCTGTATGAGTTTAAAGAGTTACCACGCTCAGATCATGGAGATCAAAGGCGGGTATGCGCTGATCGTCTCTCAGTTATTTTTTTTAGTACCACATGATGAGCCTAAAATGTATTAATGCCATTAATTCCAAAGACTTATGTTCATTTAAAGATCATTTAGAGTACCAAGCAGGCGCAGTAAGGAACTTGTATGGATTAAACTGGTCCCCAATAAGATGATTTTTAAAAATTTATTTATTTTACCTGAACGACCAATCGATTGGTTGGTGCCTGGGTGTGATTTTGGTTGATAAAGTTATTCTTTGGTTGACTTAGGGCTGGGAGATATGGACCATAATATATATCTCAATATATTTCAGCTATATCTCAATATTTGATATCTCGATATATTTGTCCAAGAAGGAATAAAAACAGATTCAGTTTTGAGTCAAACCCACATGAGCTGAATACTGTCTTTTATTGAACCAGTTGCATAGGTTGACATGTACATTAATTACATGAAAAGGAAACTACCTATATATAAATTAATAAAGAATTAAATAAATTAAATCAAGAAATAAAGTAAATTATTAAAGTAAGAAGTAAAATAAGTAAACTAATAAGTAGTTATATAAAGTAAATTTCTTCTCTGCAAAACAAAATACATCTGGCTGTACAGATAAGCAAAATGTAAAAAGAGATAATACAAAACACAAATAACATTTACTTCATCTGACAAAGTAGCTTTTCTCTGAGATTGGTAGTTCTTTCTATTAAAAGTGATTTCTTTTGTGAACAGCCCCTGAGTCCTGAACATTTAAATATGTTGTTTTAATAAACAATGTAAACTGACATGGGCAATGTAACAAATATGCCTCTCTGTTAGAGCCCGACCGATTTATCGGCGGGCCGATTAAGCTGGCCGATTATAGCGTTTCACAGATTAATCAACATCGGCCAAAATGTAGCCGATACATTAACGTTTTTTGCTCCGTGGTGATTGTCTCTGCTCCTGTCGCTCTGTGTCTCCATGCTGTACTCAGCCCGAGCGCCTGGCCCCTCCCCCTCAGACGCAGAGTGCAGCAGCAGCTCTCCCTCACTCAGTGTTGCCAACTTAGCAACTTTGTCGTTATGTTTAGCGAGTTTTCAGACCCCTCTGGCGACTCTTTTTCAAAAAAGCAACTAGCGACAAATCTAGCGACTTTCCTGGTGTTACTGGCCACTTTTGGAGACTTTGACATGAAAGCACGTATTGTTGTTGTCCTTCTCGCTGCTGCTGTGGGCCCCTCTCCGTCCCTAAGCACTTACAGGCAGCCCCGTCCTCGCGCAGTTTGAGTGCGGCAGAGTAGAGGACTCACGCTCGTTTCAGACTGGGATCGTGTTTTGCTGCTCACATGTGTCAGCTCCGGTTCCTGCCGGTGCAGCTTTCACACAGGGCGCGAGTTTTCTGCGTGTCAGCCACATCTCCCTGCTCTCAAAGCCCTGTCCTTCTTCATAAGTTTTACCTCAATGAACACCGCTTAAAGTGACTTCATTTAGTGTATAGAGGAAGTGTGTCGGGAACTATTCAAAATAAAAGCATTCTGTACAAGTGAATGGAGTTTCTCTATAGAAATGCTAAACCGGGCATTTACTTTGAAAAGCACAAACCAGAAAAGCATTCATATGGTGTTCATCTTTTTTTACTGTCATATTCTACCAGTGTAGAGACAGAAAGTTTCACTAATAGTAGATCTTTGGAGAACAACTTTGTAAAACAGGCACATTTAAGCTTGTGGCCTTCCTCAGGGTTATCAAGAAACACACTGTAAACATATTCTATGTGCAAATTTGCCACAACGATGTAAATATGGGTCTCCATTTATCATTTTCCTGTCTGATATGGTCCACAGCCACAGTATAAGACTATTATACAGCATTTTAATGTCATCTAAGTTGCATCTTTGTGAAATAAACAAAGATAAATGCAACTGGTTTTTCACATGTCCACATTTGTGTTCATGTACAGTATATATCCAGTGTATATCAATGTTCTTCTTTCATATATCGGCCGATATATCGGATATCTGCATTTTTTTTTAGCCCCCAATATCGGTATCGGCATCGGCCCCAAAAATCCCATATCGGTCATGCTCTACTCTCTGTGTTAAGCTCACAAAAAAGGAAATATGTGAGAACAAAAACTTGCCCTGCTGCTCAACACCTCACAGATTCTGTGCGAGGAACACCAGCCTGTCAACAGAATCAGGCTTCAAGGATGCTCTATGGGAGGTTACACTATGATACACCACAGCTTTTGTGATATCTCTACTTTTTTTACCTTTTCTTTCACAGGGCTCATTGCAACATTGTTGCACTTTCCTTTGGTTTGGCTCGCATTCACATTGCTCTTTGCTCAAACGGACCAAATCATCTTAACAACTACAAACTCTGCCTGTTAGGGGTGCTGTTGTCACAAACAAACGGAAGGCAGTGAGCTGTCCAGCATGTCGTTCTTTACACGATATGGATAAATCAGCACAGACTACGACGTGTTGTTATGGGTACACAGACGCTAAGTGAAGTACCAATGTGTTTGAGTGTATTAAATCACATATAAATCCGTATATCATTACACTTTTTGCCTCTTCCTGCCTTTGGTTCACAAGTTGGTCCACAATCTTCATACTGCACCCTGTGCTGCTGCTGCAAATGATGATAGAGATGCTTCGTGCTCGAGTCTTTAGTTGCGACTTGTTTTCAGCACTCTCTAAAAAAACCCCATTAATTTGCTGATCATCTGATGTTTTAAAACAAAACCATATCCAAATGATAGAGCCACTATTATTCTCCTTACTGACTAACTCTTCGACTACACTCGTTTTGTTAGCGGTCTCCATGTTGTCTGTGTTGTTGAGGTGAGAGGGGGAGGGGGTGGGTCCTTGAGTTTCGTGAGGTCTCGGAGGGGGAGGGAGCGGTGGGCTTTTGAGTTTCGTGAAGTTTCGGAGGGGGAGGGAGGTGGGGAAGGACAAAGAGCAACGCAGAGTCAAGAGAAGTAGGCGAAATGGCGACTCGCGTTTAAGTATTTTAACGTAAAACTAATTATATTGATATAATGATATTGTCCTGTGTCATATCTCATGTAGAAATATATCGATATAGATTAAAATCTCGAGATAGCGCACTGCCCTAGGTTGACTGCAGCCCTAGTTCTAAGTGTTTTCTTGCTTTCAAACCATCACTGGGAAGTAGCTGTAGAGGGCAAACTGGTACCAGTACCATCACCGTTATTACTTCTGCCACAAAATAGATTTTCTTAATACTATTATTGCCAGTTTAAACTCATAAGTTTGGTTGTAGAGCAGAGCTAGGCAGACCTATGCACTCACTAACGGAATGCCCCCCCATGTCAAAGTAGTGTTAGTGTTGACAATTAACAGCCAGCATAGCAATCAGGCTGGCCCAAAGTCTGTTTACTGTAATAACAACAACAGCAAGGGTGCTCATTTTGCAGAACATCTGTCGGTCTGTCTGGGGCTTTGGCACAGGCTAGGTGCTGGAATGATGGACTTGGGCTGACTGAGCCCTACAGTACAGTGATCCCCACGTGTTATGTCATTGAAATGCCTTTATTGTGAAAAGCTATATCAGGAAATAATGTGTTTTCAATGCTAGCTTAACACAACCCAGTAGGAAAACAAAACTTTAAACTTAGGCTAAAAGGTACATTTACATTTACACAGAGCTATGAAAGCATCCACTGATCTTATGAGCAAATATGAATTGAATTGCCATTACAGGCTAGTTTTGGGGGAGAAATGGGTTGTAGCGTTTGCATTTAAATGAGTTACTCATTTTAAAGGCAGTGTGTAATATTAGGAATATTAGCAACATCTAACAGTCAGCTTTGCAGGTTTTGCATGTTGAAAACATCTATTTTAGCATTAAGACTGTTTAAATACAGCAAATATGGTATGTTATAAAGACACAGTTCAATACAGAATGTCGTGTAAAAAGGCATCTTTAAGGACATTTTTCTTTCACTGAACATCTTTATTATGATTTGATAAAGTCATATGAATTTAAAAATAAAAACAGAACTAACAGGAAATTAATAGACTGATATGAATACATACAGAATCGATCATGTGACCTGAACAAACATGTGTGCCGGATCAGCCCTGCGTGCGGGGCTCATAGCCACATTGAAAGTTGCCGTGCTGCAGCCTCGGGCATTCCTGAGCTCCCACAAAGTGAGCCAAACCAGTCCAGGCTGCCTTTTGTGTTCAGGAGGAGGATGCTGTGCCAGGAGAGGAAGCCCACCCCCAATTTGCTCAGCCCGTTATGCAAATGAGGCCTAATTGTGATCACTTGCAGCCTGGATACAGTTAGTTGAAGAATGAAGGGAACAACAATTAAAGGCCCTAAATTCTTCTTCTTTATCCTGCGCTAGCTCTGGTTCAGGACTGCGGAGAAAACATAGGATCAAATGTGGTTTTTCACATTGAACTATTTAATATGTGAACATAGTAGCTTTTTGTGAAGAAGTGGGTTTGTGTGCATGTCAGACAATAGTCTCTATAGAGAGTCCCTATCTAAGCCTCAGGGCTGTGAAGCTAGTGCACTCTGTCTGCGATCTGATCTGGCTTTACAGTTGGAGACTTGGGCTCATGTTTTAGATAGTGTTTGCTCAACCTCTTGTGTAAATGTTGCACAGTCTGATAGGGTTGTCATGAGTTTTGATATTATTCTAGTACAAACCAAACAATATTGTTCATACCTTTTTGATACCACAGCAACAACAATAGAATTCCTATGCACCTAATATTGAGTTATGTCTTATGACTGTCCGATCAGTCTTTTTATATATATAATCTCTGCAATCTGACACAGGCATACCAGTGAAAAAAAGTATTTTAGTGGACAGGTGAAAAGTTTAAAAGATTGAGCTGCTGGATTTTTATTTATTTGACCACTGGTGTTAAGGAAACAGTCTGCAGAGAGTCTGGTGTTCAGAAGCTTTTCTTGAACCATTAATGACAAAGACAAACAGCCCACCTGGGTATTAACAGCTTATGTTTCACCACCTTTTAAGGTAGAAGCCTTAGGGTTGCAGAATACCAGATTTTAAACCTTGATGTGATTATAGAAAAAAAACAAGCTTCACTGATACCTGTTTGATACTACAGAAACACAGATAAAAGTGCATTATTATTTGATTTTAGTTCTTGAAATTGCAGACTAACTTCCAAACTGTCTACATTGCACACATACATCGGCATTGTTTTGGACAAGTGGGGGGATCTGGAGAGCGCTCTTCTTCATAACTGACAACTACATGGAGAACAACAACACAAAGCCTCTCCCCTGTTAAAATAATAAGCCCACTGTTCTTGTTAAGGGACTCAGTGTTATCTTCTACATGTCACCGTAGTGTCATTTTCCTCCTTATGTTTCTCACTGTGTTTTCATTGTGAGCACCAGAGAAGGAACATAAACAAAAGGCATTGATTTAAAATGAACAAACAATACCTCATGGAGACAGCACATTCATTTGACTGATATCAGCAGCTGAAGCATCATGTTAGCTTTGTGTAAACTTGCTGACTAATTCTGTGGACATTGGATTATCATTAGCACTAAGAGAAGATCCTTGCAGGGCCCACAAGGACATCAGGAATCATTAAACTCTTATAACTCTCTGTGAACATGCTTCATAGACACATTTAAGTCCTTATTTATTCAATACAGCATCTTTGTCCTATAAATATGGCTGTGGCTAACACGCTAGTGTCTGTTTTCTTTCTTAAGATAGCAGGGATTAATATGCAACAGGACACTTTTCAAGCTTTCAAAATTTAACTTTAAGCAAGCAGCCTTCAGTGTTGTAACGGTATCAGAATTTTGTTAGGGGTTCAGTCAGTGCCTTGCTCAGGTAAACCTCAGCGGTGCTCATTTGGTAAACTGGAACCTCTCCAGCCAATCTTCAAACTCTCAGGCTTGAACTTGAACTTAAGTTCCCAGCCTAAGTCTCACTGACCTGAGCTTCTTTGGATGAGAGGAAAGAACTGAAGAGCTCCCCACCAATTCTTTTATTCATATGTAGCCAACAAATTTTGGACAGTTTAGATAGTGCTCTCCCTTTGATTAAAAGTGTGATTGCAGGACCATTGTTCTTTTGAAGCTGTGGCACTTTTCAGTATTATCAGTCATGAAAGGTAACCTCTTATTTCCACATACAAGAAGGATCACTCAGTGGGTCACAGAGGTACAGTGGCACCATTGATGAGGAAAAGTTAACTTTCCAGGTGAAACCACATATAACCACACCTCTTTTATAGCAAACATTAACTTTTAACTTCATAATGTACTCACTCCTGGCAGAAGTCATAAAAACTTGGAATCATGTTGAAATGAACAGCAAAGCAGTTCCAAAAAGGCAAAAAATCCGCTGTTCTCTGCTCTCTTGTCTCCAGCTGATCAGGGCCTCACTTCATGCACAGCGCTCTAGAGGTCTTTCCAGTGTGTTAGGTCTCTTGCCTTTATTCGGAGCAAAACTGTGGCACTGTGGAGCATGGTACAGCCGGTGTATGTGGAAATAAGTAATAGTTTATATGATTCCAAAATCGGGGTGTAAAGGTACGAGTATTTGTACCGTACCAATTTGGTACGGGCCTCTCAGTATGGTACAGACGTGTACCGAACGAATACGTGTGGAGCCAAGCTCACATATAGACGGAAAACCAGAGAACAACTCACCGTCACACTGTCCTGGCAACCACACAACCACAGCAAATGACAGCAACAGCCTGAATATTCCCAGATAAAAGTGTCCTGTTGCCCTAAAATACAACCCTGGACAAAGACAACAACAGTAGCTCTGACATTATTCTGCAGCTGTGTCGCTGACCGCGCATCGTCCAGTGGCCCAATCAAAGTGTTTGAAAAGGCTCAAACAAGAACAACACTGTAAAGAGGAGCCAGCCAGTTATGAATTTCCTATTCTTTAAGATAGTTTTTATTATAACAATGGTGGTCTGGCTCTGTGAATCAAAGCAATTTTACCTTCAACTGTCAGTTGGAGGAGTGAGATTCTGTGAGAATGAGACTCTGCAACTGCGTCATAGGTAAAGTTATCCTCAGATTTCACACGGCTCTAACCTCTTTATCCTCCAAGATGGGCTGTGAAAAGTTCCCCCAAACATTGTAGTAGGTCCCATTGATTAAAAAATAATCCAGTGCTGAAGTCCATGTTGAAATCAGCAGGATAGACGCTAATTTGCATATTTCACAAGCTAACTTGTGGTTGTGTGATGATGCATTTAAGTTGGCTGGGAAATTTTAGCATTTAAAGAATGGGTATATATATCAATTTAAAAAAACCTAGTAAATAAAAAATATATTTATTTATTAATATTTTTAATCACTGAAGAACTTTTGGAAGGAGGTCGCTGCATTATTTATAATTTAAATGTAATTTATTCAGCCTATTTATTTCAATCCAATTTAATTAAAAAATTAAAATTAAAATTAAATTTTATTTGTTCGCTTCTATCACCATACCAAAAATGTACCGAACTGTGACTTTAAAACCGAGGTACGTACCGAACCGAAATTTTTTGTACCGTTACACCTCTATTCCAAAATGTGGTTTTGGCTTGGTCAGGTTCAGAAAAAAGAAACATTTTTTGGTTCAAAATTAATCAAATACTTTCACATGTCTTGATTGGTTTATTATTGTGGCCTGTGAGGTAGTGGCTTTAAAAAAAGACAAAATATTAATATTGTCTGTGGTACCTTCTCACTTACCTGTTCTTTCCATATGATATTGGTGTTATCCTCTGGACCACATTTTTTTTTTTTTTTTAAGATTTTATTTTTGGCCTTTTTGCCTTTATTTGATAGGAGAGTGAATAGAGTTGGAAACAGGGGAGAGAGCAGGGAGAGACATGCAGGAAATAGTGCCACAGGCCGGATTTGAACCCGGGTTGCCTGTGTATATGGCATGTGCCTTAACCACTCGACTACCGGCGCGCCTGGATCACATTTCTAACCAGGATGGAAGGATGTTTTAACTCTGCCAAACCAGATTGCTAGGATGTGCACAAGTAGCTGACTAAACAATAAAAGTCATCACTCTTACAGGGTACCAGAGTTAGCCTTTTCATTTTTTTGACATTAATGTTTGCTGTGTCTGTCAAATGTTGTGGCTTAGCTGTCAAATAGCCATTTGCCACTAGAGGGGGCTGCAGACTGGCTAATAGGCCTGTTATCCTCCCTCTACTGCCTGGATGCAAACCAGCAAAGTAGATGGATGGCATCTCATGATTTAGAGGGGGTTGGCTGTATTTTGATCAAGAAAATGAAGATTTGATTTGATCATCTTTAAATGAATAACCAATAGACATGGTAGGGCTGCTGTGTCCCATGGATGAAAAGAATCCTTTCTCTCAGCCTGCAACTCTGTGAATGATTTCAATCGCCAGTGCTAACAAGCTATAATGTGCTGCACTGAGTCATTACTGTTGATTGAAAAAGGAGGAAACATTAATAAACCTACCAGAATACAGTCACTGTTGCCCATATGCTATAAAAGACCACATGAAAGATCCCATTCAATGGACTGACATGCCATTCCCAGCAATCTCTTGCCTGGTTGAATTGCCTGCTAAGGTCCACTTATGGTGTGCAGCCACAGTCTTCTCCTCTACCATATTCTTTGGTGGATAACTATAAAACTTTGATATAAAAGATTTGGATTTTAAAGTTTATTTGTAGCACATAAGGCCACACAGTAGCTCTTTAGTATTGGGGTTAATGGTTTGTTTCTCTCTCGGTGCAAAGAGAATATGATGTTTTGTGGGTCTTTACCTCAATGCAGACTATCTTTGAAACATCCCTAGTTGAGAGAAGACTAATACGACTGATTTGTAACTACACTTGTGTGCTCCTGCCTTTTTGTAGATACCTTTAAAAAAACTGACCAGGCATCAATTAATAGCTGATGGGTTTAAGGATTGTATTATAGTCATAATATGTTTGATTGTTTGCCTCCATTTCTAGAATTCGTCCATAAGATTTAAAACATAGCAGAATGTTTCTGACACCAGAATCTCCTCCCTCACCTACAGAATCTGGATTTATAAGACGATATAAGCTTGTAGAGATTAATGCTAGCTTAATGCTGTGCAGCAGTAGACTGTTAGATGTGGATCAGTCACATCTGCCTGATGTTTGATCAGCTTATAACATCTGTGTCAGGGCCAGCATGGATCTCTGACTCATGGATGGTCCTTCAATCCTAGGATCTACTTCTCAGGTGTGTTTTCACAGAGTGTGATAGCTTTTAAAGGGTTAAAAAGAACCAGATTAATCTAAATAATGATGTATAGAGGATTTTCCCTGCTGCCTTTTTTATTCTTCCTTAGACTTAGTCTTTGGTAGATTTTAGAATCTGAAGTGGAACAATGATTCTGCCCCCTGTCTGAAAAGATTAGTCTCACTTTAAGGTCAGCAGGCCTCATACTGCAGTATGTACACACAGAGTGAGAGACAGTGAGAGAGAGCTGCTGAAAGCTTCTATAAATACTGTTCCTATCAGACAGGGCTGTGTGGCTCTCAGTGGGTGATAAGAGTCTCCCTTTCATGATGGAACTGAGAGTCTAAGGAGGAATCCTCTGTTTCAGAGAAGCCGATTTAAACTGAGGGTTGAGCATAGATACAGAGACAAATTTCAACACATCTCTTTAAAATACAAGAAAAAGAACACTCAGTTACAAACAGAAGATGCTATTTTAAAATTTTCTTTCATGTTACTGATTCTTGAGTCTATTTAAACACTCCAGGTAATGAAAAGTTCAGTGACCCCTGTGGCCTCATTGAGTTAGGTTGCAACATTTTTAGAGTCTTCTTGCCTATTGTGTCCACTATGAATTCACAAAGGAGGGAATTAGGTTAATGTTTTTCACTTTAGGGTAAAGTAGTGGGCACCCATTGCATCCGATGTATTGAAAAAAGAACTATATCATGTACGCTCTGCTTGAATAGATCCATGAAGGGTAGTTTCTCACATTTATCACAAGAAGTTTTATTAATGGGGTTTGTTTTTATGCTGTGCAGGTATGACACAGGTAAAGATGGTTTCATTGACCTGATGGAGCTGAAGCTGATGATGGAGAAACTTGGAGCTCCTCAGACTCACCTTGGTCTGAAGAACATGATCAAAGAGGTCGACGAAGACTTTGACGGAAAACTGAGCTTCAGAGAGGTAAGACTGAACAAACACACATATTGTGATTTATTTTTAATTCAGGTGATTTCATACAGGTAAGGTTAGCTTACTATCATCACAGTCTTTCAGTAGGTTTTATATGATCACCCACATATCATTAAGTCTATTTTTTAATGCAATGTAACGTAGAAGTTAATATGAGCTGCTGCAGTTAAACCAATGCCTGTCAAAATATCAACTGTGCAGATATTGCAAGTTTCAGTAGGTTATTAGCACTTAGCCTTTGCGAAATGCACTTGCTGGCCCATGAGAGAAATGAGGACACTGATGGACACAAACATGCTTGCTGTGAACAAAAACAACGTACAGCAGAACTACGTACACTCGCCTTAAAGAAACACAAATACCAGATCAAGCTTCTATTTTTTTTTTTTTAAACCAGACTCACAGAGATATCCAATACAGGATCAAACCAGCCCATCACTGCTATCAGTATATTTCAGTTCAATCATACAGGAAACATAACTCAGTTTAAGAGTGGTCTAATCCTGACTTTGTCTTTGATTTAAACTTTACTCAACCCCCTTTTACACATGCACAAATATCTTTTTTTTCTGGGAGAGCTGCATGTGTGAACACAACCAGACGCATTTTCACCCTGAAATTTATTCTGAATTTTTCCTGCTGGAAAAATGCGTCATCCTCCACTCCATCATTATTTTCCGCTCATGTCCTGCCTTCTCAGACCACCTGCTCCCCTTATGTCAGACAGGAATAGTCAGCAGACACAGTTTTTAAAAACTGCATCAGCAGAATAGAATTATGACTTCCTTCATTGCCTTTCTTTATTGAACTTGTCTGATTTTGGTTCCTGTAGTTCCTGTTGATCTTCAGGCGAGCAGCAGCCGGGGAGCTTCAGGAGGAGAGTGGGCTGATGGCTCTGGCTCGTCTTTCCGAGATCAACGTCTCCACAGAGGGAGTGATGGGAGCTAAAGACTTCTTTGAGGCAAAGGTGATCCTTTTTTTTTCTGCAGGAGATTTAATTGATTTATCCATCTACACTTTGAGAGTGTGAGCTTTGACTTAACCTACAGGGTCTTGTTAAACAATATAACTCTAGTATATTACTGTTTACAGTGCTGTCTTTTCATTGTGCTGTAGTCATTTTAAGGACTTTACATAACAAATAATATTCAGTGCATCACACATCAAATCTTGCTTTTAAATGAAATGTTTTCAACTACTACCAAGACCATGCATCAGCTTATAAATAGATGTTATTATGTTTGTGAATAATCAATCTGAAGACTGTTGTAATGCTATTAGATACAACTTCAAAAGTGTCTATTGGACTTAAATTTTACATTTTAAAAAATCCAAATACAAGCCAGATCTATACAAAACTATGGTATATTGTAAATGTATTTTTAATCCTGCAAAACCGACATGTTATTCAAAGACAATCTGAAATGAGTATTTATAAGTTTTCTGTTTTAAAAGAGTGAAATAAGAATTATTAGATATGTTTTGACATGTTTGTCTTTCTTGAAGTAACAGACTGAAACTGTTTGAGCTCAAGTACCTGCTGTAATTTTTCAAAAAAAGAAACATAATATTTATGAGTGGGCCTATAGAAAAAAAATTACAGGATTGCCATCTGGTGGTTAAGACACTATACTACAACATTATATTTTTAAAATGGCTTCTGTACATTTTGTCCTCTTAAAACGTTTCTTGTCTAAGGATAACCAAACTACATTTCTCACATTGGTATCCCTACTGATTTTTTTTTCTTGACTTTATCCAGTGTAAAGATCGTTATAGCTGCAATTCTCCTTCTTCTTTCCCTTTCACTAGTGCTGCTGCTCATTTCTAGTCAGTTTTAAATCTTTTATTTTTTAAAATAAATATTCAAAGATTCTCTGTTAATATATAAGACGTAGTCTGCTTTCTGTTTGTCCTGCATTTGTAGTCTGGTAAAACTGACAGGCTACGTATCAGCAAGCTTTCGTACAAGCAGAAAAACTGTCCATATGAAGTCCCTGTAAAAAGCAATAAAGATTTTAGTGATGCACAATTTTGGCTTTTTGCCAGTATCTGGTATGCTGATATTTACAAATTACTTATTGTCGATACCAGTATTGATACTTGATATTAAATGTAGGACAGACCTAAAAGTCCAGTCCTTAAAACGCACAATTTGATGATAAATAATAAAGAGTTCAGCTGAGGTAGGTTTGTTGGTGCAGCCTAAAAACTCCACTGACTTATTTGTTTACAAAGCCAATTTTTACAGCTAATATAGGCTCATATTTATAGCCAAAATCTTGGTTCTCAATACCAGGAGAAATTTTCATATCTACTGATAATTCACTTTGAAGCTACTATCTACTGATACTGATATTCCCATAACATTATTGATTGTGCATCCGTTAAAATATGCATTTTAAGTTTGTTGTTTAGCAGAAGACCGATATTGAGCATGAGGCCGACTTAGTTGATTGTTCCCATTCTACATTATTTGTTAAATGGTTAAGCTTTTTGGAGAAACCTTAAACTTAAAACTAGGGCTGTCAAATAATACAACTTTGTCACAATAATATCTCAGACTAAGGGTAAATGGCCTCTTGGTTAGATGTAGACTAAAGAGTAATAATAATAATAATAATAATAATAATAATGATAATAATAAAAAACTTTATTTATATAGTACCTTAAAAAACAGATGTTTACAAAGTGCTTTAACAGACATGACAACAACAAGAGCTCAGGGATTCACAAAAAACAAAGAACAAATTAGCAATAAACCAGACAGAAAAGTCTTGATAGTCGAACAGAAAATCACTTAAACAAAAAAGTCTGCAAAATTGGCATAGTTAAAAGGAATGGGAAGTACGTAGATGATCCTGAGGGCAGTTAAAATACGAAAAGATGAAATTATCCAGGAAAAGACAGGATGATATGAAATGAACATAAAACTGTATACACACAATTAAGACGACAACATCACATTATTAGCAATTAAACAAAAATAAGCAGATTAAAAGCAGAAAGAAAGGAAGGAACAGGTTAAATATTGAAAATAGGGGATACTGAGGTTGCAATGTATGGAAAGGGCAAGGATAAAAAGGAGTAAGAACAGCAAAATGGGTAAAAGAGTGAAAATAAAAATAGGTTAAAGGAAGTGTCACATAAAAGCAATTCTGTAAAAGTGAGTTTTCAGGAGTGATTTAAAAGATGTTACGAATCTGCTAGCCGTATCTCCTCAGGCAGGTCATTCCAAAGTTGAGGGGCCCTGATAGGAAATGCCCTGTCTCCTTTAGATTTGAGTCTCGACTTTGGAATGTCCAGGAACCCCCCCGCCTGAGGATCTAAGACTGTGTGAAGGCTCATAAGGGGTTAGCATCTCAGTAATACAACCTGGGGCTAAACCCCTGAGAGCTTTAAAAGTGATCAGTAAAACCTTAAAATCAATTCTAAAAGTGACAGGAAGCCAGTTGAGGGAATCGAGGATCGGTGTGATGTGATGCCATCTGTTAAAACCAGTTAAAAGCCTAGCTGCTGAAGAAGGGCAATAGTAAGAAATTTAGATTAAATCGCAATATGTCGTTCTGCAAAGTCTAAATTGCAGAAGATGCAATATTTCGTTAATCTAAAATATGTTAAAATACCAGTTTAATACATTTTTTAGTAAATATTGTGTTTTTGTTTGGTTTTTAAAAATCAAAATAAGAATGACTTACAAATAATCATGACCTTCAAAACAGCAATTCACATCCAATTTAAAACTTAAGTCTAAATAATCATAGTTAGATATTTCTTGAAAACATTTCAGCCCTAGTTTAATCTATTGTATCTAATATTGTACTGTTTATACAAAGGAATGATTTATTGCTTGTGTTTGTCAAAAAATAAGATAAGAAACTTCAGAAGTAATAACATATTAAATCACAATTGCAATATTGGAAAAGACAATCACAATTAGTTTTTCCAAATCTTTCAGCCTTAATATAGACCTGCTTTTATTTGAAGGAAAATAAGGAACTTCAGGTGATGAAAGATTATGACAAGAACTTAACCATGGAAACATGGACTCGTGATGGATTGAAAAGGAAATAAGGGAACAGTAAAGTGAAAATGAAATGAGACATTCAGCAGTGGTTTGGTTATTTGACATAACTGTGCTGAAGTGGCTTAACTAAAGTGTGCTGAAAAGAACATTAAAGCATAGGATTAATTTAATAAAAGAGATCTAATAATGGACCTAACTTGCTTCATGATAAATGCATTTGTGCTCACACCCCAACTTACTGATGTATACTGCAGAAAAATATAATGTAATGTCTTTTGTTGCCAGAGATAATAGTGCCAGCCATGCCAGTAGGACATTGGGAATATTTCTTTGCTAGAAGCAGTGAAAAGACATTATTAGATAGATCAGATCAGAAATGACTGTAACATAAAACTGCATCTTTGGTGCTGAAGCGAGATCGTATGATTGGAAGAAACTTTAATTTTGTTTTAGTTTTGGCAACCCTGGTAAACAAAACGGTTAGGCATGTACTATACAAACTGAAAATGAATGAAAAACATCCTGTGGACTTTTGACAATCAATTATATCGCTCACTCTTTCATGGAAACTGTAAAAAAATTATCTTTTGCTCTGCTCTTAACTCTTAACTGCTGTAAAAACCACAATTACCAAGAATTTTATCCTCACCTCCTGAGGATAGATAGGGATGTCTGATGAGTTCTGGGAGAGGTTAGCTCAAGTCTTAGACTGAAAATGGATCACATCAGAGCCACTTGTTATTTCAGCCTGATGTGTGCTGATTGGATGTCTCTTTGTCATGAACAGATGAAGGTTGCGGCTGCAGGCAGCAAGTTTGAGGCAGAGATTCGAGAGGAGAAAGAAGAACGCCAACGTCAGGAAGTGGAAAAGAAACAGCGGCAAGCTGCGTTCAAGCAGCTTCAGTCGACCTTCTGCTCGTGACCCGACAGCGAGGCCAGAGTCCAGCCCTGACCTACACAGTCAGTGTTAGAGAAGTTTAAACTAGCTTCACACTACACTTTACTTTAACCCATACCATCATTCATAATCTGGCACTTTATAGTTAAAACCGAGAGATTATAGAAGCAAACACTCTTTAACATGCAGCACACGTAAAGTTCTTTTATTCCAGATGTGCTGCAGCTGCACAGATAATTATATAGAAAAAAATAAATGTGCAGGAAATATGAAGTGCACATTTGAAATTCATCAACATATCTTAGATTTATTGTGCATTTTTTTCTTTGTGTTTTAAAAAAACTGGAAGTTTTCACCACAAGGGAAATGTTCAGTGGTGTCTGATGTTTGTGAAGCTTTTTTGATTCATGTTTATGTCACTTTGTTCCATCCTCACCTTGTTACAGTGAATTCCATTTTTAAATCAACATCTTTTCTGCAATCTGCAATGTGATAGAACTAGAATAGTGATAAATAACAGCATAAAAAGCTGTCAGTATTATCATACAAAGTAATAAATTGAAGCCTTATGCAGCTCTAGCTCGACTTGGTTCGAACAGGTCAAACTGTGATCAGATTTAAACTGTTTGCAGCAGCTCGTGATAATAATCAGAGCAACTAAAGGTTCATTCTGTGGTTTTATTATTAGAGTTTAATCCTCAGCTCAGCAGTGAACCACCAAGTTTCAGAATCAGGTCTTTAAAGGAAAAGGTCAACATTTTGGGTAGCGGTTATTTGCTTTCTGTCTGAGCTTTAGATGAAAAGACTGATCTCATGCCTGTGTGTTAAAACTATAAAAACACAAGACTGGCATCAAAGAGCGAACAGAAACAAAGGCCAAGTGTGAAAAACTCATGATGACAGCAAGTTCAACAACCTCTCTGCGCCTGTATTGAAGAAATTAACTCTTTACACCAGCAGGTGGCAGGAGTCTTCATTTATCTCATTCATTTATTTTAAAGGGAAACCTAAAGACCCCGAGCAGCCTGTAAGCAAACCTTTGTGTTGATAAAACAGACAATGATCCTTTACTCAGTTTAGTTAAGTAAATTAATCGAGAGTATTTATGGTAAAAGGACACTTTGGCTCTCATGTTGTAAACTCTGACTTACTTTCTTACTGATTTGTGAATCTGAACAGCCAAATGAAATTATTTCCCTCACAGATGATTTAACTGGCTCAGTCTAAAGCAAAAGCACATACCAGGGTTAGCTGTGCAAGAAAATCTTCAAACACAACTACAAGAGATGCTCAAAAATACCTTTCATTCAGAAACACTCAACGCTCATACATTCAACCATTTTATTGTTACATAGATATTCAGATTTACTTGGCAAAGAAGGCTCTGCTCTAAGAATGCTTCCTGGTTAGTCAAACAGCATGATTTGACTTTCCAGGGAGCACATGGCTAGAAACCCTCATACAGATGGATACATTTATGACATTGTGTATTGAATACAACAAAATTAGTTCAAAAGCAATTAATCCATAGCATAGCATGAATCTGAATAAGAGGGTGCAACAAGCTTTAAGCTATAAAGGAGGAGGCTGGGGTGGAGGAGGTTAGCTTTGCCAGCAGCAGCAGCAGTGAGGTGAGTCAGCATTAGTGCATTAGTTATTCATTTTAAAGCTATGATTTTAAAAACGCTTGGAATACTGGATGCAAATGTAAATCAACATAATTTACTTGCTATTTTTAAAAAAACCTTCAATTGAAAGATTTTAAGCCAAGATTTTTAATGATCTAACTAATGAATAGGTAAATGAATTTCTATGCCTGAAAACAGTATTGACTTTCAGATGTCATCCTTGCCTTATGAGCCTTTAGATCGTCAATACGAAACCAAACATTATTCCTGAAGTAGTGGTAAGTTTTTGCTGGATTTACCTTTTAAAGAGCTGTTTAGCTGTTTCTCCTTTTTCCAGTCTTCCAGGTTTTCACATTGGCACACAGATGTGAAATTGATCTTTACCATTTCCTCTCTCTCAGAAAAAAAGCTTATAAACACAATATTTTGAAACATTTCAGAGAGCAGACAGATTTTAATCTGTATAGTTTAAAGCACATGTTCAGATTAAAGATGAAGGACAGCATGCTTGTGTTGTTTAACAATCTTTGTTTCTTTAAGGATTTAAATCCTAGACAGCTCATAAGTTATCTTTGGAATTAAAGTACGTTTAATATTATATTTTATTAAGAGCATGCAGTGATAGTGTAATATGTAGGATAGTGATTCTCTAATATTTTACTTGTAGAGCAAACAATTCTCCCTGCAAAAAAAACGCAACCGAAACAGAACAACTGTTTAAAATATCAGTCAAGCTCCATCTTGTTTAACTTTTGGACAGAGCAGGCATGTTTTAAGAACAGGAACTATAAAGATAAAACTATGGGTTTATTGTTGTCTTTTTTTAGATCTTAGGTGGATTGTGCAGTGAACACTGTGGGTCTGATTCACAATGGCTACGTTCACATTGCAGGCCTTAATGCTCAATTCTTATTTTTTCTCAGATCAGATTTTTTTTGTTTTCCTGTTCACACTGCAGTCAACTTCCAAAAGATCAGATACATATCTGATTTAGAACCACACATGAAAGTGGCCTGATTCTGATTCGAAAAGTTCAGATTCAATGTGACTTGCACTGTTCACACTGTCAGAAAAAAAATCAGAAACAAGTCACATGTGAGCAAAAAAATCAGATTCAGGTCACGTTTAACTGCAGTGTGAACGTAGCCAAAGAATTGTTTGTGGCTGCTAATAGCTTCAAAATTTGTGCATGATTTACTCCTTTCTGCTCTGTCTCATGTCTTAATCACATATAGCTCTAATGATATTCAGACACAAACACACCCATAAAGTTGTGGTGCTCTATGCAGTTTGTTCTTGTTTTGTGTCTGAATGTGGAGACAAGCTATCTGTGCATTTAATCTGCACAGAACTGAGCTCTCATGCTGATGGAGCTCAGTTTTGTCTGCATAAAGTGGACCTGCTGACAGGCTCAGACTGATGATTAATAACAGTAATAACAAAGTCATTTACAGACTTTAGTCACAGATCATTAATTTTTAAGTCATACAGAAATGGAAGTGTTTTCCTGATCACTAGAAAGTTTGTGCATGAAATCTTGTCCAAATACTGCAAGACAGTTACCACTCATTTCCAGCTCACTGAGTGTTTGTGGATGGACGCTTTTTATGATGAGGCTAATTTACATAGAAAGGGGCTAACTTCCCCAAATGATTGCATTATAGATCATTTAAATACAGCACCACTGCACAGACACGGTTTGCTCTGCAGCAAAGTTTGGGGAGCATTACGGCTTTTGTGTATTTTGGGAATCAGAAAGTGTTTTTGACACATTTACACAGAACTAGAGGTTGCAAAAGCTGCACAGTTCTTTAGTGAATCAGGCCACAGAGACTGAAATGCTATGTGTGGTAGACATATTTTCGACTGAGAGAATCTCTGATCATCTCTCTGGAAAACTTCTTGAAAAAGTCCCACAGCAAATCCAAGTCGGTAATATCTGCTTTCATAATCGTCTATTGCTTATCAATACAGATGCCCATATCTTTACTGCTCTTGTTTGTGCCGTGGACGTCTCTTTTCTACAGGCCTGATATTGATCTTAAATGTGATGTAACCACGCATGAATTTGTGTCTTTTTGACATCATTTCAAAGATCAACACTTCATCTATGCTCAGCTTTGTTCTAATATTTACTTTAAACAGCAGACACTTTATTTTGAAGGGTTACACACTGTGACAGTTGAACTTTATTTTGTAGAGCCTGATGTTCACCTCTATGAGTGTATGTATTATATCTCTTAAAGGAGCAATCCACTGATTTAGTGTTGATGGATGTAAATTGAAATCTGACATTATTTTACATCATGTTTAATCCCTGTTGATGTTATTACTTTTCAAGAAGTTCTACAAGATGGGTTTTATTTGGATAAATCCTCATTTATTTGCATTAAGCCCATGTTGTCAACTTTTTTGTATCTACAGGAGCTCAGGGAGCACAGGCCACTTTTCTGCATTTTACTAAGTTGTAAGTTAAAGACAAAATGGATTTTCATTTCTAATCTAGTCCTTTACCTAAACTTCTAATTAATTAATTAACAAAACTAGAAGAATTTTTTTTTGCTTGTTTAAATGGGCGCATTAAAATTACAAGCCTTAATTTACCATACATTTATTTGTGACAGTGTTTGAATTCAGTGGATTGCCCCTTTAATTCAGATATTCACTCATTCATAAACAAAGTGTGTGGATCTGTCCTGTATTAACTCCAGTTAAATATCTGTGACTCTGAACTAGTCATGTTTGAGTTTATACATTTTCTCATTATGCACAGATTTTTTTTTTATATTATTGTGAAACGTAGAAAAAAGAGCAACAAAATCTTTCAGTTCAGCAGGTTGGTTTGGATGATCAAGTTGATCACAGGACTTTAACTCTGATACCCCGGGCTCCATTTTTCTAAATGTTACATATGGATCCTGATTGTTCAATACTGTGATACTTTTTGATCCCACAATCTCTGTTATTCTGATAACATATAGCATAGAAACGTACATAAGTTTTATGAAAGCTCTATTCCATGACAGGGTTGCAGGAGAGAAATTAATCCATAAAAAAATGCAAACACAATCTGACTTGATAGCCCTTTTTTGTTTTGAACAAAAGAATTTTAAGATTTGATCCAGTAACCTTGATCTGACCATTAGCGATTAGCAGATTTATACAACTAGGCCCAAGTTTAAGTCCTGAAAACTTAATTTCATTCTCTTATATTGACCCAAACCACCATCTCTCACTAAACCTGACACAAATATGTGGTCAAATCTGCCACACTTTAGTGAAGGAGCTGTTAAACATGTGTGAGAGATTCACATTTCCAGGGTTGACATCCAGAATTGACCTGAACTGTAACATGTAGCATTTTATTTTCAGAGAACCAGAGGTTGACAGTCAACAGCTCTGTGTGAGTCTGAAGACTCAGAGTTTGAAAACTTTACGGTCACTGTGGGTGCTCGTTTTATTTTCTTGTTGTTATTGTGCAATGTAATAAATGTTAGAAGGACAGTGCCACAAATATGCACACATCTATGTTACATTAAACCTGAAATAAATGTGTAAAGATGACATTTTCATGTCCTGAACGTGATCCATCCTACGCCTGATCGCTGCCAGGATCAGTCTGTCGGCATGGAAGCTGCAGAGTCCTTTGAGGGTTCATTCATTATTTAATAAAATAACACATAAAAACAGAATTACAAATCTAAAGCTATGTAAAGTGTGCAAAGGAGAAACTGTGCTAAAATAATGTATAATTAACCCTTTAGACGACTGTTGGACAACCTGAAAACAGTTTAAAAAAGCTGATGATCTCTGGCTCTGGATCAGTTCTTATTGTAAAGTGCAGTTCTTTATTTACTCAGTGTTTTCATGTATTTAAGTTGTAGCATGTTCCAGGTGTCATATAACAAAACTACTGTATGTATAAAACATAACCTCTTTGGTATTTGTTGTGGAAATGGACAATGTATTTTTTCATAAATAAAATAGTTTATATTGTTATTTGTTTTAGCAAAGACTTATAAGTTGCCAAATATATTAAAAAGTCATGGAGATATATTTTTGGGCACTTGTAAAGATATTGTGTTGTTATAAACCCTGTAAGGATGGAAATGTTGGAAACTGGATTGCAATAAAGAACAAATAAACTGATGTTAAAAAATACTGAATCTGTTGTTTTATATATGATAGTGGGATTACTGGTAAAACACCTACTGTTAATAAACCCTAGATAGACATGCATTCATGCATGTTTGGATTATTATTAATTATCATTAATGTACATGTGAAAAAGAAGATGTCTGAAGTCAAATTTTTGAAGTGTTTAGATTGAGAGAAACAAGATTCCCTGGTCTGATGAAACCAGCCTCAGTTCTAAATGTTAGGAGGAAACCAGGCGTACTCATCACCCTTTCAACACTATCCCAGCAGTGAAGCATGGTGGTGGCAGCATCATACTGTGGGGATATTTTTCAGCAGCAGGGACTGGAAGACTCGTAAAGTCCATTTTAAGTCAAAAAACATCTGTTGGCTACCAACAAATCAGCACTCAAAATGAGACACTAATTATTTTCTACACTTGTTAATCCAGGAGTAAAATAGAAAGGGCTTTTCTGAGTTTTATATATGTCCAATACCATCCCAACAGTGAAGCATGGTGGTGGCAGCATCATGTTGTTGGTGTGTTTTTCAGCTGCAGGGGCTGGGAGACTAGATAGAGTCGAGGGAAAGTTGAATGGAGTAAAGTACAGAGATATCCTCAATGAAAACCTTTCCTGCAGCACTCAGGACCTCAGACTGGGCCAGAGGTTGACCTTGTGACATGACAATGACCCTAACCACACGGCCCAAGACAACACAGTAGTGACTAGGGACAACTCTGTAAATGTCCTAGGGTGGCCCAGCCAACAATCTCATCCTCCGTGACTGAACATGAGAGGATCTGCAAAGAAGAATGGCAGAAAATTCCACAATCCAGGTTTGCAAAGCTTGCTGCGCCATATTCAGAGAGACTCTAGGCTGTAATTGCTGCCAAAGGGACTTCAACTAAATACCGAGTTAATACTAAGTTATACTGAGTGTAGCTTAGTGAGAATAAAAATGATTTTTTTCGACTATAGCATCAGACTGCTACAACAGAATTGTGAAAAAAATGAGGGGGTCTAAATACTTCCTGAATGCACAGTACATGTCTTTCAAAGGAAGATGAATAATTTGATCTTTGGTTCTAAAAGTCGAACATAAAAGCCTGTGTTCAAAGTTTGCATGAGTATTACCACCCTTCACCAGCAGAGAGCAGCACTCTTCTGTAGTAATAATATGATGTTCAGTGCACAGAGTCCATGTTTCAGCTTGTTTAGAAAATATTTATTTAATGTAATGTACACTGTACAAAGGCTCTAAACATGTGAGACATCTCACCATTAAAAATCACATTTAGTGAAACATTTCCTCTGTTTGTCTGAAGAAACATGATTTGTTTAACACAGTGATTCTCTTCATATCAACATCATTACAATTAGAGAAGACTCCACATAAAAACTGTTCCTAAAACTTCTATTTCTCGCTGCTCAGCTAGAAATATTTATTATGGTACAAATTAAAAAATAAAACATAGATTTCTGCTTTCATACTGATTCAAGTATTGATTTTCAAATAAATTCATCGATCAAATCAATCAGCGAGCACTACTGATCCATTTAGAGCATCTCAGTCTACTGTCATTAATACAGTCTTTGTTCCATTGAATAAATGTAGCAGCTCAACTCTGACACCGGCTGTTGCTTTCTGTGATTGACCAGCTCCTGGTGACGTTTTCTATGATGGACCGTATTCCCATGGCGGCCATGTTCTTGTGACACCATATGCAGGGTGGGAAACTCAAATGTTCTTAAGCCAGACTGTTTTATTTCAGATCATTTTTGAATAATTGTCAAGATTATGACAATTGTCTTAATTTGGTTGCTTCTTAAATTAAAAGCAACGACATACTTAATGAACGCTGAGAATCCAGAGACAGATCAGACCACTTTTTAAGTCAAAAAACAGGTTTGATAACCTGTTAGCTACTGCCAAATCAGCTCTAAAAATGAGCTTTCAGGCACCATTTAGTTATTGATTACACTGGGTAATCCAGGACAAAAACAGAAAGGGCATTTTTAGGTTGTTGTTCCGATTCTCTGGGGGATTGTGCACAGGACAGGGGCACATATTTTTGTGAGAACAGACTGAAAAAGTGTGTACACTGCTTTCCACATAATTAAGCAAATGACATTTTTCTCTTATTTTCCTAAATATTAATGCAAATGACAGTCAGAGTATTTTTCAAGTCATCAGCCATTAGAGCATAATTCAAATGCTTTTGAACAAACTTCATAATGATAACCATCATTTTCTAAAAAATAAAAACCTCAAAATGCACTTTTCCACATGGTCCACATTATTAAGCAGGCCACAGGTTTCAGCAATATGGGAAAGAAAAAGGAGCTCTCTGCTGCCGACAAGTGTCAAATAGTGTAATGCCTTGGACAAGAAATGAAAACATTAGATATTTCATGAAAACTTAATCATGATCATTGTACTGTGAAGAAGTTTGTGGCTGATTCAGAGCACAGATGGGTTTATGCAGATAAAGTCATAATGAGGAAGGTTTCTGATCGACAAATTCATCAGATTAAGAGAGCAGATGCTAAAATACCATAACAAAGCAGCAAACAGGTATTTGAAGCTGCTGGTGCCTCTGGAGTCCCACCAACCTCAAGGTGTAGGATCCTCCAGAGGCTTGCAGTTGTGCATAAATCTACTATTCGGCTACCCGAGCCAATGCTCACAAGCAGAAAATTGTTGAGGTGGGCCCAGAAACACATGAAGACTCATTTTCAAACAGTCTTGTTGACTGATGAGTGCTGTGCAACCCTGGATGGTCCAGATGGAGGAGTAGTGGATGGTTGGTGGATGGCCACCACGTCCCAACAAGACTGTGACGTCAGCAAGGAGGGGGCGGAATCATGTTTTGGACCAGATTCATGAGGAGAGAGCTGGTAGGCCCCTTTAGGGTCCCTGAAGGTGTGAAAATGACCTCGGCAAAGTCTATAGAGATTCTGACTGACCGCTTTCTTCCATGGTAAATAAAGAAGAGCAGTTTCTTCTGTAGCAAAATTTTCTTCATGCATGACAATGCTCCATCTCATGCTGCAAAGAATTCCTCTGTGTCATTGGCTGCTATGGGCATAAAAGGAGAGAAACTCATGGTGTGGCCCCCATCCTCTCCTGACCTCAACCCTGTTGAGAACCTTTGGAGCATCCTCAAGCTAAAGATCTATGAGGGTGGGAGGCAGATGACTTGCATTAATATTTAGGAAAATAAGAGAAAAATGTCATTTGCTTAATAATGTGGAAAGCAGTGTATTGTATAATATGTGACCTTTAAACATGTTTTAAGATGAAACATGGTCTGATCTCTATCTGGATTTTCACCATCAACAGACTTGATTATCAGTTTTAAATCAGGAAACAATTCAATAAAGCCTTGTCAGAGTCTGAATGCTTCTATAACAAACCAAAATATAAAAGCACAGCATAACATTTTAGTTTGACATCACATGAACATGGCTGCTTTTTTAAATTCTGCCTATTGAGAGCTCCCGTTGGAGTTTTCTGTGATTGCCAGCTTTGTCTTGCTTATTTACACTTCGATTCTTCAACTCTGTTTGTTAGTTCACAAACTGATCAGGAACATGAATGCCCTTTGATAGAGATGACAAAAGGATCACTGCTTTGAGTCCCTAACTTATTGCTCTTTAAACAACTTTATCACAAGCATTCACTTCATTTTCAGTTTCTGTGAGCTGAGCTGAGGCTTGTCAACTCAAAAATGAGCTCAGTATACTTAATAGATGTGTAACAAAGGACAATCATCACCTCATTTTGATACAAATATGATGACAGCAGGTTTTCCCGTTTTGATAGGATTCTTGGCTAAAATTTTGAACCATATTTGACATTATTACAACAAATCCCATTTTTCACATCATTAGTGAATATTATCCAAAGGACTGCATCAGATGTGATGCATATGTCAGTCAATAATTCCACCACTTACACATTTTTAGGATTAAGCAATCTACCAAATGTTAGCATGCATGCATTCCAGACTCTAATGGCAAAAATGTCAAACATGATCTTTATAGCTGAATCAATATGAGTATGGTAAAATCAATAAAACCAATGTTTTGATCGCCTCTGTGTTTTAAGCCTGATCTGTACTACTACCAGCCCTGATGAGGAGTCTGCGTTAAGCAGCAAAAAGACATTACTAAAGAGTCAAAAACTGCTATTCCTCTTGTGTCCACTGGAGACTGTATCCTGCAGTGAGTCAATCCCCATAAAGCCCCATGTAAAAATGTCTAGTTTCACTGTAGAAATATACATGTTTACAGCCTGGTATGAATAACAGCATTGGTCTAGTAGGATTGTCATGATACCAGAATTTTAAACTTAATTATTATTCTAATAAACATCAAACAGTGTGGATACCTGTTTGATAACATTACAAACAACAACAACAACAACAACAACAACAACAAACAAACACAGAATCTATTGGGATCCAATGTTGAGCAATCCCTTGCTTTTGATTGTCATCATAATATTTTGGTTAAAAAATATGGCTGAAGTGTTTTAATTTTTTTGATAATCAGTTATCAAAATAACAGCACTTTAAAAACATTTAATTTTTAAACCTACCAAATAATGGAAAAAATCGACAGCCTTACTCTATAGCTCATCCTTTTGTTTTAATGGCACCTGTATTCAGGGGCGTGGCAAGGGATTTTGGGCCCCCAGAAAGAATATTATACAGGGCCCCCTTAACCGGCTTGCCAAGCAACAAATGTTGCATAAGTTTTACAAATATCTATGCATATTAATATATTTTTGAACCATAATTTCTTCATGTATGAGCAACATTTTTAAACTTAATTTACTTCCATTATTTCAAAGTGCTGGACCACACCATTTGGACATTATTAAGAGAGGAGCAGAGGCACCCCAGTATTATTAATACTGACACTAGTTTCTAGGAAAAAATAAATAAAAACACTCTTTTCATTGTAGGCTTCTAAAGGGCCCCTCCTACTGTGGGCCCGGATAATTAGTACCCTTTCCCCCCCTTGCTACGCCCGTGACTGTATTGATTTTATCATGATTTTATTGGGCTCAGTGGTGTGGCTGAGTTGACTGATGGCCTCTAAAGAAAGGTAGTCAGCATCTCCAATATGGCAGCCACCATATTAAAGCTTCTTTACTAACTTTAAGGTAAGGTTTGCAACCACCTACTCATCAAATCTTTTCAATCTGTGCATTCGTTTTCAAAGAGGCCAGTTAACTAATGCATTTCCCACAAAATAAAATTCAACATATGCTGACTGCAGTTTATTTTGTTTATCCATCAGGCTAAAGAAGGTAGAGAAGTCAGTAGAGCTTGTGAAAGTAACAGACTGACACTCGTTCACCAGTTCTTATTTCTTAGGCCTGAAGTTTGGCTCTTAGCGCTTGTACGCCTATGTTTGGTTTTCCAGGCCTCAAACAGTAACTCAACAAAGCAGCTGAAACTGAGTGGATCAAGTTGCTGTAGTTACTAATAGTACTGGCACAACTTTGACACTGACAATCGCAATTAGATTTTTAGCATTAAATTAAAGCCAACAGGGTGAAAGCAGCTAGCTACTATCATAAAACACAGAGATCCCTGCTGTTTGACTTTAACACATCAGAGATGTTGAAATCAGTAATACAGTGACATCTAGTTTCTTTGGAGTTGTTCATCAGGCAACTATGTAGGGTCTGCACATTCAAATCAGAAGTACTAATCAGGCTGTTTTTTTCATATTTGCATAACCACTGGACCGATAGCTAAAGTAATTAAACACATTTTTTAATTAACACTTGATCAATTTCCACTCATCAAAACTGGATATTTGGATGGATATGGAAGCCAATGTGGGATCATACACTTATTTGTTTTACAGGGACTCTAACTGATTAGATTTCCCTGCACAGTCATCTCTTTTAAGCCTTCTCTGAGGAAACTCCTGCATCCCTACTCCATGCGTTCACTGCCGTCCCCGTTGATCTGTACCACACAGTCCTTGCTCAGAGGTTCCTTTGAGTGGGCCGTTTCAAAATGCTGAGTGCTCACTATGTATCTGCCCCGAGCGTCCAGCCCCAGGGCGGGAACAAAGCGGCGGTCAAACTGGATCTCCTGGCGCAGGTAGGATGTCCTCTTCTGGCACGAGTCTCCAGTTCCCTCCTGCAGGGCGGACAGGAAGACCACCAGCTCAAAGTGGTTGGACATGCCCTCACACAGGGCGGGGTACAAGGGGCTCCGGCGATCCAGTGGATGATAAAAGGTGAGTGGGAAGATGAAGAAAGGACAGGGCTGCTGGCCAAGATGATCCAGGTAGAAATCCAGAGAGGTCTGGTGTAGGGCCTGGCCTTCATGCTCCTCGTAGAGCACCGCACTCACCTTCACGTCCACCAGGGGCCGCTGCAGCAAGTTAGTGGCTCGTATCATGAGGCACGCCTGGCCCTGGTGTTTTCCCACCACAGCCTGGGGGCTGAACTGGATCGCTCCTGCACGCTTCTGAGGACGGGCAATTTTGGCTACAAAGGCACCTGAATGGTAAGACAAAGAAAATGTAACCCTCAGAACACTTTATCAGCTGAACACCTTTGTACAAGGGTATTAGGTGGTGTTGTTGATCAATATTGAGTCCAAATCCTGACCTTTAAGTACAAAGTATCTCAGTACTACATATTGTTTCAGGAATATGCTCAATAACTGCCCCAAGTTCAGATGTGGCTAATGTAACGGGACTTTTCTTTCAGCTGATCTGCAGTCAGGTGTGGTGCTTAACAATGACTGCTTACTTTTCTACAACTGTGCCTCTGGAAGTAAATTCCCCCTTACAAATCTTTAATTAACAATTCAAAAATCCTTTCAATTGTATTTTTAATCCTTAAAACTGGAAAGGCCAGAATTCCGAACCTACTAGAAAGACTATGAGAGGTCATTTTGACTGCTAAATTACAAACTCTGTTATGGTAGATAGCCATTTCAAATAGAAGTACATTTATGGTGTTGGGATATCTTAAAAAAGGAAATAACACAAAATGTACATTTCACCTAATTTATGTAGACCTTTTTCCACTATCATTTGTCAACTAATACAGCAAACCATAATCACTCCATCTAAAAAATACCTGTATTTAAAATAGATAATTCATCTAACACTCTAATGATTGCATATGATTGATGATGAAAAAACAGTTTATATCCCCTTTTATATTTAAATAATAATCATCATAAACTAACTGATTATAAAAATTATATTTTGGGGGTTAAATTGTATTCCCAATCACCAGAGAATGTGGGCATGGTGTACTGCTGTGCTGATACCACCTGTCAGCAGTTTTACAAGTATTTTAACTCTAATAGCACAGAGCTGGATCTAGACGTGCAATATGCTTGAGGGGTAACCTTTCTCCAGAATTACCCTGAAGCAGAGGAAAAAAGCTCCTGGATAGAGGTTTAGATTGTTGTTATTCTGCCAAATATCATCCAGCTTCTTTTCAAGGGCTGAGTCTTGTTGGACACATCTCTCCACAGCAAAGTTTTCAATCTCCTGGGAGATCCAAGTCAGTCTGGCTGCTGATCTTTACATCTCTGATGGCCACACACCGTTCAAGTGAGACACTTTCTCTGTCAAAACGGAAGTACTGTAATTTGCAGTATTTTTTCTTTTTTCTTTTGTTTAAACAGAGAAAAAGGTTAGATGTCTAATCCAGGATTAAATTGTGTATCAACCTGTTTAAGAAGTAGTTAGATGAATGGTGGGTCACTTTAGCTTCGTTAGCTTCAGCCAAAGCAAACATAGCTCGTTATGCAATTATAGTCACTACATCAGTCAATGTAGCGGAGTTAGCTTTAGCAACATTAGCTTTAACAAACATAGCAAAAGCTAACATAGCTACGCAGATAATTTATCCACTGTATTTTATCTGTGTAGCTTCTAAGCCATGTTTGCTGTGTTGGAATGTTTTCTTGGAGGACATTCTTTTTTCCAGTTAGCACACTATTTACTCGGCTTTATTAAACATTTTGTAATCAGATTTTGCAGGTCAGGTTTCTAACTTTTAACTTTCGGCACCCTAACCCTTATCTTAACCCTAAAAGGAAGTTTAACCTGATTTTAATCTGAAAGTTTTAGCATGAAGTCCAGTTCTGACAGAGACGGCATCTCACATGAATGGTCTGCCAGAGGCATTGTCAGAAATTTACAGTCTGCGGCCACACCACTCTTGGGGGACCAAATGAATCTTGTAGGTGGGATATTTAAACCCTCCAGCAAGCTCAGGATGCCATGGCTTAGGTCACGTCTACAGGTTTGCTCCCCTTTAATGGTGATTCTCTGTGTGTCCATGTGTTTCATGTTGTCTCAGGGTATGAGCAAACTCTCTCCTCTCATCTTCACCTATTAACCACATCAGAGAAATTACACAGTCTGATTTCAGTCAAACTAATATGTTTGCGCGCATAATTTTAGTTGGTAAACACACTCACTGCGACTGATGGCAAAGTGCCAGCTGTAACCATCTCTCCTGGTAATGCTGTTTGAGTTTCTTTCTTACTGCTGAGGATTTTGGGGTGACACCTGGCACTCAGGGTGGCCAATCAGATTTCAAGGGAGGCAAAGGCTTCCCCCCTTGATCTACCCCACCACACTGAAACTATTAGAGTAATAATTTTTACTATCAGACTATCCATACCACACCTCTTTTAGTGTTCTCAATCTAAGTCATTTCCAGATGGGACCTCAAATATTCTGCTACTGTGAAAAACATATTAAGCTTTGGAAATGAAAAAGAGGTCTGCATATCTTATTGTAAAATGACTTGTAAAACAAATCAGGTATTAAAAATGGTACACTTTCAAAAGTTCCATATTCCAGACATCCCTACATCTATTAACATCCATGTTCACTGCCAGGTCTCATTGCTCTGCTCTGTAACGTAAGCAGTGAAGATAGTGCACTCTGAATCCAGTTCTTAACAACCTGCAGCACCAAAACTAAAGGTCAAAACTCTCCACAGTCTAAGCTACGGCTCAAAACCTGCACATGTTGTGCCTGTAAATCCTCATTAATAATGTCATCAGTCTGTTATGTGCTATTTGACTTTTTCACCTTTGTTGGCCATTGTTCTGCTGTTCTGTTGTTGCAGGCTACACAACTCTGATATGTTTGTATTTTGGGTTTTGGCTAACACTTTTACAGAGCAAAATAAAACACAACAAAACAACAAAAGACAATGGCTTCACAGATCCTCACAGTGTAATCCATTATACTCTTGAATTTCAGCAGAGTTTGTTTTCTGTGCAGTGCTACATGCTACATTAAAGTTTATAAAAGTTGTATGTCCTAGAAGGACAAGACAGATTTTCACAACAGAAAATCTATGATGATTCCAAGATGATTAAAAAACTTTCTGCATGGGGTTAGACCTGGGTGACATGAACCCTTCTTGAGTCTGATGACCACTTTAGGCTAAAATCATTAAATTGATGATGTGCCAAGTTTGTCACAAGTTTGAGACAGCATGCAATTCAAACCAACTGATTGGGCTTTGCTGCAAAAGGCTGCAGGCCTAGACTTTAGCTTCTCATTTGGATACCTTTTCATACACCTGTTCATTTTTTTCTTATGAAACAGATTTTGAATGTACCAGCTGCCTCAGAGTCTTGCATGTATTTTTTATGGTTCAGTGTGACACATCCTGATTGCTGCATTTATTCTGTCTGAGTCTATACACAGAATGATATGCCAGCCCTGTTCCTGTGACATCATGCCAAGGGAGGGATGCTTAAATATTGTGATCATGTGAAACTTATGTGTATAATGTAGGTTGTTTGTCATCTAAATGTTAGTTTTGCTCAAATGTATGCATAACACATTAAAATAGATTCCAGACCTCAGAGATGATGCAGACAGTAGATAGTTTCAAACAGCAGGAGTGTGGTACCTGTGATGAAAGCCTCCAGCATGAGCCCAAGCAGCATCTGCACAGCCAACAGGGCGATGGCACTGGGACAGTCTCCACTGGGGAACATGGTGCCATACCCAATTGTCAGTTGGGTTTCCAGGGAGAAGGAGAAGGCTGCTGTGAAACTGGTGATGTGCTTCACACACACCACATGTCCTTGTGGGGGGGAATCATGGTCCTGCACCGCTAGGTCTCCATTCAGGTGGGCCAGCAGGTACCAGAGGCAGGCAAAGAGCAGCCAGTGTGCCAGGAAGGATGCACAGAAGGCCAAGAGGACCCACCGCCACCGCAGACCCACCAACAGACCCCACAGGTCCTGCAAGGCCAGCAACCACGCCTTGCCCAGAGCTCCCCGCCATGACCCCGAAGGGTACAGGGGAGGCTGGAGAGCACAGTGTCCATCTTTGGTGACGAGGCGCTGACAGGGTGGAGACGACAGGAGGGGGGAGGAGGAGGCCTTTCCACCCAGAACCAGACTGGTGGATTTTGTGGTCATGGTGTGAGGTGGATCTCGATCAGAACGAGTAAACAAGTTGACGATGATCCTGCAGACAAAATGACAGCCAAAGACAGAGAGGGGTGAGATGGTTAGAGGTAAGAAGAAACATATTATCAGCTACATTAGTTTGAAAGAGACAAATCCGAGATGTGCAAGCAGAATTCCTCATGATTGTTACAGACTGATTAACTACTGTATTCATACATAAATCAGTGTATCATCTGCATACAGAGTTTAACCAAAGAGTAGACAGTCGATCATTTACACTGTGGGATATGAACCGTTTCATAGCTCCTCACAGACATTCAAACTTCACATGGTGGAGCTGATTCAAGCAAGAATAACTAGATTACTGTGCATTCAACAAGAGGAGAACAGTTTTGTGGTTTTTTGTCAATTGCTGGCACAATTTTTCAAACTGACTAAACTGTCCAGTTTCAGGGGGGAACCTGTTGATTCCTTTAGCTGTACCAAAATGTCCAACTCCAGTTTTTGTAAGACTTACTCACAATGTTTGCACATCCATATGCTTTAAAGTTTTCATAACATTTCGACATGGGCTGCTTGTGTGAACACAGACATTTTTCTTTCAAGTGATTCACCACGAGTAAAGAAGTGAGCAAGCAGTCGAGTGAGTAAGTAAATATGACAACATAGAACTTTTAACACTCTTGTTATGCATCCCCATGTTGGTGCATTGGTACATTGATAATTTTGTACATTGCCCCTTCATGAGAATGTTTGTTGATATACTGTGAATACATCCAACCACATGAAGCATCGATTAATAAAGAAGAAGCACCTGCACTTTTCTGTTTCTCTCCTTCCTGTTGCCACAGCTGTGTCAGTGTGTGAATGTGGCTGATTAAACTAGTTAGATGAGAGGACAGTATTACATGAAATTTAGGTTGAATTTTTGGACAAACAGGACGGCAACATCACTGCAAAATCTAAGTTCAAAGGCTCTTGTTGTATTGTGGGTTGTGTCTCAGAGCCCTTTCACTTGGGACTTACACACTGCCTGTGTGTTAAGCCCAAAGCCTGTGAGGAACAATCATATGACTCCACCCTGTTTGTTGTCTAAATATAAGCAGTTACAGATTAGGGGTTGTAAACTATCCACATATACAAAGCAGATTGTCAGCTGGCTGCAGTTAAAGGAACTGATTAATTTAGTAAGGTAACAAATTATTTCCTCAGCACTAACAGTTTTAAAACACTTGACACTTATCATAGTGTCGGACATCACTACTTCATCTGCTTCTGTATTTTATTTTAACCCTCAGGTGATGTAATAGAAAGTCACCCTCAGTAAGTGGCCAAAATTGCAGCCTGTACATAAATAACAATACAAAATATACGCATTAGATTTTTTTTTCCAACTTCCTTTGCATTAATTCTTTAATCAAGATTTATACCTGATCATAAATGTCAAATGGGGATTTTTTTTTAGGTTTTTAACCCTTTCAATGCCAGTTTATGTGCAAGAAATTCAGATGTTTGTAATGTAAACAACACAAGAAGTGATTTTTCAAAATTATTTTTCATGCACATTTAATTTTTTAAGGAGGCTCATCGTAGCCTTGAGTGTGTTTATAATGAGAAATGACTTTTGACTGTTTTTTCTTTTTGTGATTTTAATAAATCGTTACACTCAGGGTGTAAGTGGCCAAAATGGATGCCGTACATAGCTATAGAAACATATATTTTTTACCCCCTTTTTTTGCATTATTATTATTATTATCATCTTTTTTTTTTTTTTTAAATCAAGATCAGGCCTGATCTTAAATATCAAATGTTGATTAATTTTTTATTAATATTTTGATACATTGCACAGATTACAAAGCATATCATTGACCACTTACAGGTTCTGGTAATAAAATTTCTAAATTCTCTTGAGAAAAAAAAAATGCCCTCAAAAATGTATGTTGTTAGCCTGAACAGTCCAAATAATCAAAAAATTGAAAACAAACAAACAAAAAATGTGATCAAAAAGATGCTAAAGGCCTACATCCTCTATTGATGGGGGGCATTCTAGAAATTTCCAGGAGGGCATGTGCATATGCATACAGTCGACACCCTCCCTGCATTCATATTGTCTGTATATCTGCATGTTCAAACAACAATACCTCAAAATGTCCTGTTCATTACAACTCAGATTAAGTTTCAGCCCAGGCTCTCCATGCATGTAATTTAAACATGAAACATGTGTGTTTGTGTGTATATAATGCAGCGATGAGCAGGTGTGTGTGCAGGGCCATGCAGACAGCCTCAGAGTGTGTCCTCGTCAGAGTTTCTATTTCTATGTCAATATTGTTGCCAGGAGATTAGAGCCGGTCCCAGCTGGGATCAGTCTGAGGAGCACAGCGACATGCAGAGTAGGAATGTGTCTTTCATCTGCAGGGAGCTTTAAACTGAGCGCTCTGCACCGCTCAGATCAAGCTGCTCTGCAATTACAACATATATTCACTCACTTTACAGAGCTTCATGCTCTCTGTGGAGATGTTTTATACTAGAGGAGTGAAATCTGAGTGAGATTAAATATTAATCAGAGTAAAGTAAGCGTATCTGCTGTTTGATGAAACTTTTTCATCCTTCATAATATCAAAAATCCTCTCACTGATGTTTTATATCTGGGTTCAAAGGTTTTCATGTTCAGAACAAGAACCGACAGAATTTTGAAAATCTTTTTTTCAACACTTACAAAAAAAAATTCTCATCAAAGTCAAAATTCCTTATTCCAACCATCATCTCTTTTTCAACAGTTCCTGCAGAAATGGAGAAAAAACATTTTATATTTCAGCAAAACAAGCTTTTTTCTATTCAAACTGCTGCCAATGGAAAATTCACTTTTGTTTTGTGAGATTCCTAACAAAACAGTGTGCAAAGCATTAAATCATTCATTTAGAATATGATCTGAAATTATAGTCAAAGTATATTCTTTTTTTGTGAGAAGTATTTATTTGTCTTTTGTACTTGTTATTTTATGACTCAACTTCGTATCACGTTATCTATTTTATTGTGTCTTTATCCATTAAGTCAGTTGCAAATGTATTCAATGTGTTCTTAATAGATATTATTATTGATCTGCAGATTTAGATGCCATGATGCTGCAAATGTGTGCCAGCAGATGAAATATGGCAAAGAGTCTACAATGTATGGAAGCCCTAAGAGAACATGAACTCTGTTATTTTTCTTGAGATCTTGACCTTTATATCTCACTTTCTTAAAGTTATAAAGTTCCCATGATAATGTATTATTTTCTGAAGACCTCTACAAAACAACCAGAATTTTCATTCATTCATTCATTCATTCAACCTTTATTTATATTGAAAAGATAACTGAGTGGAAACCCTCATTTACAATGACATTGAGTCACTACAGACTCAAATGAAAACGTCAAACAACAAATCATTAAAGGAGCCAGAATCAGATGAATGCAATGCCATTAAAACAACAAATGAAGAATTTCTAAGAAGCCAAGAAAATGAAAAAAGAATTAAAACAGGAAAATAAGAAGCCCTAAAATAAACCCAAACAGTTAAGTGAGTTAAAAATTTAACGTTAAATTAATTAATTGAATAGAACACAGGTAAAACTGTTGCAAACAGAGGATTGGAGATTTAAAATCAGATTGCCCTCTAGGAGATGTTGTATCTTGTCCTAAGAATCAGGTGCAGAGGAAGAAAAAGCTGATTTCCAAGTTCTGACTTCACTCAAGAAACACTGAACATACTACACAATGTAAGACTGAACAGTTGAATGTTGTAAAAATGAGTTGTGTTGACTTTGAATACAAAAGAGGTCTTTCAGCTCCCTCTTTCTGAGTTTATTGAACATAATTTTAGTTTAAAGTAAACAGTATTCAGTGATTCTAAGTGGTTTTTTTTTTTGTCATTGTTCTCAAATTATTTGACAATCACCCATAATCTGCAGAATTTTCCCAAAATACCCTTGGGCATTAGACACTTTTGCACCATGAATAAAGTAACTGACTCATTTAGACAAGTCCCGCCTATGAGGAACAACTATAATATAGAGTGGATGTTATACCAAACACAATGAAGGAAAACTTCCTGGTTTGCACTTTTCACCATCTTGGGTGTCAAAAACGTTCAAGATTACAGTATGTGATAGAAGTTGGGGAAAATTACTGTAGACAAAGAACAAGTACAAAAAAATACATGTTGTTTTGAGTTACATTTAAATATAATTATTAAGTTCTGTGTAACTTAAAAATATCAAACTAACCCAACATAAATGTACGACTAGTGATTACTTGAAAACAATATTTCCTCAAAACTTTATGTACTGGGATCAGTTTCAACAAAAATTTGAAGCAATTTCGACTTGTTTGGTTTTACAGTGTAGGAAAATGAGTAAATGAAATGTAGGCTAGCGTGACCTGTCAAGGCTTCTGTAGTACTGTACTCCTTAAACATGTTTGTTTTATCCTCATGTTTTGTTCCATCTTTGGTCCACCCAAAAACATACTGAGATAAAATCTCAACATCTCAGATATCTTTAACAGACAGCTTTGAGCTCATCACATGCTTACTAGGGTGGAGATATTAATTGTGAGTCTCTGAATTTGCGTTTTGAGGTTTCTGCCTTGTACAGGAAAAACACAAATGATGACATCAGAGTACCTTCACAGTATTATGTCCAGAGGACGCCACAGATCAACATTTAAGAGGAGAGCGTGAGTTTGAAACACGTTTTTAGTTCTTTTCATGAAAACACTTTCAATATAACTGATGGAATAATTTGTAAATTTAAAAACAAAACAAAAAATACAAGCTAGAGTTTAATAAAAATATGTGAATTTAAAGAAAAAGTTGTTCCATATGAAATATTTTCAACATCAATGTCAACATCTGCTAGGAGGTGGAAAAAGTGCTAGACTATTGTACTCAATAGAAAGTACAGTTACTTCAGTTCAAATGTATTAAAGTAAAAGTCAAAATACTGGTCTATAAATTTACTCAAGTAAAAGTCAGAAATAAGTCTTCTAAAATTTACACAAAGCACTGAGTACTGAGTAGCTACTTCTGTCAAATATGATCTTTCCCTTAAGTGCAATAACTAAATCAGAATATGAAGTGTGATTTAACCTAAAGTAATATGCAACAGCTGTTTTGGGCTAAAATGTTACATCATTGGCTCACACTGTTCTACTGACTGTGATGTGTTGTGAAAGTTAAACTTCGGTCCAGTTTCTTGTTGGCAGAAATCTTGAAGCTCCTTGTTTTTGGCTTTTAGTGCTTTTAAAAAATACAGTGAAATACAACACTTCCCCCAAAATTTACTAAAGTAAAATTTAAAAAAGTGATTTTAAAAATTAACTCTAAAAAGTACAAAGAGCTACTCACTTACAGAAATCTGAGCAATTCGTTACTTTCCACCCCTGATTGATATAAATGTTTTTTTAAAAAGCAATGCATGACATCATAGCTAGTTTACAGAATATCATTCAGATTTGCCTCTACACATAAAGTCAGTAGGTACTTGGAAGATCCCTAAGATAAAAGATGAAAAGCCTAACCATAAATATAATGGCACATATATGCATTGTTGTTGATGCTGTCTGCATTATTGTATACATTATATTTACAGTCAAACATGGACTGTTGTTGAGTGGCTGATTGTTTTCTAAAGATTGGTGAACCAGTTTAAACTTTAAAAAAGTTACTCACTCTTCAGGGTTAATAATCAATGTCAGATACTTCTGTGTTTACCTGTGGAGTAAATAACCAATCACCTTCAGAGACAGAGGCAAAAGAAAGACTAGGATTGTGTGATTGATTTATGTACAGTATATCAGTCTTTGTGATGAAGACAGAGGAAACAGCTGCTTGATAACACTCACATGAACCCTACAGTCCTTAGATTTAAACTTTGATATGAATCTCAAACAATCAAATGATATCAATACCACTGCAATGTTTGATGCCAAAGCAACAAAAATAGAAGTCTTAAACACTCAATATTTCCATATATAGGGATTTCTTATTTTCAACTAAAACCTGAAAATAAACTACTGCATACTGCCTAAATTACACAAGTACATTAAAGCTGAAAGAGCCCCTTATACTCCCCAGCTCCACTCTGTTCATCAAACAGGCCAATTTATTTGCTGCAGGTTAGACAGTGAGTGCCTTTCTCTCTTCTCTTCAGATCTTATGACTTAAGATCTGGAGTCTTCCTATGTTTCTCTCCTGTCTATCAATTAAGTAGCACAGGTTGCATCATTTAGAGTTTAGTTTCAAAAATTGACAGCCTTATCTTGAATATATCTTTTTCTTTTTGCTCTTGATTTTGCTTTTACAACATTTCTGCTGTTCTCTCTGGCCAAAACAATCCACCAAACATTTCTGCAGTCAGATAAATAGTTTGTAAAAACAACCATTGTGTACATGGATCTGCAATGACAGCTAAAAAAAAATGTAGTATATATGCCAGACCACTAATTGGCACTGTGACTCTGTACTCCACACACCACCCTTCGTGTAAACCATAGACTATAAAAAAAATTGGACAAAGCCTGACATCAGCCATTTGATTACAATAGGCGGACTCAAACAGCTTTTGAAGCCAAACCACGGCGGCTTCCACTTTTGAAATTGCTGTCTCAGCTGAACTTTAGATCAGTCTAACAGCCCGCCCACTGAGCCCGACTTCCTGTCAGCTAGCTAGCTAGCATTCTGATTGGCAGAACGGTAGATTCTGCCTGTCAAGCAATCTGTCGGTCAAGTGAGATGCACCAATCCAAACGTGCAGTAAGAAGACATGAAGACATTAGCCAATGTGTGTAAAATAACAATAATAATAATAATAATAATAATAATAATAATAATAATAATAATAATAATAACAAATCTATTAATAAAGCGCTTTCAGTCAAAGTGCTGTATATAGAGATAAAATCTATGTAGTCCCTGGGGTGAAAAAGATGCTAACAACAACACAGGATCAAGCCATGACGGCTAATACTGCTACTGTTAGCAAATACGCTAACAAATACATGGGATCAAGCCATGACAGCCATTTAACACATATTAAATGGCTTTTTAACATGTGTTGTATGCGTGACTTCCGGTGTTCCTGCAACCAACCTCAATACTCGCCGTATTGCAATTTTTTGCACTTCCGCACTGGCTTCATTTTCAGGACCGGAGGCTGCTGTTTGGCACAAACATACACAGATTTTCAGCACATAACTTTGACGTAGGGTTTCCAAATGAAGTGACCCTGAACTACAAAGTTTATAAAAAAATGTAATCTGGGCGTGCCGGTAGTCGAGTGGTTAAGGCGCGTGCCATGAACGAATCCGGCCCGTGGCACTATTTCCTGCATGTCTCTCCCCGCTCTCTTCCCTGTTTCCGACTCTATCCACTGTCCTATCTAATAAAGGCCAAAAATAAAGCTTAAAAAAAAAAAGTCATCTGGGGCAACTTAGGATCCCAGCATCAGTGTTGTAGTCCAACATCTTACATAATTATGGCTATTCCCTGGAAGTGGAAAGTATAAGCACAAGGTCTCTGTTTTCAGAGGAACTAAATATTACCAGTTTACACTGTGAAAAAAAGACAAAAAAGAAAAAAAAGACAAAAACAGCTAAAATGGTTGTGTAAACATGGCCTCAGATAAATAAATAAACTGACTTCATATAAGCCTGGCTGAGCTCAGCAGCATCAATGACTCCACTTGCCAACATTCCCCAAAGTTTGCCTTTATTGTGCTGTTTTGTTTGTGTAAACATTGTTTTTATGTGTTGTTGTTTCGTGTAACATCTGCGCCCTCTAGTGGGCCACTCCAAACTTGAACAGTGAATCTTGTACTTTGTAGCGGGTCTGCACTATGCTGGCCCCATGGTAAGACTGTTATTAATAAAGCTTCATGAAATAGTTTAGAGTAAGCTCCTGTTTCATGAAAGTTAAAAATAAAGTCTAAAAATAAAGTTTGGGGTATCTAAGGGGTCTTCAGCACTTTATTTTCTATGTTAATCGCCACCGTGTGCAACGCTATGACTATTTCTGAAACCACCAACAAAGTGCAAACTGACATACTCAAACAGAATTTACTTCAGATCATCAGCATGACGTTTTTACTGTACTTATGCTTGTCCACCAGTGTTGTTTTTCTGGTCCGAGCAACATTACATTTGTGAGCAACAAGCTAACTTGACTGCTGGACCTCACTCAGATATACTGTTACATTTTAAAGTGAGAGCTGCCACGAGTGGAGAGAACGAGAGAAAGTGCTACTACTGACAAAGCAGTGATACAGAGAAATCAGAACCTCTGTCATGACTGTTTATCAGTGGTAATACTCTAAAGACTCTAGAAGCACATCGACACAAACGTACAGAAACGTGCAGGATTTCGTTTATTTGCAATTGAAGTGGCTCTTCTTCTGGCTGTCTGTGTCTCTGCTCTGCACTCTATTACAACAACAAAACTACACACTGTTTTGTTCACTGGTAGAAAAAAAAAACTTTTTATTAAGTCCCTTTAATGACTTTTGACTGTAAGCTCTACACCCCTGCACAAACACAAGCACCCATGAAATTTTGTAAATAAGAAAACAAGAAATATAGCAAGAGAGCAGACTCACTGCACATTAATCAACATGTCAGCATTATTAGTAAAACAGAGTAAAAAAAAAAAAAAAAAAGCCAACGACAGGCTTCTGTTTCTCTCCGACTTCTCGGCATGGCTAACACCCTGACTCTTCTGGTCTAACAGTTGATAAATAAATAAACAGCTTTTTATATCACTTTAAGAAAAGTGATGTGGTTTACATGTTCATTTTGAAACTGGCAACATCAAATTAAATGTTCATTTTGCTGCTTTACAAAGAATGTTAAAAATCTATTCCCCCTTATGAGCGGCCTTGCTGGCATCAGTTTCACAGTGGTGTTGTGAGAGTTTGGTGTTTGTGAAGAGCTCATGAGTTTGAATCTACAGACTTTAGTTCATATTAACAGTCTCATGACTGATTCAGTTTTAGACAAACATACTGGTTATGAAGTGAAGGAGGCTATGGAGTAAAAAGTTAATAAGTCTTTTTAAAAATGTAAAAATAACAAACACCCTGGACTACAGGAGAGTTAGTTTGAAGTGACCATTTGACTTACAAGTCCACATAAACTCTTGTTGTAAATGAGTAAAATATCTTTATTATCATAAAGTCCTCATGTTAGAGTTTAAAACAAACTGGTGAGATTCAGATCATGCAGTGACCAGTCAGCTTTGAAAAATCAATGCATTTATGAGACCAAAGAAGAAAGCTTTAAATGTTTCTTGAATACCTAAGTCCCTCTTTGCAAATAAACAGATTAATTCAGTGTGATTTTTGAGGAATTTGATCCCCTTCAAAATAAAACTGTCACTGTGTTATGTCTCACAATAATCCCACGCTGTGTTACATTAAGATAACATTAAAGTCTCTGAGTTCATGTTAACGCAGCGTGTCAGTGTTTTTTCTTTAATTACATGCAAAACCACAACAATTTTACAGACTTTTATAAATAAGGATAGATAGATCTTTACTCACAGACTATTCTGTTTTATAGATGAAGATCAGGTCACAGAATGTCTGATCTGTTCAGCTTGTCTTAGTAACTTTCTCTTTAACTTCTGGACATATCTTCATTTTTAAACTTTTGATTTGAAACTTTTATTCTCTAAATGTGTAGAACTTGTGATGTAAGGACATGAAGCGTTGACACAAACAGCACGTTGTGTCTGCTCTCCTCAGGCTGTTGAACTCAGAGACTGACTGAAGTCGTCTCCTCGTAATGACGCCAACGCATGACTTACAGTCAGACATTTTTCTGCTGCCAAGCTAAATGCTAGCTTTAATATCCAATGGAAAGGTTTCTTTGTTGCAGACTGAGAGAGAGGCCAGTGGGTTTCTAAGCTTTCAGTCTGCAGCTGTTAACTCTTTCTACACAATGGAAAAGTTTGAAAGAAAAAAATCAGTAGGGTTGCAGAGGAAAAAGTTGCAAAATTTGTGGTCTTGACTTTCAGATGCCCTTGTGTGCCTGAAATCTTTTACTCTACTCTTACAAATTAGTTTAATAAATTCTTAAACTTAAGCAATGCAAAAAATGCTGGAAAGTTTCATCAGGTTTGGCAGGAGTGATCAAATCAGTACATCTTTGTCCCCATAGTACGAGGGCCTCAATGTGTCTGGCATCACACTCACCAAAAGCTGCAGTCAGGCCTGAACAGGGGCCCTCTGACCTATCAGCCAAGAGCTGATCTGAGGTCTGTGGTCCTGGAAAAAAAGGGTCCAGGTAGATGGAAAGAGAGCAGATAGTGTCCCCTTAAAGTCCCAGAGGAGCCCAGACAGGACGAGTCACCCCGGTTTCCTCAGTGTGGGAGCCGGACTGAGCGCGCTCGGCTCTGCAGCCTCCAGCTCCAGCGAGGATGATTCAATTGGTCACATTACTCTGCATGGAGCCTATTAGTGTTCCCGGAAGACAGAAGACAGAGGGAGGGAGGGGGGAAAGAACAACACCTTGTCACAGCTCATTCAAAGAGCTGCTTGTTGCTGGTTGGTGTCCTGCAGCTGCTCACAATGTGCCGCATGAGTTTTCTGACTGTCCTCATACCAGAATTTAAACTTTGATATGATTCCTGTAAAATTAAACTATATCAATACCTATTGCAGTACAGTAGGCGTTCAGTGATTTAGTAATTTCTTGGTTTTATCACCAACATGGCAGACAAAATACTACAGTTTTTAAATTAGACTATACGCTGGCAGAATTGCCCTCTTTCTCTCATGGCAGCTTTTGGTTGAAAATATGAATAAAGACTTGATTTTTTTTTTTTCAAGTTTTGGTACTTATCTTTACTGTCAATTAGTAAAAAAACAGACTATCAGTTTAAAACATGTTGCATCAAAAATCTTGAAAATGTGATGACATTACTGTGTATGCAGGCGTGCATGCATTTTCTTCTAAAGTTCTACTTTATTTGTGAGTTAAATAAAGTTACCTGAGACTTACATTGATGTGCATCATTTTTCCATTTGATCACACTTAAAACAAACTTGTGCAGGTTACTTGATGCTTGACTTCATTCATTAACAACTGATATAACTCCATCACTGTGTGAGCTTACATATTAACCAGGAATCACAGAGACTCTTCTCTGGTGACAGAGGAATAATGGAGCAACATGAGTGGAGGTCAAAGGCCATCACAGCAAAGGACTGATAGGAAATACAGTGGGCTTTATGTTTTTGGTTTTGTTTATCGTTCTGGGTAGTATTAAAGGCCTGATTAACTAAGAATGGACTTTGGTTGCTAATTGCTTCAAAATTTGCCTATATCTGCTCCATCTCAAGGTCTTATTCATAAAGCATATAGGTTTAATAATATTCATCATTACACATTATTAAACTCATGTGTCATAAGGAGAGAAGCTGTCTACGCCTTAACTGTGCATGGAGCTGAACTTTCATGCTGACAGAGCTCACTCAAATGGTTATAGACTTGAGCTTGTATAGCACTTTTCTAGTCATCTGACTACTCAATTCATCCCATTCACTCCACATTCAGGCACTGATGGCTGAGGTTGCTATCTAGAATAGGCCATCAGTACCAGCTAATCCCATTCATACGCATCCATAAAGCCCCCGTACCAAAGCAGTGGGAGCAAAGTTAAGTCTTGCCTCTACCTACTGACCTACAGTTGCCACACTGGCATTTCTGTCCACATAAAGAGCTAGGAAGGGAGGGTTTTTTTCATTTTATTATGAGGCCAGTTTAAAAAAAACCTGTTTTAAAAAAGCTTCCTCCCTGAATGGAGGAAGAAAGGTCAGGTCAGGGAGCATATTCTGGTTTGGCACTTTGCCACGCCAACCTTTGTTGTGTACTGCTTGGTCTTGCCAACGATACCCAAAAATGCATCGAAAAGAAGTTGTCAGAAAAGGAGTCCAGTCAGCACCTCTGGCCATCATGATCATCCAGGCCTCACAAGAGTATACGAAGACCTTGAGAACCATGGACCTAAAAACTTTCATCTGCATGCTTGGATACCAGGAACGCCACATTGTCTCGCTCAGCGAACGCATTGCCCCATATGCGAGTCCAAGTCCGGGGTTGATCTCAGCCTTGCAGTTAGGGGCATTCACTTTCAAGATGGGTGAACTGCTCTATAAATTTCACCCTCTCACCATCCAAGAAAGGACAACTGAAAAAAAACAGTGCTCTGATCATTGCTATGGTAATGGCTCCAGACTGTCTCAACACATTTGGATGAAGTGTGGAGCTGCTGACAGCCCCTGGTTATATTGACAACGACAGCGTAAAAGTCATATTTATGGACCTCATTTACACATGCTTTATTTCTAAGTCTTACAAGTGGAATTGTTTTACTGATCACTGGAAAGTTTGAGTGGGACATCTCCTATAAACACTGTGGTGTGATTCCCACCAACTCTCAGCAGACTTTTTAAATAAATTAAGATTCAATTATCTGTCACACAATCTAACTAGTAAAGCTAATCAAAATATATATGGTTAACAAAGAACACTTTCTCTTATTTGTAGAACATCTTCTGTTTTAAAAATATTGATTGAATAAGTATGTGGCATGAACATTCCTCTCTGTATGAATACAATAATTTTTCAAGGCTTTATCACATCTTGGGAATGGTAATTGGAGGCGCAATGCTAATATGTATCTTCATTTTCTTCTTTTAATACTATATGGGTATTATAATTTGATTTAAAGACCAATGGTAGTGCAGGACAGCACCATGTCAAAATTTCCAGAGCTTTATGCTAAGGTCAGACTACATTTTATAAGCATGATTAGGGTCTGCAGCCCAATCTAGCACACGTAGGATGGAGGAACCATTGGCCCTGAAAATTAACCATTTAATCCCATGCAGTGCATCACAGTGAATGACAATCAGGGCCACAGCTGAGGTACCCTCTGAGAAAGGATGGTGAAACAATGTAAGGCTTAGAAAATTGGTTCGGCAAGATGGAACCATAGGACAGAGTAAATGTTTCTTGAGGAAACAACATTGTTGCCTTTATGATGTGTAATACAGGGACTAGCACTACAGACCGATATGCATCACTTCAGTGCTGGTCTTGTTTCGTCTTTCTAGGTGTCATGTAGCCCTGCCTCTTTCATCACATTGGGTGTGATGACTGGTCTGGTATCACGGTGTAGTCTATCATGTCAAACCATGGCTAAATTATGGCTCTGTGATCCCTTTATCTGACAAAGTGACAATTGTGAGTCTGACCACAGCATCAAAGCAGCAGCTGGCAGGTGTGATTTTATTTAAAGCTTTAAAATAAAAAAGTGTGATTTTAAAAGAAAAGTGATGGTATAAAAGGTCATTTTTGAAAACCTTGATAGGGAAACGGCTCCAAACATTACTGCTCAGCCCTCAGCTGAGAGAACAATCAAAACCTCCCAAACTTGCAGGATGCACATTTATAGGCTGCAAGAAATGGCAATAAAGGTTCATTTCTGTTCAGTATTTGATATTCATATAGTTACATACAGAGCCTTTTGTCTGAACTACAAATTCATTTTGTTTGCATTGATGAAATCCAACAAGAAGAGATCATAATTAGAAACCTAAATAATCTGACCCTTCAAACAGAAGCATGAATAATGTGTCATTTTATTTTCTATCCTAAATGAGAGTTTAAGCAGGGTCTCAGTGTGCAGGTAAACACTGACTGCCGAGCTTTCTCTGCAGCTCTCCTTCATTCTCTCTCATTAGTCTGAAGAGTGAGAGCTCACCTGCTGCTGAGAAATGTGTCACCCCTTTCATTTCTGCCCCGCTCCTCTCTCCCTCTCTCACCCTCTGTAGTTTTAACAGAGAGGGCACGCACATGGGACAACACGAGACTGCCTGTTACACCTTTACACTGATATTAAACTCCTTTTTCAATGACAAACAGTGAGGACAGTGCCACTGCGGGCTGCTTTGAAGTCATGGTTGGCAAAAAGTTTCAAAAACCAGAAATAAACAATTAAAATGAAATATTCCTGATTTGTTTACATTATTAGCAGATAAGTTCTAAGTTTATGGGGAACTGGGTAAAAATTAAACTATATGAATAAAGACATAGCCAGTATGATGCCATCCACTAGTTTTTCAGCTGCATTTTTGAAGCCTTTAGTTTGGCATTTTGGAAGCTGCTATGTTTGTTTACTAGAGACAGAATTTAGGCGAGAGGGTGAAGGTGAAGAAAGTGTCTAAAGGTGGGCTCAGACTGTTGGCCAAGACATGGCCAGATTTTTGTTGTATAGTCTGACATGGTTCTGTCGTGAATGACCAAATAAAAATCATGTAGTCTGAGCCAGCCTTAACAAACCTTGAATTATTGAAGCTCAACAGGTGTACAGTGTATACCCTCTTATTTTTCAGACTCCATAAATTATACCCACTTCTGGTGCACTTCATTTAGTAGTATGCAAGTGTTTTTCCAAGGATGGGGAAGGTATGAACAGCCTTGGCGTCTTAGCTTGTGCTTATTTTTGCCTTCATTGTTTTCTTGGATAGGATGTATGTTATCAAATGCTGTCCTCTGGGACATGGCTGCAACCGACTTTATAGATTAAGGTAGCAGCATGAGGGAGCTAAAGGCCCTACTTTCTATCAGCTTGTCTCTCTCAGTGATATACTTTTTAGAAAATAAACCTTGTGGGTTGCTGGCATGTTTGAAAAAGACACCTAAACTGAAGGAAACAAGAGACCACTCAAGGCGGGCAGAGTGACTCTAACCTGATTACAACACCAGATTTTAAAGAGGGTGCTGTGCTGATGTGTAAAACCTCCTACAGAGTGTGCACTTTAAGCAATCTTAGAAGTTTCTGACATGCTACACTGTGTGACATGAATCTCATACAACATCAAGTCTGATGTGTGCAGACTGTACCTTGACAACTCCCTCTAAACACGACTGAAGCGCAGGCTACAACATATGCTAACATGCAAGAAATAAATGTCATTAATGTGCGCTGCCAGTGCCGTGGTAAATAATGAAGCAAAGCAACAACAAAGCTGTTGTACTTGTTTAGAAAAAAATCTGAGATCAAGATTTCCCTGCATGTTGGAATCCCATAAACCTCTGCATTTCAGCAGTCACATTGTGAGATGGTCATCCTAAATTTCGGCCACAGTCAGAATTGTATCCAAGACTACCGTCGGTTGCAAGACCATGACAATGGCTGCCTGTCGACCTCTCCCACTGCGCAATGTAGGACCACCGCTTTAGAGCCATGACCAATGATATCGCCTCGGTTGGTCACCTTTTGGGACAGCCCAGAAACACACACTGACTAAAGTGAACTGCTGTTGCTGATGGCTTTGACTGGAGTACAGCCTACAAAGCTGTAGTTCATTATAATATGTCTGGTCACACCTGTCATATATGACAGCAGGAAAAGCAAAACCAGGTAGTTCCCCCAGCATCCCTCTCTTTCTGAATCCCCCTTGTATTCTTCCATAATTGCTTCTTTTCTATTTTTGTTTTCTGTAGCTTTCTCCTTTTTATTTCTGCATTTCATTTTATTTCTGCTTTTTTCACACCTCCCTTTTCTCTTTTAATGCACTTCCCTCTAGCCTTTTAATACCCTGTCACAGCTTTGACACAACCCTGTTCAACATCACTCTGGTTCTAACAAAGTTCTCCTTTGACATTGTTGCTGCTAAAGGTTGTTTAGTGCCGTGCTCATGGTGGTGCTGGGTCTATATGAATAATATAGCAAAGAAATGGTCTTGACCTGCCTTTGTTAAGTGTATTGAGATAATAAAGGTAATAAATTGGCACTATACAAATAAAGACTTGACTGATTGATTGATAGTGTGTAACACTTGCAAAAACACAAACATTTAAATACCATCAAAAAAGAGCTCAGGCTTCCTACAAGGGCTACATTTCTCAAAACCATCAAAAGAAAATTAAAACTCAATTTTAGAGTCCCTCCATGATTTAAGAAATCATGCTTTCAGAGGACCTTATGCCTTAGCAGGCTTCTTTGTTGTTTACACCCTGTCATGTGTTTCAAAAGTCCGGCTGCACTTACCCCCAAAATCCCCATACTCTGCCTGCACTTTGTTTTGGGCATGTAGCACTTTGCTCCAACCAATGGCAAGAAACCTCACACACCAAAAATGTTTCTGGATCACTGCACAGCACAGATCACGGCACAGCACCTTGCAGCCCTGAGCAGCTCGAAAACTACCAGTTCCAACAGGCAAAGTATGTAGACAGTGGACTATTTTGCCTTTCTGGGGTTGACTTGCTTCCATGATTTTATTGCTTCTGCCAAAGGTTTATATTTTCTACAAAGGATGTGTGGTTTCATGTAAAATTCTGTGGATTCCCACCACAAAAGTTAACTTTTCTTTATCAATGGCACTGTAGCTCTGTGACCCACTGACTGACTGGTGACCTGTTGCCTTTGCCCCTGGATGAGATGTGATGTTGATGAAGTGATGATTTACTGTTGAGGGTCTGTAGATTGTGTTGTATTTTGAAGTTGATGCTTTGCTTGTTTATCTGGCTGTTTGGATCAATCTGCTCTATGCTGACTGGCAGCAGCAGGTGCAGAAAACAGACCTGGCACATATCTTGAGCACAATGGAGTGGCACTCAAGGGACTTGCCAGAGAAGGACAGAAGCCTGTGAAGTGGAACTGCAAATGTTGACTGGATAGGGAGCTCTGTAATGCGCTTTGTGGCATAGACAGAGTATGTGGAAATTGGAGATCATCAAACTATCGACTTTATGTTGCAGACATCACAGCCTATTTCACTACTGTGGGCTGAACAAATCCAAAAGTCAAGCATATAGCATAATTTCAGGCAGGCCATGGAGCCATGGGCTGCCATATAATTGAGATCAGCTGATCTCACTCAAGCCCTGATCAGCTGATGGCCAACTGACTTGCCCTAAGCATGCAATGGGCTAATCACACTCATGCTGCCATATTTAAACTGCTCTAGCCTGGCTAAGCTTTACTGCTCCCTCTACAAGCCACTTTTCTCCTTTATTCTGCTCCTGACTTAATCATTGCCATTCTGCTTGATGCTTTCCACTTGGGCTCATGGACGGGCAGGGGGATCCCAGAACAGCCATGCCACCAGATATAATAAAAGCAATGAGAGCAAAGTTAATGACAGCAAATCACGTGTGTTTCTCGACAAAGTTGCCCTGAGTGAACAACATGTACCTAAAGGTCAGTGAGTCCCAAAATTTAAAGCTAAAATTCAAATGAAAAGTAGCCTAATGCAGTGTCACTGGTAATAGCACATGATCAATGAAATCTCTTTTTGTTTCAATATTTTTAGGGGGTTTATTTATTTTTGTTCTTTTTACTAATTAATTTTCAGCAGAGGAAAATTTGATTCCTGCTTGAACACTTCAACATGACTGACCTCCTCAGGATTTCATCTTCTCCAAGTAAATGTGCTGAACATTTGTTTGCTGGCAATAAAAAGAGAACTCTTTAAAATATTTTGCCCCAGAATGACAATGTTCACCAGCCCTGTTCTATGAAAAGGAAAATTGCAGCTTTTCTTGCTGTCCATCTTTATGTTCAGAACATTCCAGACACTCTAATAACCACATGTGTTTCTACACCATTGAGACTGAAATAATCATTGTTGGCCGCTTCTGTTTTTTTGGTGGATGTCCTCTCTGCTGATGCACAGGTTCATAGTTTTCCTGTCTTGTACCAGCAGGTGGAGCTGTATCCCACTAAATAACAGTGCAGCTTCAGCTCAGGGCTGAGTCTCTTTGTCACTGTTTGCGTCGTTGACAAGCTGGAGGCAGATGGGGATCTGATATGACTGAGGATTAAAGGTATAAAACAATATATTATTGGCATTTAACAGAAGCTTCACCTTTACATTAACAGTTTTATCAAAATAATTAGTATCATTAATTCCTCTACAAATAAATACAGGAACAAATTGATGAGAAGAGGATTTGTTAAGTCAATGTGATTCACATTTATGCTTCTATACAGTTGACAGATGAGACTAGAGGCATTATATTTTCAGGCGGTCCATCCGTATGTAAGCACTTCTGGACCATTCTTGTGAAAGTATTTTCTCAAGAACCCTTTGGTGAATCTTCTTTAAACTTTGCTAAATGCCAACTCTGTCTCAGGATAGAAATCTAGTAGAGATGCACAATATTGTTACCATGATATCTGTATCAGCAGATATGACAATTTCTGTCTAGTCTGAACTACATAGGTATATATACCTATAGGTATAGGTATCAATATCGTCTAAAATTGTTTTGTAAATATTGGCATATTAGATATTAGCATAAATCCAGTACTGTGCATCCCTTAATTCTAGGCACAAGTAAATGTAAAGGTCTATAGGCCTTGTGTTCATCCTCTGCTTGCAAATTCAATTTCTCAGGAATGGGTTCAGAATTTTTGTCACAATTTGCACAAATATTTTAAAGTTATAGGTCAAAGCTGAAAGTTACAGGGTAAAATATCCATGTCTGCTGTGGATTTTTCCACCATAACTCATGGAAAAAACATCACGTTTTGGAGGTCAAACGATGAGGCAACTGGGCCTCATGTTCATCCCCTGCCAAAAAGATTTCTACACATCACACCACCACAGAACCCACTCTACAGGTCCACTTTAAGAATAAAGTCAACGCTTATTATTTTAACATAAAGTGGATCTTGGACACTGTGTTTATGAGCTAAAAGAGAAAGAATATAAAAGTATATTTTCACATGTTTATCAGTACAGGGCTGTTTGTTAGAGACAGTCAAGATTTGTTGTTTCTTATAGTCTTCAGTACTATTTGCACTGGATTAGTATTACCAGTTGACCTCTGATTATTCATGAAATACCCAGTGACATCAGTGTTTAGTGAGATGCATTCATATAGGATAAACAAAGTCAATATAGAAAACATGTTTCTGCATAAAATCGTAAAAAAATAGAGAAAAGCTTTATATTCGAAACATCTCACTTCTCTGATACATTTTATAGCAGGGACATAACAGCGCTCTCTATCAGTAACTGGCATCTATGCTTGTATTTCTAGTTTTCTCCCCACAGGCCTTATAGTCATTGTTGTAATGGGTGCTAGTTGTTTCTCCATGCTAACAGGCTCTATTGTTAAGCTAATGCTAACCACTTGCATGACGCATAAAAATGTCTAAAATGATAAAATATAAGATTATATATCTGAGAGTGAAAGGGCCTGCAGTGAAGAACTTGCAGGCCCTAACAGCCCACCACTGCTAGAATGACACTTTCCTCTAGCTGCAGAGTTTAAATGGACACTTTTAATCTGGTGGTCTGACACACAGAATCAATGCTGCTGTTAAATAGATCTAAATAAATCAACATAAAACTTTGTTTTACAGAAAACTGCAGTTTTCGTCTGTTTTATCCAATGTCTCTCATTGCAGACAGAGTCTCAGCACCTTTACAGACTTTAAATTAAAGAATTATTTTAAGTAGTTTAAAGGTGGCCTCAGGGGTGGCCTCACCTCCATCCTGAGCTCCTGAACCACAGAGATGAGCAGACGGAAGATATTGATTCCTGCAGAGAGACGAAGAGGAGGAGGAGGAGGATGAGAGAAACTGTTTGATGAAACAGCTATGAATCACAGAATAAAAAAACCCTCTATTTTTACTCTGAGAAAAACTCAAAGAAGATGTCTGACTTTGACTCTCTGCTGGGAGCTCCAGACTCCTGCTTCCCTTTTCTCATCCTTCATATTCACTCGTTTGTTATACATACTTGTGTTTATGTTAGAGATAGGCTGTCTACTTCCTGTCTAACAATAGATCTTTGCATTAAACAGCATTCCCCCCCCTAAGAGCTATTATTCCCTGCAGACAAAGGAAACATCTAGAAGTGTGAGGCCTCACAGTCTTATCAGGGGAAGTAGAAATCTACAGCATGTCTCTGAAACAGATTTCCTGATATTTATTGTAAATATTCTTGTTTGTCCTAATTTTTACCAACATCCTGCTTCTCATTTCCTTTCCTCACTGTGTGACCCCCCAACACTGCTGGGACAGCTCAAACTCAGTAATAATATCAGTTGATATACAAATACTGCAGCCATTTAAAATGCATTGCAGCTTTTATCTAAGTTACTCATGTTTGCAATTCTGTTTTGTCTCTATCCATGTCTCTGTTTCGCTCAAACCCAAACCTTTCCACAGATGTCTGTTCAACATGAGTCTGGTTTTGCTTCAGGTATAATATTTTTTTGTTATATGGATAAATGCAGTGCATTTTATGTGCTAATGAATGAATATAAACAGTTTTATGTGGCTGATTATGGTTCCACACTGTAACATTATCTAAATTCAGTGTAGTGACCCTTTAAAAGCACAGGCGGCTGTGGATGAGACTCGATTGTGTGTTTCTGTAACAAGAGTTCAGAGCTCATGGTCAGGAGCACAGGTACAGCTCATGTAACTCTGCTCTACCAGCTGAATTATTCAACATGTTGGATTTTTCTGCTGTCTACTGTATTACAGGCTGCATTCAATACCACTGTGAGAGAGAGAAAGAAAGGTTTTCTAATTTTAGTTGTGTTTTCATCTACTTCGACACAACAGGTAGTACATAATTTCATTGGACAAGAAACACTCGAGGTGATTTTGATTACAGAGGAACTGTGAGTGATGCATCACTCCTCAGGTGTTCAGTGATTGCTAATGAACACAGCAGGTGGTGACTGCCACCAAAACAACTGTCAACACAGTCTTATTTCACTAATTGCAAGATAAATCATAGCATATAGATAAAAGTGCATCAAAAATGTTAATGGTTACTTAGTCAAACATAAAAGAGAATCAAGAGAAAAGAAAATGATGGTGTGTGTGAAATTATGTCAAATTCCTGTTACACTGTGGAACACAGTGAACTTAGATGAACAACTAAACAAATGAATAATTACCTATTATTCCTTATCGGTGTTGAATTCCATGAGCTGCTCTTAAAACTAGTAAAGCAATATCCAATCTGATTGGACTTTGTAGAAGATACAGTGATCCTCTAACCTGACATGCCAGATGGATTTGTTTCACCCATCCATCTGGAAAACCTTCAATACTAAGCATTTAGGAAAGGGCAGATAACCTGACATTCCAGATGGGTTTGTTTCACACATCAATCTGGGAAAGCTTCAATAGGAAACGTTTGAGAAAAGGCAGCGGCTTTGAAAAATCCTCGGAGTATGATTGGATAAATTTTCTATCTGTCACATGTCTATGGGCCAATCAGAGCAACAAAGCATGTGACTTAGCCACTAGCAAGCTGCGCCTGCGCAGCTACTAGGAATAATGCGAAACATGGCGACCATAGACATGTAAGTACTCAACTTTTGTTGTTTTTGAAAAGAAAACAACTCACTGCTGTTCTTTGTTCTTCTTTAAACAAAGAAATGTTGTCAAGTTCTGTTAAACTGGCACTTTAGCAGCATCCACGCTAAGCTCTTCCTCCTTAACTGCACCAGCTCTTGTTGCTGCTTGCTAACGTCATGAGTCCGCCGTGCCTGAAAGTACCACCCCTCATTGCTGATTGGTCCTGTCCTGTCACACCAAGCAGAGGCTTTGAAAAAAACTTGGAGTATGATTGGATGAATGTGCTGTCTGTCACATCTTAACGGGCCAATCAGAGCAATGAAACATGTAACATAGCCACGACTGAGGTGCGAGTGCGCAGCTACCGAGGAATAACGTGAACCATGGTGACTGTTAACATGTCAGTACAGGACTTTAGTCGTTTTTAAAAGGAAAACAACTCAATGCTGTTCTTCTTTAAATGAAGAAATGTCATCAAGTTCTAATAAAACTGGCGCTTCAGCAGCATCCACGCTAAGCTCTTCTGCAGTAATTGCACAGGCCTCTCGTTGCTGCTTGCTTAACTCATGAATCCGCCACACCTGAAAGTACTGCCGGTGACACACACGGAAATGGGCGTATGCATCTGCAGGAGACTGAAGATGTCCTTTTCTTATTCTTCATATTTTCTTGCTTATTTGTAAGAGTTAAAAAAATGTGAACTCAAGCGAATCATTTGTGCCACAATGCCCGATCAGCATTGAATTTCTCTGGAGACATATATGGAGGAGGAGCTTGTGGTGTCTGTCTGTCACTACCCAGATCTATTCCACACAACGTGCCTGGAGCTTGCTTGGAGGAGGTTAGATGTTCTGGTAAAGGCAATCCTCTCAATGTAGTCAAGCTCAGCCATGTTTGTTGACAACTGACTAAAATGCCAGCTGTGGGAGAAGGAAGCCCCTCCCAACTCTTGTCTTACAGGCACTCGTATTTGATGCGCAAGTGGAGCAATCTTCCTATATCTGCACATTCAGATATACATGAATAGGCATTTGTTTACATTTGTTTTGAATGCAACATAAATCTTTCAGTCCTCTGCACTCCTGTCCTTACTACACTCTTGTAAGGCCTGGACGTTGATTGACTCTAGAGGTGTTGGCTGGACTCCATGACAACTTCTCTTCCACACATTTTTTTCGGTATCATTGGCAAGACTATGTCTAATACTGATGGACTGATGCACTGACCAGTACATGAGCCCTATTGTATCTGTAGAAATCATTTTTCTTCTGTCGCAACTTTTGCATTTTTGGGGGCCTTAACATGCTCCAAAACTCATGCAGTTTGGTGTCTTGTTAGATCCTGGTGAAAAAATGTGTATTCTGGTGCTTCCATTCATCTCGCTCAAAAAAAAAACCATGGCGCCTCAGGGGCCCCAAAACCTGGCTTTCGCTGGTATTCAGGAGCCCCGCCCACAGGTTTGAGCGTCAGACATGAAACTTGGTACACATATGTATCATTGCTAGACCAACAAAAAGTCCTCTTGGAACTATCCTCTAAAATGCACAGGAAGTGAGATCATAAAAGAAAAGTGTCCAATTTTGGCCATTTTCGGTCAATTTACAGTCCTCACATCTGACTGAACTTGTCCGAGGGGACTTATCTTATTCACTCAAGAATGGTTTCGCCTCAAACTTGAGAAGTGTGACATCTCAGCTTGTGCTCAGCAGGAGTTTTCACCACAGGGCGTAGCCATTGTTAGCTGCCAAAGTTGAGTGACGATTCTTGGCACTGTGCCACAAATGTTTTTCTTAATAACTCAGCAGTACTGATGTCAATCTTCATGAAACTTCACAGGCATGTTAAGACCAAGCGGCAACCTTCGGTCCTATAAAATGAAGCCAATGTGGAAGTGAAAAAATTGCTATACCACGAGTGTCCACTTGAGACTGGCTGCAGGAGGACCAGAAGTTCCATCTGCACACATGTTAAACAGCCGGTTTTGACACACAAAATAAACTGGTTTACAGCCTGGCTCAAAACACCAAACGTGTCTCATTAACTAGTGTCTTATTGTGTTCCCACTGAAAAGGGGGTACATTTTTTTTGTACCACTATCATTTGGATTGTATTTAGAATGAAAGCTGATTGGCGCATCTCACTTGACTGACAGATAGCTCAGCAGGCAGAGGCTCTTAGTGGGCGGGCCGTTAGGTTGATCCAAAGTTTGGTTGAGGCCACAATGTAAATATGGAAGCCTCCACGGATTGGCTTCAAGAGCCATTTGAGTCCGCCTATTGTAAGCAGACGACTGACATCACACAGGGTTTGTCCAATTCTTTCTACAGTCTATGGTTAAGACCTCCATCCTGAATATATCCATGCATAACATATCTTATTTCGTTACAGTGCCCCCTGCTGGCAACACAAACTGCCTTTGTTTACATATTGTGTCCTCATTTCTACATAGTTGGGCCGATCTTCATCAAAGTTGTTCTGGAACAATCCTGACACCTTGGGCATTGTGCCTATCCAGGCCTCATGGACCTGCCTCGAACCCTGTTGCCATAGCAACACCTTAAAGGTCATAAAAGAGGAAGTTGTGTTTTCATTGACTTATCAGCATTGTACAAACAACAAATTTCACATGCATGACCCTTGCTGGTCACTCATACCAACAGAATTGACAGTCCTCACATCTGATCTAACTTGTCTGAGGGGACTTATCTGCTTCACTCCAGAATGGGTTTTCTTCAAAGAGGGCAAGTTGGAGATATCAGCTTGTATTGGGCAGGACTGTTCACCAGTGGGCGGGGCCATAATAAGGCCACAAAATGAGGCCTCTTGTTTGGAAAATTATTCAATGAAAACTGATGTAACTTTGGGGGAGACCATTTAATGGTCTTCAGAATTTTGTGGCAACACAACAGTATCACACTAGACATGCCAACATGCAAATAAGTCATCATGGCGCCCTCTACTGCCAGCAGGAAGTGATGTAAAGGGGGTATTTCTGCATTTGTCTTGGTGTGTTGACTCTATCATCGTGTGATTTTGACCTGAAGTCCTCACTATCTGTCCCAACATCAACATGTTTCATTAACAGACACCCCAGTGACCATGTCAGCCATTTTGATCCTTTGCCATTGGACAGGAAGTGGGTCATTCTGTGTTTTTCTTACCGTGTTCAACCGACAGTCACTGACGAAAGTATTGGAGCCCCTGGAATTTTTCCAGAAAATACACAATTTCTCCCAGAAATGGTTGCAATTACAAATGTTTTTGGTATATACATGTTTATTTCATTTATGTGCATTGGAACAACACAAAAAAATCAGAAGCAAAAAGCCAAAATTGACATAATTTTACAGAAAACTCAAAAAATGGGCTGGACAAAATTATTGGAACCCTTTTAAACTGTGGGTAAATCATTTTATTTCAAGCATGTGATGCTCATTTAAACTCACCTGTGGCAGTAACAGGTGCTGACAATCTAGAAATCACACCTGAAACCAGTCAGAATGTATAAAAGTTGACTCAACCTTTGTGTCGTGTGCCTGTGTCTGTTACACCAAGAATGGCGAAGAGAAAGACGAGCCCAGAATTTTCTAAGGACTTAAGAAGCAAAATTGTGGCAAAATATGAACAATCTCAAGTTTACAAGACCATCTCCAAAGATCTTGAAATTCCTTTGTCCACTGTGTGTAATATAATCAAGAAGTTTGTAACCCATGGAACTGTGGCTGATCTCCCTGGACGTGGACAGAGGAGAAAAATGGACAAAAAAAAAAAAAAAATGCAATGCAGGATAGTTGGAATGGTGGATAGACATCCTCAGCCCACAAAAATTCAGGCTGTCCTGCAGACTCAGGGTGCAAAAGTGTCCACTTGGACCATACATCATCATCTGAATGAGATAAAGCGCTATGGCAGGAGACCGAAGAGAACCCCACTGCTGACAAAGAGACATAAAAAAGTCAGACCGAAGTTTGCAAAAATGTAGCTGAGTAAGCCTCAATCCTTCTGGGAGAACATTTTGTGGACAGATGAGACTAAGGTAGAGCTTTTTTGAAAAGCACGTCATTCTACTGTTTACAGAAAACAGAATGAGGCCTACAAAGGAAAGATCAAAGTACCTACAGTCAAACATGGTGGAGGTTCAAGGATGTTTTGGGGTTGTTTTGCTACCTCTGGCACTGGGTGTCTTGACTGTATGTAAGGAATCATGAAATCTGGAAACTATCAAAAGATTTTGGGCCACAATGCAGGGCTTAGTGTCAGACAGCTGGGTCTGTGTCAGAGGTCATGGTTGTTCCAACAGGACAATGACCTGAAAGATACCTCAAAAAACACCAAGAAATGGTTGGAGACAAATCACTGGAGAGTCCTAAAGTGGCCAGCAATGTCCGGATCTAAATCCCATTAAACACCTATGGAGAGATCTAAAAATTACTGTTGCAAGAAGGAACCCTTCAAATCTGAGAGACCTGGAGCAGTTTGCAAAAGAAGAGTGGTCCAAAATCCCACCTGAGAGTTGTAAGACGCTTGTTGATGGTTATAGGAAGCGATTGGTTTCAGTTATTTTTTCCCAAGGGTGTGCAACCAAATTTTAAGTTGAGGGTGCCAATAATTTTGTCAAGCCCATTTTATGAGTTTTCTGTAAAATTATGTCAATTTTGGCTTATTTCTTCTGCTTTTTTGTTTTGTTCCAATGAACATGAAGGACATAAATGTGTATACCAAAATATTTGTAATTGCAACAATTTCTGGGAGAAATGGTGTATTTTCTGGAAAAATTCCAGGGGTGCCAATACTTTCATCCATGACTGTATAATTCTCTGATTTTGACTTGAATTCTTTAATATCTTTCCCAACATAGACACGTTTCATTCCCAGATGCCCCAAGCAAAAATTCCGTCAGCTAATAGCGTTCGCGGTGCAGCTGGTTTAACGGTCCCCCCAGATCTAGAAACAGCTTGCACCGACAACTAAAGGAAACGAACCTGTTACTTAGACCATAGGAATTATGGCAATGGGCGAATTTGCCAAAATGTTGAAGTATCCCTTTAAAGGCCACTTATACTGTTTTTGAGAAGATTCTGAAACTCACCAAAGTTCTGAGATTTGTCAGAGTAAAATTACTAAATGACAATTATGACTTGAAATTAAAATCTCGACACAAAGGTGTCTGGTAAGGTGTGGATGCAGCCAAGGAGCAAGCTTCATTCTGCCTGCCTATAACCAAGCCCCACCCTGTGTCATTCAGGCAGAGTTACCTTCAGGATATTCTTACTAACTTTCTTACGAGATCAATAAAACATGTGTCTGTCTGTACAGTTTAATTCAGTGAGCTTATTGGAATGGAAAACATGTGTTTACACTGCCAAAGCAGTGTACACACAAATTTATGAATTATAGACTTTTTTACAATGACAGAAAAAAGATTTCAGTATCATAATTGATATATGTATCAAAAAATAACTATTATTATTAGGGCCTGAGCACCAACCTTGGAGCAAGGACCCTATTGAAATTGAAGGAATTAGGGAACCGAACTACAGATGCCGAAAGGTCAAGATTTGGCGTTTTTTGGCCATTTTCACTGACGGACGCTGCACATTTGGACGAACTCATCGGAGGGCTTTGATCTGATTGACTCCAGAATTTTTTTAATCCAAAATAGACAGCCTAGAGACCCAAAGTTGTGTGAACTGTGAGTTTTCACTATAGGGTGGCAACGTTATCAGACCACAAACTTAAACTTTGTTTTTGTCTATTTTCGGCTGTGAACTTACACAAATATTGCCTTTTAACATTTTAGTGCTTATGTCAATCATCACCAAACTTCACAAGGATAATCACACATTAGTCCTGAATACATCCATTCATCAATATCATTACTTTGTCACTTCTGCCAGCTGAACATTTGCACCACTGATTTTTGATGTGTTTTTCATATGTTGCCGAAAAAAAATTCAGCCCCAGCACACTGTTCAACCCAGGCTTATGAATTTCGTTGTGGGTATAGGGCATCATCATACCAACAAAAAAGCCTATTGGACCCATGTCCAAATCACCACAGGAAGTCCACCAGCTTCATCAGAATTTCACAATAATCCTTGTTTTGTGTCTCACCCTAAATTTTTCAACAGTCATGATGCTGGAATACGTTGTATCTAAGACAAATTTCATGTGCCTGATAACAGTCAAGGCTATAACACATTAATATTTTTAAATGATGAAAAATTGTACAGAGCCACCATCTAGCAAAAGAAAGTCACTTTTTCTGAATTTCACATTCCAGTACCTACATGGTTGGCCAAATCAAGCTGAAAGTTGTTCCTGCAGTACCCAAGGAGTTGACATTACACATATGCAAGGGTCAAAATTTCACGTAAAAAGGCACAGCCCTGGGGATTTTTTGTCTGCCATGAAACAGGAAGTAGAATTTTCAGGGGCTTGTGATACATGTAAAGCAATAAAACTTGGCAAAAAAATTCTTTGTAGCATGCTGAAATAATTGATGTGATGTTTGTTGGTGGGTGTGGCCTATTGGCTCAATGGCGCCCCAACAAATTTTCAAAAATTCAGCCCCCCAAAGCAGGTTAAACCTAGGATTTCAAACATTTGTAAGCATGTGTACCATATCAGGACACACAAAATGGCCTCTTAGACCCATATCGTAAATCAAATAGAAAGTTGGCCATTTTGATCTTTTGGATTTGTTTTTGGTCAAACTAGGCATAATTTAGGGGTTGTATTTGAACGAACTTGTCTGAGAGATTTTATCTAATTGACTCCAGATCTTTTTGGCTTAAACTAGACAACTTTGAGAGCCAAAGTTGTGCTCAACATGAGTTTTCACCATATGCTGATGACGTTATTGGTGCCCAAACTTTAACTTCGTTTTCGGTCTATTTTTAGGGCCCCAGTACCAACCTCAGTGCGAGGACCCTCTTGAAATTGTAGCCGATATTGTTATTTTTCCATATGCTAAATCGCTAATTTGCGGGCCTAAACATGCTCAAAAACTCACCAACCTTACCCCAAATTGTCCCATGCGAGTAATAACCTGGTGGTGGAATTTTGCAAATCCATCAGGCAGCCACTACTGGGCAGGGCCAAAATTGAGATAGGGCCGTGTGTAACACCTACATGCACCAAAATTGGTACACATATGCATCATGATGGGACAAACAAAAAATTACATTATGGCCATCCTCTAAAATGTACAGAAACAGAACTACAATCCATTTTTGGTCAAATTTTGGCATTTTTGGAAAAGTACACATTTTGAATTTGAACGAACTCATCCGAGGGATTTCATCTGATGGACTCCAAAGTCTTTTTGCATAAACTATACCAACTGGAAATCCAAAGTTGTGAGAACTATGAGTTTTCGTCATGGGGCAGGGCCGTACTAGGGGCCAGATTTTAAACTATTTTTGGTGTGTTTTTTACTGTAAAAATTACACAATAATGCCTTATAACTTTTTAGTGCTTATGTCAATCATCACCAAACACATGGATAATCACACATTGGACCTGAATACATCCATACATCAATATCAGGACTTTGTCACAGCGCCCCCTTCTGGCAGTTCATCATTTACTCCACTGATTTTTCATGTGTGATTTATGGGGACAGGCAGGAAGTGGGTGTAACTCTCATATGAAACACCCAATTGCCTTCAAATTTCACATGTATGATCAGGGTCCGCCTCTCTACAAATTTCAATATTATTTTCATGGTTTTGCTGTAGTGCCCCCTACTGTAACATGCAATCACACCTCAAAAATAACAATTCCAATCTTTACTCAATTCTACATGATAGTCTGTCCCTCATCACTTCTACATATCAGCATCCACCTCTGACATACTGCAACCCACCATTGAGGGGCAGTACTACCTCATAAACAAAGTGCACTGTACTTATTTTTTCAATTCAAGGACGTTCAAAGGACAATCTCTGTGGTCTCTCTGGAGTGCTGCTGCACACTACACAGGTTTGCCAACACCCCACTGTTGCCACACACTGGTGGTTGCGTCACACCCCGATGTGTGCCGAGGTGTGAGGGCCCTTCAGTGCTGCTTGCAAACCTAGTGTTATTTTTGACATTATTGTATGATGTATGCTGACATTGACTTGACTGTCAAACATGCAGAACTGTAGTCATCTGTGCACCTGAGAATATGTTTGAAAGGACAGGAACTGACATTGATTATTTATTTCTCATATTTTTTGGCTGATGGTGGGTAAAATCTGGAAAGCTGAAAGAAAAACCAAGAGCAAAGATTTACTTCTTGTGTTTTCTCTGCAGTCTGTGGTAATATTTGGATCAAACGGAATCCTTCATCTCGAGAGACTTTTTCTTATAACATCAACTGTTATTAAAAAAACTACTCGGTGTCACAACCTCACATCTTATATCAAAAGTTCAGCCAATTGTGGAGTCAATAAGTTCACCAGACACCAGACCAGGTCGACCCCCCTCATGTCTGCGTGAGTGCAGGAATGTGAATCATATGGACCCAATGTGTTGACAAGTTCAGGCACTGCTGATCTCTAACACTTCTGCATCTTTGTGTGTGAGTGTATTGCAGTATGCTGTGGTAAAATTACTGTCATCACTAAAACTATTCTTTTAGGAGGCTTTAGTGCTTTTTGACTCACAACCCTGATTCCAAAAAAGTTGGGTTGCTGTGCAAAATGTAAATAAAAGCAGAATGCAATGACAAGCTCATTATGAATTCAATGGCAGCAAAACATCTAAACAAAGAAGGGAACAGGCAACAAAAGGCTGGAAAAGTAAGTGGTACAAATGAAAAAACAGCCAGTTTTGCAACTAGTTAGGTTAAATTGCAACATGTCAGTAATATGACTGAATATAAAAGAAGGATTTTAGAGAGGCAGAGTCTCGATAATAAAGCTGGGTAGACGGTTCACCAATCTGTGAAAATGCGACCAAAATAGTGGAACAATTTGAGAAAAATGTTCCTCATATAAAACTGTGAAGACTGAATGTCTGTACAGTATGTAATATCATCATAAGGTTCAGATAATCTGAAGAGAATCAGGCAGCACTGCATTAAAAACAGGCATGATTCTGGACTGAAAATCACTGCCTGGGCTCAGGAACACTTCCAGAAACCAGTGGCGGTCAACACAGTTAAAGCGTTATCATGCAAAGAAGAAGCCATTGATGAATCCAGCTGATCCAGAGTTGCCACCACCTAGATGAACCAAAGCTCATCTAATATGGGCTGAGGCAAAATGGAAAACTGTTACGTGGTTAGATTATTCAAAATGTGAAATTCTGTTTGGAAACCACAGACTTTCAACGGCAATGAAAGGTTATAGGATTATAGATAATCCCTACCAAACTGAAAACCTTTAATGTTAACCTGAGCTACATGTCAACTGATTGTCCAAATGAGCTAAGGGGATGGGCCTTAACAGTAGGTCACTTGGATCTGCTGTGGCCATGTTTGCCATCCCCAGACCTGGACTCACTTTTGACAAGTCTTTCCTGACTGAACAATTGTAGAAGCATAACCAAAGTGATTGGATATGACATAAGAAACTAATGTTGATGAGGACATTTTAACCAATTCTGGCCCCTGTCTGTGAACATTTAAGAATATGCTGCCCCAGTTAGATGTTGACAACAGATGGCTGGTTTTGTTCTAACATAAAAATTGTTTTGGCTGTCTGAGATTTGCCTTGGGGGCTACATTTATGCAATTCTTTAGGGTAACACTGAGGGAAGATTATGTGCATAATAAAGTTTCTAACTTTCAAACCTCTTTTTACTGGCAGCTTCAAGGCCTGCCGATGGGAAATTCATGCTTTGAAGGTTTGTGGGTTTTATATGTTAAACAGTGAACAGACAGGTCTTGAAATAACTCCCTCCCTGTTCTGTATGCTGAATATAGAAGCTTTGCTACAGCAAGGATTTCCTCCTCTTCCATCATCACCTTGTACTGCTCTCAACCACAGGATAAAGTTTGAAAACAAATCCTTTCAAAGTAACTTCACTTTCATAGGCACAAAAATGCTTGCTGCTAAAAAACTTTTTAAGCCTTTAAGAAATTACAAGTTTTTTAATGATCTGACAAGATTCATTAGTATCTATCAGAATAATGATGTAACACCTTTCTCATTGGTACACAAAAATGGGCAGACCAGATAATAAACGAGTGCATAGCTGCTGGTTTACCAGGGTTACTTACTCCTTCGTTAACAAGCATGGGTAACTTACTTCTAGTTATTCAGAGAACAAATAGGTAACTAACTGCTAGTTAGCACTTGGGGTCCAGGACAATTTTCCTAAGGGGATAATAATTTGTATCGTATCGTACCGTACCGTACCGTACCGTACTGTACCATATTGTTTACGGTACGATACGGTACGGTATGGTGGCATTCCCATCCAGCAAAACTTGTACTGTCCCATGGATACACAGCCTGTTCAATGCGCTGATGCTGTGCCGTTACCCCGCCTCCCTCCCCTCTCTCCTCCTGGGTGTGCAAAAAGTGGGGGGGGGGGGCTTCCCAGGAGGGTAAACAGCGGGCCCACAGGCATGCTAATAGCATCGCCAGAATGGCGTCAAAAAGAAAAGGAGGACAGGTTAACCTTCGTTTATTTTTTAAAAAGAAAAAGACAAGTGAGAAATTAGCTTGGATTTGATTCCTGTCCAGACTATGCATGAAAATTAGCCCGTGTTACACAGGTAACGTTGCCGGTGCAACTTTTACCTTTTCTTAGGTGACTGCTTTCGATGAAGTAACGTTAAATATCTGTAAAGTTTCCACAACTAAAAATATGTTCTTCTTCTTGTTCTTTCAGTGAAATGTTTGCACATAACATTACATTCTGTACCGTGAAGCTCGGAGTGTGACACTGTAGGCTGTTTTCACATTTATCTGCTGAAAGTGGAAAGTTTCTCTGTGCTCATTGAAACCCAAAATTTAAAGGGTGGGCCTACAGTGTGTGCAAGATCTGTGATATCACAAATTGTTTGGAAGCCAGATTTGTCCAGTATTCAGCTTACATAACTGTGATGTGGAAACGTGAAGTCTCCAGAGCACATACACTGAGAATGGACTTCACAGTGAAGGAGAGGAAGTCTTGTGTCCAGCAGTCAGACTTGTGAAATGAAATTAATAGATTATGGAATGAATGATTTTTAATGAGGTAGAAGGTGTAGATGTGATTTTAACAATAGATTTGTTTATTTTTTGTGATAAAAACATATCAGACATAGATTCAAAGTAGAGTGGGCCTAGCCTATTTAATATAGGCCTACATCTTAAAACATATCTAAAGGAAAACTTTAGTAAACAAATAATTTTATACAGTCCACTAGCAGCATAATTTACACTGATATAAGATATTTGTTGATGTCATTATCATGTCATTACTTTTGTAGAGAGTGAACAAAGTCAGATAGCAGCAACAGGAGGGCAACAAGGTGGAGGAGAGAGAGGAGCAGCAGGGCAACAAGATGGAGGAGAGAGAGGAACAGCAGGGCAACAAGGTGGAGGAGAGAGGAGCAGCAGGGCAACAAGGTGAAGGAAAGAGAGGAGCAACAGGGCAACAAGGAGAAGGAGAGAGAGGAGCAACAGGGCAACAAGGTGGAGGAGAGAGGAGCAGCAGGGCAACAAGGTGAAGGAAAGAGAGGAGCAACAGGGCAACAAGGGGAAGGAGAGAGAGGAGCAACAGGGCAACAAGGGGAAGGAGAGAGAGGAGCAACAGGGCAACAAGGTGGAGGAAAGAGAGGAGCAATAGGGCAACAAGGGGAAGGAGAGAGAGGAGCAACAGGGCAACAAGGGGAAGGAGAGAGAGGAGCAACAGGGCAACAAGGTAGAGGAAAGAGAGGAGCAATAGGGCAACAAGGGGAAGGAGAGAGAGGAGCAACAGGGCAACAAGGTGGAGGAGAGAGAGGAGCAGCAGAGCAACAAGGTTAGCATTTCTACAAAGGAAAATAAAAAACATTAACTGCCCTGTTTTAAACAACCTGCCTATCATTCAAGTATAAGCTAGATTTCTGACTTGCACTTGAAGGCATCATGAGGTCTCACAAGCAAAGTGTTTTTATGAGGTACACCTGAGATAGCACGACTGACTGCTATTGGTGGTGGTGGGGTTAACAAGGTGCATCCCCTTTGCTAAAAACAACAACAACAAAAAAAAAAAAAATAATTGCCCACTGGCTACAAGGTAACAAATATGTTAACCATGAAATGAAAAAAACCTAACTGCTTCAAGTTGATGGAAAAAGTGCCAAACTGCTCTTATCAAATGAGTAATTAACAGATGGCCCACCTTAACATACTGCTTGTAATCCCTGGAATTGCAAAGTTACTAATTGCTAGCAAACTAGGGAATAAATAAATAACCAACTTCTAGTTAACCAGGCATCGAATTAGTTACTAGTGATGAGTATCCCAGCTCTTTTCAGTGAACCAGATCATTTGGCTTGGCTCAGCAAGCAGAGCTGGCACTTTCCCAGACAGCCCTTCATTTGGGTACCAGTTTGGCTCCTTTTGACCCGCCAAATTTACGATGTCATGACATGTGATTGATATTTGTGCTGGTGTTTTACTCCAAATATATTCTGTTCTTTAAATTGGTGAAAATAGCATGTTATCATTTTTCTAAATGTACTATCTTCCCAAAACACCTTTCTGGTGTGATGAAATCTACTCACTGGCTGGGCTGTATACACCTGATATAAAACATTTATGTTACCCCATCCATCATGAGTCCTCAATGCATGGTGTGACTGTGGTTCAGTAGTGTGGAGAAAAGATCATCCCTAGAAATAAATCACATAACACACAGACACACACACAACAAAAACAATAATGTAATAAAATAAAATGTCTCTCAACCAGCTCGTTCACAAACTACCCATCACTACTACCTGCTAGCAAAACAGGAAACAAATGAATAACTTTCTTCTTAACCCTGGAACAAATATTTAACTATCTGCAAGCTAACCTTAATTTACTGCTAAATAACCTGGGATTAAAATAGTTACTTCCTACTAGCAAACCAGGAAGCAAATAAGTAACAAATTGCTTGATAACAGAAGAGTAAGAAACCATTAGCTAACCTCAGTTTACTGCTAATTAACCTGGGATTCAAATATTTACTCCTGCTAGCAAACCAGGAAGCAAATAAGTAACAAAATGCTTGTTTACAGAGGAGTGTCCAACTGCTAGCTTAACTCAATATACTGCTAATTAACCTGGGATTAAAATAGTAACTTCCTGCTAGCTAACCAGTATCCAAAAAAGTAACCAAATGCTTGTTAACAGAAGAGTAATCAACCGTTGGCTAACTTGAACTTACTGCTAATTAAGCTGGGATGAAAAAAGTTACTTCCTGCTTGCTAACCAGTATCAAATAAGTAGAAAGCTGCTTAACATTAAGAAGAAATTACTGCTTGCTAACCTGGGAATTGAAAGAGTTAGCCTACCTTTTAGTTAGTTATAGTTATAGTTTTAGTCTTAGCTAGTTATGAAGTTTGCAAATAAGCTAGTTACACATTAGTAACTAATTGCTAGCTTACTGGAGAAGTAATAAGTAGGTAACTGCTAATTAGCCAATGAGAAAGTAATCATTAATTATAAGTTGTACCTTGGTATGATGCTCCACTCAGTTGCAAAATAAGTAACTAATGAACATGTTATTACTGTTCAGTATTTTAGTAGCAAGTTACTTATTAAAATGTTTTGCAGAGTTACTATCTCCAGTTAACTAAATGTTACATAGCTGCTGGATCCTCAGTCATTCTCTAATAATTATAAGGCATATTGAATACCTTATCTAACAGTTGGTATCTATTAAGTAATCTTTAAGGTCACACTAAATGTAATGAGGAATTATTCATCATCTACGTGACATGGTTAGTGAGCTGTAAGACACTCATAAGTTTCCTTGATATAATGCCAGTTTTTGTGTACCTTTTCGTAAAGGGTAACTAATTGATTCTTCTCTGTGTGTTTGAGCTGCAGGTTGCAGAAAAATAAACCAACTAGCATCTGTTCCTCATCCTGCTAATAAATGAGTGGAAACCTATTTGTGGCAGAAACAAGCAGCCAAGGCTGGAGGGCGTACTTCATGTGTGTGTCTGTGTTTGCATGTGTGTGTTTCAGAGTGTCTGTTTTTATTTGTGTGTATGTGTGGGTGAAAAAGGGGGAGAGGAAACCACGGGAATGACGTGGTTTGCTCCTGAGTCCACAGAGCAAGAAGAAACTTGGGTTTCTCTCTTTTTCATCATCCTTTTGGCCTCAGTCACTCATCTCAGATTCATGTACGCACTCTCACCCCCTCCTCCTCTTCATCTATTTGTGTGAAGAAAAAGAGACTAAACACATTCCTCTGTCTGAACTGCTACAGCTACATTGGTTTACTTTTAAAGGGGAACTCCTGTGTTTTAAACTGCGCTCTGTTTTACCTTTTCAAGGCCTGAAAAAAATAAAAATATCTCCAGTAGATTCAATCAATCGGAATCAGTGACACAGCATGCAATGTCTGCAACATAATCCTCGATGGATCAAAGTTTGTCCACCAAAAGTTGTTGTTTTATCACTGGAAGGCTCAGATTGTTATTCTGTCTGACATCATCACAAAAAGGAAAGGAGAGGGAGAGAAAAACCACTGTCTAAGTTGCAGAAAAACAATGGCAACACTTGAACAAGAGGGTGAAACCAAAGAAGAGGTCATGGAGCCCAGAAATTATGAAGACACCTCTGTTAATCAGTATGCAAAAATGGGATTAAAAAAAAAAACCCTCAGTTGATTTTAATATTTACAGCATGTCATGAGGTGGAGAAAAAAAATGCCCTCTATGTTGTTGTTTTTCTGTCTGGTTGCTGAAAATAGTACCAGACTTGCATAAATACAAAGTAAGTAGCAATAATAATCACAAAATAAAACAAAATCTTATTAACATTCTGGTGGCTTGCTCAAAAAATCTGTTACTGAAAAAGTGTGGTCATCATTGCACAAATGATGTTTATAAAAACAAACAGAGAAATCTGTGTATGTGCAGACAGAAAAATAGACAAATTAAAAACTCCACTGTCATCCAGTTTAATCTGGAAAATGACTTTAAATGCATAGCAATCAAAATTGTCTTGTCTTTGTGAGTTTTTGTTTTATTAAAGGTGTCGAATCAAAGCTTTTTTACCTTTTAATACAGTCTTCTGTGGGCTAAATGAAAGATCTGAGCTGCACTTTGGTCAAGTAATTATATGGATTAAAAACCAGAGAAGTTTTTGACCCTGTGTAAACTGGGCCTTGACAGCAACACCTAGCTTTGGTGTGTCTCTTTAAATGCATGCTAACTTCGTCTCACCCTGCCCCGCTCTTTCACAACATGAATACTAATAGTCATGTGATCATGCGAAAGCCTGAAGGGAAAAAAGCACAATAACAGCTACTTCTTAACACTATGTGGTACTGCAACACCAGGTATTTATTCTGAATCTGTTTAAAACAAGCCATGTTTTTAGCACCCGACAACTGCAAAAAAAAAAAAAAAAAAAAGGCAGATATTGATTTAAACTATACATTTCTGTCACACTGAACCCTTACAAGATATCTGAGATTTCTAAACCCACAAGTCTGAGTAAAATCCTTGCTTCTGTGATGTTTAGGTACCTGTTTATCTCTCTAAGGCCGGTCACACACTATATGATTTTTTAATCTGAAATGATGTTAAAACCGTGAGAGACCACAGACTTCAGGACAATTTCCAAAGATTTTTCATCTTTAATCCTCTGAACGCACACACTAGACGACACAGCCAGACTGTCAGATCACCGGAGACCACACACCTACCGACCTGCCTATGACCTTGCGTGATCACGTGATTTCAGAAAAAAAAACAAAACACGGATGTCTGTGGATACTGTCTTGCTGTCTCTCCACAACAGGCTGTCCTGGCGTTTGTTACAGGTGCAGCAACAATCCTAAAACAGGGGAAAGACTCAGGACAAAATCCTGGCTGGAGCTCCAGTCGGTATATGCCCCCACGATCGTCGAGGGAGTCAAATCTTGGCTAAAATCAGGCTTAAAATCCTGTAGTGTGTGGCCGGCATAAGAGAATCCTTTCCTTTCACAGCTTTCAGTTGAAAGCAGAAAAAAATGTATGTACAGTTTTAAGCATTTTAGTAGGTTTTGGTCAATAATGCTGTTTAGGGAGTAAAGATTAAGAAATCCTTCATCATCAAATCATACTGTATCTACTACTTCACATAACTTAATCATATGTCAGTTGATGTTGTAGCATTGTAATTTTTGTTAACAGGTGGTCATATTTTGCTTGGGATGACAAAATATTTCCTGTTAAGATTAGGAGAAGTCTGTTGGCTGATACTGTCAGTTGTCACTTTTAGAGATAGCCCAGTGTCTAACACCATCAATCTGCTGTATAACTGTCTCCTCATCAGTTAGTGCATCCAGTTGAACAACTCCTTTATTTAATTCAAACAAATAAAAAACGGAACTAAAAGTAGCACAAACAGTAAGACAATTTGTGTTTGGAAGATTATTTCTTTGTTTTAACTAGGGTTCTTGGCATTAAATCTAATACCGTTAGGAAGTCTGTTTATTTCCCTTTCAAATGGTGTCACATTTTTGTAAGGAGCATGGATTTGTGGGATGAGCAGCAGAGCTAAGTATGTGAGTTGCGCCCATGAAAAATTTGTCAGATATTCTCTGCCAATGCCAAACAGCTTATTCTGTTTAGTCTTGGCCAAGAAGACTGTTTCCTCACCCTGTCAGCACTTAGAAACCATAGGCTGTCTTCCACAGATTTGCAGGCGTGGTTTGCAGGTCGATATGGCTGACGGCTTTCGGTCCAGAAAACTGGGAACAGCCTAAACAAAGCCAATCTCCGGCCTCATAGCACTGCCAGTTGGCCTGCTATGACTGTCCTTCACCGTCAGGCCCATTTGTGCTGCTGACGGCAAAACATGTAATGGAACCTGAACATGTGGAGGAAGGTTATACTCAGCGATGATTTAATTCGATTTATTTGAATCATACACCAAAAAACTACAAGAATCCAACAAAACAACCTGAGCAAAATAGGTGCATGAAAAGGACATCCAAGATAAGCTTCCAAAAGCTTTAAAGCCCATATTCTGCATAAAGCAGTTGGATAGGGTCAAAGTGTGGAGAAGAAGCTGAGAACGCTATGCTGATTGCTTCACCTATTGCAGGGCTATTCAATTAAAAATTCAACTGGGCCACATTTTAAAATCAAGAAATGTAGCCAGGCCGCACATGCTCAATGCCCAGTCAGCAGCTAGTAATGTCAAATTTGGAACCAATACATATCAATTTGATAAAAAAAATGTACATTTAATTCATAGACTTCCTTTTAAATTTTGCAACATGACAAAAGCACATCAAAAAGTGCATTAAAAAAACTGCCCATCACAATGCATTAGGGATAAACGTTATGGTAGCTAGTGCTTGAACTAGCAGCCAAGATGAACATAAAATGGATTTAAAAACGGATAAAATGATGTTCAATATTGGAGTTACTGGTGTGTATTTAATCTTTAAATGCTAGTAGATTTTTATTGGGCATTTGGTACCGTCTGTCAGGAGGAGTTTGGCAGTCAGTCCTGCTCTGTACTGCCTGAGGTTGGTGAAGCAGTCAGGCATATAATGTTTGGCACACACAATCAGGTTTTCCCCGACTATGGTCGGGATGTTTCCATTAAAGTCCTTCACTCTTCTGTCCTTTTAGGCCAATGTTAAGACACATGTTGGTCTTTGCAGCCAACAGCACAGCTTCTATGCTGAGCTCTCCTGATCCACATTACTTTAGCAGTGAGTAGAACCATTGCTGAGCTTTCCAGAGATTCTTTGAAGCCGTGGGTGGAGATACCAGGTGAGATGTAGGAGTTATTATAATGACTCTCAGTGTGACATCAAAAGGAGAGCAGATTGTGAACAGACCGTCAGATTTTGTGTTCCTAGACATAGGCAAACCACAAACAAAGGCCTGGGTTGGCTTATTTCACATTCTGTGGGCCAGTAAATACTATGGATACCTTAATATATGTGAAACAAATTGAAAAGTCTGTTTTTCATAACATGCCTCATTTGGTTGCTTCTGTGTTCAAGAGCATGAGGCTGAGTTCAGGCTGCAGTATTGATCAGTGGAAAACTGGACTCCACAGATTCTGGACTTTTAAAAAAAGCTTTATTGATCTGCTGAGAAGTGTGCAGCTGTCTGCATGGAGCAGACAGATGCTGCTGTGCTGTTAGAGACGCCCACATAAAAACTGAGACAGAAACACGTCCATAGACACAAAAATGGACAAAATAAAGAAAAAAAGGAGGATATACCAATTTACAGTATCAGAACAGACCTGTGGGGCTCACACATCCTCAGAGAGAGTCTGAGATTGGAGCAGGAGGTAAAATGTATCTGTCTGTCAAATACATGTTACAACTTTATGAAGATTTCAAACAGAAGTGCCTTGTCTGAACTCCAAATAAACAATCAATTGTTGAATAATCCTTGTGCTTAAATAAAAAAAGTTAAATAATAAACTCCCTGAAAAGGGAAGAGATAAATCATTTCAGCCATAAATTATGCCAATGAGAGGTTAGGTGGCATTACTCACATGATCTGCCAGGCAGCATCTGGGAAACCAAAGTTTTAAGGTTCCAGGGGGAGTATGGTTGCAAATCTGAAGCTTAAAGAAATTAACCTAAGGGCAGCACCAGGAGTGGGGGCTGCATCTTAATTTGACTCAATGCAGTAAACCTCACCAGCCTGGACACAGAAAGGATTGACAGATTGAAAGCTCTTACTTGATTCTGCAGATGGTGATGCATAACTGTTCTTAGTCGGTGAAGTGATTCATCTGGTTAAATGTTACCAGATTAATGTAACACAATGAAAATTATTACATTTTAATCTCTAATCACAGCTATGTTTTTAAATCAAGATGACCTTAAATGAATGGACTTACTCAATAATTTGTCAGTTCACTTTAAAGGTCACATGCATTTTCATCAAATCTGCTTTTATCATAAAATTTTTATTTAAATGTCACTCCTCATTATGAGGAAACAGCTGGTCTTAGTCATGAGCAGTACACTCAGATAAGTATCTCCATCTGTGATGAATGTCAATTTGCATTTAAAAGTCTAGACCTCAAATATTTTACTCCCCCTCCCGGAGACTCATCAATAGCTTTCCAGGCCTCTTCTGCAACTTTTTGATCAGTATGCCAGAACACAATTGGGAGGGTTCACCTGAACATAACACTTGTCAAGCCAGGTATACACCATGGGATTTCAAGCCAGCTCTACGACAGTTATGGCTGAAGTCAGCTCACACTGTGCAAATGAATTGCTTATGAGGCACAACCATCCTGCATGATTAATGGCTCACACTATACGGTCTGATGGTTTTGCATGACCTGAGTGTTCACACTCAGGTGAAGCTGGGATAGACTGTGACAAAAATTAGAGGAGTTTCCTTTGAAAAATTCTCACACATTGAGGTTGCAGTCGTATTCAGTCATACCCTCTCTCTCTCTCTCTCTCTCTCTCTATCTCTCTCCCATACACAAAAACAGTTCCACCATCTGTATCAGCAGGTGATCAATGGGTAGGAATATTTCCTGCTCGTTTATTTCCTTTATTATAGCAGGGGTGGGGGAGGCATTAGGAAGTCATTCCTGCTGCTGTCATGATGATTTTAGATGCTGTCTGACAGATTACAAAGGAAAAAATGCCCCAAAATTGAGGATTCTGCTCGTGGTTCTGCTTTCACTGTGAGAGTCTGTGGAGTCGTCCAGCAGAAATCATTCCGATAAGTCGGGCGGTGGGCGGACTGTAGATGGGTGGTTGTCAGCCATCGTATCCTTCTGCACACAGCAGGACAAACCATGCCCCATCTGACTCAAAGTTGGCGCAACTTCCAAGTGAGATATTCAACTCAAAATTAATGGCTGACTAAAAGTCACAAAGTGAACACCTGGCTCAAGGTATTCTGAAACAAATTTTTAAAGTGGTGCTGATTTTGCACATACACAAAGCTCCAAAAAATCACCTGAAATTTTTGTGATGAGCTGCATTCGTCAGTGCCAACAGAAAAATCTTTCATCCCAACATCACCCATACTCACCTTCACTTCTCTTTTTCCCTCAGTAGTATGACCTTTACCATTCCCTGCATGGTGTAAATATGAAAACTTGCATGCAGCATTAATATAAAACAAAACCTGTTGCCAAATGGACTCACTTTGCACACTTTCCTAAGTATCTTGTAAGCAATATGACCTCAGTGTTCTTTTAATGTCGTGTATTGCACCGTAAAACCTCTCTCAGCATGGGACATGTGGGATTTACAGCTCAGGAAAACTTCATAGGCCAACTGTTAAAAAATTTAGTAAGTTTGTAGGAGCACGTGTGAAAACTGTCTATGTTTGACCGGGCCACAGGCTACAAACTTCTTCATGCTCTCTTCTCAGGAGAAGCAGTGGAATCCACAGTCTGTCTCTCTGTCTGCTTATTTCACAGAGGAGTGAAGGAATGTGGTTAAATATCCCAGGTTAAAGCAGAGCTGGCATGTTTGTATTTGGAATAGTGTGGGAGAGGGATTTGTGTGGCTTTTATCCCAGCATCTAAACTTAAAACAAAAAGTAAGGCAGTTTGTGTTTGGTACATTTTTTTCTTTTTTGTAACAATGCTTCTTGGTAATAAATCTTATATCACTGGAAAGTCTGTTTATTACCCTTTTAAATGGTGCCACATTTGTAAGGATCATACATTTGTGGGATGAGCAGCAGAGCTGAGTATGTGGGTTGTGCCCATGAAATATGTGCCAGATTTTCTCTGCCATTGCCAAACAGCTTATTTTGCTGTTGCTACTGACTCTTGTTTTGAGCTTCTGGTACCCCCAGGTTGGCAGCACCTGTGAGCATGGGCCCTGCTACAGTGGTCAGTAGATGTCTGCTCCAAGAATCGGAATGCCACGTTTGACTGATCTGGATAGGGCCCGTCGGTTGGGTAACTTCAAGCTGGTGTTCCGCAAAACCAAGTTGCGGCATTGTTTGAAGTGATCCCCAGTACCATCTCCAAACTGAAGGCCAAGTTCCATATAACGGGGAATGTCAGAGACAGGCCGCGTAGTGACCTCAATAATACTGTTTTCTCACCCTGTCAGCAAGAACTCTATCCTTCAAGATGATAACACTCACCCCCACAGAGTGGGGATTATCAGAGACTACCTCCAGAATTTGGGAGTGGAGAGGATGGAATGGCCTGCCAGCAGTCCTGACCTTAACCCTACTGAACACTTGTGGGATCAGCTTGGGCGTGCTGTTCGTGCCAGAGTGACCAACACAACCACACTGGCTGACTTGCAACAAATGCTGGTTTAAGAATGGGATGCCATCCCACAGCAGTGTGTGATCAGGCTGGTGGCCAGCATGAGGGGGAGGAGCCAGGTTGTTGTGGCATATCTACAAACATCAGGCCCGAATATGAGAGTCAGGAATGACAATCACTCTTGTTGTGCTACATAATCCATGACATGTCCATGACGTCTCACGACCACGCCAATAAAATAGCATTATCTCCCTTCTTTTGTATCATCCTATAAGATACTCACTTTTTCTTATGAGTGCTTACAGTGAAGCTGTATTTATCAGCAAGGCAAATTGGGCTAGTTTTCTTGAAAATGATATTACATTCATACCTCAAGTTTTAGTCAAGTCCATATTGTTCTCCTCTTGATACACTGGGACGAATCCGTAATTGTTCTTTGTTTGTTGTTTTCTTTAAAAAAAAAAAAAAAGACAACTAGCATCAATAGAGTTATGATTGACGCTCTTTGACCCGCCTCCACAATGACCTGTGACCTACACACAGTCGTAGAGACAATAGTGATGACAGCATACGATGACTGGTCTTGATCACACTTGTAGTGTGGCCAGTCTGTGGTCAAGACTGGAAAAAGTTATTGTTGCAGTCTGACAGTGAGCCATTGCAAAAGACAAAAAAGGGTGTAGTTTGATCAGGCCTTTAAGTTACCTGTTATTCAGACATGGGCACAAATAAATGTTCACAGTGCCTGTAGAAATACCCCCCCACCAGATATTTTACTCTGTTATCGATTTATAAATCAGTCATTGTCAAAATAATTTAGCTTTTTTGACAAAAAAAATCTTTAATTTCATGTGAAAACAGATTTCTACTTCTCTAAGTAATGTCAATGAAATAAAAATATGTGAGGTAAAATAGGTGACTGCATAAATATTCACCCTCTTCAAGTCAGTATTTTGTAGATCCACCTTTGGCTGCAATCACAGTACTGGGTCTGTTGGGATAGGTCTCAAGCAGGCTTGCATATCTGGACACTGCAGTTTTACTCCATTCTTCATTGATAAACTGCTCAAGCTCTGTCAGGTTGTACATGGGGATTGGGCGTGAACAGACCTTTTCAAGTCCAGCCATAAATTCTCTGATTAGACTGTTTAAGATTATCCTCCAGGATTTTCCTTTATTTTGCTGCATTCATTTCACCCTCTACCTTTACAAGCCTTCCTGGGTCAGCTGCCAAAAGTATCCCACAGCTGCCACTGCCACACAAAGTGTCTTATCTAATGGCCAAAAACCATCATTTTTGGTCTCATCAGACCAAAGACTGGTAAAGAACCCAGGCAACAGTTGTTGTATGCAGTCAGAAGAGTCATAGGTGTCCTGGTGGCCTCCATTTGTGAGGATGGCATGCACATTACAAATGTGACCTATTCCTTCCAATTCTTAATGACGGATTTAACTGAACTCCATGGATGTTTAGTGCCTTGGAAATGTTTTGTGTATCCATCCCCTGACTTATACTTTTCAATAACCTTTTCTCTGAGTTGCTTGGAGTGTTCTTTGGTCTTCATGGTGTAATGGTAGTCAGGAATACTGATTACCCGGTGACTGGACCTTCAAGACATAGGTGTCTTTATACTACGAACAGTTGAGACACATTCACTGCACTCAGTTGATCCCAATTTCACTAATTACAAGATGACTAACACTGATTGGCTAGACCTCTGTTGAATTAGGTCATTCATTTTAAAGGGGGTGAATATTTATGAAATCACTTCTTTTTGTTGACTTGACGTCTCTTTGTAGAAAAGCTGACTCAGAATGAAGAATGTGGGTCTTTATCTATAGACCCATTTAGTTTGGGGTTTGAATAAATTCTAAATTTTCAAATGTATGGATTACTTTTTATTTGCTTCAGCTTGTGTAAGGGTACTTTGTCCACCTCAGACCACAGAGAAGTCAGTGAAAACAGAGTGAACAAACACTGTTATGTTGTGTCCATGGCACCTGTTTCTCTACTTTGTAATGGCCTGACTGAATGATGTGGTAGATCTCATAAAGGGAATAAAGGGATAGTGTATACTGGTATGTCATGTTCTATCAAGGTTGGTTCAAGATGAAAAAAGCCAAAGACATATTTCCTCCTCTGCCTCGTGCTTGTGTGAAAAGGGCAGCTGCAGCATCTATTTACGAATTCTTTTGATAGCAAAGAAAACAAGAGAATTACAAGCAGCAAGGAGGCAACACGTCTCAGTATATGTGCCTGTGTGTGGGGGTGGGATTTGCAGGTGGATGTCTGTGTGCACAGAGAGGTCATGTTTGAGGTCTCTCTCTTTGAAATTGCATGTCGACCTTAGCTTTATAAAAACTCGATTGTTTTCAGAGGAAAGCTGAGAGAGCAGACCGACAGGAGAGCAGGAGCAAAGCAGAGGTTACCATCACTGCCCTCCTCCTCCTCCTCTTCCTCCTTACAGCTCCTGTTTCACTGCTCAACACCTCGTTGACTTTTTATTTGACTGTTTCATGAGCTTGTTCTTGTGATTTACAACATAATGCCTTCCAGCAACAGACAGTTTTACAAGACCTTCGTTTACCTCAGAGACAGAAAACACGTCTTATCCATGTTTAACACCTCATATGTAAAGTCTGTTTTGACTTTCTCTATTTTTTCATTATTTCTGTCTTTCTTTCTCTCTTTCTTTCTTTGGCCTTCTCTGTGAGTTGAACCCTACAGGTCCTTTCCTTTTGCTGAATTGCTCTTGTAAATACCACCCACACTCTTTACTTTACCCTTTAAACAGAGAGCTACCTCCTAATCCTCACACAGCTGACATCTCTCAGGACCTCCTAAAATAAAGAAAAACGCCCAGAAGCAAGCCAAAAATGGATTCCAATACCAGCTAGAGCTTGTGTGCTGATATTTTCTTCTGCCCATGGGCTGAGAGCAACTGCAGACTTGGCCTGGCACACAGTGTCTGAACATGCAGATGAAAGTGTGCGTCCATGGTCTTCCCAGTATTACTATTCTCTTGTGAGGCCTGGATGCTGACTGATGGCCTGAAATGCTGGCTGGAGTCCTTTGTGACAACTTCTCTTCACCACATTTTGGGTATCACTGGCATGGCAGTGTGTCTAATGCTGACGTGATCCGGAGGGCGACGATGGGAAGGCTCAGCCACCTGATAAAGGAGTAGTAGCTACACTTTTACAGGCAGCTGGCATGCTTTCCTGGGTCTGATACAGCTCACCGCATACTGGGAGCCCAGTACCTGGTGAGCTGGACCAGGCCTTGGATGACATCTTGCAGGGGTCACCTGGAAAGATACCTAGAGAGATGGGGCATAGGCCGAGAGCAGATCTTGATAACGACTAATAAGGAGTTAGTATACTCCTCAATGGCTAATAAGCAGCTAATTAATAGTGGGAACTGTACCCTAAATGAAAATGTTACCAACAAGTATAATAAATGTTCAATATGCAAAGCAGAGTGCCCCCTCTTTAGATTGTGATCCACTTTTAAATTTGTAAATTTGCTCTGGTCTTTGAGAGCAGCTTTAGAAGATCTTTAGAAGGATGATTTAGAGAGAAGAATATCAATGACTCTTCCTCTCTTTTTCAGAGAAAATCTCTGCTGACCGCTCTTCTGAGAACTCCTCCTAATATATCCTCCAGCATGACATGCTGCTTTTTGGCATATTTGCTTGTGTGAGTGTGGTTAAAGAGTATCTGATGAGAGAGGGGAAAATATGGCAAAGTGGAAAATCACTGTGAGGCAAGAGAAAATGCTTAGAAAGAAGTGGAGGTGAAATCTTGTAAATAACAGGACAGTTTGGGTCAATTTCTTGTTACAATAGTTACATAGTGATGTTAGTGTTTAAATGTGGGATTAGAATATCACTGGCCATTATCATAATATTTTTTGTCAAAAATGATGTGTGATGGCTGCAGTTGAATGAAATAAACTTTCTCAAATATACATTTTTCTTCTTATTCATAATCTCATTCTCTTGGATTTCTTTTTAGTGTTTCATTAGAGTTACTGCCATTAGATATAACTGCTAGGATTCTTCAGCTCTGCTTTTCACAGCACACCGGCAGAGAATAAAGTCAATCCAGTATGACATAAAAACTGCAGTTCCTGCAGTGTCCACTGGAGGCTTTATCTTGCAGTGAGTCCATCCCCATAGAGCCCCATGCTGAAATGAATGTTAAACATTCAACTTTACAGCAGAAATAAACATGTTAACAGCCTGGTACAAAACACTTTTGGTCTCTATAGTAGGGCTGCCATTATACCAGAAATTCAAACTTTGGAGTTATTCTAGTAAAAGTGATACATGTCTGATATGACATGAAATCATAATTTGCAGACAATAAATACTGGGTAGTTTCCTGTTTTAAATAGTCAAAAATGGACACAATCTCATTAAGGCTGAAAGTGTTGTAGAGGAAGAGACAGATGCTAACTGTTTTGCAAGACAGGTGCATTGTGGTCCTTTGAATTTCATATTTATATATCTATCTGTTATTTGCATAACTAAGGATGTCTGCAAACAGACTATCTTAACAAACAATTTGCAAGAAATTTTGATAAAGTTGGTTTAAATATATTTGGATTCAAGAGACTCTAAATTCTTTATCTGGTTTAAAAATATGTTTTTGTTTTCTTACCACTACACAGAGTCAGGGCGCGGCTGGAGGATTGTTCCCATGGAGGTCAGTTCAGGATCAGTAACAAAGAAGCAAACAACTTTGTCTTATCTCCTAAAAGGGTTTGTTTTGTATTTCTTTTCTTCATAGATATTTGCCATATTTTGTTGTATATCCCCAGTATTCTCACTGCACCTTGGTGGAGTGAAAATAAATCACAGCTTTCTAATCTTCCTTTTGAAAGTAACCGCCAAGATTTGAGCCCACTGTCAGTGCAGTCAGAGGTAATAGAGTATAGCTGCATCTCTTCTCATAGAATCTGGACTTTTTTACTCTCACTTTTTATGAGTATTCGTATGAAAATGCATCAATAGAAAATCTCCTACAATTGATGTAAGTGGTGGTGTAACTTTATCATGAACTCATTCAGTAGTAGACTTTTAGCCTCACTCCTCTACAAATCCATCAGAGGGATTAGAAATCAGAGAGGAGGAGAGAGTCAGTGTGATGGTGAACAGAGAGGTATTGTTCTGACTGCAGACACCTCCCACTGTGTGTGTCTGTGTGTGTTTTTGTACAGCCGTGTGTGTTTCTGTGTTGTAGGTCAGAATTTATACAGGCAGCAGCATTTCTGTTCCCGTCCATCAGCCTGAGTGGCGTTCACATGAACGACCACAGTGTTTCATGTTCAGTGTTATTTCCTGTCCTGGACCATTGTGTTTAAATACTGCAGCACTGCTGCCTTCTGCATGTTTGCGCTTCAATTTGTGGTGTGGTTTTAATTTTTTTTCAGTTGTTCTTAATGTTTAAATTACTTTAAATCTTTATTTATGTATAATCATGGTTAAACTGAAGCAGTGTCATCATAATTTCATGACAACTTTGTCTTGCACTTGAGTATTATATGGCATTGTATCATATTTTTATTTTCATTTAACCTTTATTTAACCAGATAAAACCCATTGAGACTGAGATTTCTTTCACAAGGGTGACCTGGTCAAGAGGTCAGCAGCACATGTCATAATAAATAATACATATTCAAGAGACAGACGATACACAATAAGTTAAAACAGCACTAATTAAGAATTAGAGCTACATCACATTTTATGTGCAGGAATAGTGGTCACAATAACAATTGAGAAACACAAGTACTGTTCCATGGATCGCATTGTCTATCATTTAAGATAGAGCGAAGGTTTTCCAGTGAGATGAGTTCAGACAGTTTCAAATCAGTCTGGAGAGTATTCCATGCAGAGGGGGTAGCAAATCTGAATACTCTTTTCCCCTGTTCAGTCCTGACATGAGGAACAAGCAGGTGGAGAATATCATATAGAATCATATAGTAACATATCTACTGGATTATATCCATCATAACTGCTGTATTATATCATATTGTATTGTATTGTATTGTATTGTATAGCAATGTATCTAGGAAAAAATCCTATAATGTCATACTATATCATATCATATTGTGTTGTTTTTGTCCTGACTATTGTATGGTATCATATCTATCATAACTTGCCTATCTTATTGTATCCAAGATATCTATCATAAATATCAAATCACATCCTATCAAGTTGTATCTATTGTGTTATGTTGTATTGTACAGTATCATGTTATATTGTATTGTATCATATGTATCTATCAAAACTACTTAATCGTATCATGTCATTTATGCATCCTATTGTGTTATATCATTTTGTAATGTGTCATATCTGTTGTGACAATCATATCGTATTGTATCTATCATAACAGTAATATCTTATCATATCTCATTGTACCATATCATACTGTATAATATTGTATCTATCGTAAATATTGTGCGATTTTTATTGTATTGTATCTATCACATTTTAGTAACATGTTATATCCTATGTATCATAACTATCATGTCATATCAATCATATTGTATCTATCATAACTATCCAGTTGTATTATACTGTATCTTATCCATCTGTTGTATTATATCATATCAGATCATATGATATCGTATCTAACATACCTGCCACATCATATTGTTTTACTTATTTGTTTATTTGTAAAGGGACCACATACAATAATAACATAAATGCTACCATTTAAAGCATTGTACCAGAGTTAGCTTAAAGCTAATCTGTATCTGCAGTCCCTTGGAAAGTCACAATTAAAACATCAGTTATAAAACATCACAAAGAAAGCAATAAAACATGAAACATTAGCTCAAAGCTGTAAAGCTGTAGATCACCCACACAGGTATATTCACAGTCTTAATTTAAAATGATGGTATAAAATCCTTGGTTACATAGTTGAGTGTCTCTCCGTAGATTTTTAAGTTTGTTATTGAAGCTGCTGATAGAATCACAGTTCTTAATGCTATCTGGGAGAGCGTTCCACTGAGTCATGGTTTTCACAGAGAGAGAGCTGACTGGCCAAAAGCAATGTGACTGAAAGGCACAGAACAATGTCTTATTGAAGATATTCTGCTGGATTTTATGGACTGCTATCTATTGTATCGTATCGTATACGTATGAGCCTGTGTTATCAAAGTTGAGTGGCATTGACTCTGTTCTTTGAGAGATGATTGATGTGTGTAAAAAATCTTTTTGTGTGTGTTGGCTTTGTGTCCCTGGAATGTACCAGAAACCCCACAGATTTCATGACCCAACGGTACAATATATGACTTCAGACCCTTACTGACTGCTGAATTCAAACATCTAACAAACTGCACATCTAATTTGAAATCCAGACCTCTTATTTAACATCTGTAGCTTTGGTCAAGATAAATCTTATATCACTGAAAATTTTAGGTGTAACAAGCATCCAAAGTGTAAAAGCAAGTCCTCATGACTTTTTTGTGATATCTCAAATACAAATAAATGCCATTTTCAAGATTCAAGATTCCTTTATTGTCATTTTACACTGTGTATGCATATACACAATAAAAATGAGATGAAGTTCTCACCAGCGGTGCAGTGCAAAGTACAACATTATAAATAATAAAAGCTGTAGATAAATTAGATAATACAAAAGTAGATAGATAAAAAGATAGATAAAAATAGCAAGTTAATATATCTCATGCTCAGTCCAGTTAGCTTGTGTCTGTGGGGGTATGTGTGTGGGGGCATATCTGGGGAGGGGGCACAGGTTGTTTATCAATCTGAGAGCCTGTGGGAAGAAGCTATTCAGTTTTCTGCTGGTCCTGCAGCAGATGCTCCTGTATCTCCTCCCAGATGGTAATAGGGAGAAGATGTGGTGGGAGGGGTGGTGAGGGTCCATTTTGAACCGTTATTATGATGTTTATTCAGTGCAGATGTTTCAGCTGATGTAAAAACCGCCTCACTGCTGTAATAGTGACAAAGAAAGTTTTGGAGCTTTGCAAACACAGAGCCAAAAACAGCCTACATGTCCCAGCATGCGTTGCATCCTCAGCCTGCATGTCTTCAGCTGTAAGCACATCAGACAAAAACACAGAAAGTCTTTTCATACAAAGGTAAATTTGCTCTCACACTTTTAGGGTCAACAGATTTGTAGCTTTGCAGTTTACAGAAAAAACAAATGTAAAGACATGAAGATGTAACAGCACATCAGCACGGTGAATATAATCATGACAAATACGGTACCTTTCAATCCGTGTTGTGCCTGAACTTTCTAAATGAAAGCATTCACTGAGTGCCCTCCAGTTTTTTTTTAAACAGTGAACTGCACAATTCAGTTTTCAAGTCATTATGAGAACATGAGCCCAGTTCACTCTGGAGACAGTGAGTCATGTTCTAAGAGGTACCAAGAGCTCCAAGAGTTATATCCAAGCAGTATTTTTTGAGGTAGAACCTGCGATTCATTCTTCACAGAAAAAGAGGGATAAAGCCCACTGAAGAGGTGGCATATGGTCACATAATTTTGTTTTGAGTCCATGTGTTATCTGATGCCAAGAAAGAGAAAGTCTAGGCTTTTGGTGCAAAATATAATAGATACAACAGACTGAAACACAATCTATTTCACTTCTTCATCCAGACTCAGTTTATACTGCCTCTGTTAGAAACACATTGTTTTCTCATCTTTCCACAAGTTTAATAGAAAATTCTCAATGGTGGTATTCGTAAGGACTTGGATAGCTGAGGAGTATCTATCAATATATAAACTATCCAAAAATAATAACAATCCACATCCTTATTGTACTATTGATCAGGCCTGTAATTCAAGAAAAGGTTCGGATTACAGCTTTAAAAAAAATATTACATTTTTGGCTGACTGCCGAGGTCAGCCCTGCGCATGGCAATGTCTATGTCTGAGTAAGTATTCAGTAAGTAACTGACTGAGTGATGCTAATTTATAAGCCTTAGAATACAGAGTTGCATTTGCTTGTACTGATTGCTGTCGGTAATGGCTGCCTCCACCGGGTTACCTAGAGCCGTAGAGTTGCGCTATGGGTGGGGTTTACTTGTGCTGAAAACCCTCTAATGGCTGCCTCCACTGCTGTAAATACTCAGACATAGCTTTAGCATTGCCTCTGTTTAACCAGAACTGGACCACATTTCTGTATGACAGAATAAAACAACCCTATAAGCTTTTAATGTTGGGAAAGATGTTTTCACTCCTCTGCTGAACTGCTTTGGCATGACTATGTGATGGTTGAGGGCGAAAGGGTAACTTATTAAGTGAATGCTTGTGTACGCTGGCTGCTCGTGGAGCGATTAGCTCTAAATTGATCACAGCAGCACTTAGTCAAAACTGGACATTTCTTTATTAAAACAAGTGAAGACAGCAACACTATAAGCTTTCTGTAACAGAAAGGGTGTTTTTGCTCTTCTGTCAAACTGCTTCAGCGTGAGTGTGTGATAGTTACAAGGTGGAAAGGTTTACTTATGTGAATGCTTGTATTTATGGCCTGCTAGCCTAACATTAGCTCAGCCTTAGCCAGACCAACACATTTCTTCATCACAGTTAGCCCTGAGAGCAACACAGAAAACTTTCTGCAACAGAAAAAAATGTTCTCTCTCCACTCCTGGTCTGTTTGGTGGAGAGCTTGTCCTGCTTAGTCCACCATTAGCTGTTAGCTTGGATGTCGCTGTAGGACCGCTGCAGTTTACTCTGACCTGAACCGCTGTTCTTGTTAAAACCAGAGCAGAGAGCTGCACCAACAGCTGGTCTTGTGCAGAGGAAAGATTTTTGCCCTTTTCTTGTAGTGATATTCTCCCCTGCGTGCAGTAATAGCAAAGAATACAGAGAGCGTCAGCTGAGTCAATGTGTGTCTGTGTTTAACCAATTAGATGTGGTAGAAGAGAAGCAGAAGGGGAGGGGGGATGACGCTGCTCAGGGTTCATCTCCACACACACAGAAGGAGAAAGACAGAGAGGGTAGCTTTTTACTTTTCAGTAACTACTTACTATACCTTTGGCTAAAAATAATGAACGACTAACAATCATGACAAATTCACTCTGCCAGAACACACATTTCAGTCAGGCATTTTAACAGGCATCCCAGATAGTTGCGGTCAGCCATATATTAGGTTTTTACCTAGTCTTGTTTATTAATGCATGTGTGAAACACATCCATCTTACATGTCAGGTTATAGGATGATAGGTCAGAATCAAATCTGTTAGCCTAGCATTACAAGACTGTAAAAGAAAAAGAAGTCACGTAGTTTAATCTAGCCATTACTACCACACAAAGCAGCCTTTCTGAGCAGAGACAGTGTGTGTGTGTGCTTGTGTGTGTTTGGGTCCAACACAATGTCACGTTCGCCCCTGTGACGGAGCTGCAGGCTCGTTTTACATCTCTGTACATGGAGACAAAGGAGTCATTTATTGGCCAGCACCCCTCTACCTCTGAGCCCTCACACCACTGCCCCCTCAAACTGCCCGTACACACATGCACACACCAACACAAGTCCCAGAGTGGGCAGATCACATTTTATACTGATGGGCCTGGCACCAAGAAAAACATCTCTGAAACATGAAGTGGCTGCAGTGTTCAGATGTGAGTGTGTGAGGAGAGGAGAGGGGGTTACTCATGAGAACACTGAGCAGCTGCTTTGTTTAGCTGTATGTGCAGAAAACAGACGATTACAATCCTTTGATCATTTATTATGACTTCAGTAACAAGATGGAATAAAGGCTCAAACTGTGCAGACTGACTGAGCTCAGCCCTGCAGGGAACACAGAAATAGATAGACATTAAATTTTACAAAGTAACATATCACAGATATAAGATACTGGGTCTGACTCCCTATGGACCGGCTGATTTTGAAACTAATAGCTCCCAAAATCAAACACTTCCTTTACTGCCTCTACTTGCTCTGTCTCAAGGACTAATTACAAAACATAAGTGCTAATGATTTTTGGCCATAGATTTAGACTTATCATGCTAACATCTCAATACTGTCTCCACACATGTGGATGAAGTGTGGAGTTGCTGACAGGCCCAGACTAATTCAACCCCTGGTTATATCAATAACACAGTCATATTTACAGACTTCTTTTTTAAATTTTTTTTTACATGTAATTTATTTTTAGATCTCCCAGAGATGGAACATTTTCCTGATCACCGGAATTGTAAAGTGTGACAGGTCTTATAAATACTGCGGTGCAATTACCACTAGCTTGCAGCAGTCATTCTTTCATTCTTGCTATGTGAGGCTGCACTATGAATTAAAGTGTTTTCAAAGCGTTTTTACAATGAGCATGATTTGCATAGAAAGAGGCCAGTTTCTCAACAAATTACTGAATAAAGGATATTTGAAATAGACACAAAGAGCGCTGCAGCACAGTTAAGCTAGGTGTACACTGAGCTAGTTAAGGCTGACTGTATATCAGTCATGTTCAAAAGTCTCATACACTGAGACTGAAGTCATCAATTGACCTGTTTGCACAGCTCAAATAGCTATAAAAAGCAAGAAAAATCCATCACTTGCAAACACAACTAGCAGCTAAACAACAACAATTTTGTGTCAGCTGAAGGTATACTGTTAGGCCTAAGTACTGCTTGTTATTACAGATGTGAAAAGCACATCAGAAAGGCATTCCTACTATTTTGGTGGTGGTTTGAGATGCTGTTCGACAGTTTTCCAAAGGAAAAAAGTGTTCCACTGTTGGGGATTGTGCTCACGGTTCTCCTCTCACTGGAAATATGCAACCAAAATATCAAACGTGGCAGATATTTACCTGAACAGTTGGGAACACTGGGTTGTGTCGTGACCAGCTGTTGTGTCCCCCTGTACACTGCACAACAAATGACACATGATCAAGCTAAAGGAAGTGAGTTGTGGGACTCAAAATATATGTGTGAATCAGCTGAAAAATGCACAGTGCTCAAATCTAGACAGGCCAACCTGAAGTAAGTTACTATTATTACTATGATTCGATTCATATTATTCCTTTTATTCAATAGAATGCCAATTCAATGTCTGTCTGTATTTTGCTGTAGATGTCATAAATACACTGGGGGACTCTCACTGGGATGTTTCATGTATGTTTTTATTTCATGGTCTAATTACACTATTTACTTAAATATCTCAAAATAGAATCTGTCAAAGATGCACTGAGAAACCCTGTGCTGACTGTTCAGTGAAGCTAAATCCAGGTTTTAGTTTCTACAAGCAAATAAAAGTTTATTTCAGGGGAGTGATCCTGCTGAGGCCAATTCAACCAACCTGCAGAGGATTTATTTACAGTCTGGAGAAGACTGACCACAGTGACAATTTTGTTTTAAGGCAGCGCACTGATTTAATAACCCATCTTTATGTCAGCTGACAATCTTAAACATTTATACAGACCACTGTGATGCAGCAGAAACCATTCAGCTGGAAAACTACAACCTCCAGGATCTTTCAAACTCATTCAATCACAACAGCGAGTTAACCAGGCTGACAATGATAAACATGATTAAAGATAATAAAAGCTTATGGAGTGAATGTCTCAAAGAGATATTCAAAATGACAGATCTAATGTTAAAACAAAAAGGGAGCAGTAGAGAAATAAATAAAAATACAGAGTTTAGAATATAAATTACTCTAGTTCATCCAACGTTTTTAAGGGCAACCTGTTCGGTAAAATGGCATTAAAGATGGCATCAAAAGCAGCTGTCAAGTCTAGAGGGATAAAAATGCAGTTTTTACCTTTGTCTATATGAGTATGTCAGACTCTAAGTGAACTGAATAAGCTGAACAGAGTCAAGTTTGAAGAATTTTGGACTGAAAAGGAAATAAAGAATTAAGTGTTTCATTTCCTAGATGCATCAGCTCAGGAGATGTTTTTGAAAAGCAGCTCAATACAAGAGATTTTATGATTTAAAGATATCAAGGCAAAAAATAAGTTTGGATTGTTTGCCTTTAGTAAAATATCTAATCAATGCAGTTTAGTTGACTTCAAGAGTTTTATTCACACATAATTATTTTAAGCCTTTTTTTTATTTTATATCTTGAAATGAGATGTTTATCTGGACTTGCAGGTGAATATGGCTTATAATAAGTGTAGTCAGATATTTCAATGAAAATTAGACAAATGGCTGCTTCTGTCAAGACCACTAAGTCAAGAAACTCACATAGTTTGCAGTTGTTAACTTCAAGATTTTATTAGCAGTTATTATTATACATTTATTGACATTATTTATATTTGTGATATAGTTGTTCTAAGGTCCCCTGCCCTTCCATGAGCCTTCATGGAAAGCATCAAGCAGGAACGACATACATTCCTGCCCTTCCTGTGCATATAAGGAAAGGAGGTGTCCGAGTGGTTTAAGGCCTGCCCCATGTATGCGGACCTCCTGGGTTCGCATACATGTTTTCTTCGTGCATCGCCGCCATATTAATATAGGCAAGTTCGTCACATAAGGAAATATAAGTAGATGAAAAATATGTGACTTTTCAGACTAACAAGCACAGCCATTGCAGAACATTAATTTTACCAAATCGATTTACGATCCAAATTCAGGTGTCACTTTCCACAGACATGAGTTTTAGGAGGAGTTTGGCTAGCCGGATGCTGACGTCTGATAACAACAAAGAAGACGTTCAGTTCAAGTGACAAGATATAGCAGTGCTCATCCGACTTCCGGTGTGATGTTGAGGTCCTTGGATGCATCCAGGTACTCTTGAAAAACTATTGTGATGATACAAAGCTAGCCAAGCTGATAAAGCAGCGTTTTTTATGGATCAAATGGTCAGTAGAGAAAATAAATTTATATGTTTTAAATGTTAGTAGATAGACTATTTTTCTGTATTTTCCATAATAATGTAAACGTTTAAGATATTCAAAGAATCAAGTAACTAGATACAATTCTCTACATTCAAAATTTTAGAAATGCAATTATTATTTTTTCTTAGTATAAAGGGGACAGATGACATATTTTTGTCCGAACTGTGCTCACTTTGCTGTTTTAATTTCTGGTTTTAAGGGGAGGAAAGACTGAGAGAATATACTGAAGTAAAAGTGCGGGGTCTTTGAATCAAATTTACTCAAGTTGAAGTAAAATAGCTGGTCTGTAAATCTACTTCAGTAAACTTGAAAACTAATTCCTTTACAGCAAAGGAGTAATACATAATTACTTTTGATATTGGAGGGGTGGGGTTGAAATGTGAAATACTATCTATCAAAACAAACAAAATAAATATCTTTCTAACCAGCCAGGTCATTCACTATGTGCTACTGCCTGTCTGGTAGCAGCAGAGGTCAAATAGCTGTAACATAAGAGGTGGGAAGTTTTGACCACCATTTTATAAAATGTAGTTTTTATTATTTTACTTAGTAACATGTGCTGTGTAATATGACAAAAATAGCCTACATTAATTCCCTCACTGAAATCTGTCATTTTAAAAACACGCCATTAAATAAATGGGCGTCCCTTATTTTCATACACCAAAGGTGGCAACCCTGGTGATATCACATCTTGTGTTCAATAGGTTTGCTTTGAAATTCTCTTTTGTGGAGATTCTCATTGGCTGAACGCAAGGTCTACAGCTAGGGGTCTCTCTCTCTCTCTCTCTCTCTCTCTCTCTCCGTGTGATGACGCAGGAAGAGTTGGATCAGATACTGAACAAGAGGGAGAAAGAGGGAGGGAGAGAGAGAGGAACGAGGATCGCGAGACACACTGAGGGATCAGTCGGACAGAGGAGCCGGTGTCGGCGGGATCGGGAGTTACGGGGTTTTGGGAGATGCTGTCCCCTAGGAGATGGACCAGAGAGCCGCCTGTCAGCTCAGTGACCTCGTAAGTCCTCTCATGTTTTTAATCTGATATCTAACTCCTCGTGTCTGCTCGGTTCTGACTCAGCTCTCCGTTTTATTTCAAGTTGTCGAGTCCCTGCTGATCGGAGTGTGACACAGTATGATGTTAAAGACGGATCTCTTAAAAGAGAAAGCTTTGCTGCAGACTGACGGAGGATTTAAACTTCAGACTTTATTTAGAAAATGTGAGGAAGTTTATAAAATCACGGTTACAAAGATTCACACCCGAATGCAAGTTTCATGTGTGTGTGTAGGTCCACTCTTTGAATGAAGCTGAACCTTATATTTGTACCAGTTAAGTTTGAAAAAGCACGTTATTATGAGAGAAAATCGTCAGTTTTCTCTGGTTCCTCTTTTAAACAGGTGAAGATTTTCACTTTCTTCTTTAGATTTGTTTAAATTGACTTTAATTCAATAGATTATTGAATGTAGATATTTTGGGACATCTTCTGGCAAGTTTTCAACAAAACAGGCTACTTGTTTAAAATAATTAGATGGACTGTAAAATTAAAGATAGGGGTGTTAACCATAAGATTAGCTGGGTCAAATAAAGCAAAACTCATTTTCACTTAAAGAAAAATCAAACCACGTAGAGCTGTTAAAACATTCACTTACATTCAAGTGTATTTATTGGAACAGTTAGAAATAACAGGAAGTATAAAAGTATTAAATGTAATGTCAGATTTCTGTATATAACCTTGCTGGGACTGAGGTCTCATTTCCAAGGTTACCCTGCAGCGATACAATGAGAGCAAAAACAGAAAAATTTAGAGTGAACAACTAAAATAACATTCATGGTCACACACTCATTCATTTAATTCCATGCCCTGATTGATACATCACATTTCGAAACGGTGGCAATCACTGTCTTTAAGTAGTTTTGAAACAAGTTCTTTAAAAGTGAATGATACCAGACAGGGTAACCTAGCCATCATTTGGAAACTATTCCATGTAACCCTAGGTGCAGCAACACCAAAGAAAGTCTTAACACATTCAGTCCTAAACCTTTGTGTTTTAAAGTCATCCAGCTGTGAGGTCTGGTTGGCAGGTTTAGATGTTTATTGGCAGGAGTGTAGTCAGGTAAAGAGGGAGGTTTCCTATAAGTACCCTGTAAATAAAAAAGTGACTGTGCAGTTTCCTAATGTTTTTACATTTATTTTTTATTTTTTTGTCTATGAAGGGTGCTTTCACACCTTTGCTCTGAACTTTTGGACGTTTCAGTTTGATCCAAACTTAAATGACAGGTATGAAACCTCCCCTGGACCATGGTCTGTTTCTACATAGAAGCCTCAGATATCACTTTTCATTGATACGGATGTCTGAACCTTACAAATAATTCTTTCACATGGGTAATGTACCAGACCAGGGTTCAGTTTGGTCTGGACTGAGACCACCTCTTTTGTTCAGACCAAGGTCCGGCTGTTTGGTCCAGACCATGGTAAATGAGTGAAACCTTTATTGCCCTGGAGGGAATTTGTCTTGCACAGAGAGCATATAAAAACACAAACTACAAAAGACATCAGCAACCACACAGGACAACATATGATAACATAAACAGCAAGTCATAATATAAATAAAATACTTGTAATAAATAATGATGTAAAATACAGCGTTAAGCATCACATGATACTATGTGAGCCAGATCAAATGTCAGGTCTTTAAAGTGCAGAGTGTCAAGTTCATGTTGTGTGCTCAGAGTTTATTCAACAGCTGGATGCTCTGTGGTACAAAGGATGTGATGCCTCTTTTAGTCCTCATTCTGGGCATCCTGTACCTGTGTCCTGAGTTTAAGAGTTCAAATTCAGACCAGAGGGGATGCTGTGAGTCTGCTGTGATCTTGTTGGCCAGAGTCAGTGTGTGTCGCTCTGTCAAAGAAGTGATGCCACACATCTGTTCTCCTGTTATCTTTGTGCCTACTTTGACTATCTTGTCCAGTTTGCTTTTGTTTTGTAGGGACAATGCTTCTCCCCAGCACTAGATACAAAAAATTACGACACTTTCAATAAAGCTTTTATAAAACAGTTTCAGCATGGTGTGGTCCACATTAAAGCTCCTTAGCTTCTTTAAAAAATACAGACGCTGTTGAGCTTTTGCAGATCTTGAATTAGTGTTAGCATTCCATGTCAGTTTGTTGTCAGTTATTGTACCCAGATACTTGTATTCTTGCACAGATTCGATGGCTGAATTATTAATGACCACAGGGGTAAATGATTGATCGTTTTTTCTAAAATTGATTAGCATTTGTTTAGTCTTCTTTGTGTTTAAAATCAGTGAGTTATGAATACACCAGTTGTAGAAGTGATTTATCTCGGCTCTGTAGCTACTCTCAGTATTTTTATCATTTAAAAGTCCAACCAGAGCAGCATCATCAGCAAAATTAATGTGCAACTGTCCTGATCACTGATGCAGTCATTGGTGTAAAGTGTGAAAAAAAGAGGTGAAAGGACACAACCCTGTGATCTAGGGGAGGTCTAGGGGAGGTTTCATACCTGTCATTTTGCTCCGGATTAAACTGAAAACTGAAAGCCCCCTAAGACTTCAATTCAAGATAGCTGTCGAAATGTATACTGGTTTAAAGTTATCTTCATATATCAAGTCGAAAAAACAAACACAACAACAAATAAATCATATCATAGCATCGTCATCAGGAAAAAAATATGTAATTAAAAAGTAAAATGCAAAAAGAGACAAGAAATACATTTAGAATGGGAGATGCAGGAAGACAGTAAGATAAACCAGCCTGGTCCAGAGACTAGATATTAAAAAGTGAGTAATATTGTACATTCTCATTTAAAGAGAGCAAACTGTGGGATATGAGCAAAGTCTTGAGCTGCAGTGTCACATGAATCTGACAATGTTTTAAGGACTTATTTCCCACGATGATTCCTTCTAGCTTAATTCAATTAATCAAGGTAATTTCCTGAGAGACTTTTCTACTGTCTGAAGTGTGTCACAGTGAAGAGCAGGTCAGTGTGTGTGCACACATTCTGCTGCTAGAACGCTCCTTCAGCTGTCGTGAGGTTAACAAGCACTCAATATAATAGATAAATCTTCATGAATCGACGGTGTCATCAGGACACAAATCAGAATCTAACCTTGGTGCACTTCTTGGATCACGGCGTGTTTCTGTGAAACGTGAGCGTCAGAGTCATGTTTCAGTCTGCTGCCGCTGGAGAGGGTGAAACTCAACTCCACACTGACTGCATGTGGGTCACAGTCTCTGCTGCAGTTCACAGGCACACCTGAACCCTCAAAGTCTGATCTGCAGGAGGTCAGTAAAGAAAACAAACAGCAGCTTTAAAGTTTCTGGTTGAAGTTCTTGAAGATTTCACCTGAAAGCTTCCTAACTTCTACAGACTTGTTAAGAATGAAAGTTTTGGATCAAAGACGCCTGACAGAGAACCTTTACAGATGTACTGTGAACTAATGGTCACCTGAAGGATGCCCTCATACTTTTATTACATATATAAAGACGTTTGCTGTACTAGAATGATTTAAAGCTCATAGACTAGAGCTGCTTTCCATCATCCCCATTGTGTTCAAGGACTGCAGCTTTTGGACACACTTTGACAGGTCGTAAGATCAGTCTGTCACCAGATAGGTATACATGGAGGCATAGCAGGGTTTTAAAAAGCAGCAGTATCTGATACATTTTTCATTTCAGTGTAGTTCTTAAGTCCAGCTTAACAATGTGAGGTCAGTCTTACTAGTATCTTGATTTGTGAGTCAAATGAATGCATTGAGATGTTTATCCTTATCACTACTTTAGGTTCATTGTTTGAATAAGTGCTTCATTGTGACACCATGTGGTCTGAAACCATGACTTCAACCTGGTTTATACTTCTATGTTGAGTCTATGCCACAGCTATAGCAGTAATAACCTATGCCATCATGACTTCTACATGCTTGTGTGACTGCATTGCCATGCAATAGTCTGCCGAGACTCAAGTTTGCAGGAGGATTTCTGTGCTAGTTTTATCACCTGTTTCTGGTGTCTTTACGTTCTCTCGTTCTGTGCTTGTTTGTATACAGGAAACCATGGCAACTGAACCTGAGCTTATTATAATGCTTATAAAAAAGTATTCACCCCTTAGATTTTTGACGCTTTTTGATTTTATAATTAGTGATGGACATTCTATCGTACCTTTTTCAAAGAATTAGAAAGTAAAACCTCTTTAATGTCAAAGTGAAAACAGATATCTACAAAGTAATGTAAATCAAATGTAACTTAAAATAAGTAACTGCATAAATATTCACCCCCTTCAAGTCAGTATTTAGTACTGTAGATGCATCTTTGGCTGTGACCACAGTACTGAGTCTGTGTGGATAGGTCTTAATCAGATTTACACATCTGGATGCTGCAGTTTTACTTCATTCTGCTTTGCAAAACTGCTCAAGCTGTGTCAGGCGTGAACAGCCCTTTTCAAATCCAGCCACAAATATCCTACTGGATTGAGGTCTGGGCTTTGACTCGGCCACTCCAGAGCATTCACCTTGTTGTCTTTAAAACATTTCTGTGTAGCTTTCGCTGTACGCTTCGGGTCATTGTCTTGCTGGAAAATAAATCTCCTCCCAAGCCATAGTGTTTTTTTGCAGGCTGAATAAGATTGCCCTCCAGGATTTTCCTATATCTTGCCACATTCATTTTACCCTCTACCTTTACAAGCCTTCCAGGCTCAGCTGCAAAGAAGCATCCCCACAGCATAATGCTGCCACCACCATGCTTCACAGTGGGAATGGTGTGTTTGTGGTGATGTGCAGTGTTTGGTATCTGTTAAACATATTGCATTGTCTGTTGGTCAAAAAGCTCCATTTTGGTTTCATCAGACCAAAGAACTTTCTCCCATTTGACCATGGAGTCTCCCACATGTCTTGGTGAACTCTAGTCCAGATTTAATGAGCTTTCTTCAACAGTGGCTTTCTCTTTGCCACTCTCCCATAAAGCTTTGACTGGTGAAGAACCTGGGCAACAGTTGTATGCAGAGTCTCTCCCATCTCAGCTTCCAAAGCTTGTAACTTCTTCAGAGTAGTCACAGATTTTTTGGTGGATGATTGATTCATAAAAACAATAAAAACATTCAAGGGGGTGCACTTGTTTGGCCACAGAGACATAAAAGAGTGAATACACATCTGATATTTTTAGATGGCAGCAAGTAGATGTGATTAACTGGAAATACAGTGTTTATTCTGAGCTGCTTCACAAAAAAACTTTTGACTTTATCATGTTTTTTTTTTAATTCCTTTTGCAAGCATCACTAATCTTTCCGGCCTCCATGTGTGTTTACTCCAAAGTCACATTCAGCAGTAGATTTAGTGAGATTTACAGTTTTAGTTGTGAATGAATTTCTTAGTGTGTGGTTTGTTTTAACAGTATTAGACAGAAAGGAGTGACGATGTTCTGAATACTAGCACTCATCAGATTTCTCTCGTTCCTCAGTAGTCAGAGCGTGTTAAATATAGTTTTATTATTCTGAACACAGAGCAACATGAGTTTTAAAGTTAAGTTTGTAAACTTTACCAGTCTCAACAGAAACAAACAAACAAACAAAAAAACCTGACAGACCTGGCGCCTGTAGATGTAGCCTATCAAGACAGCAGACTTTTTTCTCTTTCTGTTCAAAAAAAAAGTTATCCTTGCAATTAAGATTATTAAATGCTCTATCTGGTAGGAAATAATAAGAAAAAAAATTAAACAGCAATTACGATAAACATGCCACAGTGAAGACAAGGTACAAAAAAAATGTGCTTTTTAGCATCTTTTCAACCTTTCTATGGTACCACAGCCTGTGGTCGTTGTTGCCACAGCCAACAACAGTTATCAGTGAAGACTAAAATGTCTTTACTGGGCTTTAGATGATATTCATATTTTATGTGTTTTATCCATGCCAGGTTAATAGTTACAACAACGTCCAGAAATCAAATGTGCTTACAAATTGAAGCACATTGTAGATGTAGATGATGCAGATGTAGTATAAGCAGCATAGTAGTATTATCATGGCTACAAGGCAATTTCCTTTTAAACTGATAATAAGAAGATAATAGAGTTAGTAATAACAATCATTTACATCCCAAACTTTCCAAGGAGCGCATACGTAGCTAAACCCCCATATGGATAGATACATTTATGACAATTTGTACTGAATATAATAAAATTAGATCAAAAGCAATTATTTCATAGTAGCATGAATCTGAATATGAAGGTGCAACAAGCTTCATGTTATAAAGGAGGAGGCTGGGGTGGAGGAGGTTCAGCTTTACCAGCAGCAGGGATTAGTGAGAAGTACGTCATGTTTAAATACATCACTGTGGTGAGAGAAAGAGCTGTGATTGGCTGTGACTCAGCTGTCCCAAAACACAAAAAATAACTATTTCAGGCTTTTTCAGTTCATTAATTTCAGTCTTTAAACCAACCCTCTTGATTCAGTTCAGTTCAAAGAAACACAAAAAAATCTGTTAGTTCATGCAGTTCATGCAAAGAAACAAAACAAAAAACAAACACACAGGAGAGTTACTCACAGAAACTATGTAACCTGTCAACAAAAAAAGCCAGGTGTCTGTCATTTCAAACAAGTAAGCTGCAGCGTTTGTTGTTTCTGTCCAAATGAATCGGTCAGGAGTTGAGATGGGAGAGGACAAACAGAGTTATATGGAGGTGTTTTCTATTTTTCTTTTTCCGAGGGCCTAAAATATCCCTACTCCAGTGAATTTTTCCCTGAGTTGTGGCTACTGGCAACCAGCCTCCACTCAAACTGGCACTGTTTTTTGATGAGCCTGACGTCTTTTAGTGTGTCTCCGGCACACTAAAAGACATCACGCCAGAAATACAAAATAGTCTGTTAACATACTATTCCTGCAATAACTTGTAGTTCCTCTGTGATATTCTTGATCTTGAATCTCCAGCTGCTCAGGGATGCGCTGTGCTCCAGAAACACTTCCAGTGGAGATGTGAATATTTAAGTATCTCAAGCTTCAATTCAGATCCAAATTTGGGGGTCATGATTCAACTCAGAACTCATTGGAAAATTTTTCAATATGAATAAAATGTTTGGGCTTCAGCAGAAAATGCAGCACTCTATCCCAATGACGTTGACAGGATTGACAATAGTCTGCATATATATAACCAGGATTATTCAAAATGCCATCAGGGTGTCGGTAAATGCTTGAATAGCACATTACTGTGTCAATTTCAAAGCTTTGAAAATCACCCCTGTTGTCTTAAATTTGTTGTATTCAACACAGGAAAATGTTTTCAACTAAAATTCTTTTAGGCCTGCTATTCTTATGTTGAGCTCCTGTTGAGTGTAGTTAAGTGAAAGATAAAAATGACTGAAGATGTGTCTGTGTAGGGGGTTGACGCATAGACTGTAAAAAGAATTGGACAAAGCCTGTGTGACGTCAGCCTTTTGGTTACAATAGGCGGACTCAAACAGTTTTTGAAGCCAGGGGTCTGTCATTCAGCAGTCATTCAATTTTAAAAAGAAAGAGGTTGAACTCACGAAGTAATCATTAAAATACGCCACAAGATAACGGCAGCAGTAACACAACACATCGCTAAAGACATGAGCCCAGTTTTGTTGAGAAGCCAGGATTTAAAAAACTCATAAAGACACTCCACACAGAATATGTGATTTGCCTGGATGCGAACTTTTGGTAAAAACTCCCTGCCAGTCATACATGTCAGAGAGAAGAAGGCCCAGCAGTGGACAAATGTGATCCTCTTCTCCACAACTACGGAGCCTTATCTCAGCCTAACAGCTCAAAACACTGATAACGTGGATTTAAAATGTTCCTGCCTCCAAACAAGTTTTTTTCCCCCATGATCACACATGAGAGTTTCTTTAACAAGATCTAAAGACGCTTTCATGTCATGAACTTGTCAGAAACCGGTCCAGCATTCATCAGCACAGATAATGGACTAATATAACCACAGGTGTGAGCCTGAATGGAGGACTAAACTGCAGGGTTTTGGCCTTTGGCTGCATGCAGGATTGGTGAGTTTTGTGTAGATTTGCTTCACCCTTAATGAGAAAAATAATCATTTTATAATCAGCTATAGTAAACACAACACAGAAAAGATTTCAGAATTGTCCATACACTGTAAAATACCAAGTATTTCATGATTTATGTATGTTTGATTTATTAGTAAAAGATTGAATGAAGACCTTTTCAAAATAAAACTGCTAAATTTGACTTTATATTGGTTATTACCCTTTCTGCATACAATTTTATTAAAAAACTGATAGAACAGTCTATTTTAATCACCTAACTAGTGTCATTTAGGGCTGAACTATACATTATACAGCTGCTGAGAGGCCATTTCAAAATATCATGATAGATATTGTGCATCTGGATATAACAAAAATATATTGAGAAATCAATTTTAGGCTGTATTGCCCAGCTCTAGTTTTGGTGTCCTCCACTGATTTGAGCAACGCACTGTGTGCCTGCAACCGAGTGCAGGCGGAGTATGTGAAATTTGGGGGTAACAGGTGATGTGATTTAAAATGTCGGTGTGTGTGTGTGTTTTTTTTCATTGTAAAATCAAATCAACTCATCAGATATGACAGTGGCAGGACTAGAAGCCCCAATGTAAACTGTTAAACATTTTTTTTCTGTATTTTTTGAGTGTTGTTGATCTATTTACAAATATGCTTATCTGCCCAATGTTGATTGGATTTTTGACGGGCACCTTGGAGCCACCCCATCATATGAAGTGAGACCAGCTATGGGGGCTTGACAATATTTCAGTATTATAACAAAATGACCCAAGAGAGGAAAACAATGTTTATCTTTATCATCTAAATTGACACAAAGTAAATGTGATGCAGGTGTGAAAACACCCTTAAGTAAAACCTCTGTGACTGACAAAGATTATGTTTTTAACTCATGAATCCACCTCAGAGCTGATCAGATGTTCAGCTTGGATCCTTTTATGGAAATTTAGCTGTTGAATTTTTCATATTTCTGACAGAAATAGTTTTCATCCAAGTTGGCTTCAAAATTGAGAGTGATGGTTTGACATTGGCATTTTTGACTGCTTTTTATGAAACAGCACATTGACTCCATACAGATGTCAAAAGTAGATTTTTTAGTCATGTTGCTGCTGCTGATAGATTGTGCAAAGTTAACCTTGAAAGAAATATGAACATGCAATCTAAAAAGTAAAACACTTCCTACACAGATGTTTCAGATTAGAGGATGTTATGGCTCTTTTCTCAGAAAGGAAATATACCTGCAGGAAAGTTTGGTCTGATTCTCAGCAGTAGTCTTTGTCTGTATACCGAGGTCATATCTGTAGACTTTCTAATAAATTTCTCATGTGAGCTACAACTGTTCAGGTTATTCCTCTTTTGTGTTTTTTATCAGATGTTACACAGACGACCACCTTTATTTGCATCCGATAATAGATTCATTTGAATATCAGTGCTTATTTAAACACTGACATGAACGTCAGTGAGCTTCTCCAACTGTAGCTGCAGACTAACTGAGCCCAGTGTGCAGGATTCATGTGATTAGAGTGACCTGGCTGTGAGGACACATCAGTGTTTGAACACATTATGAGCTCAGTAAAGAGCACACATTGATCTGCTCGCTCTCTGCTCAGCGTCACACCGAGTTGCTGCCACTGACATGACTGGAATTCTTTAAAAGAGACAAAATACAGCTACCTTTGGGCTTGAAAACAGAGGTTAAAAGTTCAATGTTGAGGGCTTCAGAGGAGGAGTAGGAGGATCCAGATGTGTCTGTAGCCTCTGGCTCTTCTTTCCCCTTCGTTACGTCCTGAATTCTGCCCACACTCTCTGATCTCTGGCTGTAATGACACACTGTCAGGATCTCATTTGAAAGACTTTACAAGAGTTTTCATTGTCAGTCTGTTTTCTTGTTTGCTGGCAATGAGTTGTTTTTGTTCATTTCCATAAAGTATAAAAATCCTTCTGCAGATTTGAGCACAGCTTTAAGATGAACATTGGACTCTGGTTTTGCATGTGCATACTAAACAGTCTAAATAACAGTCCTGGTATTTTGGCTGCCTTTTTGAAGACTTTAGTAGTTTGGCTGTTTTCTGGAGCCAGAAGTGTCAGTGTTTAGAGTAGGGTTGTCACAGTACCAGAATTTAAAACTTTGATATGATACGAGCAGTGATGGATGGCCATCTTGAATTTGAATGAGTCCAAGAAGGGCCTCCCATGGGGCCTCTCAGCATGGCAGATTAAAAAATGATATTAATATCTAATTTCTTCATAAAATTTAACTTGGAAAAGCTATTGATTGCTATCTAAATTGATGCTTTGACAAAAAAATCGTTCCCCTTTGATCCCTCGTGGTACTGAGGGTGAAAACAGTAGTATTCTTAGACAAAAAGATGATGAATTTAGGTACTAAACCAAAGAAAGGGAAAGAGGAAAAACCTACGAAAGTTAGGTGAGGAATCTGTCAAATCAATGGATTTATCTCCCAAATGTTCCTCTTATTTTATCTACCTGTGTAGCTAGCAACATAGCTGCCTCAGCTAGCAGTGCTAGCATGCTAACAAACAGTTTTGTCATATTTTCCAGGAAAAAAATGTTTTTGGTGGAAAAACTACCATCAAACCATATCATGTTGAAGGAACTCCAGCGATTCCAGCCTGTTGTTTATGTTGTCCATTCATCTGTTTGTAAGATGTTAGCTCAACCTTTTATGTCAGCAGTTACGTTGGTTTTGCTTTTAAAAAAATTTACTCTTCCATTAGGGGAGAGTGGGGTGAGTTGTGCCAGTTTTTACTCAAAGTGACTTTAAAGTGAGGCCATGAAAGTAATGCCTCCAACTTAAGTACGTACATATATTACAGGATGTGGTGCATCCCTTAGAACAATAACTTTGGATCTGAAATAAACTGTTTAAGAAATATAGCTTTACTTGCCCCTGGTGCGGGGTAAGTTGTGCCTTTGGGGAGAATAGGTTGGGGTAAACTGTGCCAGTGGTTATTGAAGATTATTGAAGTAAAACAGAACATTTTAATCTCATAAACTGTTATGCTATATAAAAGCAAGACAAATATAATACAAAATTACTCATTTAAGGTTTATTTAGATATTGTCACCCTATTAAACTAAGTATGACATAAGTCATTTTCTAGTTTTTGGGAAAACACAAAAAAACTTAAATATACAATATATAATATTTGTGAATCATTTCCGGCAACAAGGCTTTGGCAATAGATGCCTGTTGACATACATAGAGTGCTGTCTGTCAGTTATGTAACATAAAAAAATAAACTGACTTAGGCCAATTTCTGAACATCTCATCGTGACTCAGGCCACTTAAAAACTGAATAAAACTGTTCTTTAATAACATAATGCAAACTCAAAACTGAAATCAGTGTTAGCCAAATTAAACAAATGGCAGGTTATTCAAACACTGATGAGGCATGCCCATCTTCTTACTTCCCCAGCTGTTCTTGGCCCTTCTTTGCTGGGTTCTAGGTGTGTGGTTGTGTGTATTTGTTAGGGTGGGTGTGTCGGTGTGTGTCTGGGTGTGAGGGTCTGGGTGTCTGGGTCTGGGTGAGAGGATGTGTGGGTTAGGGTCTAGGTCTGTTTGTCTGGGATTTGTGTCTCTGGGTGTGTGGGTCAGCATGTGTGGGTATTTGGGTCTGGTTGTGTGGGTTTCAGGGTTTGGGTGTGTGTGTGGGTCTGGGTTTGTGGGTGTGCCACTGGCACACCTTAACCCAGGCCCTCCGACACGGCCCCACTTTATCCCAGCCCCACTATTTTGACAAACTAGCATGATCCAGCAGTTTAGATCTAACATCATGCTAACTGTATAGACTCATTGTGTAGCCTACTAAAGTACTAAAACGTGTGAAATGTTTCAAACTTGTCTATAATTGTTCAGACACAACAATCAAAAATCCTTGCTCATAGAAATTTTACTTTGAAAGGCAAAAAACATTTTTTTGAGCTAAAATGTGCTTAACTCTTATGCCATGTGTCTCTCTTTTATGCAGAATGAGTAAAATGGATAGCTCTTCAAAAACATGACCAATTTCTTCTTTGGTTTTCTAGAAACAAGGGGTGGCACTACTTCCCCATTGGCACAAATCACCCCACTCTCCCCTACAAATACAAGGACCTTTTTTGATCTTTGTCCATTACTACAGTGGTCTTCAAACTTTTTTCACCCAAGGCACACCTAAGGTTAAGCCAAAATCTCAAGGCACACAATATTTAAATTGATACAAAATAGACTTTTGAATAACGTTACAGTCAAGCGGCCTATAAGGAGAGATAAAGGGGGGAGCTTTCTGGGGCCCAGACAACTGGGGGATCATGGAGATGGCAAGAGTGGGCAAAAGGTGGCAAAAATGGGTTAAAGGTGATGAAAAAACACGGCAAAATTGGGCAAAAATTTGGTTAAAAAAAGTCAGAAATAGGTGAAAATTGGTAAAAAAGTGGCCAACCAATGGGTTGGCAAAACTTGTTGAAAGTGTCAAAATAGTTGCAAAAATGGGTTATAACTGGCCTAAAATGATTAACCGTGTCAAAAGGTGGTAAAAACAGGATGAAAGTGATAAGAATAAAGATCAAAAGTGGGCAAAAAGTGGCAAAAGGTGGCAAAATAGATCACAAGTGGCAGAAAAATGGCAGTAAGGGTTAAAGTTACTACAAGGTGATAAGAAAGTGTTAAAAGTGATGGGAGAAAATGCCAAAAAATGGCCAAACAACAGCAGAATTGTGCGAAAAGTGGCAAAAAGGTAGCAAAAATGGGTTAAATGTGGAAAAAAGATGCAAAAATGGGTCAAAAGTAGCAATAAGAAGTGGGAAAAAAGCAGTCAAAAGAAGTGGCAAAAATGGGTTGAAAAATTGGTTAACTTTTTCAGCTCTTAACGAGGTGACTGTTAGCCACGATGCTAGCACCAATGCTACTGATCCAACACACATACACTGATATTATCAATAAATCCCAACTGGGGAGGTCCCATTATCTGGGGTTTTTACAAGGGCCCAGCCAGATCTGTGGGCAGGCCTGGTTACAGTTCTTGCCATAAAGTTGAAGTAATAACATAGTATATTGTACAAATTCCCACGGCACACCTAGACTTGCCTTAAGAAACACTAGTGTGCCTTGGCACACCATTTGAGATGCACTGAATTACTAAATTAACCTGACACGCCAGATGGATTTGTTTCACACATCCATCTAGAAAAGCTTCAGTAGGAAACGTTTGAGAAAAGGCAGAGGCTTTGAAAAAAACTCAATGTGATTGGGTTCTGTCACATCTCTACGGGCCAATCAGAGCAACAAAACAGTGACGTAGCTGCTATCAAGCGGTGCGTGCGCAGCTACTGAGGAATAATGCAAAACATGGCAACTATAGACATGTAAGTACTCGAGTTTTGTCGTTTTTGAAAAGAAAACAACTCACTGCTGTTCTTTGTTCTTCGTTTAATGACGAAATGTTGTCAAGTTCTGATAAAACTGGCTCTTTAGCAGTATCCACACTAATCTCTTCCTCCATAACTGCACCAGCTCTTGCTGCTGCTTGTTTACGTCACGACTCTGCTGCTCCTGAAGTACTGCCCCACGTTGCTAATTGGTCCTGTGACTTTCTAACCGGGCCCATACCTTTCAGATGGATTCGCCAGTGAGAACCAAGGAAAAGGGCATATCCATCTGCTTTGCAAGGTTATTACTGGATACATACATGTTTAAATCAGATGTAAGATTTAAATTCTTGCCACAGCCTTCATCACTTTCCATTGTTCAAAGAAGTACATGTAAGCACAGTCACACACTGTTGAAATGAATTACAGAGCCAGGGGCGCTTCAAGGATCTGTGGGCTCCATGAAATACTTTGGGCCTAACTGCAACAGCCCAAATCAGCTCTGCACACTTAGTAGAACCGCATCATTATTAATTCTCCGAGATGGACATTGTTGTATTCAATAAGAGGTGACACAAGTTATAAAAATGAAACAACTTTTAAACCATAAATCTTAGCCTTACTTTTGTTGTGCCATTCCAATGACGCTATCCATGCCTTTGAATTCCTTATGGAAGCTTTTCTAGCAAGCCAAGATATTGAGTGATTTTCTGGGGTCTTAACAGATTAAATCCACACCAGTTATTAAAACACTGAACATCTTTTTATCCATTGTTAATCCATTTTGATGTTGCTAGCAGCTAATGTTTACTGCCATGTTATATATCCCAGAATGCTTTCTAGACTGTGAAAAACAATGGCTGGCTGTTTCTGTCATCACCACTTGATATGTCAAACTGTGTCTGTCTTTTAACTTAGATCATTGTAGAAATGGCCTGAATAGTTCATAATGGAGAGAAATAGAGACAGAGAGGCTTTGATGTGGCCCTTTGTGTCTCTGCAGAAAGCGACTCATTTGAGTAATGGCATAAATAGCGCCAATACAAAGAAATGCAAGGACTTTTTTATAAATATATGAATTTTTAAAATATTTTTCATCACAAAGTGATTGTTTTTTCCCTTTTTGCTCCCCAAGAGATGGAAAAAACAAGTTCGTGCAAAAAAAAACAAAAAAACTTATTAATAAATTATGAAAAGTAAGTTCAGATACAGTTCATTGGCTGTGCTACACTTTTCCACTGCTACTGTCTGGGCTCAGACTGTGCTCCGGGACTCCTAAGCTGCAGCACTGCTCAAGCTTATGTTAACTAACAACAATGAAAGCCAGTTGGGCTTTGTTCATTGTGGACAGTTCATAGGGCCCAATGAAATCTGTTTTACTTTTTGCCAAATTCCGTTTTTTCTGTTTTAATTTTTTGGAATTCCGTTTTTTAACCTTTTCACTAATTTTACCATAAAAAGGAGTGTCTTGTTTACTTGTTAATGTAAATGAATAAAATGTTTAATAATTAAATAAAGATAACCTTAAATTTATTGAAAAAGGGTCACAGTTGGCCCAGGAGCTGTTGTTGGGATAACCCTGATAAAAAATAATTAAAACCAGGGTAACAGTCCGTTATTTCCAACATTTTAAGACAAATCCACGTGTATAATCACATCCTAACTGATGTTTATAATGGAAATGAAGAAATCCTTCTGTTTTCTCAAACAGAGAGTGACAGTAACTTAAGAAAGTAACATTAAAGTTAAATGGTTAAAAGTAAACCTGTAACCTAAACTTTTCTTTACTCTCTCAACATGTATCAGTCCATGCAGTTTGATGTTGCATTGTTCTGCTCCTGACTGTAAGAGCTGTGTGCCTCAAGCAGACACACCTCCCTCTCTGGTGTGGTGAGGTAAAATAACTCGAAGCACGTATGAGTTTTCTTGTAGGTGCAACATTATGTCGCCCTGTACTGCCCTGTGTTGAGCTATGTGATGTTTGATGGTGTTTCGTGCAGCTGCTTTGACATGCTGTTATTGTTTAGGAGGGGGCTGGTTGAGTGTTTGTGAAGTGAGGCACAAGTTGTGCCCCGCTTTAGTGATTCCCCAGATATTTGTTCCATTTTCTAAAAAACACAGCATTTCAGTGAAATTCACAAAATTTCCACGATTTCCACGTTAAATAGTAGATTCCATTTTTTGACCAATTCAGTGATTCCTTCCCTGATTCCGTTAATGCGGAAATCAAAGGGCCCTAAATTCAGAAACATTTCAGAACAACTTAGAAGCAAATTTTAAGGGGAAAAAGTGTTGATACAGATTACATTATGTTAGCAGGTATGCTTTTCTTGCTGAAAGAGTGACAGTGACTGGTTTGACTGGTTAAATGTTGGTTTTGACAGTCAGCTGCACTCGTCTTTTTCTTTTCAGCTTTTCATGTACAAAAATTGCTGGCAATCTCCTGCATGCTATCTAAATTGCTTGAAAGAGTTTGATTGTTTTGCGATTTAATTTAATTGTTTGCGATGAATTCTTTAAGATCCTGTTGCCAGCTGGATGAGTCTTCCTCACACTGAAGTCTGAGAGAGGAGCTGCAGCCAATTTTGCTCATTGTTCTTCTGATTGTGTGGTGATACAAGGTTTTTATTTATAGCTGTGGCTGCATACTGAGCTCTTTTCATAGACACTCAAACCAACAGAACATACAGCCAATAAAAACAAACATGCACAACAGAAAGGAACAGCTTTTCCTTTCTTTGTTTGAAAATTGGGATCCTGGGTGTAAATAGTAGCTTTGTTTTCATGGAGCACAAATAATCACACCAAAAACCTGATCAGAGTAAAAATGATTCATGTTAACACATTACCCTTACAGGGATTCTCTGAGGATCATGGCATTTGTTTACCCGGTCTAAATGTGTTTTGTGACCGACAATCATGTTCCTCAGGGGTCATGTGGGGAAGTCTCAGGACTCTGTGTCATCAGGTCCCTGTATGACCATAATGAGAGCTGTGCATAAGTCAGACACATTCCTGGTGTGTTAGCCTCCAGGTCTAGGTCACTGATTCAGTTTGTGATTTTCATGTAAAGGATCAAAAGACCCTCTAGGTAGGAGGGTTTCCAGATTGGAGACTTAAGAATTTCATCACTGCTTTTGCAGATGATGTTGGTTTCTTCAGGCACTATCATACCTTTAAGAGATATTCTCCCTGTTGAAAATGAAGCTCCCAGAATACTGGTTTGCTTGTGGTACCTTCAATGTCTTAATGTAGTATGGGAGGTAGAGCCTTTGGTGATCATGGTAAATGGACATGACCTAGTATCACACTTTACTAGTTGGGTTTAGGGGGCAGACATCCTCTCTACCTCTAAGTGTAGGCTTGAACTAAAGTGTGCAGTTAGGGTTGGGTCAGGCATGGATTACTCCCTTTTATGCTGCTATAGGCTTAGATTACTTGGTGACCTGGCACTCTTGGCCCCTGTTTTTTCTTGTCTCTCTTTCTCTTTATGCATTCATATCATACTACTGCATGTCACTTCACTATCGGTGGATCTTTATGTTTAAATTACTAACCAAATACATCCTTGGAGCTATCTAGGGTCTTGTTCATAGTAAGGGTTAAGTGGATTTTAGGTTGATAGATGGATTGGTATGGCATCAGCAGTAATCTGGGCATTGTGCTGGACAGTTGTGGTGAGAAGGGGCTGAATCTGAAGGCACAGCCTTTGTTTTATAAGTTGGTCTATGTTCCTGCCTTCTGATGGTCCTGAGCTGTGTGTGGTTAAAGCAGTGCTTATCAAAGTGTGGGGCGAGCCCCACTGGTGGGGAATGGAGACATAACAGGTGGGGCACGACACACGGGAAGAAATATTCAATTTAATGCGCCTTTCTTTCTTGACAGTAAAGATCATTCACTCGAAACAAAACACCCACACACAATAGCCTACATGTAGCTGAAATTATAAGAACAATGAATTATTAAACAGCATTTGATAGGCAACCGGAAGAAAAATCTAACCTGGAATGAAAGTGCAAAACTAATGATTGATGTTGGCATGTTAATTGCAGCAGAACAAAGCAAACTTTCATAAAACTCGGCAGCAGGCTATTCTGAACAATATGGGTAGATTTGTGACACTGACCACCAAAGTTGGCGAGCCAGCGGCATCACACACACACAAGACAGACGGGCCAAGTCAACCAAAAAGCCAACCAAAAAGAAAATATGACAAGAGTTATCTAGGTTTTGGATTCACGGTAACAGTGGTGGGGCAGAGGAGAGACCCGTGTGTGTTTACCCACGCTGATGAAATCGGCAGGGCCGATGAAATCGACAGGGTTATGTAAAGGGTTCTGAATCTTTCTATCTTTCTTTCTTTGTTTGTATGTGTACAAGATAACTTGACAACGGAAAGTCGGATCTTCACCAAACTTTCAGGGAATGTTGGGATAGTGACAGGGAAGAATGGATTAGATTTGGTGATGATCCGCACACCTGTTCGTTTTTTTCTTGGACGTCGAATTTTGAACACCATAGTAATCAATGGGAGTGTGACTTCCTTGGTGGTGCTGCTTCGGCATGGGTCTGCCGCCTCAGATGGCCATTCTAGTCTGTTTCTTAAACCGTTAGCAGCAGACAGCATGAGGCCCAACAAATTGAGGAGACACCTGGAGACAACACAACCCAGTCACGTCACCAAACCACTGGATTTCTTTAAAAGGAAACTCACTGAGTATCGACAGCAGGAACAACGCATGGTAAAGGCTACACCAGTTACCTGTCAGTTACAAATGGCCTCCTACATTACTTGGTGTTAGTTCAATAAATTTAAAAATGTGTAATTTGTCTGAATTTTTGTTGGGGCGATCAGGGCAGGTAGGGCTTGAAAATTCCCCCTTGTTTGAAGTGGGGAATGACCAAAAAAGTTTGAGAAGCACTGGGGCTAAAGTGATAATCCTCCGTAGGGTGGCCAGTCTTAGACATCAGGACAGGGTGAGGAGCTCAGAGTGGGGCTGGTGCTCCTTTGCGTCCAAAGGAGTCAGTTGAGATGGTTTGTGCACCTGGTGACGCTGCCTCCAGGTCGCCTCCTTTGGAAGTCCTCCGGGCACTTCTAATTGGGAGGAGACTCCGGGGCAGACTCACAGCTTGCTGGAGGGATTATATAACCCCTATTAGCCTGGGAATGCCTCAGGAGCTGGAAAACATAACTGAGGAGGGAGATATCTGAGAGGGATGCTGACTTACTTAGTCAGCTGCCTGCCTGCTTCCAGCTCTTTGAGGCTGACTTGGTCCTGGTTTGTTAAGCAGTCTGCTACGATCACCAGGATGTCCCTGGTGGACACCAACTAACGTTTTGTGGAGCTCCTGTCCATCTGTCTCTACAGTTTCATGGTTTCTCAAAGTAGGGGTGACTCCACGTAGTTGATTGTTTGAAAGATCCTCAGTCAATTACCAGTTTAGTTGAACGCCTGCTTATGAAATAAGAATAATTCCCTTTCAGCTACACGTGGGTGTAAAATGTCTAATTTTAAATAGATCCTGTTTTCTCCAAATAAATCATGACTCATAGCCTATATTTGTATAAATATCAACTTATTAATATTCATTAATGCAATTCTGGAAATAAATCATGTACTTTCAGTTATTCTGAGTGTGTGCTGCTGAATAAACCCCAGTGGTTTTAGGTTGGCTCTCCAGTTTTGCTATGCTGTCAGTAGCAGGATATCAACGTTCAGTTTCTTATGCGGTGCACATCATTATTCCCTCACATCCACCTGTAGATCAGCTGTTGTGATAATTTAATAATGAAAAAAACATTTCAGAACAAGAGTTATGTCATTTAGGTAATTTTATTACATGTAAAGCTCAAGAATATTGAAAACCGATCAGTCTCAGATCAATGGCAGGTTGGGAGAAGCACTGTTTATTAAGAGAGAAGTGTTTGGATAGTATCTGAAATATTATCAAATTAAGAATAAAAAAACACATTTACCCAATCAGGTCCCCCAGGTCAACTCTTTAGTGACCCTTTACATAGACTACCTATGCTGAAAGATGATTTTTGATAAAAGATAAAAATAATAAAATAAAATAAAATTAGTTAAGAACATTGTATTTGTATGATCCTTGGTCACATTTATTTCCCAGTCAGACCTCATGTTGGACCCCATAACAGCTACCTGTGCTCTAGGCCAGTGGTTCCCAAACTGGGGGTTGGGACGCCCGGGGGGGGGGGGGGGGGTCACGCTACAGTAAAGGGGGTTCCATAAAAAAAAGAAATTTCATTTGATTGGAAATCATACATTTTTTTAATCTATAATTTAAATGATATGTTGTTAAATTAGTTCAAATTAAAACCAAAACATTGTTGTTAAGTAATATTTTTGCTTAATGCAAATAAAATTTATAAAAACTACCTAAAATGTAAGTTTTGTACATGATGCTTTGTACGATAATGTGCACTTTTTCCCCCTTAAGGGAAGATGGGGGTCCACGATCTCTGACACTGTTTTTACGGGGGTCACAGGCTGAAAAGTTTGGGACACCCTGCTCTAGGGTACAGCTAATATGTACCCTATGGGTCCTAATCAAAGAAACAAACAAACTGACACATGCACTGCTTTACATTTTGCCATCTGTAGACATGTACTTTAGAGCACATAAACCAATAACCAGACTAAAATGTCTCTTCTACTTTTAAAAATAAAAAGCACATGCAAAAAAACAGTTTTAGTACAAATGGAAAGCGAATTTGTGTTTGAATCTGTTCGCGCAAGGCCCTGTGCTTACTCTGCAATGAGTGCATATTGATGTGCAACTTGAGAAAGTATTTCAAGACAACTCATGCTAACTTTGACAACACTTGGCTCTGATTATTGCTGATAGAAGATTTTGGGGCAGACCTCATGTTATGAGCAAAGATATGGCATCCTTTTTGGGCTTGTACAGAACAAGAGAGCTACCTCAGCATCACTACTGGTGGCATGGATTTTAGGCAAAAAGAAAAAGCCATTTACAACTGCAGAGACCGTTAAGGTGTGTACTCTTGTGTCAGTTGAGGAGGTTGTTACATATGACAAAATCCAAAACAGTTTGTTTTATTGATGCTTAAAGCTATAAGAATATAGCACATACTTTTAAGCCCTTCATGTGGAGTCCTTATTCAGGAACTGGCCCCCCTTCCAAACTGGACTAGATTATCTGATAACCAGATCATCTCAGTCTCAAAGTTTTATTTAACATTTTAAAAGCAAAAATTAAAAAATATTTGAATCAGTCAACACATAGTTCTTCAAAAGAAACCATACCATTTCATTTAAAGCAACATAATGTCACTTTTCCTCTTCAATGCAGAAGAGTCAAAGTGGATCTAACAGGGAAATTTTAACAGGAAGAATGGCATCTCAGTGATGTGTGACAAAATATGAGAAGGAAAAAGAAAGAGCTGGATGAAGCTAAGAAGAAGAAAAGAGTGACCGAGCATGAAGCCAGACAAAAGCAAAAAGTCCACATGCCTGCATATATTATTAAAAACAGACGTGACATAGCTTCAGACTGAATCATTATCAATGTCTCTATTGTCTCATTTTTAGCTGCTTTACCGGGTGCAGAATATCATGTAACTTAATGTCTGAGGTTGAGATATAGATTACTTAATCTTATGCTAAAAATATTCCCCTTTCCTTGTTCATCTTGAAGTTTGCCTTTTTTAAAGTTAAGAACCTCTAAATTTATCTTAACTATCATAAACTAAATTATCCACTCCAATCCAGTCACTAAGCCATGAATTATAGACATCATGGAAAGAGCTAAACACACTCGTGATCTGCCAGTACCACAAGGAAGGCAGCTGTGTGCTTTACCACAGTGTATTTCCACTCAGAGACTTACTGCGGGCACCAAAGCACGACAAACCGAATTCCTTCACACTGTTGCTTTGAACAGGTGCCTACATATTCAGTGTTGAAAGGACCGTAGACACAGAGATGATGAGAAACCTGGAAACTGTATTAATGAAGCAAACCAGGTCATAAATAAGCAGGATTCTTCTGTTGAAGATATGAAAACAACTTTTATCAAACATTGGTTTTGATCGGAACCACAGCAAAGATCAGAACCAGGTTACTGATGAGTGTGTTAACACCTTGATGAGTTAAACATGTCTTCAACATGGAAAGTATGGGTGTTAAGGGCGCAGCAGTGCCCCCTAAAACAAGGCACAATAAAAAAAAAAACAAAACAAAACAAAAAAAACATCAGCTTATAAAAACATTTGAACTTATGTTTCTCCTGTTTTTGTACTATTGTAGTGAGCAGGCAACTGTGATTGCTTTTATTGTCATTTAACTTTAGTCTGCTATGGCTTTTCTTTTAATACTTCCCTGCAAAGTGATAACACACAGCTGGTAGGAGCTTCCCTATCATCTGGTAACCCTGTCAAGACCCTAGATTTTGGAGTTCATTTGAGGATTCTGTAAATAATTTTAGAACAGTCTCTGATGGTGTGAGCCAAATGCAGCAGGATTACTACTCAAGATGGGCCCATGTAATTTTATTTTTGCCTTTATTTGAAACAGGTGCCAATGAAGCACTGGAATGTCAGCACCTGGGGGTACCAGAAGCTCAAAAAAAGAGTCAAAGTCACAACAAAATAAGTTGTTTAGAACAGGCAAAGAAGATCTGTCAAATTTTTCATGGTTGTAACCCCACTCAGCTCTGCTGCTCATCCCACAAATGCATGTTCCTTACAAATGTGGAACCATTTAAATGGGAAATACACAGGCTTTTAATGGCATACAATTTATTGCCAAGCATTGTTACAACAATGAAACAATCTACCAAACACAAATTTAGTTATGGACAGGGTTAAGATGTACTGCCTGCCGTTATACAAAGATTACCAGTGAAGATGAGCTCGCATGTAGCAGTTTTACCAGAACTGGACATCATTTCTTTATTAGAGGAAGAGAAAAGAACAGCACTGAAAGCTTTGCTTGGCAGGAAAAGATGGTTTTGGTCTTCTTCTTCAGCTTTGATATGAGTTTGATTCACCAATTATAGTTAGCAATGATGGCGGCTGCTGTGTCAACTTCACTCTCCAGACCTGTCCATGCCCACTGTGTCATGTGTTTTGTCACTCTGATTGGCCTGTGATGAGACAGACAGGACGTTTCTGAGATTTTTTCAGAGGTTCTGCCCTTCCCGAACACAAACTATAGGAGGTTGCCCAGATGGATGTGAGACATATTCCATTCAATGGAAATGTGAGGCAGCCTATCTGGCGTGTCAGGTTGATAAAATCATGCTCATTTTAGAGACAATTTCTGCTGATCAGTGTTTGTTGTGGAGACTGGACCGAGTTTGTGTTTCCCTCCGAGTGTGTGTAAATGGAAAAATCATTCCATCAAATTTGATACATTGTTTCAGCCAGAGGCAGCTCAAGTTCCTGGAAGACTTGTGACAGTGAAAGGTTACCGAATGCTCATTTCCTCTGTTCTGCCAAGTCTGCAGACTGAGCTGCTGTCAAATCTCTGCATCCACTGGAACAGACTCACTTCACTGTGCTATGCCCACTACCCAATGCTTTTAATGGATTCATTTCAGGGCTTGGATCATGTTTGTTATAAACAAAAACTCCCTGATTCCTAGACAACACAAACTTCACCAGATCAGGTTTTATTGAAGATGATGTATTTAAAAGTCTGTCTTTGTGTGCCACCTACAGGTACCTGGGGAGAAGGCTGTGCACCAGACGTCCACTTATGGCAGTTGTTATCATCCTTATTGTCTGCATCGTCATTCAGACCTTTATCACCCACCGGACTGGGTAAACACAGACACACACAGTCACACATTTTGTATCCTACTTATGGTTTGAAATTGGGAGAATATGGTCATGGAAAGTCTGTTACTCTGTCCTAAATGAACACTGAAATATGTCTTTGTCATCACCATAAGGAGTACATTGTTCAAATAATAAGGAAAGTAAGACTGATGTAAATATTTTAGTGTTTTAAATTTTACATCCTACTGATCTTCTGTTTCATGACTTCTTCCAGGCATGACAGAGTAAATGGACTTCAACACCACTATCTGACCAAACAAAAGCTGTTTAATTCTCTAAGGACCCTCATAGAAAGGCCCAGCCCCAAGGCTTTACTAGCACGAAAGCCAGACCTAAAGTCACAACAAAAAAACAGAACTGCCTATCTTCATAATGAAAAGCCACTGGATCTCACTCTGTCAGATGAAACGGTCCTCCCTCACACTGACCCTATGATTGAGGGAATGAAAGTGTCTCCAGGAGAAACAGAATCTATAAACAAGCCGAGCCCCAAACTTTCACATTACTTTGTTCCCCAAAGTACATGGATGAGTTTATTTGCAGAGACAAACCAAAGGATCACTCCATCTAGTCCAACGTGGGCCTACAGTGAGACAACCTGCCAGCCCAAGTCTCACATCGTGTTCCTAAAGACTCATAAAACAGCGAGCAGCACCATCTTAAACATCCTGTATCGCTACGGTGAAAGCAGGAACTTGACCTTCGCCCTCCCTGTGAAAAAACACATGCAGCTCTTTTACCCGAACTACTTCGCCAAACACTTTGTGGAAGGTGTCATGAGCCACAGGGTGGAGGAGTTTCACATCATGTGCAACCACATGAGGTTCAGAAAGTCTGAGGTGAGCTTCAGCTGAGCTTCCTCTCTCAGGTTGGGTGGGGGGTGCAGTCAGAGGTCACGCAAGTACTAGCTGAATTAATATGATAATGTGATGAAAAACAGTTCATTCTAACTATTTCTTTTACACACATGCACACGACACTGCCACTGCAGCAGGAGTAATTTTCAGTTCAGAGATCTAACATCAGCCACAGCTGGAAGTCAGCTGCTAAGTAGCAGGATTCATGCATTTATTTAGGTGTGCAGTGTGGCTCTAATTTAATGTTTGAATTACATAAGATTTACAGGTTAACATGAAAATGGGAATAGTCAGCTGTTGTCAGATGTAAGTCCTGGGTTAGATATGACACCATCTTAAACTCACTTGGTCTGGTTCTCTGTTAACTCTTAAATTATAGGACAGGTAATAAAAAAGTCCCTTCAAGGGTAATACAGCAGAACTTAACAGGTCTGTTATGTTGTTTTGGTTGTCTGAATTGTGAGCTAATGTCTCGATAGATTTTAGGATCCATGTAAAGGGGAAATGTTAAATGGTAGATAACCTCAGTTCTGTACAGATGTATGACAGTATAACATTATTATAACAGCACTCTGAGTTTCAGGAGAAATTTAAACATTGAATAGATCTTTGTGCCCTCTGTGGGCACTACAATGTATCACATAATTGCTTTTTTCTCCAGTTCCTGTGAAGGTATTCTCTTTACTGAAACATTTCACTCTGCTTAATTTATTGCAGAATTCACAACTCTTTGTGGATTTTTTCTAGACATTGTGTTCATCACCAGTGACAGGCAGGTATAGAAATAATCATTCTTAACACTAAGCTCTTTTATTTTTCAGGTCTGTTTCATAACCAGCTTAAATAAATATCCTCACTGTAGGTTTAAGAATAAATAAACAAATGTTATTCTTTTGATGAGATGACACATCTAGAGAAAAGTTACCCACCTCCTCTGAAATATTTCTCCCTCTGTGTCGTGCCCCAGGTGGCCAAAGTCATGCCTGAGGATACTTTCTACTTCTCTATCCTGAGGCACCCTGTGGCCATGATGGAGTCCATCTATACCTACTACAAGAACGCTGCAATTTTCCGCAAGAGTGTCAGCCTGGACAACTTACTGGACAGCTGCTTGACAAGCTACAAGCCTACGTTGTCAAAACACAACTTCGCTCACAACGCCCTGGCTTTCGACTTTGGCCTCAACAACAATGTTGCACCCAATGCTGACGACCTGGAGGAGAGAGCAAGCGTGGCTATTGCAGCCATTGAAAATGACTTCCATCTCATCCTCATATCTGAATACTTCGATGAATCCTTGATTTTGCTAAAACACGCCCTCTGCTGGTCCCTGGAAGACGTGCTTTCCTTTAGGCTCAACAGTCGCTCTGACAAATCTCGACAACCACTTTTACCAAACACTGCAGAGAAAATTAAGAACTGGAACGCCCTGGACTGGAAGATCTACTTGCACTTTAACGCCACCTTCTGGGACAAAGTGGAGAGGCTAGTTGGGGAAGAGCAGATGAAAAAGGAAGTAAATGCTCTCAGAGAGCTACGGGCCAAGCTTGCAAAGATCTGCCTGAAAGATGGTGGGGCCGTTGACCCATCTCAGCTCAGTGATCGTAAGCTGAAGCCATATCAGAGCGGGAAAGCTGTTATTCAAGGCTACAATCTAAACCCACTCACAGACAACCAAACCAAACAGAAATGCCTGAGACTCATAACTCCAGAACTGCAGTATACAAAACTCCTGTACAGTAAGCAGTTTCCAGATTTACATTATTAAAGACAATCAGTCGACTGTGTCATTCTGGTGTAGTAAGGCCCGTCACACACACATCATAGGGTGATCAATCTATTATCTCAAGAATAAAAAATCTCTAAAAGTGCTTGTATGAGACACAAGGTCACAAAAAAATGAAGACCTATGCTCATGCTGGAGTTGAGGTCACGTTCTTTAAATATGAAATTAAAGCAGAACAAGAGACTAGTGGTGTAACAGCTAACAGAGGTAACGGCTCAGTTCGTACCTCAGTTTTTGAGTCAAAGTTCAGTTCATGTTTGATTCAACAGGAAAAAAGGGTCCTCATGCAAACTTTTAGTTATTTCTAATCTATTTTGAAGACAAGCACTACTGGTGTTGTTTGGATCTACCGCAATTTCCGGACTATAAAGCGCACCTGAATATAAGCCGCACCAGCTAAATTTAGGGAAAAACCAAATGTGTACATATACAAGCCGCACTGGACTATAAGCCGCAGGTGGAACGGTGGCACGGTGGAAACACCTCGGCCGTCTGCTCTCTGTGTGTTCAGCCAATCTTCAAGAAAGTCTTCAAGTTTGGGCCATCTGCTTTTATTACCTCTGAAAGCTTTTGTCGTCTTTTTGCATTGAGCCAGTTCTTCACGCTGGCGTCTCCAACGTCTCACCATTGATTCACTGATGCCAAGGGTACGTCTAGGACAACTTACTGAAAACTTCCTTTGCGCAAACTGTCTCGCTCTCGTAATGTCTGTCTTGCTCTCGTTCTGTCTCTCGTACTGCATTTGGTTCCACTTTTGCTTTCGTTGATCGCGCGAACTGCCTGTCTCACTCTTTTCCGGCCTCCAGCATTTCCTGCTGGAGCCCGCCTCTTAACGGTGGGGGACGTGGACCGGCCATAGAGCCCATAGAGTTTAAAGGTGGAGGACGGTAAACTGTAAAATCCATAGATTTAGAAGGTCCCCTAGTGGCCGTTAGCTGTAACTAATCTATGTAAAAATCCATAGATTAGCCACATCGCTGTATAGGCCGCAGGGTTCAAAGCATGGGAAAAAAGTATCGCCTTATAGTCCGGAAATTACAGTACCTGTGATAGTTGGTGTTGCCTGTGGTTTATGAGACATTACACCAAAAAGAGGAAAAAGAAACAAACATAAAAGACGTGCCTTCAGGAGCAGTATAATAATGATTTATAAAGCATGTGCAGAGATTATTCCAGCCCATTTTCCCAATCCCATTTAAAGCCACTATTTGTTCAGTTCTTTATAGCCTCTGTCTCACTCTGGGTTTAAACCAGACTGCATGTCTGTTGGGGGGGGGTCATGTAAAACATTCATACCGTCCTCTTGTAGCAGGTGGAGTACATGTCCTGTATCTGCAAACATATTAAGCCGCTCATACAGCCACACAAGAGGTAAAGTGAAACATTTAGGGCTTTCCTGGAGGAGGATCAGAATCAGAAAATGATTGGCATGATGGGAGCATCAGAACTACACTCTTGTATTTGATTGTCTTGTCATTTGATTATTCCTTCAGCATTGTGCTCTCCCACTCTGGTCACATTTATTTGCCACTGAGGGACTTCAAAACATCAGATCATTCTACTTAAACATTATCCCAGTTTTCATTAAGGAAGGTTTGACAGACACTGTGGTCATTATTAATGGGAATTGTGTTTTAACTGATGGTTCATCCTGTGAACTTTCATTTACTTAAGCTGGAAAGTTGTAAATAGCTTTTCTATGGAAAGAGCAACATTTGTTCTGATGGTGTCACCAAACAATAAGCTGTATTTAAACTTCATTTTTTTCTGTTTTGTTAATTTATGCCTAAATAAAATGTAAAGAATTAACCTGAAGCTTGTTTACTGAGCCATTTAGCACTGAAATAAAGTACAGAATTTTCCTTAAAGGTGAAGTACTCAAAAAAAGTAACAATTTTGTGTGTGAAAGTATGATGATGCTTGTAAACAGGTACCAGAAGGAGAAATAATGAATAGTCTGAAACCATCAATGTTTTATGATAAGGACTGTTGGTGGAAGCACAGTGGATTTCTCTCTGACCAGGGCGGTCCTGATTACAGAAGTATAGTTTCACAGTTTATAGGAGACATCCTGACACATAAAAAGCAATGGCTAAGCTAACTTTGGAGTCTGTCGGTTTCACTATGTCCTGTTAAGAGAGTATCGATGTAGGAGGACTGTCAATAGATGTGTCTAACAGCAGCATTCTTTAGCACGGTCTGAGGAAGTGAAGAATGACCACTGGTCATGTCTATTTTGGTTTCTGTGAAGCTCAGCATAGTTATGCATGATAGGAGGCATTGAGGATCCATAGATACGTGATAAACTAAATTCTAACAATATGGTACAAGTATCTGAAAAATGTATTTATCTACAGCAACAGAGTAGTCTAAATTCATTCAGCAATATCCGCTTACAGAAAAGAAATGTAGAAGATGAAACCAGTGAGAAATCATGAATATGAATGTGTTTCCTTGTGTTTGGGTGTCTTGTGCATAAACTGTGTAAGTGCTGCATTAACACGGCTGAAGTCTGCCCCCCTGTGGTAGCTGTTAACCTTATCATTGACACAGCGAGGAGTCCCAGGTGAGTGCTTTTTGTTCAAAAGTAGTAATATTCAATACAACCAGATTGCAGTGTCCACCTCTATCAGAAATATAATGGTCATATGATTTGGCTCCAAAATAGCTCTTTCATTAGTTCAGTAACATTTGGCAAAATGTTGACCTAAAACTGTCCTTTACATGTACACATACATGTCAATAATTTAATTATATTAAACCTTATCATCCCCAGAGTGTTGTAATTTACAGTATTTTGGGTAAAAGATTAAAATAGTTTTGGATTTTTCATGAGATTTTTATTCTAGTTAGTTTTTACTTTCTGGTTGTGATTTCAGCATAGCTTTATTAGTTTTTAATGCTGGTTTGTTAGTTTAGTTTAGCATTTAATTTTTAATACTTTGTTTTTGTTTATTTTTTTATTTTGGCTCTAGATTGTTTTCCAGCAATAAGGAATACTTCCCAAAGGGGAGACCCAAAAGGGTAAAAAAGGGAAGCATAGACTTTATGAAAAAGGGCTACTCTTCACATTTCATTTTACCTATTCAATTTTGACATCTGAATACACCTTAAGGCCTAACATTTGATTGTGTGAAGTCTTCTTTAACCAAATCAGCCCCTTTTACTCTCCAGGTTTGGTGTCAGTCAGTAGGCTATGATCAAAGACTGAAACTAAGGATATTTGTCCATAATTTTATTTTACTTTAGTTTTTTTTGTAGGCACACAATACTTTTGTAGTTTTTGTATTTTTGTTAAGCTAAGTTTTTATTTAGTTTCAGTTAACTAAAATGATCAATACAATTAAGTTTGAATTATTTAGTAAGTTTTTAATTTACTATAGCCTAATAACCTTGGTTGGGTACAAAAATATGAAAAATGTATAAAGTGATTTGAAAGCACATGACTCTTGACTAAAAGGGACAGATGACAATGATCCTCATAATATTAACTTATATAAACTAGATAATTTAAGCTAATTAGTACTCACCTGCCTTTTGATGGAGAGTATATTGCCTTTCCGTAGCCTACTTTTTTCTTTTTTCTTTTTTCTTTTTTTTAACATATTATTATTATTATTATTATTCAAAACCAGTTAAACTGTCCACACTTCTGTCCTCCATGGCCACCTAACCTAAACTCTGGTTTGGACCATAGCCTGCAAAAATAGAAATAGAAATATTGCCCCTGATGCTGTAAGAGGGTCAGCATTCACTAAAACTTACTAAAACTTGCAGTCAAAGTTAATAACTCTATTTTCAGCGGTTGACAGGTGATGTAAACATGCCTCTAAACATGAGGAGGTGGACAATAAATACATGGTGCCGTAGTGCCAAGTGGTGTTGCCACTGAAGGTTTTTTTTATTTTCCAGTAAACCCTCAAAGCCTCTGCATGGTCATGTGACAGAAAGCTACGAATGGGTGCAGAGCGCACTGAGTAGGGGGAAAGGAAAGGGCTGCTCCCAAAGAACTTAACAACACTTAGTTTAGGTAGGTATTTCCTGTTACGAAACATCACATTTGGACTTTTCAGCATACATTTTTAGTAACTAAACAGCTCCTATTTTAGAGTTAATTTATTGTGCTCCAGTGGAGAACGACAAAAGACCGGCTTGCACAGCTAGACTATTGAATCCACAACTACACTGAAGGAGGAACATCCCAGCAACAGCCTATAGTTGAAAGGAGACAGTCACCAGAGAAAATCTGGTAGAAGAAAGACAACTTCAAATTAGGTGAATTCATACCATTACAGCACATCTGCACTGAATTTGTACTGACAAAAAAAAAAAAAAAATCGAATACTTTAAGGGCTGTCTTGTTTGGGACAGATGTGTTCTCTTAATTTAGCTGTTGTTAGTATTTATGCCCCTGACAAGGCCTCACTTGCACAAAGATGTAGTTACTTTTTTGTCCACTAGATGGAAGCAAAGCTCTTTGTTAGTGTTAACTCACTGCTAACTCAGACCCGAGACCAGAGGAAGTTTTTATTCAGCACCCATCCCCCTCTGGATTGTTTTAAACCCCCTGCAATACATTCTGCAGTTAGGGATGAAGATAGTTAACATTATTGGTTTTGATACAGTTGCTGACATTCCCTAATCATCCAATTCTTTATCAGTACCATTATTGACACATTTTTGATTGATGAGATGACGATGCCTTTTTAGTAGAACTGGTAAACCAAATAGAGCTTGTGTTGAGAAGTTAAACAGATATAATTGCATCTGTTTTATCTATTTTATATTGCTTGAAGAATAAATAGTTGTCTTGTCCTAATAACTGGATTTATTCAAGTTTCTCACCAAGACCTAAATGATCTTTTTCTTGACATTACAGAGTTTATCATGATAATATTTTATTTATGAGTTGGTCTAAACACATCAAAATATAATGCTATGCCACCTTATTTAGTTCACCAACATGCTATTCCAATGCTAGATGTCTGAATTATAGACTGCAGAAAATACAAACAAGGCTGAGCGACATCATTCGGTTACTGAAGGGGACTTCTGAGTCCAATCTTTGGTGCTTGCTATATTGCTATTTCAAACTACCTTGAGATAAACCAAATTGAGTTGGGTCTTAAGCCTCCTGACAAACAGACACATCATCCAGACTTGCAGTTAAATCTGCCATGATCCTAATAATCCATAAATCAATATCCTTATTTAATCCAAAATAGATGTGTTGTAAGATAAATTAACATAGGCTGTGTAGAGGACTTCTGGTGCTTCTGCAGACAGCCTCAAGTCAAGGAACAGCAGTTTCTTGCACTGGCTTTATTTTTCTACCTTGGAGGTTTGCTGCTTTTAGCTGAATGCATCTCACAGCAGTAGCCAGAGCTGACAGATTGTTTTTTTACCTGGAGAATGTCAAAGGCATCTCATTTTGGTTCAATTTGATTCCCAAGCCTTATGTGCTTGGAGCTTGTGTTCCTTCTTGCTAGAATCGATGAATTTGTGCAACAGTGATTTGATTGAAATGATTTGATATGAGATATAATGTAGCATTTTATGACCCATGAAACTCAACAGTAGTATTCATAAGCACATTGATCAGCGAACAGAGCACAAAGCCTAGGAGAAACTGTTTTTAGTAGGACTTTAAAGAGCCTCTTGCAGCTTGAGAGCCATGTGCTGAGTATCTCAGCTCTTAACTGACACAACAACCAGACTACTACTGCCTACATAGCCGTTTACGAGAATACCTCTCTGTTTAATGTTTTATTCAAATTCAAAAATACAGTATGTTCATCAGACTACACAGAGACATTTAGTCACCTGTAAGCAGGGTGAGGTTTCAAACTGTAATATGAATGTTTGCTGGTATTAACCTTAGCTGATTCAGTGACTCTGTTGCACGTGAGAAATGTTATGGAAAATGCTGTTTTAAGCTTCTTAAAATTTAGCACAAAGCATCTGTTCAGACAGACCATATAAATGAGATCAGCTGATCTCACACAAGTCCTCATCAGCTGATGTACTTGATTGGCTAATCACACTCATGCTGCCTTTTAAAGCTGTTCTAGCCCGCTACTCTTTGATGCTTCCTCTACAACCATCCTCCACCCCAGCTGCTCCCTCATTATGCTTCTGACTTAATCACTGTCTTTCTGTTGTCACTGATGACTTCTCTGCTCTGGGTTTTTGCTGCTTCCCTCCCTGCCTCAGCCTTTCCTTGTAGGCTCAGGAAAAGCAGGAGCATGTGGTGTTCCTGCTTGATGCTTTCCACAAAGTCCCGCAGAGGGGCAGGGGGAACCCGGAACAGCCACACTGCCAAATATAAATAATGGCAAAAGTACAAACTAATATCTGCTTATAAAGAAATGAAGCCTAGAGTTAGTTTAGGGCAGGATAGTCACCTAGCTGTTATCAGCTGACGGAGAGCTGGTCCAAATTATCGCCTTCCAGCTTGCATGCAAACCTCTTTCTCTCAACACAGTGGTGTATTTAAATATGACGTACTTTTCATTAATCCATGCTTGCATTAATGCTGATGCACCATGCTGCTGCTTGCAAAGCTCAACCTCCTCCACCCCAGCTTCCTCCATTATAGCATAAAGCTTGTATTCAGATTGATGCTGCTATGGATTAATTGCTTTTGAGATAATTTTATTCTTTTCAATACACATTGTCATAAATATACAGTATCTACCCATATGGAGGTTTCTAGCCGTGCATTCCCTGAGAGTCAAAGCATGCAGCTTGACTAATTCAGGGAGCATCTTTTGAGCAGAGCCTTATCATCCAAGTAAAACTGTATATCCATTTTGCAATAAAATGGTTAAATGTATGATGAGAGTGGGTTGCTCCCTCCAGGTGGGGAGAGTGTCTTGGCCTCAGGTGGAAGAGTTCAAGTACCTTGGGGTCTTGTTCATGGGTGAGGGTAGAATAGACCGCTAGATTGACAGGCAAATGGTGCAGCATCTGTTGTATTGCAGATGTTGTACAGCACCATCATGGTGAAGAGGGAGCTGAGTCGGAATGCAAAGCTCTCAATTTATCAGTCCATCTAAGTCCCAACCCTCCCCCAGGGGCGTAGCTAGGGATTTTGGGCCCCCAGAAAGAATTTTAAACTGGCCCCCCCTTAACTGGCTAGCCAAGCAACAAATGCTGCATCATTTTTTACAAATATATATATATATATATATATATATATATATATATATATGCATTTTAATTAGTGGTGGGACTCGATTAAAAGAATTAATCTAATAAATTTGAGGCTTTGTAATTAATTAATCTAAATTAACTGCATATCAATATTTGACACAAGAAGCAATATTTTTCAATTGAAATGGATTTTGGTATATGACTGAATTGATGAATAGACACATAAATAAGCTTAAACAACAAAATCGTGTTGATTTTCATCACTGAGTGTTAACATAAAGTGCAATATGAATAAGGAATGTTATGATTGCATTGTTTGAAATTTTCTTTCTGCATGGCAGTTCATAATTTGGGTCAGACAACGCTATCTGTAGCTTCTAGCCCCTTATCTTCTACCACCCAGAGTGGTCGACAGTCCACTTCAATCCATTTTGCCAGTGAGTTTGTTAATTTGTCAGTTGTGGACTTACTCATTTTGGCTCTGAACCTGTCATCTTGTCGAGTGTGAATTGGCGACACTGCCTGCTCAAACTAGGAACGTTGTCTGTGCTAGCTGCAGCATGTTTGGCATTGAGGCTAGAAGAGTGCCAGTGATAGGCAAATTCTTTCTTGCACAATTTGCACACAACTGTGCTTTTATCCAGGTGTCATCCGGTAGTTTTTAAAAACTAAATTTTCCACCCACCAAACCCAGCAACAACTTCTCATTGGTTTCCATGGTGTTTCTCCTGTTGTGTCCTGTGCATCAGTATTATGGGTATACCGGAAACTCGTGCACTGAGAAACCTTCCTCGCTGTTTGGAGTACAAAAATAAATTGAGATTAAATGTGTTTTTTTTTTAATCCCATTATTTTTTCTGTAATAAATTAATTAATCTTGATTAATGCCATAAAGTCCCAGCCCTAATTTTAATATATATTTTGAGGCATAATTTCCCCATTTATGAGCAATGTTTTTACTGTGGTTAACCTGAGTTTACTTGTATTATTTCGCAGCACTAGACTACACCATTTGGACATTTTAAGGAGGAGCAGAAGCTCCCCAGTATTTATTTTACTCTATTTGATACAAATTTCAGTCTGTTGACCAATTCATTTTGTCGCTTTTTATTCAATCATGACACTAATTACTAAGAAAAAATAGATAAAAGCACACTTTTCATTGCAGGCTCCTCAAGGGCCCCTCCCTTCTGTGGGCCCGGGTAATCAGTACTCCCCGTGCTATGCCCCTGCCCTCCCCTATGGTGATAAACTCTGGGTAATGACCGAAAAAATAAGATTGAGGGTTCAAGCAGTAAAAATTGGATTCCTCAGGAGGGTGACTGGGCTCAGCCTTAGAGATAGGGTGAAGAGCTTGGACATCCAGAGGGATCCTGAAGTAGAGCCGCTCCTCCTTCACGTGAAAGGAGCCTGTTGAGGTGGTTCAGGCATCTGATTAGAATGCCTCTTGGCTGCTTCCCTGTGGAGTTTTTCTGGGCATGTCCAACTGGAAGAAGAACCCAGGGAAGAACTTGCTGGAGGGATTATATATCTCATCTAGCTTGGGGACGCCTCAGAATCCCCCAGGAGGAGCTGGAAAATGTTGCTGGGGAGAGAAAGATGCCTGGGTTGACTTGCTTAACCTGCTGCCACCGTGAACTGACCCCAAATAAACTGAAGAAAATGGATGGATGACGAGAATTCCTGACTTAAAAATGTTAGTTACCACAAATCACGTGTTTCTTGACAAAGTGGTGCTGACTGAAATGATTTGCAGGCATCTAATACTACATGTCAAGCTTTTTAAACCTTTCTTGTACAAAATGTGCACTACACAGATTACGGTGAGAATTTATTTTAGCACTAGCATCCAGGAAAGGCTGGATAGAACAGATTGTGTGACTTCAGATGAAAAAGGTTGAAATGTTATGGCTGGATGGATGTCCAGTACACTTGGGCTCACCGTGTGGCTTCAACGAAGGAAGGCCTAAATGGAAAGGGAGAGGAAAGTCTGGGCTATGCTACTACAACAAAATGCCTTATTATCCCTGCACGCTGTTTTGTAGTTCTCACCTATTTCTGTAAGAGGTATCAATCAAATTATTCTCTTTCACTGGAGGAGACCAAAGGGACACCCAGGTGGCCCATGTTGCAGCCTGGCTTACACAAAGAACACAAAACTGTGCATCTCACTACTCTTTGCTTTCAAATGTGACTCAACATTCAGAGGTATTTCCTCACATGGTACATTTAAATGCCCTGCAGTTCCCTGGTTGAGCTCAGGCTCTTCTCTTTTTCTTATTTCCTCATTTTTTAGGTCATTGAACACATCCTGAAAAGATGATAAAACACAGTGTTTCAAACCATCTGCAGAAGGCCACAGGAAAGATAACTCAGCTCTGCTCTTGTTTGCTTCCGACTGCTTGTCATAATCTTGCCAACCATGGATATATTCTGAAATACACATCTCTGTGCCCCCCTGGTCGAATTTGTTGAAGACTGGAAAGAGGACACATAAATGTTTAATCGTTAGATCCATCACTTAACCCTGTAAACCCCTAAAACACCTTTAGTCATGAGGGGCCAAGAAATGTAGTCCTACCTTATAAAATCCCATCTGATTTTTATTCCTTCTGATCTGATTCCTCCATTTCAATGAATATAAAACCATAAAAGCTATTAAAATTAAATTTGCAGACTGAACAAAGAAAACCGAGGTTGGCTGCATGTGTTTTAAAGTTGAACAAGGGAAGATAAAGCGCCATTTTCACTGTCATTTTCTCTGCCGGCGAGCGTGTTAGGGTCCTGTGGATAAAGTCAGTCAACGATGACTTTGATGAAGCAGGAAGTGATTGACAGATTGGCTGAGCGTCCAGTTTGCACTGCCAGCCATCCGAAGCCTGTAATCCAGGTATTTGTCCCCTGAGCGCCCACACAGCCATCTGCCTACATACAGATGGGCTTCAGTCACACCACAGACGCTGCTCTGTTTCAGAGCTAAAAGAGAGCAGGATATGAAATTTAGCTTCTGAAGTTTTAAGGACCAGACATGTTTCTGTTGCTGTGCTGTCCCTTAAACGAGAGTGTTCAGGTTTACATTCAGTCAGGTATTTTTTAAAACCATTTAGACATGGTATGCAGCCACCTGACCCTCACCTGCTTATGTTTTCTATATTTTTGTCATATTTAGTATGTAATTCCTCCTATTTTTCTACTTTTTGCTTTTTAGGTTTTCTTCTTGTTGTTGTATTTGTCATTTTCTCTGTTTTTCTCCACTTCACTTTCAGCCCCCTGTGGGAATTCTGCTTGTTTTTCAGTGCTGGACTCTTACTTATTTGATTTTCAATGCCAGACATTCAGCAGCTGAATGAGCCAAAACATGCTGGCCTGTTTTCACGGCTGGATTCACACCTCGCCCACATCAGCCAACGGCACAAACTTCCCTTTTACCTTCATCAGACTGACTGAAGGCAGGTTGGTTTGTTTATAACTCAGATTATTCTTTGAGTCTTTAGTCTAAGATTGAATGTATGAAGCAATGTCTGGAGTCTGGAAGGACTCTTTGTCACCTGTTTTGAAATGTTTTAAAACCAATGCAATTTATCATCAGTGTGAAGCAGAACAGCTTTTTAGACTGAGTTGAAAACCTCTGGGTCGTGTTCACAGTGAGGGTTAAATTGGATCGTGAGATCAACAGATGGATTGGTGCAGCATCAGCAGTATTTCAGGCATTTTGCCAGACCATCAGGTGAAGAGGGAGCTGAACCGAAGACAAAGCTTTGGATTTACCAGAGATCTGTGTTCTAACCTTCACCTATGGTCATGAGCTTTGGGTAATGACTGAAAGAATGAGATCACAGATACAGGCAGCTGAAATGACTTTCCTCAGGCTAAGACTTAGAGATAGGGTGAGGAGGGAGGTTGGAGTAGAATCACTGCTACTTCACAGCTCAAAGAGCCAGCTCAGGCATGTGATTCGGATGCCTCCTGATGGACTCCCTTTGGAGGTCCTCTGGGCATGTCCAACCAGGAGGACCCTAGGGTAGATCATGAGCTTCCTGGGGGGATTATATATCCCTTCTGGCCTGGAGGAACTGAAAAACATCCCTTAGTAGAGGAAAGTCTAGACTATATGCTAAGCCTGCTTCCACACTGCAACTTGACCTTAGATAAGCAAAAGGCAATATATGGATGGAGGGATTATTTTTCTTTAAATGTCAGAATAAAATAATTAAATCCAAACACAAAATCTTTAATCTTTGAAGACACAGAGAGAATATGTAATTTATAATGTCCCCCTCTTTCATAAGACATTAATTAAAAAGCACACAAAAAGATAGAAAATAAAATAGCTGCAGGCCAATAATGCCACTCACTTCCACTGTCAGCTCCTAAGTTTACAGCTCCTGTTATAGATCATTTATTTATTCACCTGTCACATGACAAAAAACAGGAAAAAATGTAACTTCTACATGTTTCTTGAACATACTGGCTCTAATAGTGTTTTTAAACATAGTGGATGGATGGATGGATGGTGGGATTGGGTTGTAAAGTCATGGGCCTTTCTGACGGGATCTTACACACAAAGCTTTGACTTCATCTCTCCACATACCAGGAATTTAAAACAGCATAAATTAAGTCTTCAAGTCTTGTCCCTGTGTTTATGACTGTGGCCCCCACAGGGCTGTTGGCAGAGCACCAGAAAGTCATCTCAGTCTGAACTCAGTCTTCATTTCAGTATGTTTGTCTCGATGTCTGTTGTTTTTGTATCTTGATTAAAAATTCTGATTCAGTCTAAGTTTTGTTGCTCTCAAACTTTAGATAGGGTTGCTGCGAGGCGCTGGTCATGCCATGGATGTTCCAGGGGTGTGCTGCTGCTCTCCAGGCCTGTCACCTGGGGTAAATAGAAAAGCTGTTAAACTTGACCTTGATGAGCAGACGTGTGTCTACATGTGTCAAGCATTACTCTGGCTGCCCTTCTCCCTCTCTCCAGCCCATGACATGTAGGGCCCTGTGATGAATCCTTGGTGTGTTTTTTATTTTTCTCTGAGTTTTTCATCAGTATTGATGACAATCACCCATATCAGTAATTCACTACCTTTTTCCCAGGTGCCTTTAAGACCAACACAAATAAAAGAATGGTACATTTCCGGAAACGTAGAAGACTGCTGACAATTCTTGTGAAATTTCTTTACATTTGCAGGAAAATTCTCAGCTGATATTGCCAAAAGTTCCTGGAAAATGCTGAGAGAAAACTCCCCAAACTAGAGAGAATACTCTCAAAGTCCATCCATCCATTTTCTATACCGCTTATCCTGTTGGGAGTCATGGGAGGGCTGGAGCCTATCCCAGCTGTCATCAGGCGAGAGGCGGGGTACATCCTGGACTGGTCGCCAGCCAATCGCAGAGCTAATATTCTCAAAGTCTACACCAAAGATTTCAGGTAGATTCAAAGTAAAAATTCCTTAAAAAAACAAACTGCAGAAAAAATATGCTTCATAGACTCCTTCACAACCCACTTTTGGGTCCTGACCTAGTTGAGAACCACTGGCCCAGTGGTTAGGTTGTGCCACATGTGCACGTCCAGCCTGGGGCTGTGGCATGGCTCTTCCCCATTCTCTTGCCACTGTTTCCAACTCTATCCACTGAAATATAGGGGAAAAAAAAGCCCCAAAATAAATATTTAAAAGATAAGAAAAGGGGCCAGTGTATATTTTTTCTTAAGGAAAGATAAACAGATGTTCAACAGATATAAAGTACCTGATAAGTGTTTTATCATTAATTTAGTGTGAAAGCCTAATTTTGACAACCTCAGAGTAGAAAAAGCTTTGCACCCTCTCCAGGTCCTGGACCCCAGTTGGGGAACCAATGGCTTATACTATTTTATTTTCTAGTATCCTTGCTTAAAGAGAGTTTAAGGTTTATTTAGACTGGGCATCAACACATTTTTATTATTACCTTTCAAGGCAACAGGACCTGCTAGAGCCTTCATCAGACCCTCAGCAGCTACTCCTCTGACTCTACTCTGCTCAGCTGTGATCACCTTCATACCCCACACTGAGCCAAATTTCTCTGCTGTACCTGAACTACAGGAAGCCCTCATCACAGAAACCAGAGCAGGATCTGGGCTCTATGATTACCGTATCCAGCTGATATGATAACAACTAGGAAAAAGAAAGTGCCAACTGAGTGACGGCTGATTTAAAAAAAATTAATGATTGATTAGTGGCTCCAGTAACTTTAATAACTCCTAACCACTTTATTAAATCAGACAACAGTTCCTTTTTATTATAACTCTGATATCTTGATGTCTCATATCTTCACAGCATCCTAGTTATCTCTTAATTGTCATCACTTACCCTCATTTCATCATTCCATTTACTAAAACCTTCATTATTGCTCTTTTATTAATTCACTTCATTCATGTTGTGGTTAATATTCACATAAAAGAAAAGTGCCTTAATCAGTGTTGAGAGGAATATTGATCCCTGATGGAGAATTCATCAGATTGATTATTTTTAATCATTCATTAGTTTAACTTCCTCCATGAATAGAGATGGTGCTTCAATTTTCTATAAGCGGTAAAGGTCTGAATTATTAATTCCATAACTTGCAATTATTTAGCTTCCTCAAACTGCAAATCAAAAAGAAAAACTCTTCAGATTTTCTCAGATTTAGTCCACTCACGCACACATTCACGCTAGAGGCCATGTCAGTCCACTGAGCCTTTTTCTCATTTAAAAAATCGCCTCAACACCAGTGGTATAATAAAAGGTAATTGTTTGAGGGGGCTGGTGCGTGTGTGCGCGTGTGTGTCATTATAATAGTAATTGCTGAACATGCAGCACCAGAATAATGAGAGTTTGTGATATGAAACACCGTGGGCAGTAGAGGACAACAACAATAATAACAGGAGCACAGTGCAGTTTAATAATGATGAAGAGCAGTGAGCTCTAAAGAAGGCTCGGCCGCTTAAATGGTTCTCAGGTCGAACAGCGACGGTCACTGAATGATAACAGCTCACTGGCTTTAAACACATGAGAGACCCTGAGACTCTCCTGTGCTGAAAGTCTAGTAGAAGAAAGTGTTTATTTACTCATTAATGCCTTTTTAACAGTCCAGTTTGATGCATGGATAAAATATCTTCCATCTACGACACACGGACAATATAAATAATACGAATATCTGTAACTCATGATATCACCGCTAGCTTTAAGGATGCCATCACAACCACCTCACTTCTAACATGAAAACTGACAGGATGGACTGAATGAGATAGTAGTAATGGGCGGGATTTAGTTATACTGAGAGGTAAGCAATGGCCGCTGCTGGTGTAGCAATTAGCTTGGTGGGGTTTAGTGAGAGGGTATTTTCCAGTGAGGGAGATGCCGCCCCACACCATCACACTGCCTCCACCAAAAGATGTTACTCTATCGATGCAGCAATCAGCAGAGTGTTCACCGCATCTTTTCCACACATTGACCCTTCGATCCAAAGAGAGACAGGAAATATGGGGAGAGACAGACATGCACCAAACAGCGTCAGGACTGGGAATCATTCTCATGATTAGTGCATGGAGGACTCCAGTCTCTGTATGTGAACGTCTGCTCTATCAGATGAGCCAAACTGGCTCCCCAACCGATAACTTATTTATAACAACCACTGTAAATACAGATCCACAAAAATTACCCAAAATGCAAGAATGCATGCCAGGCTAGATGTTGATGGTGTGCCCTTGTTGTGAAACACCCCCTCAAATGCATTCACACTCTTCCTTCTACTGAGTGGTGTAGTGTAAGCATAAAAATGGAAAATGCACAAATACTTGCATGGATGGATGAAGTGGGATTACACTTCATGTGATCATATACTTCAAATCAGTACATTTCAAAAAAGTCACATGACAGAGAGCTTGAAGTCCATCATTGTTGTTGCAGTCTACCTGCCTACACAAGGATACTGACTGAAAACATTATAGCAAGGTGTCTGGGTTTTCAGAGGGCATGCATATTGCAGGTCTACATGATGATGGAGATGATGCCATATTCAGAGGTTTGAATTCTTGAACCTATCTTTCAAAACTTGTCACTCTCAGACAACCAAATTGTATAGCAAAGGTTGCCGTTTCCAGCTGAGATTGATGCCATGTGAATAGAGCCTAAATAAACAGCAAACATCCCACTCTATTCTCTGTGTCAGGCTGGAAATGGGGCAAACATGTATTGGAAAGAGCCATCATCCTGTCATGCAGACACCAGAGGTTTTTAATCAGGAAACAAACCTTCAGACTGACTACCGCATCCTGTTTTTTACCTGAAATATAATTAATCATGTTTTTATATCTTTTTTTCAAGTGTCAGCACCTTTTCTTCTGTCTGCCGCTCTCATGTTGTAAAGAGGTTATTCTGCAGCTCCTATAGAAATGCTCCTGGCTTATTTCCTTCTAATTATAGGAGGTGATGTACCTCTCCCTCTGACTTCTGCTGACAGTTCCTTTCTCCTCTTCCTCACTCTTCACAGAAAATCTGCAGTCAAGGGTGAATCTTATTCTGTGACTTTGGGCTGTTTATGAACTGTTTCATCTGCTTTTCTCACTCTAACAACAGGAAGCTGCTGCATTATATTCTCTGCCAGACCTCTCCCCTGCCTTTGTCCATGTGCTACTCTCTGCATCTTTTTACTCTTCAAGAGGAGACCCCCAGGAGAAAATAACACACCATATGGAAACTTAATGTAGTGCGTATTTAGTTTTTACACACATTTCCAAGTCCTGTTGGCATTATTAACTGTGGTACTCTCATAGTTGGTAATACTTGCGGAGGGCGTCTATTTTTTCTTGTGCAAGTTGATCATGTCTGCAATTTGATGAGTAAATATTCAGGGCAGAATGCCTACCACATTTCAGCACACACATAGGTCCTCTGATAATAGTAATCTAGTCTGAATTGGCATCTCAGTATTTTGGGTGGTAATTTTGTTTATTGACAGTCTAAGCAGCTTTTTCTGAACTTTTCTTTGTCTTAAAAACTTAGCAAATGCTGCTTTGTATATGGCAAAATTTTGAGCCTTGTGGGCCATATAAATAGCTTTTATTTCAATATCAGTGTATGTCCACAAATGACTTTAATTCATATAACCTCCTCCCTTAAAGTACTATCCACTCTGCCTTCTACTGCTTCTCTTTACCTATGCTGGATTTTCTTTTAACATTCTTTAGCTGAACATTTCTTAAACAACACAGTAAGCATCTTTAAATGGCAATTATTAAAAAAAGAAATTCTACTGCATCAGCTGCAGAAAACTGTCTAAACAATGGCTGAGAGAGCTGAAATTTAACACAAGTTGTCACACCCTTTCATACTGTAGCAAGAAGGATGTAACAGTGTACATCCAATTATCTTCCCCCTCCTGTCTGTTTAACATCTGTTGGTTACCTAGGTTACAAATACATACTATACCTCAACATGTAAGCTCAGGGTAAAGAGAGGAGAGACTGTTTAGTAGTTAAATGATCATGTTTTCATTTAGGCCTGTATGGAAATTTGGTAATATTGCAGGCTACACTCATCCAGTGTAATGTAACAAACACTGACATCGGGGGTAATTAATTTCCAAATCATCAGTGGTCCACAGATAAAACTAATCCCAGTGGCTAGCAGGATGTAAGCTATCAGAGCTATCAGGCAGAGGTCGGCCTGCTGACCTCTGCCTATTGGTCATTAGTCAGAGGTCAGCAGGCTGGAGGCCAAAAGGCAGATGTGACTGTCAGAGGCTAATGAGATGTAGGCTAACACCCAAAAGCTAACACAACTGGATGCTAATAGACAAGGGGTAACAGGATGGAGGCTTAGACAACACAGGGCAAAAGTTAAAATGTAACATAATGGATGCTAACAGTCCAACGCTGGCACAGTGGGGTCTCTGGTGTGTTCCAGTTACTCTCAGAACTTAAAATATCTGAGATGCAAGTTGGATACATCATCCTGGAGACCCACTGAACTTGGAATTCTGACTTGGAAACTTGGAGCAACTTCAGTTTACCTGACACATCAGATCGAGTGTTTCAAATATCCATCGCATTAATATATATTTCTCATTCATCTGGGAAAGCTCCCATAGAAAGCTTTTTGGAAGGGCAGGACTTTTGTTCAGTTCTGGCAAAACTACAGCTGTGGCTAAGTCCGAGCTAATCACTCCACTGGCAGCAATTATATAATCCACTCACACAACAACTAACCCTTTCGTCCTGCCACTCTCCCAAACTCATGATGAGACAGGTCGGAAGAATATAAAGTTATATTTGTGATGACAGTTTAATGGATGGTGATGATGAGAGATCTCACATTTTGGTTGTCTCATTATTGATGTTTGAAAAAAAAAAACTTGTATACATTATGTGCTTTGCCTTTAACACTGCATGGCAGCACCTGCGTCCAATTGGAGTTGTAAGCACTTTTTGGCGCTTACTGATGTTGTTTCCTCTAGTCTAGATCTTTGCTTGTGTTGCTCTTGCTCTCAAATGTACTTCACTTTGGATAAAAGTGTCTGCTAAATGACATTGTAACAACAAGGCTTTATGTTTTACACTTTTGGGATCCTTCAGTTCTTAACCCACAGACATTAGGGACAGGACAATTACACACCTCAAAAACCAATCACTCTGCTAAACAACACAATTCAGTCAGGCATTACAACAAGGCATCCCAGATGATTGCGGTCAGCCTTGTACTAGATTTAAACCTAGACTTGTTTCAAGTTTAGATTTGAGAGGCAACTTCTAAAGTTTATTTCTCTTGTCTTCACTGTTTAGTAATTTATTGAAGATCTGTATATTTTCACACAAATCTGATTAAACCTCTTTGAATGAGCCCTCAGAGAGTGGAACCCAAACACAGCCAGGAGATGCAGCAGCATCACTTCACTGGTTTAAAAGAGGTTCAGATTCAGATAGCAGACGCTTGTCAGCAGGTAGCAGTCACTTGGCAGCAAACAATAAATTATCTCTGACAGAATAAAAACCACTTCAAACAGAAACAGACTTCTGGTATCCAATGAGATAAATGTAAAAAAACATACTTCACATTAATATCAGAAGACACTGTGACCCAAATCTTCAGGCGTGTTTCCCCATGATGAGACGATTAAAGGGTTAAACGGAGAGAGTGTGTTAATGCACACTTACATAACTGACACAAATCTTTGGATGTGCTCCCACACTGCCTGCTGTCACACTGAGCTCTCTGAATCTTCCACAAAAACACTGCTGCATAATGAACCCCCCCACACACACACACTTTGACTTTGTTTGCTTCTATAACCCCAGATTTTTCTCTCTTTTTATGAGGAGATGAAGCTTCATCAGCTTTAAAATACATGTTTTATATTTGATGAGTTTCATGTTTATGTGTTTATATAGTTTGTCATGCCAGTAAAGATCATGTAATGATCATGTAAATTTAATGAAACAAAAAATCATGTAAAGATCATCCTTGCATCATGCAAATTCCACATCCTACCAAATACACAGAGTATTTTTGCATTGAGTTAAAACATTTGTGTGACTGAAGTTGTCCAGATGGCACATTGCTGACAGTCTTTGGATGTGTTGGCTCTACCGCTACCTACTGCCTCATAATCTGAAACTCTACATAGGTCCAAAGGTGGGGTAAGGGGTTGGCTTACAGGGCTCAGGCCTGAACGTTGGCTCAACAGCCCTGAATCTCTGAGGCTGGTGAAAAGTATGTTACTGCTGAGTGTTCTGATGGACAGATGCAAAAGAAATGGATGATAATGAACAAATGGACCCTCTCAAATCACCCCTGCTGGGTGTAACATGTTGTAATCACATTACATTTGTCTGTAATGCAATAATGTAAGGCGCTTTTACTACTAGCAAAGTATTCACATGACTTTTACTGTAAAATAGAAATGAGATAGATAATAGATATACCAATATTTTGAGACAAATTTTGACTGATACCGATACCGATATTTTATTACATTTTTTACACTGTTAAAAACACCAATTCTATCATGGACTACAATGTTTTTTTAAAACATTGTAGTCCATTGTAGTCTATTTTTGTACAAACTGACAAAACATTTGATTTTTATCAGAACTGAAATATATATTGTTTTTTTCAAATACAGCCATACACTAATGACAAACTTACAGTAATGTCTTTGGGTTACATGTGTATTACATGCTTACATGTATTTTTAACAGTACAGCCTAAGTCATCCGCATTTTTGAGGGCAATAATAAGCAGCAAATAACCTGCTGACACTGAGCTCCACAGTGGAAAAAGAAATAGCTTATACATTTAGACTGATTCTCCTTATTACTCAGCCAGTTTGCAGGATGGCTCCCTGAGATACTCCTGACGAAGGGCTTTAAATAACAACAACAACACAGATTCTTAAATGCAAAAAAAAAAAAAAAAATCTAGCTATAGTTCAGAGCTTGATTATAATTCTAAATTTCTGAGACTCAAGATGAACAGAAATAAAACTTCAGCTAAAGTAGTTCTCCTGATTCTGCTTTAAACAGCACAAACTAACTAAGCAACCAAATTTAATGGGCATTTCACTGTAAACAGCGCTGTAACAACCCAGTGACACAAACATCTCCAATGCTGGACACACCTTCGAGTGTTCACAACTAACAACAACATCATTGCTTTTGCCATGTTTTGCGCATGTCACGCAGGACGACATGCACGTTCTTTATATCTCTATTTTCAATGTCCCAAACATGTTATCAAAAGCGGCTGCAACTGCGGCTGCTGAGTGAGCACTCCTGTGAGTGTTTAAGTGACAGGCTTTTTAAGAGTGAAATCCTCATTTATCCATGGAGGCAATGAGGCTAAACGTGCTAACAGGACAGATACTTGAAGTCCATATATCTGTGGTGAAGCTAATATGTTGAGCTTTAACGAGGAGCTTCTCTACATGACTGGAAACTTAGTTTTGCAGTTTAGGTAAGGCTATAAGCACCTGCTAGGTATAATGTAGCGGGGCTTTAAATGCATCATAAGCCGGTATATTCAACCACGCTGAAGAGCTGATTATCAAGAGCTATAAACTCAATGATTTTCCTGTTCAGCTCCTTACCTTTGGGTGGTTACTGCTGTATTTTTTGGCTTTGTTGAATGACTGAAATAGAGGCTGCTGCTGAGTTTTCCCTGCCATGAAGTTTTGTCATTCTTTTTAGTCCTTGTAGTCATTAGGTTAGTGTTTTTGTTAGATGCAAAATAAAACTGGTGGTGTTAAAGGCATGTTGCCAAGCTCCTCCACGTATCTGATGTACTTTACAAGCAATGCAAACAGCTACTTTGCTGTCTTGTTCCCACTACTCAGACTTCTCCCACACAGCTGACATGTTGTTTATTGTTGTTGGAGCACGTCCGTGTCATAGCGTGCGCTTAATTATGACGTCACATTATCGGCCGTACACATCGGCGTAAATTTTACTTTCGGCCGATACGATAATTAAATTTTTAAGCTATTATTGGCCAATACCGATATACTACCGATAATATCGTGCATCCCTACTTTTTACTTACCTAACACCTGCAAAGGCAGCATGCCTACCTTGAAGCTAAAGACCCCCAGAGCTCAGATGAGGCAGCATAAATAGGCAGCATGTATGCAGGAGGAAAGGTGCTGTTTTCGTACACAACTTTCAGTTACCTTTTTTGTATTAAAGTGCAGAAAGAAGAGATGTTGTATATGCCCATGCATATACCAGGTTTGTGCTATTTGTAGTGTTTACACCTTTAAATAGAGCCATTACATTTTATTACACTAAAGTGGGAATATGTAAGGTTAAGCATTGTATCTTTCATTTTATTTCATTTGTATTTTTGACAATTGAGAGAAAATGTCAGGTGAGAAGGAGTAAAACGATATAATGTAACTAATAGTGTAACTAGTTGCTATTAGGTGTGAGTAACTAAGTAATGTAAGGCCCAGTACTTTTTAGAAAGTAACTTGTTATTTGTAATGGATTACTTTTTGTGCAACTAGCCCAACACTGCTAATCACAACACAAAAACATCTTTGTTGTAGCCACACGGACAAAATTCAAACCATCTTTACAGCTTCTATCATCTTATAGAAACAAAACAGATAAACATAAAACAAAGTGCATTAAACATTGTACTAAAATTGATTATTTCTGCACATAATCAATAAATCTACACTTTGGATCACATAGCTTGCTTTTTGTAACCTTAAAAAACAAACAGCACAAATTTTTACTTGCATTCTGAATTCCTACACTACCTACCTCAGAGACAGTACAATTGTTGATCCTTAAGCTGGTTTATTAATGATGATGCTGTGAGAGCAATAAGATAATGAAGAGGATGTTGTTGTTGGTGTTTTTTTTTAGATCAAACTGAATCCTGATGCAGTCAAGGGCAAATCTTATTCTGTGAAACAATGTATAGATCTACTGGCCTGATAAATCCATATTTGTATTTAAGTTGGCATAAAAATAGTGTGTATACCTGATAAGTAAAAAAAAAAACAAAAAAAACCTGGGGTTACATGTCTCCAGAGAGACCCTTCTGTTTGGGCTAAGTCCTGAATATTCAATACTTTCGGCTCCAACCCGGCTACAGCCTTATCACAGGAATAACATGCGAGACAACTTTTACAGCTCTTAAAAGTATGAACAATTTGTAAATGAACTGCAGACAAATAAACTTATTAACAGTTGTTTAACAAGAACAATACAAAATTGGCTACTAAAGTCTAATTTCATCATGATGTTGTTCTTGTCCCTTTCTTCCAAAATTCAACATAACGAACACATTTTCCACCAAGTAAAGCTGCCCTCAGTCATTCTTTAGTTGAATTAGTTATAGCTTTGTATGCATACTGACACAGCTATGTACACTTTGGGAGGTATTTGGCTTCCTGTCCAGAATTTGGAGAGAAACAGAAACTGTGCATATGCATCAGGATTTTCTATTTAATAGAAATAAGCCATTTTTGTCTAATAACAAATTGCTTTAATAAAAAAGAAAGGAAATAACAGATTACTTAAATTGCAGAAGTGACATTATTTGTTGCAGAAAGTCTGAGTACTGTAATGAGTCACATTGTGACATCTAAAACTGTTACACTGGAACAGCTGTAACAAAAAACTGCTTATTTTAGAGAAGGGTTTAAACGTGAATACAGAGACCATTAGCAACAGGAAGGATTTAATGAAAGACTGTGGGTTTTATTCATAAATATTTAAGAGCTGGATTTTTTTTCCCTGTGAATACTTTACAGTTTATTAAGTAAGAAAATGAAATCCAGCTTCCCGTCCTTCCATGTGTCTGTGTTCTGTTAAATGCCTGCCTCTCAGAGGAGCTGTTTATGCTAATGCCGTCATCTATCTGCACAGAAAGGTTACAGGGAGAGGAAACAATAACAGGAATGTCATCAGGATCCTTTTCATAGCGTTACTGCTCTGAGAGAAACACTAGAGACTGCTCAGCATCATCCTCATTATTGCTCCGGCTACCGTTAAAGGATAAAGACCCGGGACATGGTCTGACATTACGGGATAAATTAATCAGTCTTTATTTGTATGCCGTCAATTAATAAATACTGGGACTGATGACACTAAGAGTAGCTAGTCTGCACTGTTTGTTATATTATTTACAACAGCCAAACATGAATCCACCATGAGCACAAACTCTGAGATATGATGATACTGGACCATTTAAAGCGTTGTAAGTGAGCAGTAAACATTTAAATGATCTCCTAGATGTTATAGGGAGCCGGTACAGAAAAGTTAGAACAGGATTAATGTGATCTCTTTTCCTAGTTTTAGTCAATATGCAAGCTGCAGCAATTTGGACCAGCTGAAGAGTCTCTTGACACTTAAGACAGCCTGATAAAAGAGAAGTGCTATAATAACAAATTGGACTTGTTTTTCTGAGAGGGGATGCGTCAAAAGATGAAATTTGTTTCCCACAAACATTTCTCATGGACATAAAAGCAGTTGCCTGATTAAAATGGAATAGATATTTTCCTGCAAATGTAATAGCTGTAATATCATTTGAAGAGATTTTTGTTTATGTTTGTGGGAAAGTGAAAATCTATGTGAAAATGGAAAATGATTCTTATGGTCATGTGTGTTCAATTAAGTAATTTGTTTGTCCGTTTCATTTATACAAAGGTTGCTAAAAGACAAAATAGAAAGTGCATGTGCTTTCTAGAAAATAACAACCACAGTGTGTTCATCTCCCCACTCTCTTGGATAAGAGCTGCACGTAGAATTGGCTATGCCCCTGAAAAAGCCTGAGAATGGGCCCTCCCTAGCTGGGATTTATTGATGATGCCAGTGTATGTGTGTTGGACCAGTACCGCTGGTGCTAGCATCCTACTGTTACTTCATTTTGGAGCCGAAAAGTGTGTCAAGCTATTACTGGGTTCTGATGTTGAAATTATTTATTTTTGCCACTTTATAACCTCTTTTAACCACTTTTTCCAGCCCCTCTTTTGCCACTGAATTATGCCACTTTTATTTTATAAATTTTGCATATTTTTTACCCATTTTTGCCTCATTTTAACCCCTTTATTCTGCCTATTTTTGCCTCTTTAAACACACCTTTGCCAGTGTTCGCTATTTTTTTTTGCATCTGTTAACCAATTTTTTGCCATTTGAAGCCGTTTTTCTGCTTATTTAACACGTTTCTGCCATTTTTTTTAGACATTTAGCCACTTTAAAAAACCTTTCTACCACTTTTCCTGCCAGTTTTTTCCCCATTTTTAACCAATTTTTGCCAATTTCTGCTTATTTGTTTTGCATCTGGTAACCCATTTTTTTGTGCCTCATTAAACATATTTTTGCCATTATTTATTCATATTTTACTATATTTTCTTCCCATTTTGCCTCTTAAGATATTTAGGCCCTTATTAAAATCTCTCCACCATTTTGCTGCCTGTTTTTGACACTTTTTAACCATTTTTCTTTAACTTTCTGCCCATTTTTTGTATGTTAACCAATTTTTGCCAATCTTAAATGCATTTCAATATTTGTCAGGCCCATATTTGCCACATTAAACCCATTTTTGCACTAGTAGCTCATTTTCACTGACCCTTTTCCCCAATTTTTGCCACTTTCCCTCTATTTTTGATGTATAAGCTACTTTTTACCCATTTGGGCCACTTTATGCACATTCTTAACCCATTGCATTCTGTTTTAAGAAAAAGGGGTTTACATTTTGAAGAAGGCTCCCAACTAAAAAATAATTTGTTGCCCTGACAGAAATGCTCATTATTCATGTTATGGACAGTGATTTTGTCCTCATGGACCCTGCGTTTGGCTGGGCCCCAGAGAGCTCTCCCCTTTATTCCCCCTTATGGGCAGCCTTGCCTACGATGAGAGGTTGAATGACACTTACAGACTTTGATGAAAGTAAATTTAATAAATTCCTTTTTCTTCTGACTAGAAATTTTCAGTTCAGTTACATCTACCTTTCAGCAGCCATTTGTGGGAAACCTCTTGTGTTTGTGGTATTACATCAAAAGCTGTTGATCTGTATTACATTTGTGGCTAACAGTATTTGTGGGCTGTAATTATGTTGGCAGGTGTTATTTCAAATCTGGATCAAACAGAACTCCCAGAGTTCTAACAGTGCTGAAGGACACCAGGCTGATACCATTTAGAACTACTACAAATTTCATATACCCTGTTTCTGCTTTGTTCCAAATGTACAGAAGTTTTGCTCCGACCAACGGCATGAACACTTGTCCACTAAATCTGATTCTGAAGCCCAGATCAGCCCTGAGCAGCTGGAGATGAGAGATCACGAGATCCTAGGCATAGGTGGAATTTCATGGGTATTTCTAAGCCAGGCTGCCCGTAAGGGGAGATAGAGGGTAAAGCTTTTTGGGCTCTGTGCCATGCAGCATCCAACTGGCACTGATATTATTATATGGCATCTGGGAAGGACCCGTTTATTTTGCATTTCAGAGGCCAAGACATTTTTGTGGGTTGGTGAGCCTGCTTGCGAGATTGTACACTAACAACCAAATCCATGGATGTGAAATGAAAAGGTTTCTGCTTTTTAAAAACAGTCTGTAGTTTTCCACCACAGAAACTGCATTGTCTTATCCATGGCATGCAACCCCTGTAACCCTCTGGCTGACAGATAATCTGAGGCATCTGCCACAGGATGTAATGTTGATGTAGAGGTGAAATTCACAGTCAGGTGTCTGTGTATTGAGTTATATTTTAAAAATTGACTGGATGCTTTGTGCTTTCTTGTTCCTGTTAATGTTGATCTGCCCCACTTGGATCAACATGGGTGGACTTTGCTTACGTATTGCAGCATGGATAGTATGTGGAATTTGGGGGTTATATCATTAAGCTTAATAACTTCAGCCTTCAAACCAAGACTCTTTAGAGAGACCCTATTTAGAGGACATGGTGTTCATCATCAGAAGTGAGTGGCACAGAGGGATTTTGGGTGGGTCCTTCTGCATGTTGCCATTCCGCAGCACACAATCTAGAAACAAAGAGAAACAGCGTACAAAAAGGTTGGGTAAATTTGCTTGATCAAACACAGTTGTATTGTAGGTATGATGTGATTTAAACCAATCAAGATGTGAGCTGTCATTCCCTTTAAGGGCCAGGTGTGCCTGTGGGTTGGTGCATTGTTATTTACATGGCAGATTTAATTCTTTATTACCTTCACCAAGGAGGTTTTGTGATCGGCAGGGTTTGTTAGTTTGTTTGTTTGTTAGCAACATAACTCAAAAAGTTATAGAGGGATTTTGATGAAATTTTCAGGAAATGTCAGAAATAGCATAAGGAAAAACTGATTAGGTTTTGGGAGTGATCCAGATCACCGTCTGGATCCAGGAATTTTTAAAAGGATTCTTTACTATTGGGAGATATAGCTAAAAGTGGAAGTCTGCGCTCTCTGAGTGCTCTTCTAGTTCTCATATAGACCCAACTCCAGCTGGCTAATTTAACTTTTTTTTCTTTACTGTGACTGAACACAGAACACATATGCAATGTGATGTTTAAAGCATGATCTAAATATCATGAAGACTGCACCATGACTTTAGACTTGGCAGTCTAAGGTGAAGTTGTTTCTGCATCCTCAAGAATAGGCCACCTTTACACCTAATTTTAAGGCAAACACATCCCAGGACACTAAGAAAAGCTCAAGTTCATTTGCTTCTTAAACAACACAAGCTTGGGGCTTTAAAAGGAGAGCTTTGTTAGGTGGAAAAGAAAAGACACCTGCGCTGCATGCCAAGGCGAGTTCAAACTGAGACTCCAGAGTTCAAACATCGACTCTTTATAGTTCAAACTGAATGACTCGTTTGAAGAAAGTGAAGGCCATGATGGGAATGATGAAGAATCTGCTCTCACCTCGTTGGCTGGTTGTTTAACTCACATCTCAAACACAGTCGATAAAGAGCAGCATGTTTTCTCTCTGGCTCTCTCCACTTTGTCAGAATTAATTATCATCCTCTTCTGTGTTCACAGCCTGCACTTTGATCATCGCAGCACTTTGCGTTTTGCCAGCAGGTTGTGTGTTTCCTCTGTATGAAGAGGGGTTTGTTGTGTGTATGTGGAGAGCAAGATGTTAATGTGGACTGACTGGAGTGGGTCAGGTAAAGTATCCTCCAGGCTAACAAGAAGGAAAGATGCTGATTTAAATGAAACACAATTAATGACTCTGAAAGTTTTATTTAAAAAAAATAAACACAGCAGTTTTGCCTCATTTGTCCCAAAGGTGCATAATTTGAATTAGTATTGTATCACAGAGGTTGTAGCACTCTCGTCCAGTGTGTGGGAACTCTTGACCAAACACCAAGTTTAACCAACGTCAGTGAAGAAGGAGTCATAATTAGGAACAAAAGTGTTCCTGTAGTGTTTTGTTCTCCTTTTAGGAGCAACAAAGCAACAGCCAGAGCAAAGAAGATGACTCAGAATTTAGGATGAGAATGGATGAGAACAGACATGGCATGGAGAACAGAGCTGGCCTTACGCTGCGGCTGTGAAGAACGAAGATCTGATAAGGTGAGTTATGGCTCAACTATAAGCTTGCTCGCCCATTTCATGACTTATTCAACCAAGAAACAAGGGAAAAAGACAGCGCAGATTCAATGAAATCATCAGAGTTTCATCAATATCAAAATGAGCATGTTTACAAAAACAAAATAGATTGTGGTGTGCCTTTTTACAGACTGCCACACAATTCCCCTTGAAGGTCAGTTTGGAGTCAGGAATTGTTCCAAGATGGTCGGATGGTCAAATAGATATCAATATAACTTTGTTTATATTGACAAAAAAAAAACTCTTTTATGTAAAAGTGAAAACAGATTTCTACAAAGTAATGCAGAACAGAAAATGAAGGTAAAATAATTGATTACATAAATATTCATCCCCTTTAGAGTGACTGATCTTATTCAACAGAGGCCCACCTTCATAATTAGTGAAATGGGGATCACCTGAGTGCTGTGAATGTGTCTCAAGTGACTATACTTTCAAGACACCTGTGCCTGGAACGTCCAGTCACTGGTTAATCTGTATTCCTGGCTACCATTTCACCATGAACACAAAGGAACACTCCAAGCAACACAAAGAAGAAGTTATTGAAAAGTATGGTGGTTTTGGTTATGGTTATGGTTACATAAGAATCTCCAAGACACTAATCATCCCCCAGAGTTCAGTTGAATTCATCATCAAGAAATGGAAGGAATATGGCACACGTGTAAATCTTACATCAGGCCATCATCACGAACTGTGTGACTGTGCAAGGAGACTAGTGAGAGAAGCCACTGAGACACTTATGAAGGAGTTATAAGCTTCAGCAGCTGAGATGGGAGGGACTCTGCTCACACAAACTGTTGCCCGGGTTCTCCACCAGTCAAAGTCTTATGGGAGAGTGGCAAAGAGAAAACCACTGTTGAAGAAAACTAAGATTAAATCTGGACTAGAGTTCACCATGACATGTGGGAGACTCCATGGTCAAGTGGAAGAAAGTTCTTTTGTCTGATGAGACCTAAATGGAGATTTTTGGCCGTCAGACAAGTCACTATGTTGGCAGACCAAACACTGCTCATCACCACATACAGCACCTCGCTGTGAAGCACGGAAGTGGCAGCATCACACTGTGGGGATGCTTCTCGACAGCCATCCCTGGAAGTATGTGAGGTAGAGGGTAAAATGTATGTAGCAAAATATAGGAAAATCCTGGATCCCAATCTTATTCAGTCTGCAAGTGAACTACAACTTGGGAGAAGATTTATTTTCCAGCTAGACAATGACCTGAACCATACAGTACAAGCTACATAGAAATGGTTTAAAGACAACAAGGTGTTACCTGATTGAGACCTGTCCACAATGAACAGCCAAAGTAGGTATCTACTAAATAGTAACTGGGAGGGGCTGAATATTGATACAGTAAATCATTTTAGATTACATGATTTTATTTAATCGACATTTCTTTACAGAATTCTGTTTTCATTTTGACTTTAAAGAGGTGTTTTTTGTGGGGTTTTTTTTGTAAAGAAAGCCAATTTATATCAACCATGACTGATTTATAAAATCAATACCTGGGTAAAATATACAATAATTAGCCAGTGTATATATCAGAATCAGAATCAGAATACCCTTTATTGTCATTGCACAATATACAATGAAATTTGCTGTGCTACTCTATAAAGCACTGAGCCGCTGCGTCCTTGCGTACCGCCATCTTGGCATCTTAGCATATATAGCTGCCTGTTACACATTCAACAGCCTTGTTTATGATAATGGGGGCTCATTTTATTTTATTTTATTTTTTCAAGCTTTATTTAACCAGGAGAAAACCTCATTGAGATTAAAAATATTTTTTCAACAGTGCCCTGGCCAAGACAGCAGCAGCAGTGATTTGGAGCATAGGTTCTAAAATCTTTGTTAATTTCTCTGTTTGGAAATATTACGCTCCAAGAAAAAATCATCACACCAAATGACAAACTCATCCACAATGGGACCATGGCGGACTTGTCATTGTTCAGCAAACTCACAATGACTGAATTGTAGCATGTCCAATTTTACAATAAACCTGTTCTCATGTTCACTGAAACAACCCACGGCTAGTAGCTATGAATGTGTGCCGCGCCCTCAGACCTAATGTCAGATCATAGGCGTTTCTAGCCCATTTTGAATCCCAGCACCCTTAAAATTTGACAGATTTTTTTTCTATATGTTCTTTTTTTTTTTAACAAGCTAGAAAAGTGTAAAAACCATACAGTACTTGGTCGAAACGTAATAGTTTAACAACAAAAATACAGCAGCTCCCCCCCCTCCTCAAAAAATGGTTTGATCCACCCCATCCCTCCCACCTCTCGCTGACTCGCGCTCAGAGCGCTGCACAGAGAAATGTGCTGCCTTCCATTGATATGCAGTAGTGGTGTAATTACCTGGCTACCAGGACATGTGGCACATTTCTTAACTTCTACCACTCAATACCAACACATTATTCTCATCACCAGTCCTCATTTTTGCTGCATTTAATCGTAGGTCACTGTTTGGTTAGCTGACGTTTTTCTAGCTAGGAAACGTTACAGGTGGTCAGACAGTACCACTGCCCTCTGTTTGAACTGGAATGAGAGAAGCTAGCTGTTGTGTCATGTACATGTGTTAATATTAAAGCCAAGGTGCTAACTGACTAGCTAACTGACTGGATGCCCATTAACATTACATCTCCTATTATCTATCTATCTAGAATGATGTTGTAAGTTGGATCAGTGTATCAGTTTATACCTCTTATTAGATATAAACGCATTGTTTGGTTATTTGCCTTTAGGTTGACAGTTCAAAGAGAGAGAAAGGAGCAGAGAGAGGACTTTATATAAATAAGTATTCTTATTAGTGTTTTTTCATATTTATGTAAATTTTCATGTAGTTGAATACAATCTATTTGTGTATGAGTGTCAGTCCATAGAGGGAGAGATGAAGGAGAGGAGAGAGTGCAAGATTAGGAAGAACCAGGTAAGAAAACAGACAATAGTGGCACACAAAACAGCAACTTTTAAGGTGACAAAGAAAAACATTACATTCACAATATAAATTTACGTATACGTCATGGAAGTTACGTGTTCTCCTCACATTAAATGCTTTCCAGAAGCACACGGACGCTAAACATATATCAGTGGACTTCATTCTAAACAGGACATCTTCATTACATTTTCCTAATTAACTATATGCTTTACTATTTGTTTAATTTCACTATACAAGGAGGAGAAGAACAGGGAGAGACTCTGGGAGATGAGAGAGAGCAGACCAGGGAAAGAGTAGGCTAAGGTCCATTTTTGGTATTTCTGGTACTCACTATAGGGGGCTGGTTTACTCCAGAAACATGCGTACTGTTGATGTGTATTTTGAGGAGCTGCTGTATCAAAATGAGTTTTCTTACCCCAGAAATTAGGGTTATGATGTGTTTATTTTATGATTCCAATCCATTCCTCTTTTGCCGCGGTTCAACATTTAAATAACCTTTATCAGATTTGATGGCTTAGTCACAGACTTTCCCAAAAAGTGTTAAGCTTTTCTTTCACAAATGTGGGAATGAAATTGCGTTAAAATGTACAAAACAGTGGAAATTTATCTTGTGTAGCCGGGCAGCTCAGCACCCCTAAACCTCTGATCCTAGAATTGCCCCTGTGTCAGATTGTTGTCATTACCAGTGTAGGTCCTCTAACAGTCTCACAATGAGTCCCTGAGATACAACAAGCACTTAAGCTAAAGAAATAAAAATAGCACTATTGTAAACTATTGGATCACTTTTCTCATCTCATAAACTTCATATGATAGTAATTAAAGAAGAAGGTCTGGGTTAAATGGTGAAAAAAGACAGGTTTTGGTTTAAAGGTGGTAAAATCAGAAATAACATTTTGCTCACAGGTCTGCAGAAATGTTGACCTGATTCTGACAGGGAATAATTTGTTCTGCTTTGCTGATTAAAACAACATTAAAGCTGACAGAGAGCTGTGAAGCTGATAAGTGCCACAGAAGTCTGTCTCTATTTGAGCAATTTTAAGCCCAGAAAAACTCATTGTTTGTGAAAATGAAAGCCAAATAGCTAGATTTATTTAATAATGTATTAAGAGGGCAGAGATTTATGAAATAACTTGTTGAACTGATAAACAGATTTTGTTTCCTATTAAAATGTGTTTTTTTTCTTTAATTCTTAGGCAAGATCAGTTTTATGACTCTTCAGGAGATATAGCCCATGTCTGCAATCCTGACCTATGATTGACTAATCCACACTAACATGAAGAGGCAACCTTTCTGAGCTTGTGATTTCCTTATGACATGTGTCTGGTTAGATAGTGAAAAGGTCTCACCCTATATAGGCTATTCCCACATTATTGAAATATAAAGTAATGGCACTATTTCATGCAGTCAAAGGCATAAGAATACATAAGTGATGTCAACACAAGAAGTGATGTGACAAGACAGGACTTAGTGTGTATGAGCTCTGCAAGAATTCAGCAGAGGAGCATGTCTGTCATGCATCAAATTCTGTTAACAAAGTCAACAAATGATAGTACAGTAACAGTACAAAACAGCACAGTTAACACAAACACTTCCTCTGATGAGGGGGACTTACACAAGATCTCTCCTTTCTGCTATTGAATACAACAAAGATGACAGCAAAGTTATGAAAAAAAACCCCAAAACAAACAGCCCCTCACAGAAATATATGTCAAGAGCAAGGCCATGGCAGGTTACATTTCCTCCACCATATGCTGTTGTTTTTGTCGTTGAAAACGGAGCTTTGCCTGCTTCATGGAATGAAGTTATGTTTGATGAAGATTTCACAGCAGTGGAGAGTTGTTTCTGGCCTGAGCACAGTTTACATTTTACCATCATACTTTTTCTCCTTTTATTAAACTAATCTAAAGTAGTGTTCATATCTCCACACTTCTAAAGATGTCCTTATTTGAACTGACACTCCCTCCTCCATGGGCTCAACTGATTTGTTAGTCACCTGAATCAGTGTCACATGAGCATACATTTAAAGGCACACTTGTTTTTGTCCTCCCATGCTCCTGTTTTACATGTAGTGGATAAATTTACAGTTACAGCAGTAACAGGATAATTATTTTATCAGATGTAGGCAGATGTAATCTCATTACAGTAAAGTGTTATTTTCAACACTGGTTATGTAACAATGACTCAACACTGATCTACCTTAAAGGGGACATATTATGGAAAAATCACTTTCCCAGGCTTTCTAACAAAAATATGTGCCCCTGACCTGTCAACAATCCCCCCAAGAATCAGAAAAATCCATTTCCTTCCACCCTCTCTTTCTTCACCTTTCAGAAAATGTGTGCTATAACAAGCCGTTCTCATATTTTCCCCTCATGATGTCATGTGGGGAGTTAGCACCGCCCCCAGGTTTGGTTGGCCCAGCCCGCTTGGAAGAAAGTTCCACCCTCCTCTCCCGATCTTCCTCTCAGTTGCCAGCTGAGATGCTGGATAGCTCAGAGGGTTACCCTGCTGACGTTGGTCTGGGAGATTGATGGTTCAAAACCCAGTCATGTCCTTAACTTTGGATAAAAGTGTTTGTATCATTGTAACATCAGCAGTGCCAAATCAATTTCCTGAGAGGGGTGTGGTCAGGGGCGGAGTCAGACAGTTCATTAACATTCAAAGCCACAGACACAGAAATGGCTCATTCTGAGCAGGGCTGAAACAGAAGGGTTTTTAGATGTGCAAAAATCTAATACTAGAGAGTTTTTTCAGTAACAAACTTCACAGGTATGTTTTTAAGGACAGCACTTAGCAACAATCAGGAAAGTTGTAGTAGAGACAGAACTATGCAACTTTAAAAGACCGAAACCTCAAGCAGAATCAGATTCATGCTTAACAGCAATCTGTTGGAACTGTGTTTGGTTTCGAATAGGGTACCAAGGGATAGATGGATGGATGGATGGATGGACGGATGGATGGATGGATGGATGGATGGACAGATGGATGGATGGATGGATGAATTTGAGTGATAATTGAATTATGTTTGATAGATGGATGTATTTGATGACAGATTTCTTTATTAACTTTTTAAATATATCAAAGAATACAAAAGTGTGGGTCTTTTTTGTGTTTGCTGTTTGTGTTACCTCAGATCACATGTCACACCTGCACACAAAGTTTGGATTAATATTGGCGTGTCAATATCAGAGTCCAAAGAATTAAACGGTGGTAAAAGTTATTACATCTACTGTTGGAAATTTCTACTGTGTTCTTATGAGTGTAAAGTTAAACCACACACTGTTATAACTTCAGACTCTCCCGGAGGCCTCAGACTGACATAAAGAGCTCTGATAGAAATAAATGTGTTCAGTCATGGTGACACAAACCTTTCAGTTGACACTTGGGGCACGCTGCTCCTTATTGGATTCTGGGATTGATCGCTGTGATGACATGTCGTCCGTCTCTCTCTCGTTGTCTTTGCTGGCGGTCGGTTTGCTCATGCTGGTGACGGATGGAGGCACTCTGATGTCTCTATAATGTTCTCCTCTATCTTTATTTCACTGACTGACAGCTAAAGGCTGAACTGAGAAATCTGCACTGCTGAGAGAGCACACATAAATGCAGTGTTTTACTTCTACTGAATGATAATGATCCATCAAACCCATTAACACCAACATCTCATGTTCTCTATCAGCCAATTTAAATCATTTGTGTTAAAGTCATGGACAGCAGGTAAATAAAAAAAACATCATGTGAGGACATGTGTCTGAAATGGAGAAAAGGTGATAAAAACCCCAGTCATAGTAAACACAAAGCAGGTCATTGCACACAGATATTTTTGTTCATTTGAAAAGTGATATGTGACTAAGGGTTTTAAACATTTGCATGAAATGAGCGTCCAAAGGCCTGTACGATGATTGAATGATGAATTTACCTTACAGTGAACAAAAAAAAAACCCGCATTAATCTGACTGTTAACTTTCAGTAAAGGTAGTGACATCAGCTAACAATAGACTGTACTGAGATGAACTGCTCCGTGATTTTATATTGTAGTGTTAGCGGGGTGGGGTCATTCCCCACTGTGGACTCGTGACATCATGAGCCCACATATTTGCCCCGCCCAAATTAAACCAAGCCAGGAAAGGGGTGAAAGACTGTCTAACGGATGAAGTCCATAATTCAGTCACATGTAGATCTCGGCATTTTCACTTGTTAACAGGAACCATAGTCCAAAGTGTGTTAAGACAAAAACTTTGGGTTTTACTTTACAGGGTCTTTAATCCATTTTATCCATTTTCCAGTCATTTATGCTGCTAGCAGCTACTTTGGCTCAGTGGTACTCAACCTTATTCTACCAAAGAGCCACATCATCTAAAAAATACTTTAGCAAGAGCCACAATCCAAACCAGGAATGTAAGGTAGATAATAGATCAGTTAATCTGCAGTTGAAATGAAATAAAGAAGTAAATTGGTGGATAATTATGGGGTTAAATGGGATGCAAATGTCTGTATAGTGTCAGAAGAAACAATATGTCACTGATAATGAGCATATATATATTCTATTTATCACTGACATCAGACTTAAACCTTGTATCTCAATTTTTCATGATTTTAATTTGTTTTAATAAATCAGAGCTATTGGTCACCCTTTACATTTGTCGGTGAGGTTTAACCAATTTTAAATCAATAAAATATGTCAAAAGATACTTTTTTTCATTCCTGAAAAGTGGTCATTTTGGAGATACCAGTCTTTGGCCCAACACCAGCATTATGAAAGTTCCACCTGGCCAAAAGATTGTTTAAGATATTAGAATGAGCTGAGTTTGAGCTCCGAGATGCTTTTCAAAGAAAATGATGAATTATGGTTGGCTATTTGGGTATTTATATCTCACATTGGGGCATTTACTGTAGTTCTTTACTCTGACTTTATTGACACAAAAGAGATGCTTTCTAATTTTTTTTCCACTCATTATTAATTCTTTAGTTAAAGGGGGAGGGGTCTCATATTGGTCTTTGCCCTGGGCCTCCAAAAGACTAAAACCAGCCCTGTCTCACAGCCTGCAGCTCTCCAGACACATCATTTCACCCTGCCTCATTTTGGAGCTTTGGTTTTATATTTCTACTCTTTTGACAGTATTTATGATCATTGGTGATTTAAAGATCAAACAAACACCCACGTTTAGACAACTTTCATGGGATATTAAATATTACGTTATCGCCACATGTGATCCGTGTGTGTTATGCTCGATGATGATGACGCGCATAGGCATAATTGTCATTAGATATGGATGAGAGAGAGAATCGGTAGAAGTGACTGGAGAAAAGTTAAAACGAGGAAATAGGAAGCTTCAATTTGAACGCAAGATGGCACACCTTTAATAAATGAGCTTACTGCAGAGATGCACCACCAGTGGACTTCCTCTGCTCTCTTCTCTTACACACGCTCCTCCATCAAGTGCATCCACCAGTAATAATCTACAAATTCAAAATAATAAATGTTTAAATTTGGAAGTTAAAGCCTCTCATCTTTGTGTGGGTAACAGATTTATTAATGTGACCTACCATGAATCTTTACTGATGACAGTGTTTACCTTCATACAGGTTTTTAGTTTAGTAGTTTTTTTTTTTTCAAGTAAGCCTTTCAAAGAGATGCATCTGGTCACTAAGGAACCAAATGCGGCTCGAGAGCCACGGGTTGCGTATCACTACTTTACCTTGTATCCCACAATGCATTGTGATGGGCTGTGTCAACCAATGGCAGGCTCTTCCATTGTTGCGTCATGCTTTGTCAAACTGTACATGTCGCTGTACTGAGATCATGCAAGAGACGGCCCAAATAGCTCATAACTTTTTAAAATTCAAGTGACACTACTGTAGCACACATATTCCATGTTGTCCTGAAAAAAGTAGCTTGACTGTGCACCACAGGTTTAAAGATTGCCTCATACAATCCAACTTCAAAAATACCAAAATATCCCTTTAACCCGTAGAAAAGAAGAACCAATGCACCACATGTCAGAGCTCACTACTGTTTTATACATGTGCCAGAGTGCTTATCATACTGATCAGACCTGCTGCATGTCAGGTGGGCTAGCTGTCATGCTACAAGGGAAGTCAGTGTTTTGCTTAGAGCTCCAGGAAAGGAACAACTTCTTGTCAAAAAGTAACTGGTAAGTAAAGTGCCTATTTTCAGTGTATTCAAACATATTAAACCTAATAAACACAAATGATTGGTAGAGGCTGGAAATAGCCATGGTTACAACCTACTTCACTAAGAAAATGGTAACATGTAACTTAAAGGGGCTGCTCAGTAAAGCATCTTTATGTTAACCCTGTTCACAACAGATATGTTTGTAATGATAACATCAGTTCACAGCTCAGCTGTCTGCCAGCCGAAGCCGTCAGCACATATAAAGATTTTTAAAATCTTAACTGATTTTTTCAGTGTGAGACCCACACATGGCTTTGAATAATCACAGATTTTACTGTTTTCTTGGTGTGATGTGGAACAAAATGATCAACTCAGCACCCCACACACTAACAGATTCTGTTCACTGACTGTCAAAGACTCAGCCTGGTCTTTTCTCTCAAAACACCAAATTTCACGCAGTCAAATGTGACTTTACAGCAACTAAGCTAATGTAGCTAGCCGTTAGCTACATGCTAAGTCCATTGTGGTTCCAGTTAAACTCATTTTGTCTTAACAAATCAACTCGTTGCTTCTACATTTCTGACATACTGACTTTATGCTTTGTGTTTACTCCATGGCTGTGTTTGTTTTACTTTCTCCTTCAGTCAGCTAGCTTCCTGATTGGCTATTGATGGGTTCCACCTACAGTTCTGCTCGTGTGCTTGGCTGGTACTCACCAACAGTAACCTTGAAAGCAGATGGATTCGCCTGTTTCCGTGTTTCTCACTGGCGAGTCCATCTTGATAAGCTCCCGTCTGAACTGTTTGGGCCCGGTTAGAAAGTGATAGGACCAATCAGCATTGAGGGGCAGTACTTTCAAGAGCAGCGGAGTTGTGTCAAAAGCAAGCAGCAACAAGAGAAGTGAGTTATGGCGGAAGACATTGGCGTGGATGCTGCTTAAGTGCCAGTTTTATCAGAACTTGACCACATTTCTTTGTTAAAAGAAGAACAAATAACAGCAGTGAGTTGTTTTCTTTTAAAAAACGCCAAAAGTCGTGTACTGACATGTCTATGGTCGCCATGGTTCGCGTTATGCTGTTCTATATGGAGTTTATTCCTCGGTCACATGTTTTGTTGCTCTGATTGGCCCTTAAAGGTGTAACAGACAGAACATTCATCCAATCACCCTCTGAGTTTTATTTCAAAGGCTCTGCCCTTTCCCAAACACTGTCTATGAGTGGTTTACCAGACAGATGTGTGAAACAAATCCATCTGGCATGCCAGGTTACACCAACAGTATTTCTGGTCGTAAATATCAAACACACTTAATATTTAGGATTCATGTCTGAGTACGTTCGATCAGGTCGAAAAGGGAAAAAGTCTCTTTGAACACACCACAGGATAATCTGTCAAGATAATATAAGAGCCATCTGATAACCAGGCCTTTGCTGACTTTTATCAAAAGAAGGGATTCAGCTCAACAATCAGCATCGACATGTTAATATTAGTTTTTTGTTGCGTGTGTATTTGTGTGTGGGTGGGGGTGTGTGTGTGTGTGTGTGTGTGTGTGTGATACGATGGAGATGACATGAAGTAGAGAGCAGAGCTTCATGGGACTGACCGCAGAGTTTCTATTTTCAGTCGCTCTCTCTGAGGTTTGAAATGAACCAAATCTGTAAAAATGGGTCAACAAGCTTTGACACTTCTTCACGCTCTTGTTTTTTTTTTCTGACTCTTCGTCGCCTCAGAATTCACCTCTTTATGCTTCACTTTTCTTCCTCAATCTCTGACTCGCTGTTTACATCCAACTGTCACACTGATTCCAGCAAACTTTTGAAAAAGTCCAAAAATGTGAGTATTGTTGAATCACTGAGCACATAAAACAAAGAGAGCCAGAGAGAATCTCAGACACGAGAAGAAGAGTTTCCTGCAATATCCTCAGAGAAGAGGTGCTATGGACGGAGAGGAAAGGGTAGAAGCATGTTTGAATACTAAAACTTCATAACAAATTCTATATATCTAGGTAAAAAGAGTCAAAGATGGTTATACAAACAGCTTTACTTGTTTCTGTCTCTAAAAAAATGTTTTTTGGGTAAGCACTGAGCACATCTGATCTACTGTAGCGTTTATCAAAAAAAATTATATTAGTTTGTAATTTGGTTGGTTTAAAGACAAAATTTCTTCCTTGTTTCCTGAGAATGCATCAACACATGATGGAAATTCTGCTTTTCTCCAGATACTTAGATCAAATTAACTGGTAGCAAATAATTAGTTGATGTCACATGATGACCTTTTACCTTAGGCCATCTGTGGCGTGCCAGATGCAGCTGTGACACACAGATAATAAGGGATTTCTTTAACATGAGGAAATGCTAAGAGTAGGTTTTTGCAGTGCCTTTAGTTTTAACATTTATCTCATTATAACTAATTTACACATGCAGCGTGTTCACCCTAAAACGAAACTCAGCTGTTAAAGTCACGCTCTCCTGCCTTTCACATCGGATAATAACTTTGGATCTCTTCAAAGAGGCTGCAGAAAAGCAACTGGGTTTCCTTCACACTTCACACTTCCTGGGACAGATTGCAGGCGTCAAGTCAGTTTGATGCACATGTTTGAAGTACAACTGTTGTTTCAAATGGCCAAAAGTGCACCAAAAGCATAATGTAGCACAATAAACCGACCTGACACATGAAGACCAAACCTGCTTTGACCCATGGAGTGTCAAATGAGGACTCACTTTCCAAAGCAGGTTTTCGTTTTCTCCCTTTGAGAGACAAAGGAAAGAGTCAGAAAGAAAAGAGTGAACTACAAAGAGGAAGAGGGGCAGAGAGCTAGATAGATCATAGCTGAGGTGCTCCACTCTGCTGCATGCTGCACCTTCATTCTCTTATCAGTCATGATCGTCATAGTCATCTCATAATTAATAAAATGGGGATCACCTGAGTGCAGTGAATTTGTTGCAGACCAAGTAACACAGAGAAGAAGTTATTGAAAAGTTTAAGTCAGGGAATGGATACATAAAAACTCTCAAGGCACTGAAAATTTCCTGGAGTTCAGTAAAATCCATCATCAAGAAATGGAGGGAATATATCACATGTGTGAATCTGCCTACTCACAAGCTGACTAACTGTGCAAAAAGTAGTCTAGTGGGAGGTCAGGGTTCTTCACCAGTCAAAGCTTTTCGGGAGAGAAGCAAAGTGAAAGTCACTGTTGAAGAAAACTCATTATATCTGGACTATACTTCACCTAAAGATGATGAGACTACAATGGTGCTTTTTTGTGATCAGACTAGAAGCTATGTGTGGCAGAAAGCAAACGCACCATCCCCACTATGAAGCATGGTGGTGGAGGCATCATGCTGTGGGAATGCTTTTCTGCAGCTGGCCCTGGAAGACCTGTAATGAGGGTAAAATGAAAGTGGGAGAATATGGGAAAAACCAGGTCAGTCTCGTTCAGTTTGCAGAAGAACTACAGCTTGGGAGAATATTTAATTTCCAAGCAAGACAATGAGCAGAAGCATACAGCAAAAGAAGAATGGAAAAAAATTGCACCTCCAGATGTGCAAGCCTGATTGAGACCTATCCACACAGACAAAATGTTGTGATTGCAGCCAGCGTATAACTGACTTAAAGGGGATAAAAAGTTATGCAGTCACTTATTTTACATTACATATTTCTATTTCATTTACATTACTTTGTAAAATTTTGACATTAAAGAGGTTTTTGTATAATTATATTCACTATGGTTGATTTATAAAATCAATGAAAGGTAAAATATCTACTTTTTGTGGAACTGTACATTTCAGAGGCTGTAAAGTTCTAACATTACTGAATAGTTCCATAGTGAAAAGATCCATTTGACTTGAACCTACATTAAAATAGTTTGCAGTTGGTTGATTGTTAATTGGCCAATTTATGAACTCATTAGTTTAGTTCTAGTTTCATGCATTTTGACTTTGAGCACCTTTCCCTCTAAAGGGGAACAGGCTTAAACATGCTCTATAGAGCAGCAGAGATTCTTCACTTGTAGCTGCTCTGAGTTTCTTCATGAAGCTTACTGTTGGAGGGTTAACTACAGAGCCTGTATATTACAGTTGACCGGGCTTCTTGGCCTACTTTTGTTTCAGTGGACTGAGGCCAGAATACCCGATGACACTGGTGATGTCATTTTGAACCAAGACATGCTCAGACAGGAGTTGGCTGGCTGAACCGAGGAGGTGACATCTAGGCCCTTTGGCTAACCACAGCACACATTTAACTCTCTGATAAAGCGTCAAAGCTCCCTCAGGTGGGTACAGTCCACAGCAGAACAGACTCATGTGTCAGTTTGAAGCAGACTCTTGCACTTGTCGATGTTTCAGTGACTCTTCTGTTTGTTTCCTCCTCTTCTCTGATTTTCTGGTGCACACAGCACTGCAGGAGCCTCATTTGTCAACAGAGCTATAGAGCAATCCATCATGATGACACATCCAAGTCTATATTTAAATAAACTCAATAGTTCAAACAAAACTACCCTGAAAGATGAGCACTTGGACATAAATAAACAAAATGAATACTGACAGCGACAACAAATATCAGGTTTGAGATACAATGGCATTAAAGTGTATTTTATTTTAAAGTTTGACACATGACCCAACCATTATTATTAGCCTTTTCACAGTGCATTTCTGCAACAGCACCTCCATACAGAACAGCATAACGTGAACCATGGCAACCATAGATGTGTCAGTGCACGACTTTTGTCATTTTTGAAAAGAAAACAACTCACTGCTGTTCTTTGTTCTTCTTTTAACAAAGAAATGTGGTCAAGTTCTGATAAAACCGGCACTTTAGCAGCATCCACGCTAATGTCTTCCGCCATAACTGCACCGGCCTCTTGTTGCTGCTTGCTTACGTCATGACTCCGCCGTACTCGAAAGCACTGCCCCCCTGTTTTCGAGGTTAGAGCACATTAGCTCTATGAATCAAATGAAACCAAAATGTAATAAGTTTGACTGTCGATTTGAAGGGTCAATGAAGGGTTGGTTTGCTAATAATCAAATGTTGAAATCTTTGTGATAATAGACTAAAGCCCACCCGACATGTAGTTATGTTATATGTTCAAGGTCAGTTTGGTAGAATGACTAATAAGCAAATGTACATATTTTGTATATTTTTTGATGTGTTCAGATGTACACTATATTGCCAAAAATATCCGCTCACCTGCCTTGACTCGCAAATGAACTTAAGTGACATCCCATTCTTAATCTATATGGTTTAATATGACATCAGTCCACCCTTTGCAGCAATTACACCTTCAACTCTTCCGAGAAGGCTTTTCACAAGGTTTAGCAGTGTGTTTATGGGAATTTTTGACCATTCTTCCAGAAGCGCATTTGTGAGGTCACACACTGATGAGGCCTGGCTCTCAGTCTCTGCTCTAATTCATCCCAAAGGTGTTCTATCGGGTTGAAGTAAGGACTCTGTGAAGGCCAGTCAAGTTCATCCACACCAAACTCTCTCATCCATGTCTTTATGGACCTTGCTTTGTGCACTGGTGCACAGTCACGTTGGAACAGGAAGGGGCCATCCCCAAACTGTTCCCACAAAGTTGGGGGCATGGAATTGTCCAAAATCTCTTGGTATGCTGAAGCATTCAGAGTTCCTTTCACTGGAACTAAGGGGCCAAGCCCAGCTCCTGAAAAACAACCCCACACCTTAATCCCACCTCCACTAAACTTTACACTTGGCACAGTGCTGTCAGAGGAGGACCATTCTCCTGGCAACCGCCAAACCCAGACTCGTCCATCAGATTGCCCGATGGAGATGTGCGATTCGTCACTCCACTTGACTTGGATTATAAGGGGGCTTTGGGTTGAAAATGTGACTAGTAACCTTGGTATTCTTCTGCCATGTAAAACATAAAAATAATGGCTATTTTTTTTAATCATATTTTAAAATCAAGTCAACAAAGCACCTCAGTTAATGCGCATTTGATAAGCGTTTTGACTTTTGTTTATACAAACAGAAAGTGTATACTGCTCTGTGCTGCTAATTTTATTTGGCTTTTGGCTTTTTTCCAACATTTTCAGCAAATTACATCAATATAGTGAAAATACTGTTTACCATGACGTTTTAGATGACAATACTTATTCAGAATATGGATATGAAATTCAGTAGCACTTTATTTTTGTGGGCCCTTATTGCCTGGTAAATTCATGGTCATAGGTGAAATTATCCAGTAATTTCTCAAGAATAGGATGGTAATTACAAGCATATGGTGGTAACTACCTTGTACTAAGTTGTAATTTTACCAAGAATTAAAGTAATTTGGCAATATTAAGGAAGTATTTACCCAGTAATAATGTATTATCAGGTTAAATTGTGGAAATTCTCTGATCATGAGAATTTTTTATATCAGTTGCTTGATAATTCCCAGATAATTTCTTTATTTTGGTCACTAAATTATAGTTAGTCCTTAAATAAATTGCTTACTACAGCTTTAATTCATTGGGCTGATATACAAAAATTACCAAGAAAATATGGAAATTCTGAAGTTTCGAAAACGATATGAATAAAGGCTTTCAAAACTTAACTGAAAATTACCTGAAAGTAGACCAAAATAAAGACACTACCTTGGAATTATCAAGCAACTTCTACAGAAAGTTATGTAATTTCTAAGAAATTATTCAATAAAATACCACCTAATTTTATCCCACATGAAAACAGCTACATGCAGTCTTTATTTTATTTCCACCAAATTTCTCAAAGAGGTTTTTAGCACGGTTGGACCCAGTATTTTATCAATAATTAATAGTTCTTTGACAGTAGTTCACAGAGTTGTAGTTCCCTCTGTTTTTTCAACACGCTGTGGTCCAACCTCTTTTAAAGAAACTGAACCCTGACCCCTCTGATTTTAATAATTTTAGACCTATTTCAAAGCTTCCATTTTTATCCAAGGTTTTAGAAAAGGTGGTTCCTTCACAGCTTTTATCTTTTATGTCTCAGAACAACCTCTCTGAGAAATTCCAGTCTGGTTTTAGAGCAGGTCACAGCACTGAGACGGCCCTCCTCAAGGTGACCAATGATTTGTTTTTAGCAGCAGATAGAGGGGAGGGAGCCATTTTTATTCTTTTAGATCTCAGTGCAGCTTTTGATACTGTTGATCATACTATTTTAATTGAACATCTTAGAAACTGGGTGGGCATCAGGGACACTGCACTTAGCTGGTTTTATTCTTATCTTTTAGAGCGAACCTTTGCAGTCACCATAGGTAACCACTCCTCCTCTACCTCTACTCTTACCTGTGGTACACCACAAGATTTTATTTTTTATTTGTATGCTGCCCCTTGGCCAAATCATTAAGAATCATAAAATCTCCTTTCACTGCTATGCAGACGACACACAGATATACCTGCCCCTGAGACCCGAGGACCCGAGAAGCCTAGCTGCGGTCATAGACTGTCTAAATGATATTAACTGCTGGATGGCAAAAAACTTTCTACAACTCAATAATTCCAAATCCGAAATCATTCTTTTCAATATTCACAACTCTCCCAATACAATCACAAACAGCCTTGGTCCATTGTCATTAAATATCCAATCAACAGCCCGAAATCTAGGAGTAGGATTTGACTCCAACCTCACCTTCACAACACACATCAATAAAGTTATACAGTCATGCTTCTTTCATTTATGCACAATTGCCAAAATAAAACCAATTCTCCACCAGTCAGATATGGAAAAGGTAATCCACGCTCTCATTTTTTCCCGTCTGGACTGTTGCAACTCTCTCCTGTCAGGTCTCAGCCAAAAATCCCTCTCTCGCCTTCAACTTGTTCAAAATGCAGCAGCTAGGCTTCTAACCGGTTTTAACAGATGACATCACATCACCCCAATTTTAGCATCTTTACACTGGCTACCCATTAGTTTTTTTTTTTAGAATTGATTTTAAGAGTTTACTTGTTACTTTTAAGGCACTGAAGGGTCTGGCTCCATAATATATTACAGAACTTTTAATCCCCTATGTCCCTGCCCGCAGCCTCAGATCCTCAGGTGAGAACCTCCTGGTTGTTCCAAAGTCGAGACTCAAATCCAAGGGTGACAGGGCCTTCTCCATCAGAGCCCCTCGACTTTGGAATGACCTGCTCGAGGAGATAAGGCATTCAGAATCATTGACATCTTTTAAATCACTTCTTAAAACTCATTTTTATAGACTTGCTTTTATGTGATGTCATCTTCTTATTATTTAATTTTTATCTTCTCACAGATTCTTACCTATTTTAGTTTAATTTCCTCTTAATCTCACCATTACTCCCTGTCAACCTCATTTTATTTCCTTGCCCCTTGGCTGTTTTTAATCATTACTGTCTTCCTCACTTTATTGCTTCTATCTCTTTATTGCTTCCTGTTTGTTTACCTCTGTTATAATATTTACCAATTTTACTGCTTTTATAGTTTTAGAGCTCATTTTACCTTGCTTTACTCTCTGTTTCTTCCCTCTTATCTACATTTTACTGCCTTTTCTCGTTTATCTCCTGTTTTGTTTTTACTCCTCCTTGTTTCTCTTTTAATTTTTTGTCTTGCCTGCATCCTGATGATGTTCATGATGTCTTAGTTGTACAGTATGGTTTCATGTCTGCACTCTGATGTCTGTGATGTCTTAGTTTGCATGTCATCCCATGACGTCTAGGTTCTGATGTACTTTGATGTTGATGAGTTATTATCTCGTTCATATTTTTGGTTATTTTCTTTAAGTGTTTGGATTCTGCTGATGTTGTCTGCATGTCACGCTCTGTCTTCTGTCTTCGGGTTTGTTGCTTTGTTTTTCTGCTTGCTTCTGCACATGTCAAAGCACTTTGTAAACCCATGTTTTTAAAAGTGCTATACAAATAAAGTTATCATTATTATTATTATTATTATTATTATTTTTATCATTATTATTATTATTATTACAGAGAACTGCCATAATATTACAAGGTATTACTTGATAATCAATTGGCAATTCATGCCTTGGTAACATGCCAACTTATTCTTGAAAATAGACATAATTACCACTTAGTACTATGAAATTACTAGGTAATCCAGGCCCACTAAAATAAAGTGATACTGAAATGTTGTAATGATAACATCTAAACAGCTTAACATTCATTTTTTTCAGTAATACTGTGATATTGGTTTCTTTGTCTGCTAATTTTCATTGCATTACAGCATTGCAAAAGCATAGAGAGCACCAACAGTAGAAGCTCTACACATTCAGACATCCACACATAAAGCACTGCTTTCTCCTGCTGGCTCTGTTGAACCTGTCTCACCATTATAATGCCTTTGTCACTTCCTCTAATCAAGTACAGAGCAGTGATTATTTTGTCCCCCGCTTACATGTTTCCATAGTAGCTGTAGTGAAGGTGAAACATCACAAGGGCTTAAATGCATTATATCTTGACAGAGAAGTGTGAATAAGCCAATAGGAGAGGCAGGTTTTATGACCTTTACTGCAGTGGGTCAGCAGGAGGAGCTCTACATATTCTGGATTTTGCTCAGTCTCTATTAAAATAAAGTCTGTGTGTTAAACATGGCGGTGGCGTTGGTGGTGGTGAGGTTATGGGTTGGTGTTGGTGATGGGGCGGGGGTGATGGTGGTGTCCTGCAAGCTGTGAAAGAGCTTGGTATTTCCAGCACACAGATCAGATACCAGGCAGTAAATTGGGGGGAGTTCTTCCTATTTCACACTACAATGAGATTTGGTTTATTCTGCTGCTACCTCCTTCCTTTGTCGATTGTCCTTTCCACTCTGCTGGTTTTGTCTTCCAGATGAGATCATGGACACCCAAGGGCACAGTATGGGTGGGAGTGAGCGGGGAAGGGGACATGGTGTTGGAAGAGTTATGATCACAGGTAGAAAGAAACAGAAGGGAAGAGTTGCGGGGAGGAGGCAGAGATAAAAATAGAGACGCTGCTGCAGAGACTTGGGTTGTTGTGGGTTATTGTCTGACAAACAAAATGAAAGGCAAACATTTCATGGGATTCCTCAATTTTGTTTTCCTGAAAGACAACAGAACCATTTCACTTCCACAAATAAATAAGCATCAATCACTTCTCCTTGAGAAGCTTCTTCTTTCTCTACTCCTTCGAACTCTGAGTCTAAAATCCCAGAGGAGGAGGTGGATTATTAAGTTAAATATCTTTTGGATTAGTTACACCAATAGGTGTGTCTGTCAGATATGTCCTCAGAGCTCTGTAACATTATAAGGAGTACTTGCAGATTTCAAATTTAAGGATATTGTAAAACATTTTGTAATTAGCTTAAGGTCATTTTCTTTCACACTTTTCTTAACTTATATTTTAATATATTTAATTTCTAATGTAATTTTGCTGTCTTTTACACTGTTCTGGTTTTTAACTGTAAAGCACTTTGAATTGCTTTGTATATGAATGGTGCTCTTTGAAAAAACTTGAATCATCCTCTCGGATCTATATAATCTGTTCAATCTGGTGCCTTTAAAAGCAGTCATGTTTTACCATATTTACAAGAAGAGACCATACAAGCTCTCTCTCATGGTGTTTCTTTGTCTATCTCTTCACAAAAACATCAAAACAGCCGACATTTTTCCTGCGGAGCCAAAAACAAAACATAAAAAACATCCAAAGACGTATGACTGCAGCTTTTGTCAATATTTCATCAGCACTGTCACACCATCAAACCCTGATAAGATAAACATGAAAACAGGTAAATGCTCTAGCAAGGACCACATCATCAACAGGGTGGAATTTAACATTTACAGTATCTTTAAATGACGCTGAACACTGAAATGATGATTCCTGAATTAGCTGTAACTTCCCTTTACTGGCAAGGACCAACCATCAATAGGATGCAATATCAGAATGATGATACTGGATTAGTTGATGTTTAATATCTTGCTAGTATAGATTTGGGGAAGGTTCCTGTGGATGCACTGTAGCTCTAGTGCACAATGAACCATGCAAAAATTCAAGTTACAAAGACAATACTGTGTATATCTGCGGCCTCTCTGCTCTGAGCAGATGTAGCTGTGACATGCTTGTTAAGAGCAGTTAACAAGCCCACTATTGTATGACATGTTTTGTTTTGCCATCAGGGAGGCCTAAGAGGAGGACAGAGATTGTGTCAGAAATGAAGGAAGTAAAGTGGCAATTTGTTCAGGCTCTGAACTGATGACAAGATTGGGGGCTGTTGTGCTCTTGAACTTTCTAAATCACATGCTGATTTTGAAAACATGTTTTGTTTATCTAACCATCATGTATCTTGAGAAAAGATTGATTCTTATATACAAACATGGACTGAAGTACCCATTTACTTCAAGCCATGTGTTAACTTGGTGATTTAAATGTGTTTGAAGAAAGTTTAGAAAGCTAAAAAGAACATATGGAAAACTATTCAGAGGGCTGTCTCCTCCCAAGCTGAAGATGAGAGGGTTGAAATCTGTAAGCGATCGAAGATGTTGTTCTGTGATTTGAACATCAAGGGCATTAGCGTTGGTTTACATGAGATATCAGCTCTGATTATGGAGGACTGGTGTTGGATGAACCATGCATCTAGTTAAATGATGCATGAAAAGCATAATGGATTGATTGCTGGAGCTTCCTTTGTTAATTCTATAAATGAAGGTAAGGTTGTCTGAGTAGAGGAATATCAATCTGGGAGACCATAGAATGGCTGCTGCTTTGATAGGTTTGATAGAGAGAGGTGGTCCGGCCTTCACTTGCAAGCACTTGAAGCCAAAACAAACCATTTACCAATTTAGGAACCCCCTAAAAGTACAAGTACAAGTCCACACATGAATGTCTCATGCATGTGTCAGTTGGAGGAAGGAGAACCATTCCAGTGGGAATAAGGTGAAGTCAAAGACTGAGACTGGGTGAGGAATGGAGCAAGGAGGGGCACAGCTCAAAGGAAGCATAGCATGACTGCATGGGCACCAGTGATGCAGTAGTAGGTTTCATCGTTGAGATGAGATTTATCATGCTGCTAGCAAAGTGGATTTGAGGTTAGTTAGGCAAGGCCAGGATGAGGATAAGCTGAAAGTAAGCTTATTGAAACAGATGACTGTTTTGTCCTTTAATTAAAAGTAACCCTCTTGTCCATCAAGGACAGCGTTGGTGGGTGGTTAATGAAAGAAAGGCATGATGGGGATCACAAGGTCAGTGTAATTTCTCTCAACGGTTTGTGGAAGGATGAATAACAAAGGATTGCAGGTAGGAGGATGGGTGACAGGTCTGATTGTGATAGGTGTAAGAAGTTGAACTTGGTGTCTACTGTAGGTTTAAGTCTGATGAGGGAGAAGGCTTAGGTTGATAGAAGAAAGAGCCTGATGCTTTATAGGTCACTTATACATGCAAATTTTGGACCACTGAAAATGGTTTTTGACATCAAAACAAGTAAATAAACTAAGATGTATGACACAAAAAACACAGCTGTAGCTCAAACTGCAAAGGTTGTTCGTTATAATTGTTTGTTGTCAATTACAGTGTCTTTTAAAATGTTTTTCCACCCTCACTGGAACATTTTTTCAAGAGTTATTCTGTTTATATCTTATTAAAGAGAAAAATAGGCTCATAGAAAAACCCCCAAACCTAATTTTCCTTTGAGTCTATTATTTCTGCTCCTCAGACAGTGACCTTCAGGTAACAGCCACTGCTCCTCTCATACTCTAATTCCAAGCAGACTTTCCTCTTGGGATGATATGGTCCTCTTCAGCTAAGCTGCAATCTTTTAAAGAAAAGAATTACTTTTAATGGAATACATATACCAACTTGAGACTGTTTTATATTTTACAGGTACCCGGAGTTACATCATATACCTTAAAACCTGGTTTAAGCTTCTGAGTCACATCTAGGACTAGATTTCAGGTGTCACAGTTTGGTAATGACAAGTTAACTCTATCAGCTGGAATATTATTTTCAAGTAATGTGTCAGAGTTTAGTTGAGATAACTAGAATATGTAGGAGCTTTAAGTGGGACATTTATGCTACGTTTGAAGGGACTCTAATGCTTTTATGTGCAACACATTACAAATGTAATGGTGGCTTCACAGATATGCATGCCATGGACACTAATGCACCACCACACCATCACAGATTCTGGCTTTTGAACTTGACGTTGACTGGTCCCTGTCCTTTATAGTCTAGAGAAATGTGGATTTGAGGGACCACAGCAGACTCACATGAGCTGAGGCCCGGAGAAGGACGCACTCCTGAGGCCCCTTTCACACGGAAATGAAAACGCTATACTGCCATTTCGTTTTGGAATTTTTTCCGTAAAGACGGAATCGTTTCAGGAAATATCCGTGTAAAAACGAAACCACTGAAAACGATGTAGTGCTTGTGCCAAGCCAGTAAATGGCGCTGTAACCCTGCCCCGAAAATGCACCAAAAGACAGAAGAAGAGTACGGAGCATGCGTATAAAGGTTTTGTGCCGTACATATTTCAACAATCTGTGAAGAAGATGCCACAACAGGAAGATGGCGCGAAATTTCAATGCCCATGAGAGAAAGCCATAACAAGCTCAGTAGCTTCTTCAGCACGAACACAACCATGTAATCAGCCATTATTGTTTTGGCCGGACCCGTGCAGGCGGGTGCAAGCTACGCCCTGTAGCAGAGAGCTACAGGGCGTAGCTTGGCATGTGACGTAATCGTTTGAAGAAATATGCGGATACGCATCCACACGGAGACGAAACGGCAGTCATAGACGGATTTATGCACTCTGGGACCCGGTTTCAAAAAGTATCGTTTACAGTCACCCGAAATGACGTTTCCGTGTGGATGAAATGCCGATCCGACAAAAAACTTTTGCGTATACACCTGAATTCGTTTCCGTGTGAACGGGGCCTGAATGTTGTTGACGTAGGGCTTTTGCTTTGCGTATTTGAGTCCCAGCTCAGATTTGTAAATCAAGTGACATATTGTGTTAACTGACAATGGTTATCCAAAATGCTTCCTAATACCATGGCCAGGAATGTTGTTCCTGAGCTGTTGGATTTTTACCCATGCAATCCTTTTCTAAGCAAACATCCTTGCACCATCATTGATCATAAACCTTTCAGGAGTATACCTGTGGAATATTCCAGGTGTACCCTTGTCCTGACGTTTTGAAATGACTGCGGGCATCAAATTTAGAAAGTGTGTATAGTTCCAAAAACAATAAAGTTAACGCCTGATAGTTAAAGACCCTGTAAAGTGAAAATGAATCTGCATTTTGGTTTGTTGTATGAAAGGTCACTGTTATGAACCCCTGAATCAAATTTTAGTCAACTAAACCTTCTCTAAGTTTATGAAATTAAGCTTCAAAATCATGAAAAATTAAGCAATAAATTCTGCTCCAGGGTGGTGTGGGCGTGTCTCTTGAAAAAGCTGAAGCCACGCCCACTGAGGAGAAATACAATCCTCTCAGCTGCCTGGCTCTGTCCCAGAGAAGAGACAAAGTCGGTTTTCCAGCTCAAATCTCTGTTATGATGCTTTGAATGATCCATAGACCACTGTGGCTGATAGATTTGTCAAATTTAACTCACAATGAACAAAAAACAGCATTTAACTGACTGTTTTCTTTTAACAAGGGCAGTGACATCTGCTAACAACAGACTGTACTGAGATGAACTGCTCTGTGATTTTATATTTTGGTGTTAGAGGGGCAGGGTCATTCCCTACTGTGGGCTCATGACATAATGGGCCCACATATTGGTCCCGCCCACATGAAACCAAGTCAGGAAATAGGTGAAAAACTTTCTAATGGTACAAATCCAGAACTCAGTCACATGTTTATCTCAGTGTTTTTTCATGTTTACAGCAACCATAGTCCAACAAATGTAGTGTGTAAGGACAAAAACTTTGGATTTCACTTTATAGGGGTTTTAAATATCTTGTCTTTGTGCTGGATTTAGTTGGATATATGAAAAGGATATGGAAATCACTATGCTATTTTATTCCCTTTTTACACAGCATCCTAACTTTTTGGAATTGCTTCTAATTTAGGCTATTTTTAATCTATCAATGAGACTGAAATCTACAATGGGACATCAAATTCACAGCTTGATTAATAAGCCATGCTCATAATGCAGTCAGCAGAATACATTATTAATACCTGGGATCCTGTGAGCATTTTATGGTTCTGCAACATCTACAGTACGTCAGCACCAAGGAATCTCAGGTCAGCACAGCAAGATTTGAATGAGATGTCTACCATGTCCACATTGTCCTGATCTAACAGCTGGACCAAAGCTGTCTCTATAGGGTGTTTGATTCTGCATTCATTTTTGACCATAGTCCCTTTATGACATGGCTCTGTGTAGGTTTTCAGGACAGTATTAGCCTTTCTGCTTTCTTTTGAAATGACGCCATAAAATAAAAATCATAATGCATTGATCTCTGTGAATGAAAACCCATTGAGTTAATGGTAAGGGAGCTAACATTTATCTAACTACTGCATTTAGAGATCAACCCACTGGTACTGTCCCACTGTAGTACTGCTGTGGGTGATTTCATCTTGTTGATCAGGTGAGCAGTTCTTAACACTTCTCACGGGCCATTCGAATGTGACCTGAAGGGCTGAATATTTATGCAGTCACTTATCTAACATTACTTTTTTTAGTTGGCAAAATTTGTAACAAAGATTTTTTTTAAAGTATTGTTGTAAAAAAAAAAAAAGCCAAATTATATTTACCTTGATTGATTCATAAAATCAATAAAAGGGTAAAACATCCAAGGGGGCAAACACTTTTAGTAAACTTCTGATTTCTGCTATGAATAATCATGCTAAATGCCGTTTTTAACAGTTTTGGATGGCTGTGATGCCTTCCATGTCACACGTCTGACTGGACACTTTGACTTCAACTGAGGTCTTGAATGAAGTTTCCCAATGATGCCACACTACCCACAGTGCACTGCAGAGTTAACATGGTGGCCTACAGGTGAGTTTATAATTTCAAATTTTCTCAAAATGAAGGTAGCTAGTTTTTTTTTTTTTTTTTGATCAGCATACATATAAGAGGTACAGAAGGAGAACATGTCATAATATGCAGGGTTTCTACTAGATAAATCTCAGATATCATAAAAATGAGCAGGCTGAGAGCAGCTCAGAGGTGAAATTTTGAAAAACTGTTTAACAAACTGAGAGTCCATCTGAGTGTGAAATTAACAGATTAACATCAGTGTCTCTGAACACATTGCTTGGTTCAGATTATCTCCGTCACACACACATGCATACAGACAGACCTTCTGCACAGTCGAATTTTGTGTCAGGTTATTGTCCTCAAGCTGTGGTTTAAACCGTCCATTTAAACAAACATAGTGTAATGTTCTTGAACACAACACAGCAACAGTGACAACCTTTACAGCCAATGGGAAGGCATGATGCATGGTATCCCTGCCCCTAAAGTGTCTGTGTCAGGTTGGATGCAGGTATGGCCATCTCAGAACCCTTCAGTCATCGTCCATCATTGTCTGATAATCACTTTGTGCCTCTGAGAGCAGACATAAATGTTTCCTGAAGCCAGCTATTAGTGTTAAAGGGAGATCTCCTTTTCCGCGTGGCGTTTATGTTTGCAGTAATGGTTGTCATTTCTCTTATCCACAGTGTAGCTCTGTTTATCTGATGAGTTTCAGTTCCCCAGTTGAATGCACATACAATGCCGCAGATTTACTCACACTCACTTCAGCAGTATTCCCCCCGGCAGAAACTGGTTGAAAACATGTTAAAAAGATGCCTATGGCATATGTCCAAACAATGTCTAGGTTTGGTTTAAAGTGAAAGGTAAAAGCTGTCATTTTTGGGTCAATAAAAAAATGTCTCCAAGGAGTACTAAGGAGGACTAAGTTTGGTTGTGAAACGCCACACTCTTTAGGTTGCAGGAAAGACATCTAAGAGAGACCTACATGGACTAAGTTATATTTAAAGTGAAAAGTTAGAAGCCGTCACTCGTGTCTCCAAAAGATTTAACATCCCACTCAGGGCACCCAGAGTTGGCAGTCTGCACTCTCTTCTCTGTTATAGGCCAACCCTTCCCAGTCAGAAAGTGACCAACTTTCTGACTGGGAAGTAACTCATGGTGCATAAGTGTTTAACAGACAAACAACACTAATTTACCGTAAACATGTACAAAGGAACCCCAACAATGATCACTGTACAACACATGGCATCTAAACATACAAATGTCATAGTTTGGCCAATACGTAAAGCAAAACAAAAGAAGATGACCCAAATGCAGAAAACTTGAAAAGGATTTAATAAAACAAACAAAAAGGGCAAAAACCAAAAAAAGACAAAAGTTTAAACGCAAGGACAAATCAACTAAGGAACCATGAGGGAAAAATCCACAAAACAAAAGTTACTAAATACACTGGAGGTAAAGGAAGCTTATACAAGGAGCAAGTTACTGAGACACAACAATCTGACAAAAGACAGGGAGAAACACAGAACCTAAATACACAGGGAGTGATTACAAGCAAGGAGACAGGTGTGACAAACGACACACAGGTGAAACAGGTGAGGGCAATTAAAGTGGAGGGAAAACACCAGGAAGTCAAACTAGACATGAAACAGGAGACAAGGGCTGTGTCCGAAACCACCGACTCATTCCCTACTCCCTATCCACTCTATAGTGAGCAGCATATAGTGGACTTTATAGTGGACTCAACTGCAAAACACAAAAATGATTTCGGACACTACCCCAGCTGCGGGCGATGACATCATCGCCGTCTCACGATTAAAACGTTTAGCAGCAACAGCTCGTAAATTTCCTTTACAACAGCTGAGGATCGAAATTAACGGTAGAATTTCAATGAAAACTGCTACAAAATGTAACGTATTTTCACAAAAAATAGATATACTAATAGATTAAAAAAAGTTTCTATAGTGACAAAATAATATACATTTTTGTGTGTATTATCACTTATTTTTGCACAAATCAGGAAACTCAACAAGAGAACCACAAAGAACACATGCAAACGAAGGGGGAACAAAATAACAAAAAATATCAAAGGTTCAAACTAGGAAATGCTCTAAGGAAGGATTTAAAAACAGAAAACACTAGAACCAAGTGGGAAAAATGACACTGGCACACAGTTACCTAAATACACATGAAAGTCAAAACATTTCATCATTATCAAATTTTATTTAAACCTCGAGGATCATTAGGGTTTCCCTCATTTACAATTATGTTTCAGGATAATAATATAAAATATTAAAATCAAAAACACTACTACTAGTAATATTACATTTAAATAAGTGTATATGTATGTCTTGGAGTTCTGTAATAGAAACCATCAGCCTTCCACACATGCCTTACTGTACTCACTGAAACCTCAGTCCCGGCTGCCACTAAGTTTTGCTGGAGTTTTTTCTAAACACTCAGGGGGATTTCTAAGCCTTCCTCTCAGATATCTGGTTCCAGCTTCCTTTTTCTGCCCCATCCAGGTAGTGTAACCACTGTCCCTGTAACTATGAACTTGCGAATTCTAATGGTGTCTCCTTTGTATCCTGTTCTTTGTTTGTGAAGGGCAATGATCTCTTAACATGCAGTCAAAAGTGCCACTCGACAAACCCCTCGCAGTTCAGGTATCTCATGTATTCCAGCTCAAGCAAACCTGCTGTAACTAATGAAGCCCTTGATTAGTTGCAGCAAGTGTGCTTGAAACTCTGGTTTTACATATTTGAGCTGTTATGAGGGATTCTGTTCAGGAGTTTAATCATTTTGAGACTGGAGAAGTCATATGTTGCATGTTCAGTTGAATTTTGGAAACCAATTGAAGCATCTGTTCTGTTGAGCTATTTCAATCTCTCATCTGTAAAGAGCACAGGGTGCCAATGGCCAATCTGCCATTTCTGGTGTTCTCTGGCAAATGCCAATCAGGCTGCACAGTGCTGGGCTGTGAGCAAAGGCCCCTCTTGAGGACGTCGGGCCCTCATACCACCCTAATGGAGTCTGTTTCTGACAGTTTTAGCAGAAACATGCACATTAGTGGTCATTTTGCAGGGCTCTGGCAGTGCTTAAACCTTACCATAATATTTTCTGCTTTCTGATGTCAGACAGGAGCATCATACCCATTTAGACATTTGTTTGCCCATGCCTACTAAACACTAGCTTTTTATTTTATTCTATGTGCTATGTAGCAATGATAAATAATATTTCAATTTGGGTGTATCACCCATCTAGTTCCATGATCATATCTTTAACATAACATAACTTTGGTATTTATTATGTTGTGTAAATCTTACAAGGGAAAACTAGATAAAGTAGAAATCAGAAGGAATTTTGCATTTTCGGGCTCACATTTTCTTAAAACTTTAACCATCCATAGACCGTCTATGGAGACAAAAAATACCAGACATGGATATAAAAGTTCTTTAAAAAATACCACTTATGTGACGTGTGGAGTTTGGTTTGAACCCAGAAGCAGACAAGGAGAAAGGTTTAACAATTTTATTGTCATAATGGTGCTGGGAAAGGGAGGGGGAATTCGTGAGTCCAGAGAGTGAGTGAATCCAAGTGAGTGCGTGCTGGGGGAGTGAGGCCCTGGAAAAGAGGAAGGAGAGACACGGTTAGTCACGATAATCAATAGTTAGCACAAGAAGTTACTCAATAGATCACTGGAGATAACTTAGAGGAGCCGATGTCCCACTGTGGGAGGACGATAATACATTGGCGCAGAGGAGAGCGTCTGCAGCCTACTTCAGTGGAGAGCTTGATTGAAGATGCGTTTCAGGTGTGCAGCTCAGTCTCTGCGCCAAGGGGGGAAGGGAGAGCACCTCGCAGCAGCGCGGTAAAGTTACCCCTCGAACCAGCACACCGGAACAGGAAGTCACCAAAATAAAACCAGAGAAGTGACGATCGCCACAACTTATAAATTTCAAAATGCTTAAAATTGCATCATTCTTCTCTTTTTTCAAAGAAGGCCCCTCTAGACCCTGACTCTAACTTACATCAAACCAGAAGGCACTAGACTTAAATAAGGAAACAAAAACAAAGAACGATGTAAACCCGATCTCTGTGTGTGCCGAAATATGATAGGTTATTTGCCATGGAATTTTTACACAGCAAATTACAAACATGGGATTAAAAACACAGACATCCCTTGACATTATTACAAATTACCAGAGCTCCCTAAGTAATACTAGTCCTGTGCAAAAAAAGGCATAGAGTGGAGCTGATATTTTAGAGTCTGTATTGGTGCCCGCTAAGAGAGTGAGGGAGAGAGCCTACCCATACAGCTTTGAGTACCACTATTGACACCGGGTCTGATCTCTTCATATCCTAATGTCTCAGGGATCACCTGAACTTCTCTTTTTTTTTTTATACGCAAATAAACACGTAGCCCCATTCACTTTCAACAGCCTTTAAAATCAGGAAATAATGAAAAACTCTACAGCAAAGCCTGCATGTATGTGATTGGTACACAGAGCTCAGACTACAAATGTGTACAGAGTCTATACGTCTGTGCTGAATCTGTAAATAGAGATTACAGGTATAGAAATTATTCAAAATCTCATTGGCTGTCTGACAGATGTATAGTCAAGTTACTCTGCCTGCAGCTCACTCACTGTATAAGACAAGTGGTCACACTCAGGTCCAGCCAGCACCAGCAGAGATAGACAGGACCGCATGTTAAGTCCTGTTGTTATGAAATTTTCCAGATAATGACTAAAAAAGATGAATATAGAGCCAAAAGAATACGGTTTGATGTTGTAGATAATGAGCGATGCCTGTGAGCGAGTTCAGGAATACAACTGAGCTGATTTCACACCTGATGTGCATCATTATCCACCATCGCCTGGCAAACAACCTCCCAATGGGCCGTCTATATAAGCTTTTAAATTTCTGGTTTCCATAGTCAGCTCTGCCTTGCATCAGTACTGCAGTCATGCTTTCAGCTCCACAACCACTACTACCCTGGCATCCAATATACTATCTCATCACCTCTGCTTGTGCAATCTCTGCATGTAAAATAACTGTGAGGAGGGATGAGGTTGAAGCCCAGAGGCCAAACAGAAACTACATTCTGCTGCTGCAATGAACATTTCAAACCATCACAAACATGACCTGTCTGACTAAGTTTTTGCACCCCAGGACAACGTTTGTGCTGAAAACTAAAAGCAGGCAGTATGTACAAATGTAATATTAGCTAATGCTGTTGTGTCAGGGATTCCTAAACTAAATACATAATTTAGGTAAAAACCTGACAATGGACCAAATGATTGGTCACTGTCAAAACCATGTCAGTTAAACTTCGGGGCCATCGGTTTTACATTAAGGAAGTATGGGAGATTCTGAATCTGCTGTTATGCAAAGTAAATGTCACTTGGGGCGATATAGAAGTAAAAGTAAAACAACCCCCCAAAAGGGATTGCTTTTAAACATGGCAGCCACAGACAGCAGCTCTCTGTTTTACCTTCTTGATGGATTTTTCAACAGTTTGTTGCTCAGCTTGCACGGGTAGTCAGAGTTGCGCCTGAACAGTGAACCCAACACTTCAGTTTTCAAGTCACAAGCCAGAACATGAGCGTAGTTGTAGTATGCATTCTGCATCAAAACGAGATTTAAAGGCAGCTTTTAGGCACTGATGGTGAATAAGAAAGATGTTTTAAGAATTGCTCAAAAGGGAGACGTCTTTGAAGAAGAAAATGTGAGTTTATAAAGTAAAAAGTGCACAACAGAGCAAAACAGAAAAGCCCTGGGTAAAGTGAAATAGAGCAAAAGAGAGAGAGAGAAAAAAGTCATAGCAAATTGTCACCTGTGACAGTTTCCCTCCAGTCCATGGTGCAGTCCATAGAGGGACAATACCTTTTAAAAAAGTACCCTTTGAAAAATTATCCCATCCACATGCTTATTGTAAGAAAAACCTTTGTCCAAAAATCTTTTGACTAAGTATTTTTGCACTTTTGAATTTGTTTCTAATAAAGAGAGTTTTGGGCATGAGCCTTTTAATTCTCATGTAAAAATCATTTCATGAGACTCCACTGCCAGGCAGCTGGACACCCAACACCTGTTTCCTGTTGGTACGTTTATGATTACATCTACAGTGGTTACCTTGACAATTTTGAACAAATGATGAAGGCAATGGGTGATAGTTCAGAGGCAAAGTCTGTATGTATGGCAAAAGCCATACATAAGGGTATAAGTATGATGTAAAGAAAAGTCTCGGTCTTCTCTTCTGTCCACATGTACAGCGCCATGTTGTCTTGGAGTGAGCAGATCGTGTGATGCTGTATGCTGCATCCTGTGAAGTGTAAATGTGGAAAAAGTGTTTCCATTGCACTTTTGCAATATATTTCTATATCGAAACATCTGAAAACCTCCTCATGAGAGCTTAAAAACTTTTCAGCAATGTTTGAGAGATTTTTTGAAATTCAGGTGTTTCCATTACCAGTTTTTAATTTCGCTATTTAGATTTTGCGTATTTCTAAGGGTAATGGAAACGCAGCTAAAGTGGGAGAGCAACTGTGCATGCATGTGTAAGCATGTAAAAAGTCCAGTTAGCAGCTTTAACCCAAACTCAAGTTTCGAGATCCGGGGTCTTGGAGGCACACATGAAGAGTATTCAGACAAATAATCGTTTTTGACAGGCTCCACTTGGGATACGCCCCCATGATCATTGGGGGAGGTAAATGTAGCCACAAATTAGACTTTAAAATCCTGTAGTGTGGCCAGTCTAACTGCAGCAAGGCCATGATGGACCGGAGACTGACCCAGTGGAAGTCTGGGGTTACATGAAGCAGCAGTGAGCTCCATAGTCCATTCAGGTGTCTCTGCTCACCAACTCGAGTGACTGTGAGGGATGTGTACATATATCAAAAGCTCTGTAGTAAGTCCAGTTAGTAAGTTTGGATAAGTCCGCCATTGAGGAGAGGCAGGTGCACAGTGTGCCAAAACCTCAGTTTTGCATGGTAACACTGTAAACAAAGTTTCTAAAAATCTTCACCCTGGAAGGAGTTTTTTAAAAAGGTGCATTTTCAGTGACCTAAAATGTTGTTTGTGTGTGTACAGATGGTCAAAAAGCACAGAAAAACCTTTATTTTTGAAAATACATGCCTATGTGTTGACAAGGCCTCAGTCTACTTTTGCTGTTCTCTTGGTCCTGGTACTGGTGCAACCCACTACAGAGTTAAGGGAAACAACCCCACAGACTGGTAAAACAAAATACAGCAACATGGCGTATCAATATCTCAACAAGTGACGTTAGTGTAGCTCATTATGAATCAGCGATGATAATCATGGTCATGAAAACCTGCTTTTTTTAACCTCTATTGAGCAAACAAGCAGCATGCCATTAACTGGAGGCTCCTCACTGTCTAACTAGGCACAGGTGGCCTTGCTCAGGCTAATTACTCTGCTGGCTGCAGGAGATTTGGGGAATGTGGGGGCAGGTGAAGAGAATGACCATTCAGAGAGGTGCTGAGATTTCTGAGGACTGTGTGTGCAAGTGAAATTTATGCACCCAGTATAAATCCTGCCTGTCAATGCATAGGCATGAAGTAGAGTACATCTTCTCATATGCTTTTCAAAATAAAATTTAAATCTGTTCTTTTTTTTTTCCTCAGTGAGACTAACTGCTTTTACACTTCAGATGCCCGATTTTCCACAGCAGTTATTTGGTTATTGAAGTGACTTGCAAAGTTTTTTAGCTCTCTCTCAGGGTCTTCGCTTAACTTTGTCTCACACCCCCAAAAAAGTCAGAAATCACATAGGCTGTTTGTTCAGATGACACTTATAATTTAGAACATCCGTGTACAGGTGATATGTATTCTTGTCCAATTCATTCTTGATCTCATATGCTGACTTTACTCCACATGAACCTCTAATTTAAATAAGGTAATTTTCTAAAAGTCAATTTTCCACAACCACCTCTGCACTATACGGAAAACAGCCTCTAAAGTGAAGGGGAGTTATGATGTATGTTTTATTGATGTTTCTTAATTAGAATTAAAGTGAAGCTAGTATATTTTGGCTTGTGAACTTAGTTAAAAATTTAGAATTGCTCTGTATGAACCAGCTTATTTTAATACAGTCAAACTGAGCTTTGAGTTTGCTCATTTTAAGTGTGAACTTAAACAACATTCCTGCAGGATGTGTGGCTGCAACGTTCACTATGTCTCTGAGCACAGTCTGCAGGGTGTGGAGGAGATACCAGGAGAGTGGCAGTAACACAAGGACAGCTGGATAAAGCCATAAAAGGGCATCAGGACTGCTATCCTCGCTATTATAAGAGTAGGAACAGAAGGAGCACTGCCAGAATGACTGAATACCGATGTGTCTTTTCCTGACCAAATCTGTCAGGAGGGCCCATGTCCTCTATGGGACACATGGCATCCACCAGCAGAACTAGCAGGTTGGCCATTGGCGCCCTGTTCACTTCACGGATGAGAGCAGGTTCACACTGAGCACATGTGACAGGTGTGAAAGAGTCTGGAGAAGCCAGGGTGAATGTTGTGTCGCCTTTGACATCATCCAGTGTGAGTGGTTTGGCAGTGGGTCAGTGATGGTCTGTGGAGGCAAATCCTTAAAGGATTACACAGATTTCCATGTCATAACCAGCAGTCCCATGGCTGCTGTTGGTACCAGGATGAAATCTTCATAACAATTGTCAGACCTTACACTGATGCAGTCGGCTCTAGATTCCTCCTGATACAGGACAATGTGACTTAAGTGTTGTAGCAAGTCCTGGATGATGAATGCACTGATGCCATTGGTTGGCCCACTAGTCCCCTGATATAATTCCTATTAAGTACCTGTGGGACGTTATGATTCATCAGCCATGACTGTGATTTAATTCAAGCATGCAGTAAAACAGATAAATCTCCTACATATTTCAGGTTTTTTTGTTTTAATACTGATGATTACATCTTAAAGCTCACAAAAATCAGAAATCCAACACCTGCAGATGACATGGCACCCCAAACCATCACTGACTGTGGGATCTAAAAACACAAAAATTAAATCAAGATTTACTTTCATCTGAGAACAGGACTTTGGACCACTGAGCAACAGTCCAGTTGTTTTTCTCCTTCACTCAGATGAGGTGTTTATAACGTTGTCCATTTAAGAAAACTAAAATGGAAGATTTTGTCTTATACTTTGGGAAGGGTCTAATACACACAGGCTAATGTGAAGGAAATAATAGGAGTAAATTTAGTTTAATCATAGTAATATATGGAAATTAGGGCATTAATATAGGGAAATTATAGTGTAAAAATGCATAAATATATTTAAGAAACAACAGAGCATTTTTTGCATGGCTGGCTGGCTTGGGGGCCCAAGATCATAGCTACACCCCTGCTTGTCGCCCATTTCTTGGACCCAGTTATATGTGGCAAATCTTAATACACTGACTCCAGTCCCAGTCCACTCTCTGTGAAGTTCCACTAACTTCTTGAATCTGCCTTATGTGACAATCCTCTGAAGGCTGAGCTCACCCCTGTTGCTTAGGCACCTTTTCTTACCACAGTTTTTCTTCCAGTCAACCTTCCAGAAATGTGCTTTGATAGAGCCTCTGAGAACAGGCTTCCTTTTTATGATGACCCTCTGGGGCTTAGCTTTGTTGTGGAGGGTGTCAATGATTGTCCTCTGGACATTGGTCAAGTCAGCAGTCTTCCCCAGTTTGTCTTTTTCTTTGTGTTCCCAGTAATTCCCCTGAGCTTTCCTTTTAGGATTCTTAGTTGTTGTTTTTTTCTTTTTTTTTTTACCATGCTTTTTTTCCTTACATTTTTGGAAAGTTGTGTTTTGGATTTCTGTGTACCAACCCTTGCATATTAAACAGGATTTGAGCCTTGCTTTTGTGTCCTATATCCAATTCCCTTCTTTGATTCAGAGTATCAGATTGAGTCCTTCCCTGAGAGTGACTTCACAGGAACATGGTCCCCATGAGAACACAGTCTACAAGACCTGCCGTAAGGTATAGGAGCATGCATCACCAAAAGAAAATGCATCCACACTGGCCAAATAAATGGTGTAACACATGAATAGACAAATGATGAGCTCCAAACAAATTACTTCTAGAAAATCCAAAGAAAAATTTGTTTCTGTTTTTTTTTTCAGCTGCATGTTTTGGTGTCATTTTGAATGAAATTAGCAACAAGTCAAGTTCTGCTTCTGCAAAAATATGTTTCTCCATACCCCATTTTCAGCCCCTTTCCTTCTCTGCTGTCTCACTTAAGTTTTCTGCTATAAGATGTAATTAATTGAAATGTACTGTACATTTTGTAGGAATGTGGCTCAAAGGATCAGGTGACAATAAAGCTGACTGAGTATTTGAAAGCTGTGATGAGGGTGAAATTGTGCAATCAGTTGGGTTTGGAGCGTTGTGAGTCTGTGTTTCCATCAGAACAGAATCGAAGATTCAGCAGACACTGCAGCAGCATGATGACAGTGTGACTGCAGAGGATAATGAATACCAATGAATGATGAATACACGGCTGCAGCAGCTGTTACCTCTGGGAGAAATACAGTGGTATTCACATTTGGCTTGATAAAAACATCACATACATATGTGTGCAAATATACCATCTGTACATGAATAACTGCAGCTTCTTTCTTTATGAGAATCCATCGGTCTGTGAGGAGCAGCTGCAGAACGTGATGCTCGTCTCTGTTCAGACTGCAGGCTGCAGCACAAAATACGAAGTCTTATCTGGATTCAGGACCAGCGCTCATTGTGGCAGCTCGCTCTCTGATTGATTATTATTTCTGTATGAGTCTGGGACTGCCTGTTCCCTGTGGTCAGAAACTATGCAGCACATAAAGAAAATGAGAATGCAGGAGACTGATTGGATAAAAAAAAAAATCAGGAAATGTCTCAGAGGAACCAGAGCTGTGCCACAGGGAAGGATTGACTGCAAAGAGAGTTTTATTTTTAGAAAAATGTTGAACCACAAAGAGAACAATACTAATTCATTTTGGCAAGTCTGAGCATCTTTTTTCTAATGAAAACTTAACATTACATCAAATGAAAGAATTCTGCTACTACAACTGCTGCTCTGTGCAAAAACTCACTGAGAGCTACAACTGATCTGCATGCTAACAAGCTGCATGTTTATAGTGTGCCGCATGCCAGCAGTGAACTCCAAACTAACAGCTTTGTTCTTACATTGATCTATGCTAATAGTGATCTGCATGCTAATAGTAAGATGCATGTATAATGGTTATTTCCACCGAGCGGTCCAGTTCAGTTTGGTACGGTACGGCACTGGTTCCCAGCCTTTTTTTTTTCCATTGAGCCCCTCTTCTCATATCTGAGACAAGCTCCACCCCACGAGGACCCACACAGGAAAAAGTGACATATTGCTGTCAAAAATTCACATAAATTTGAAATGTTTTTATCATGTAAAGCTAAACACAATAGCCCAAACCACAAGTGTTATTAGCAAAAAAAAAAAAAAAAAAAATAGTATAAACAATTTATATGGTTTTATCATGATTTTAGGAAAATTTTAGAAACCTCAGAGCAGACAGGCCATCATGCCACCTCTGAAATTTCTGGCACCCCCAAAGGGGGCTCTGGACCCCAGGTTGGAGCAACTAAAGTGGAGCAGCTGGCCCGAGCTACATTTATTACACTGACGCGAGACCACTGGACATCAGTCAGCAACTTTAGCTACCTCGGGGTAACAGCACACCTGATCATTCACTTTACAGCAGAAGTTATTTCATACCTGATGTCTTTATCTTCTGGGCTTGTTTGCAGTTCATTAATATTATTGCTCAGGGAATTAAGACACTGATTTACAAACCACAAATTAGTTTAAAAACTGTGGTTTGTTTAATATTTCTTCATTTAAACACCATATTACCGTACTAATTTATGTCAAACAAAAATGCAAATAACTGGTAGTATTTTAAATGTTAATTTATAGCTAATAATAATAATAAGAAGAAGAAAATATTTTTGTAGTAAAAACTGCTTTTAAAGTGCAGTACATAAAGTTAAAATATTGAAAATTAACACTTCATAGTAAGAACATTTAAAAATCTAAAAATGACTGAAACTTAAGGAACTGCCGTGATTAATCATGATTAATTACAGCATAGCTATGAGATTAACTGGATTAATTTTTCTAATCAACTGACAGCACTAAAATATGTATATACAGTGCTTAACAAATTTATTAGACCACCACCCAAAGTAAGGTTTATGCCACAGCTGTCCTAAATTAACAGCATTGGTAATTACCAAAATCGTTTTTTATGTTTCTGCAATGGTTAATACACCAATATGTAGAAGCTCTTTAATCTAAATGATATTTTTAATGCTAAAATATAATTATTATTGTTATCCATGAATTTTCAAATTTACTGATTTACAAAAAAACTGAAAAAAAAAATAGTAAAGCACATTATTAGTTCTTGATTGATATGTGAAATTATACTTATTTACTTGCATTCCTGAACAGAAAAATGAGTTTTAGTGGTTGAATGTTATGCTTGATTATTTTCTGACTTCTCAGAGAAGCCCAGTTGGTATTAAAAATTTGGCTATAAAAAGGTAAATTCAGTTTGATGTCCCTCATTCCTGTTTAAAATAGTAAAACATGGAGAGCTCACTGAAAATGAAAGAGTCCACATTAAAGCACTTCATGATGCTGGATGGTCTCTGAGACAAATATGACAGGTGGTCTAATAAATTTGTTAAGCACTGTATATATAATTCAATGAGAGGAATAAGTATCCAGGAGGATAAACAGGGAGGTGGCAAAGTCCATAGAGTCAAAACTGGTGGGAGAAAGACATGAGAGAGAAATAGAGAGGGATAGAGAGCGAGGAAAGACTTGAAAGAAAGGAGCCAAAAGCTGGATTGGTACCCGGGATGCCTGCTGTGAGGACAACAGACTCTGAAGGGCATGTGAAGGAATCACTAGGCTACTAACAGCCTCCCTTCTTAGGTCATAGCCTCCCTCTCTGTCTCTCTCCTCATCCTCTCTGTTGTCTTGGTCCTTCTTTTCTCCCCCTGTAATTGTGTGATCCTAAAGTCTTTGTCCTCCTACCCTGTCTCCTCCTCCTCTCTGTGTCTTTATCCTCCTTTCATCCTCCTCTTCTCTTCTCCTCATTGGTGTGCAGAGGTCCACAGATGAAGGTTTCTATCATCAGGAAAACTTCAGAGGAAACAGCAGAATTGGTTTCTCGTCATCCTCCCACTCTGTGGTTGTCTTCATGGTTCTGTGAAAATCACTGAGTGTGACTGTGAAACGTCTTTATTTTGTGCCTTTGGAGAAGAACCTGTTCTTGTCTCAGAATAAACAGCCTCAGGAAGTCTTATCAAAGTGACACTTAAGCAGAGAGTGGTTATTGATCAGTGTGTCGTCACTGATGATTGATTGAATAAACACTGTCTTTCCTCTGAAACATTCACTTCTTTTCTGTTCATTGTTGTTCTCATTCAACCTCCTCCTCTGTCTTCACAGTTTCCTCTCCACTCCCCGCTCTTTCCTCCTCTCTGTAGCTCATAATGCTTTAAAATATTGATGACACACTGAGCTATTGATTGAGTTAAAACAGCTGAAGTTACTCTGGAGTCTGTAAGAAAACAGCAGAATCGCCTTAAACTGAATTCAAATTCACTCTCTAAAGTCTGACTCTACCAACGATCTTAAACTCAGCGCACAGTGATGCTGTTCCTAATATTTTCCTCCTTATTTGTTTAGATAGCAAAATGAACTTGGGCTCCTGTTAAATGAGGAGTGGTCACACTTCTTATGATAGGAATGCAGAAAAAGACAGACCAAAGAGCCACGACAAGATGAGTAGAAAGTTGTCACCACATGCGATGGGCCATTCTGGAACCGTCCAAACTCACACACGTAGCTCACACGCTACGACTGAAGGAGACCATGCTTGTTTCCATAGCAACAACACTCAGAGTCATTCAATTTAAAGAGATGTATTTATCAAGTTACACAATAAATCTACCTCTACGAGAGGGACAGTAGAGAACATAAAGTGTTTCTCCTTCATCTTTATCATCATGATAATGTGTAACATCAGGCTGTTCGATCCTGCTGAGAAATTTCACAGGACCCTGTAAAACAAAAATGCTTTGCTAGCTGTGTCTTGTCATAACTAAGATATCTGCTGAGAATGATTTATTTTAGCTCCTACGGCCTTGAATTTCCCATGTAGTTGCTCATACAGCACTGCTTTTCCCGCTTAGATGCATAGCTGGTTACTGGCTGAAGTTTCCATGTGAAAAGTTACCAAAAAAACAACAACAGAGGAATGTAATCAGTTCCAAAATCCACAATAAAATATTTGTTGTTCCATTTCCCTTTTCAGCTTTATTTGATTGCAACGTTCGGCATCGAGCTGTCTGCAACTTACCAAACTGAATTGCAGACAATCCCATCATCGTCAGCTGTAATGTCAGAATTTGAACATTATATGGAGCTGTAAAGGCATTCTTGTCTGTTATTTTGCTATTAGCTGTCAGAGTTAGAGATTATTAGCCCTAAAATAGGCTGTAATGATGGTAAAATTGACACATTCAAAGGCAGACATGCTTTTTGGTATCAATAAAGACATTCTATTGTATTCTATTGTATTCTATTCTACGTTGTTTGTGCAATATCAGTGACATGTGTAACAAGCTGCAAATGAGTTTAAAGTTTTGGTAATGCAAAAACACTGTCATTCTTCTTTAGTGAATATGTATACACTTTTCTATTAACAACTACCACCAGACAGTGTCTGTAGTCATCCAAAATCTCTTTGCTCAGCTCCCTGCAACGACAAAAGAAGAAGGAAGCAGTGATGTCCACTAACACATCTGAAATGTGGCTAACTATGCTTACCTAATTTTTTTTTAGAAGAAATCTATTTCATTGAATTTATTCATGTAGATGATCGTTGAAATGATACATTTATCATTGCATTGTGGAGTGAAATAGATTGTACTGCTGAATCTGTCAGCCCAGACAACTCAGATTATGTACATCTCAGTTCATCTCTTAGAGAGTCAAATTTTCTCCAAACAATAACCACTGACTTTAGAAGAGTAATTGTACTTGAAATGAACATTTCTAGTATTCAGAGGATGAATCACATCGACAAAGCTTGAGACCAAAGGCTTTTGTGTCTTGTTGCTTCTACACTCTCCTCAGTGTGCATGCTAGAGTGTGTTCAGCAGAAACACATGCAGAAGTGCACTCATCCACATGCTCTCATGTATAGATACTTTATTTATCCATATCAGGAAACTGCTTATTACTGCCATAAACATTCAGATAGCCCATCATCACAGAAAATACACATGTAATTAATTCTGAGTACCCTTAACAGATTCTAACCATTAAATATTAAGAAATTAATCTGGGCAGTAACTGAAAAGGCAATAGTATAGTCAAATATATATGTACCATATAATAAAATCAGAGAGTGCAGAAGTTTACAGACAAAAAGTGCAATGGAGTGTGCATAATAGTGCTATCTGTTTTTAATGAAGAAGAAAATACATAAAAAAAAGCAGAGTTAAAAATTAAAAACAACTAAAATCATGTACTGTATAATAAAAAAAATCAACACATAAAGAAAAGTCAGACAGCTCGTTAACATTTAAAGCTACAGACACAGAAACAGCTCGTTCTGAGCAGGGCTGAAACAGAGGGGTTTTTAGACATGCAAAAATCCAATACTGGAGTGCTTTTTCAACAACAAACTTCACAGGCATGTTTTGGGGACCTCTGAGACCGATATAAACTTGTCTTAAAGGGTAAAATATGTGAACTTTAAAGGGAATGAGAGCTGACATACTGATGGGTTTGATTCATGCTTCTTCTAAAACGTACCCATCTAGGCTCTTGATCCAGCCTTTTTAAACTCTATAACTGGTTTAATGCCCAGACTGCGCACAGCGTAAATAGCAATATGTAGATGGACATGCCCAGAATCTATGCAGAGCTCTATACACCCCCTTTATGCAGAAAATGCAAAATTATAACATTAATATTTAAAAATCAGTGTTAAGCTGCAGGTCTGAACAGGATGTTGTTCACATCATTTTTAGTTTTGAATTGTTTCTTTTTGAGGCCACAGTCAAAGGTAAAAATGAATCCTTAGCAATACTGATTGATAAATAACAGAGACAAGATGCTGTTACTGTAATCATCCCCTGTCTTTTGTGTTCTGGTGGTTTACCTGATGAATCACTCTAAGAAGCGCTGAATAAAGTAGAGATACCTTGAAACTTACGTCCCTTCTTATGGTGAAAGAGATCTTATTTAAAATAACCGTCTAAGGTTAATTTTGGCTCTCACATTATATTCAGTCTGTTCAAACCTGAGGGCTCTCTCTGCAATTCTGTCATTTTAGCAAGCTGCATTTCATTCCACTGACTTCAATATAGGAGCTCATGGAAAAACAGAACAATTGTACCTCCTTTGTGTAGAATAGGAACAGCTCCTACCACGCAGGAATGCCTTTTGTGATCTTCAGTCTGAAGCAGCACAGCAGTGATGAGGAGCCAGGTCCACACACCCACCAGAAGCATAGCTTACATCAGCTGAAGCTCCTACCGTCCACGGTCTTCTCTGTTAATCACACAGGGGAAGGATTGGCAACCTACATGTCTCTTACAATGGCCATGGCTATGCTGTCAGCTAGCAACGGAAAAAAAAACCCTTAATCTTCAGTAAACAGCCACAATGCTCACAATTAAGAGCATGATAACAGGCAGACAGTAAACCGTCTAGCAGCATCTTAACTGTTTAGCTATGCAGACTTTATTCATTTCATGGGTGAAGAGGGAGAAAAGTTGTTAAAAAGAGGTAACATTTTCCTGTTTCCTGCATTCTGGGATCTCTCAGTGCAAGGTTTCTAATTCTAGTTCATTGTCAGAATTTAAACAAAATAAAGGGCTGAATTAGATCTCACTAAATAAAAAAGAAATCTCACATTCCTTTACAGAACAAATCAGAAGCCCTCTCTCTTCACCTCCTTCAGCCTTTGGAGGCTCTATTGACCTTTCTGCTCTTAATCCATGATGACAAAGCCTGCAGGCTGAACTCCTCCTGGACACAAAGTCAGCACAAAAATCCAGAAATCACTGCTGCAGAATAAAGAGAGAGAGAAATAACACCCTTCCATCTAAACAGCTTATACTGCTTGGAATTTATAGCACCTTTAAAAACAGATTTTTACAAAGGGTTTCAACACACAAAGTAAAAGACATGATAGCAAATGAGTACAATTTAAAAAGAAAGAATACAAGTAACAGAAGACTTTAGATTTATTTTAAAAAGATTACATCAAATCAGGGGAAACAAAACAAACATTAAAATACAGATAATGAATAAATAATATGATAATAATAATATATTATTATATATAATAATATTCAGTAAAGCAGGGGGCTCTGGATATAAACTGTAGGCATATGGAGCCTCTATCCTCTCATCAGAAATGTCCTGAAGAAGTGGTGTTCCTCTTTGTGGATCATAACATTATCCCCTTGCATTCAGAGTGAACAGCACATCATCAACATTTCAGTCACAATTGCTCATTTTGGTTTTGTCTTACTTTAGTTTGTTGTTGAGGCTTTCTGAGTGAGAAATTAAAGGCTTAAAAAATGTTGGATTTAGCCCACAACATTGTTTTTTGTTGTCCATTTTAACCAAAAACTTTAAGCTAAAAGCTAAAAGCTTTAGCGTAAAGCTAAATTAAGTGGAGCAACTGTACCTGTCTGTAGTGACTTATAGCCTAGATTCCTGGCCAGAAATCCCTGCGTAAAGGGGCAATGCACTCTGAAATTTCTGGAGGCTATGCCACTACTATTGGACAACCCACCTTCAAAAAAACTAAAATATCCTTTCAAGAGCATTATATTGGATAAATATAAATGAAAAAAAGACAATGAAAATGCTGACATGACATAAAAGTGAGTCTGTAGCGTGTTTGGTCGTCAGATACCCTAAAAAAGTGTAATACAGCCTCTTCATGTCCAAAAATGAACACCAAAATTAAAAAGCAGTAAAATTATTATACATTAATATTTTTCCCTACTTTTTTGCATCAGTTTTCTCACCAACATGAGACCTAATGAGAAACATCATATTTTGATAAATTTTCAGGAATTTAACCCTTAAAATGCTAGTTTAATAGCATAAAATCCCTTTATTTTTAATGTGAAAACACACACATATAATTTTCATAAATTACATACAAATCATATTTCCTTGAAAGAGGTTATCATAGTCTTAGATATGTTAATGATAAGAAGAAACTTTGATATTCATGCATTATAATCTTTTAACACTTTAAGATTTTTTTTAAATAATACACTCAGACTCCTCATGTCCAAAAATGGATGCCATCCATAAACAGCAATAAAAATGTTACTCATTATAATAATTTTCCCACTTTTATTGCATGATTTTTTTCTATCAACATGAGACCTGAGGAAAAATATAAAACCAGAATTATTTTCAGGAATTTAACACTTAAAATGCCAGTGTAACAGCATAAAATCCCTTTAATTTTCACGTGAAAAAACACAAAAACACAGTTTGCTCATGCACAGTTGTCATCACAAGTATTAATGTGCTGTATGTATGTTTATCTGACTCCTCACTCATCTCGCAATTATTCCATCCTGTAAGTCTGATTGTCAGTGTTGTTTCTATTCTTTATTTACTGATTTAGTCTCCTCTTGTAATTATTAATTTAATTGTTTTAGTATTAATTTCATCATTATTGGGGCTTTAATTGTTGTTTATCTTTAAAGAATTACTGATTGTGTGACTATTACCTTTTTAGTTTGTTCTAAAGTCAAGGCAACCTGACGGAAAAATCATCAACTACCGGATATGTTATTGAAAATCACTGCCAAAAGAAGCTCAGTTAAAGAACACTTTTCCCTCCACAAGTTCCTCATAATGAAAAAATACCTAAGATTTATACGGTGGCCCTGAAGGCCAATAGGAATAAATATTTCAAAAGCGCAAAATAAATTTCACAAAACACAAATAAATTTCACAGAACAAAAATAAATTTCACAAAACACAAATAAATTTCACAAAACACAAATAAATTTTACAAAACATAAATAAATTTTACAGAACAAAAATAAATTTCACAGAACAAAAATAAATTTCACAAAACACAAAAATAGTGACATTGTTTTATTTCATCTTTCCAAATCAGCAGGTTTATTCATTTCTATGCTGGCATTTAGTTTCCATCATTTTGTTTCACTTTACTGTAACTTGCACTCATGTGGTTTCAAATTGTCCGTCTGAGACCTTTCGTAATTTAAATGTAAAATTGCTCTCATCCCAAACTGTGGGCCCAGAACTGAGATACAAAGTGGGCTGTGACCTCTGTGAACTGTTTCACCCCTGGTATTTGGCATAGTGTTAAAAGTAGAGTGTAAATAAGATGAAGGAACATTCCAGAGAAAGGTAAGATTAATGTTCCTCCTGTGTTCCAGGTTAAATGTGTCTGTGTATGGAGAATCAATCAGATGTTCTCTGATTACATTTATTCTCTGTATTAATCCCAGACATTATAAAAAGTTCCACACTGCTCATTGGAACACTGCTTAACAGATTGATAAAAAAAGATCTCTGAACTCTGTTAACACTATGCTGTCTTTACATTACCTGAGTTTAAATATAGACCTGTTTAATCCTCTCACAAGCGTCAGCTCAACAGGAGTCTACTCCTGAGGAAAAAAAAAAAAAAACACAGTTTCTTCTCTGTCACAGTATCTGTTTCCATGGACACTAATTATCAAAATTAAAACCTCATCAAAATGTTTTATGTAAACATTGGAAGATTCTGATCCAGCCCAGCCCCTGCAGAGATTCTGTTCACACCCACTGTAATCATTTCTTCCTGGTTGGAGTAAAACTGTTAAAACTGAGCATGCCCCCCACCCCACCACACCACCTTTGACTAGAGGTCCACCTGCAGTCTCCCTGTTCACAGACTGAAGATGTTTCTACCGTTGAGCTATAATAGAGAGAACAGCAGGAAAGACTATCACTTTCAACATGTGATGTGAAAAAGATTAAGAAACTAAATGAAATAGAGACATCTGTGGTAGCAGACAGTAGAGGAGTAAGTTGACAGCGTGGTGGGGCTTAGGGAAAATTATTGAGAAAGCAAACTGAGACAACACCGCCAGTCTATTTGCACTTTATATGGGGGTTCTGCTTTATATGAGGAACTGTTATGTGACCAGATGCGCTGTAATTCCTGTTATACACAACTGGAGGGGGGCTACTAAAGGGTTGTTATGGGGGGGGGGGGCGGTGTCTCCCAGGTGTCTGTCATGAAATGTGGCTGCAGGCAACAGTTTTATTGTCTTTTATTTGTTTTCTTGGTGTGGAGATGTTTATGTGCTCATTTATTTACGCTGAGAGGATATGAGATAAAGGGGGGTGGGGTGTGCATGTGTTGGGGGTGGGGGTAATAAGCGTAATAAGATAGAGACACTGTATGAAAACAAAGAATATTGCCTCTTTTAAATACTCTAAAACCTCCAAGTGCTTCTGTAGAGTAATAAAGAAGAAAACATGTTAGAGTGGTATCTGAGTGTTATGATTGGAAAAGGACTGAAATTGTTTAATTTATTTATTTGGGTTTAGTTTTATACATTTCTGTTTGTATAGACCCACGAAAGCATAGGGACTTCCCACAGGATCATTTTGATCACTAGAAAACTTGAATTCTTTTATGATGTTCAAGCAGTGCCAAAAAAAATGCATGCTGTACATGCTTTGTGTCATCTAAAATCTCTATAAAGCAATAAGGAATATGCATTTCAGGTTTTTTCTATGACAAAAGGCTGTATTGTTAACTACCAGGCCAAATATTTGTAATGAAATACACTATACTATAAAAAGTATTCCCCCCTGGATGTTTTACACTTAGGCTGATTTTATATATTAATCATGGTCAATGTAAAAAGAAAAACATCTCTTTAATATCAAAGTGAAAACATATTTCTACAAAGCAATGCCAACTAGACAACATAATGTAGAATAAGTGACTGCATAAATATTTACCTCTCAGTTTAAGTAAATCCACCTTTAGCTGTAATCACAGCTCTGAGTCTGTGTAGAGGTTTTAATTGGGCTTCACATCTGCATACGGCAATTTTACTCCATTCTTCTTTGTAAAACTGCTTAAGCTCTGTCAGGTTGCACAGGTATTGGGCTGGAACAGCCCTTTTAAAGTCCAGCCACAACTTCTCTATTAAACTGAGGTCTGGGCTTTGATTCTGCCACTCCAGTACATTCACTTCTTTAAACTATTCCTGCATAGCTTTGGCTGTATGCTTCCCAAGCCGTAGTTCTCTTGCAGACTGAATAAGATAGTCCTGCTGGTTTTTCCTATGTTTTGTTGCATTCATTTTATCCTCTACTTTTACAAGCCTTCCAGGGCAGACTGCCAAGAAGCATCCCCACAGTGTGATGCTACCACCACTGTGCTTCATAGTGCTTCATAGGGGATGGTGTGTTTGTGGTGATGTGCAGTGTTTGGTGTCCACCAAATACAGCATCTTGTCTGATGGCCAAAAATCTTCAACAGTGGCTTTCTCTTTACCACACTCCCATAGGGCTGAATCCTTCCTTCCAATCAAAGTCTGCAAAAGCTTAATTATTGGATTGCTTTGTAGATTATCTCTCCAGATTGCTACAGGTGAATTTTCCCCTCTCTGATTTGAGAAGGTCGCTAATACAAACATGTTCACTATTTACAACAATAAATCCTGCTTTGTGTGGTGAGCACCAAGGACATGAGCACTGAACGGAATAATAGCCAATCAGAAAGCAAGCCGACTGAAGGAGGAAGGAAAACGAGAACACAGCCATGGCAATGATAGCAAACCGTAAGCATAAAGTTGGATGGAGGACAGAAATGGATGAGCAACTTGATGATTTGTGAGAACAAAACAAGAGTTCAACAGCGTGTACTGTAAAACATGCCACTGAAGAAACTGACAAGGGAGGGAGATGGACTGAAATTGTAACCGCCTGTTCCCTGGCATTAGTGTGCACTGTGGTCAGAGTGGAAAAGGCAGAAATCGGTGTTTAAATTTACATTTTTTTCTGTCACAAATCACTCTGTTATGTTACTTTTGATAACCTGTATGCCACCACAGCTGGAAGGCTGGACAAATTCACTCAACACTGAACAACACGGCAGTTGGTTGTTAATTAATTTCCAGTGAAGGAACAGTTTGCTAGCTAGGTAACACATAGCTATAAAGACAGTGCTCAGTGATTCAGGGAGGTGGGATGATTTCATTTTCAGATCACTTGCATCACAGAGCCACACATTTTATCCTGCCCAAAATGAATAGCCCTGAAAGTTCTGAAAAGTTTCCAAAATTCTGTCTCACAGACCTCAGCCTTTTCAGTTTTAGTAACTTCATCCTAGGGATTTAGTTTCTGATTTTGCTTCACAGCGACTTTCATGTCCCGGGCTATTATTTACTTCAGTCAATGAAATGACCCTGCATAATTTAGGACAGGCTTCATTACAAGGCAGGTCTTTCATCATATCCAAACTAAATCACTGCTGCACCATGGTAAAGATAAAAAGAGAGGGAGACCTCTGTTAATGTTATCACTAATGAGTGTTGCACTGGTCTCATGGAGCTGTTAAACATGTTAAGATTGCCTTAGCTGTCTTAGTTATATAGTGTAAAAATATTAAATGAAATAGAAAAAAGCTATTGGTTTTATTATTTCCATATATATTTGTTTTAATCTCTGAAGCCAGCACACACACTTAAGTCCGTCTAGTCTCTCCTCTCACCCACTTAGATTTATATTATTGCTTTTCTTTTATCTCACTTTTTTGTAACATTGTACAGCGACACTGGGTGAGTAAAAAAGGACTGTGCCCTAAATTTAGATGGTCTTTTGCTTGAATCTTTCTTTTCTTAACAGAGTAAGCTCATGTTAAAATTTCTGTGACAAAATATAAAGAAGATGATAACTGACTGGTTCATTACTCTGACTGGTTTTATAACTCTGACTGGTTCATAACTCTGACTGGTTTTATAACTCTGACTGGTTCATTACTCTGACTGGTTTTATAACTCTGACTGGTTCATTACTCTGATTGGTTCATTACTCTGATTGGTTCATTACTCTGATTGGTCAATAACTCTGATTGGTTCATTGTGCTGATTGGTTCATTACTCTGACTGGTTGATAACTCTGATTGGTTGATAACTCTGATTGGTTGATAACTCTGATTAGTTCATGAAGCTTAATGGTTGGTTGCTTTGATTGGTTATGACTCTGACTGGTTCATCACTATGATTGGTTGAAAACTCTGATTGGTTCATAACTCTTATTGATTCATTACTCTGGTTGGTTGATAACTCTGATTGGTTAATAAATCTTGATGGTTACTCTGATTGGTTTATAATTTTGATTGGTTGATAACTTTGATTGGTTCAATACTCTGATTGGTTGATAACTGATTGGTTCATCACTCTGATTGGTTCATAACTCTGATTGGTTCATGAATCTTGATGGTTGGTTACTCTGATTGGTTCATAACTCAGGTTGGTTGATACTTCTGATTGGTTCATAACTCTGATAGGTTCATTACACTGACTGGTTGCTGACTTCTTATGGTTGATAACTGATTGGTTCAATACTCTGATTGATTTATAACTCTTAATTGTTGGTTATTGGTTGGTTCATAATTCTGAATGCTCCATGACTCTGATTGGTTCATAACTTCAAATGGTTGATAACTCTGATTGGTTGTTGACTTTTACTTGTAATGACCCTGATTGATTAGTAACTGATTGCTGTATGATTCTGACTGGCTGGTATCTGGTTTATTCATGATTTTTGTGTGTATAACTGACTGGTTCTTGACTCTGACTGGTTCAGGACTCTGATGTTTTTTGAGTGATTTTTATGATTCTTATTTGTGTCTTACTCTGCTATATGACTCTGTTTGGTTAATGACTTTGAGGAAAATGAAAGTGTCCCCCATCCCCTGCTGTTCCCTTTTCTTGTAACACAAGACAGCACTTAGCAGCTACCCTCAAAGGCCCATGGGAATTATAACTCACACGTCCTCTGCCCCTAAAACCTATCAAAGCATTCACATACACACGCTGCCACACTCCCCCGATCCATCTTTGTGTGCCTTCTCCTATTCCACCCCCCTCCCCCCTACCCTTTAGATGAACAGAAATAGTTTATTTGTGTATTTCTGAATATTAATTAAATTTCCTCGTTGTAATCTTGTGCTCACATTCAGGCTACAGTAATTAGAATGATCTGCAGGCGTGTAATCAGGATGTTTAAACAGTCAGCCAGTCAGCCATCAGGGCTTTGTTGGCTGACGCCCATAAATCTGCATGATGAACAGGAACATGTGAGAGTGTGTGAGATGATTAATACCGACATCAATTTACAGTTAGGAATGAATTAGTTCATTTTAAAGGAAAATACCTGCTCAGCATCCCTGTGAACCAGTGTCCCGTAGGAAGGATTCCCTTCAGCTCAGTGATGAACGGTTTGTCAGCTAGACTCCACCAAGCATCTATGAAATGTTAGAGAAAATTCAGGAAAAGCTCAAGACTGTGCACTGCCCCTAGATGTGCTTTTATCCACATTACACACTGTTGAGCTTTGACTGCTGACATGTAGATGCAAACACTTAAAAACACCCATTTAGGGGTAGGTGTGCAAGATAAAAGTAAAAACATTGCTTCCTTACCTGATCCCAAACCAAATGCTTGACTAAGTTGTCAAGTTCATGCAGTCCTGGTGGCAGGATCAAGGCTGGCCATAAGGGGGCCAGCATTTGGCTGGACCCTTCCTAGGGTCCAGCCAAATGCTGGCTCAAGGAGATCTGAAAAAACATGCTCTATTGTAAAGTTAATCTTTGATAATTTTTTTTAACCTAAATAATAATGACCACTCTTACCTGAGCAACATTTATTTTTAAATTTATGCCGAAGCATACAACCTTTGTCAAAACGTAAAACCCTTTTCTCAAAAAAAAAAGTGGCAAAATGGGGTAGAAATGCCAACAATTGATTAATAGAGGCAAATTATATGCTGAAAGTGGCAAAAATAGGTGTAAAATTGCAAAAATTGGCATGCAATTTGGTTACAATTGGCAATATTGGTCATAAAAAGGGCAGCAAAGAAGGCGATAGTGGCAAAAAATGGGTTCAAAAAGAAGCAGGAGTAGGACGTGGCAAAATGGCTTAAAAATTGAGAAAATGGGCAGGACAGGTGATGAAATAGAATAAGAAGAGACAAAATGGCATCAAAATGGGCAGAAAAGGGGCAGAGAAGGTAGTAAAATGAGTTTTCAAAAGTAGAAAAATAGGTTAAAAGTGTCAAAGTCAGTTTAAAGTGGCAAGAATGGATCAACAGAGGCAAACAAATAGGCAGAAAGTGTTGAAAATGGTCCAAAGTGGCAAAAATTAGGCAGAAAAATTGGTGAGAAGGGATTAAAAAAGTAGCAAAAATTGGTTAAAAAGAAGAAAAAATGATGGCAGAGATGGTAGTAAAAAGAGCTTTTAAAAGTAGAAAACAAAGGTTAAAGGTGGCAACACTGCATTGAAAGTAGGAAAGTAGGCAGGGAAGTGGATGTAAACAGGTTCAAATGTGGCAGATTTATTTATTTAACCTTTATTTGACCAGATAAAACCCACTGAGATCGAAATCTCTTTTACAAGGGTTACCTGGCCAAGAGGTCAGCAGCACACATCACAAAATCATACATTTCAGGGACAGATTACAACAGTAAATTAAAGCAAATAGTACGTTTGAAAGTGAATAAGTAATTGCAGATAAAGTGCTGGAAAATTGCTCACAGTAACAAATTCAAAAACACAGGCCCTGTTCCGTGGTCTGACAATGTCTGTCATTTAAGACAGAACGAAAGGCTCCAACTGAAATGAATTCAGACAATTTGAAGTCAGTCTGGAGAGTATTCCGTGCAGAGAGGGCAGCAAAACTGAATGCTTTTTTCCCTTGTTCAGTCCTGACACGAGGGACAAGCACATGAGCAATGTTGCTACAGCGCAAGGCATAATGGCTTTCAGTTCTTTGATGAAGAGTACATAAATAAGAAGGAGCTAAGCCAAGAAAAGCCTTGATGAAAAATGAAAAATGGCCAACAAAAGTAGCAAAATTGGCAGAAAAAAAGGGGCTAAAAAGTGGCACAAATAGTACTTTCAACATCAGAATCCAATAATTTCAGCTTACTTTTCAGCCCCAGAATGAAGTTCCTGTCATCCAGGACCCTAGCACCAATGCTACTGATCCAACAAACATGCATCAATCAAGGAAACACAACTGGGGAGGGCCCATTCTCTGGGCTTGTCAGGGGCCCAGCCAGATCTGTGGGAAGGCCTGGAGAGGATGAAGTGAAGGGGCGGGGATAAATACTAGTGAGGAGCTTAAAAGCTATCATGTCTGTTTCTGCTTATTTTTCATCTTATGACTGATGATATAGTGTTTTTAAGAATATAGTTCTAAACACAGAGATAACTGCTAAAACCAAGAAAAAAAACATCAACAAAAAAATGTTGTCTTCCTCTGCTGAAATATGATGCTTAACTGCTCTGTGGCAACAAATATATCAACCAAAGTCTTTCCCTTGAGCTAGAACTGAGTGCTCTGGTAGAATTACTCCAAACCTCTCAGCCACATAATGCACTCATTTGTATTTATCAAACCCTGGTCCAAATGAGAGATTAAACATTTCCGAGCTAAAGGATATCCAGGAGAAAAAACAAAGTTCGATTACTTGAAAAAAATTGACTCTGGAATCAAAAGGGGTTGCTACAGCAGTGTCAGCACCCCAACTTCCTACAGCTATTCTCCAGAACTACATACTTCATGTGGGTCAAGCAGCATTTCACAATAAAAGCTGATGGGGCACAGGGAAGTACTAGGTGAGTTGCTCAGTAAGCTCTCTGAGGCACAGCAGGCGGTGTGCTTTTGCTCAGGTTGTCTCAAGTAACAAGGAAAGTTAACTGAAGTAACAAAACTGAAGTTAACAGAAACAAAATTAAATGGAGGGCTTTCGATAATGATTTAAAAAATAAATGTACATGTTAAAATTGCATGAAAAATGCATCATCAAAAGAGGAAAACGTTTGTTTTGCTGCGCTCTGCGTTTCTACTTCATACTAATGTTTTTATCATCCATCCAAATTTTATTGTTTCTATTTATTTTAATATTTTTACATTTAATCAGTTTACTGTGATTTGTAGTTTATTGTGATGTATAAGTTTTTATTTTACAGTCTTTTCTTTAGCAGACATTATATTTCTCTGACTATCTGTATGAAACAAAATGGAGTTTTATGAGAACAACTAAAATCCCACCGCACTCCTAACACCCAGGTTGTACATTTCAGTCTGGGTTCTGGACCCAGCAAAGCAACAGCCCTCCTAGAAAGCTTGCACACCAAAAGTACTTAAAGGTACAAATGCCGATCTGTACCATCCTATTTTTTTGGTACCCTTATGTTAGGTACCAAGTGTGCCTACCTGACCCTTATGGGTGGAGCTAGGATCCTTACAGCCTGTTGATCAGTGGTAAGAATAATCACAGAACAGTCTTGTTTAACCCTTAAGGATTTTTTTGTCATAATGCCATCATATTTTTCCTTAAACAAATCAGCAAAATAATTAGTTTTTAATGTACTGCAATACAATGTATTTTTTTTTTTAATTATTACAGCCTAGGATTTGTCAGTGGTAAGCAGCAACATTGATTTTCATGCATTATTATTTTTTGCATGTTTTTACTCCATATGCCAAATTCAGTCAAAATGATGCAATCCGGTGGATAGTTGTAAAAATGATCAATTCCAAGGCAAATGCCCAGATATAATAAAATGCATGTATTATGCTTTCAAGGAAGTAAGATCAAAGATTGCAGTTTGAATGGGTTTCAATGGTGCATTTTTGCATTTAACAGCTTGAGTGTAACTCATGCTTGTAAACAGTGTATTTAAGACTGACAGAGCTGAGCTGGAAGATAACACTATCAAATAGAAATACACAGTCTTGCCAAATTGCATGCCATATACAGGAACACAAAAATGAAGAATTAAAAGTGTAAACCCTTAAGGGCAAAATATTACTTTGTATTTGCACATCAGTGAATGATATTTTTAATACCATGTGGCAGTGCAAGCAAGATCAGATGTTACTGTACCAAAACTGTTTTGAACCAAGTGAGGCTGCTTGGTAAAAAGTCACTGAATGCCACCTTTTCCCAGACTCATGCCAACTCTACATCCTTGCCCTCCTCCACCTCATTGCTGCTTTTGACACCACACATTTTTTCTCTCTTGCCTGTAACACTCCTTCAACATCACTGGCACTGCTCTCTCCCGGATAAAATGCTCTCTCTCTGACTGGGCACGTGCACACGAAGACAAAAAAGGGCCCCTGCCCTTTTGCTCTGTAGAGAGAGCGCCCTTATAAAAGTGTTTTACTGTCTGTACACAGCCTGGCTCAAAGAGCAGATATATTTGTTTAAATATGAATATCGGGTTAGGAAATATCTAATCCTGGCCTGCATGATGCTCTCTCTTCTATCCTCTTTCCTGCTGCAGCTGCAAGTGCACACGCATGCACCAGCCTGGTGCCAGTATTACAGCATGAGGAGAGATGCTGAAGGGTTCATGTCTTGGTGGAAAGGCGTGACTCCCTTTCTTCTTACTTGCTCAAAACATTTAGGGTAAAAAGTAAAACCCTGAGGTAACTTCTTCAAAAATGTGAAATAAGAGCATGTTTATGTCCTCGATATTGTACGTGTTACAATGTAATTAGTGTGGCATTATTGTGGGATCACATGACAGGCTTTAATGCACTCTACTCAGGCAGAGAGACATCTACAGATAATGAACATAGAAATGCAGAAACAGGAGTAGTTGATGATGAAAGAGAGAGAAGAAAGAAAGAGACGGATCAGTGGATGATGAGAGGTAAACAGTGCAGACACTGGTTCATCTGTATAGCTTCTTTGTCTCAAGAAATCCCTCAGGGTTCAGTGCTTAGTCCACTCCTTTTCATATTCTCCTCCTTGGTAATATCATCCATCATCATCACCTCTTTTTTCACTGTTATATACAGTGCTTAACAAATTTATTAGACCACCTGTCATATTTGTCTCAGAGACCATCCAGCATCATGAAGTGCTTTAATGCGGACTCTTTCATTTTCAGTGAGCTCTCCATGTTTTACCATTTTGAACAGGAATGAGGGATTTCAAACTGAATTCACCCAAATTTGAGCCAGCTCACTGGGCTTCTCTGAGAAGTCAGAAATTAATCAAGCATAACATTCAACCACTAAAACTAATTTTTCTGCTCAGGAATGCAAGTAATTAACTATAATTTGACATATTAATCAAGAACTGATAATGTGCTTTACTATTTTTTCCAGTTTTTTTGTAAATCAGTAAATTTGAAAATCCATGGATAACAATAATAATTCTATTTTAGCATTAAAAATGTCATTTGGGTTAAAGAGCTTCTACATATTGGTCTATTAACCATTGCAGAAACATAAAAAATGATTTTGGTAATTACCAATACTGTTAATTTAGGACAGCTGTGGCATAAACCTTACTTTGGTTAGGGTTAGGGTGGTCTAATAAATTTGTTAAGCACTGTATCTGTGTGCACAGTAGGCCTGACTGGTTATGGACACAGTCATAGATAGGATTTATCTAACTGATGTTGAGGTCAGGAGTATTCAATGCAATACTTTTGGATTTCACAGCATCTTCATCAAAGCAACATTTCACACAGCTCTTGTGAGAAAACAATTTTAAATGAATCCCATTTTTAATGCTTGTTCCTAAATGAGTCCTGAGCATTGGACATGTTCCACAGGTGCCCTAATTTTTGGGAATGGTGGTGGTGTGTGTGTGTTTGTGTGTGTGTGTGTGTAGGGTGGGACAAAACTTGATAAAGTGCCGTCAAGGATGACCTCCCAGTGGTTGAAATGTGGCAAAGTACCCCCTTAGATGCTCACTTATGAGACAAAATTTAACCAAAGGTCCTCTAAGGTTCCCTAGGGCAAAGTCTGACAAAGTGCCCAGCAGCAGCTGCAGATTTGTGACCTCCAAGTGGACACATTTTGACAACATCCCCTCCAAAGTGATCTCTAGGTTGCCCTCTAAGTGGCCAAAATTTGACTGGTGCCCTCTTTGGTGTCATTTCAGTGGATATTGTGTGATGGAGTGCCCTCTAAAGGTCCCTTTCAGTGGTCAAAACCTGACAAAGTGCCCCTCTATCTGAGCCTCAGGAGCCACCATTGACTCATCAGGAAGAAACTGCAACCCTAAATGTTTAATATTTTCAGAGTAAATAGGCCCCACACAAATCACAGCTGATTTATTGATAATATCAATGCATGTGTGTTAGATCAATGGCCTTGGCCACTTTTTGCCCAGTTGTAATCCATTGTTGCCAGTTTTAGCCCCTCTTTGCCACTGTTTAACCACTTTTCAACATTTTTCCATCATTGATTGATTGATTGATTTTTTGCCTTTCTTTGAACCCATTTTTCCCTTTTTTTCAATCTTTAAACACTTTTCACAATTTTTCATGCCATTCTATATTTGGAAAAATGGGTTAACAAATTTATCAGACCACCCTAACCCTAACCAAAGTAAGGTTTATGCCACAGTTGCCCTAAATTAACAGCATAATTACCAAAATCATTTTTTATATTTCTGCAATGGTTAATACACCAATATGTAGAAGCTCTTTAACCCAAATGATATTTTTAATGCTAAAATAGAATTATTATTGTTATCCATGGATTATTATTGTTATCCGTGCTTTAATGAGTCCGCATTAAAGCACTTCATGATGCTGGATGGTCTTTGAGAGAAATATGATAGGTGGTCTAATAAATTTGTTAAGCACTGTATGTAACACAAATGAAGCATTACTTAATTTAATTGGATTTAATTTAATTGGATTTAATTACTTTTAAAGGATACACAATGCAGAAATCCATACACAGCCCCAGTAAAAGTATTTCAGTCACATGGTCTTTAAGTCTGGAGTTATTTTACATTTATATGATGCAGATCTTTGGTTACAGTTTGCGAACTCTCCGGTAGGCGGCGCTGTGCTCGCACTCTCTTGCGCGTGAAGCGGTGTGTCGGTAGCGCGCCGAGCAGCAGCAGACACAGCGGACGGTTTGTGTGTGTGAGAGAGTGAGAGAGCGGGCTGAGCAGTGGACGGTACCGACACTCACGGACTGTCTGACCGGGATCTTCTGCAGCAGAGCCGGGTAAGTCCCACACACTGACTCGCTCACTGGGAGGTTGGGGCTATGAGTGCCGGGAATGTGCGAGCTGCAAGCGGGGAGCGGGGCTCCGCAGCCCGGGAGCATTTGTGTTTGAATGTGTCCGCAGAGAGAAAGGAGTGATCCGGTTATATCTGCTCTGAGCTCCAGCACCGAGCTGCTGCTGTTGCTGCTGCGGGGCAAACACCGCAACAGACTGCGGGTCAGAGTCCGGACCGGCTCTGTGAGAGGGTGTACAGTGTGTGTGGGTGCGTGCGCATGTGTATGTGTGTTGACCTTCCAAAGGAGCACCGTAAGTGTGTGATCGATTCCTGATCTAATCGATTAACTTCAAATCTGCTGCAGCCTCACACAGCAAAGCAGGCCCCTCACACACTCACACGCACGCGCGCATATGCACACACAGACGCAGGGGGGTTCTTCATCTTCTGATCGTCTCTGGTGAATGTTTCTGAGTCGGACAGACAGATGGACCGTTCACTGTCCCACGGGAGAACAAGTGTCTGTGCATGTTGCTTCCTCCTCTCCTCTTTAACACGCACGCTGCTGTTTGTCTTCTTTCTCCTCACCTCCCTCTTTAACCTGCTGCTCTGATCTGAGGTCAGCTCTGTGAGGATGGAGATGACGATGATGAAGATGATGGTGGTGGTGAAGATTATGATGGTGATTGTGTGGGTGAAGATGATGATGGTGGTGATGGTCTTGGTAATAGTGATGATGATGATGATGATGGTGGTGTTGGTGAAGATGACGAAGGTGTTGATGGTATTGTAACAATGATGATGGTGATGATGGTGGTGTTGGTGAAGATGATGAAGGTGGTGATGGTATTGTAACGATGATGATGATGATGGTGGTGTTGGTGAAGATGATGAAGGTGTGATGGTATTGGTAATAGTGATGATGATGATGGTGGTGTTGGTGAAGATGGTGAAGATGGTGATGGTATTGTAACATTGATGATGATGATGATGGTGGTGTTGGTGAAGATGATGATGGTGTGATGGTCTTGGTAACAGTGATGATGATGATGGTGGTGTTGGTGAAGATGGTGAAGATGGTGATGGTATTGTAACATTGATGATGATGGTGGTGGTGGTATTGGTATTAGTGAAAATGATAATGATGATGGTGGTGATGGTGACGATGATGATGGTGTGATGGTCTTGGTAATAGTGATGATGTTGATGATGGTGATGATGGTGGTGTTGGTGAAGATGATGAAGGTGGTGATAGTAGGCTATTGTAACACTGATGATGATGATGGTGGTGGTGGTATTAGTGAAAATGATAATGATGATGGTGGTGATGGTGACGATGATGATGATGACAGTGAGGATAATGATGTTATGATGGTGATAGTGGTGGAGGTGACAATGATGATGATGATGAAGGTCATGGTAAAGATGTTGGTGGTGATGGTATTGTAAGAGCGATGATGATGATGATAATCATGATAATGGTAGTAATGGTATAGGTATTGGTAATAGTGATGATGATGATGATCATGGCTGTAACTGTGACAGTGATGATGATGATTGTGGTAATGGTATTAATAATTGGGATGATGATGATGATGGTAGCTTCCATGGTGAGGATAACGATGGTTATGATGATTATGATGACAATGACAGTGATGGGGGTGATGGTATTGGTAATAGTGATGATGATGATGATGGCAGTAACTGTAACAATAATGATGATGTGATGATGGGGCAGTGGTAATAATGTTTATGATGATGATGATGATGATGATAAGGATGAAGATGATAATGTTAAAGGGAATTGGGCTGATGGAAGCAGTTATGGTGACAGTAATGTGTATGATGATGATGGTGGTGAAGATGATAATTATAGTGATGTGAGTGATGTTGATGAAGATGATGGTTAAAACAAGGATGATGATGATGGTGTAGTGGTGTGTTCCTGCAGCCAGATATTCCAGTTTTGGTGTAGCAGATTACTGTCTATGACCTCATAATCAGATTTATTTAATTTATGATTAAAGATAAATGTAATATAGTATTATTGGAGATGTGATCTGCCTGAATCCCTCCATGTTCTATGACCTCATAAACTGTGTTTTTTACATTCTAATGCGTTGACTATTCTGCTTGAGAGGATGGTTATTTACTGATCTGATTGGTTAAGACAGAATTGAAAATTAGGAGGTAAACATCACACATCCCTGCAACCTATTTTTGAACAGGCTACTCTAAAACAGGCAGGCCAATGAATTTGTCAGTGACCCATCCCATGTTCTACATACATGAGCTGCCTCCCTCCAGTTAGAGGTTAAAAATCCTTGTTGTGGACTGAATAGGCTTTAAAGTTTATTTATCATTTATTCATTTACTGTGTTTGTAACACTTAAATAGTGGCAGGATATGCTGGTAATGAACTATAATTTAACTTGGTCTTTTTAGCTCTGGTATTTTAAGAAAATGACATTATTTATATTTTAGGAATTTTCTGACATTAATGATTCATATCTGGTGTTTTGTATTTAATGCGTATGAAGTTAGAATGATATAATAATCACAACTTTATTTATAGCCTAATGGACCTTTCAAAGCTAGAGTTACAAGGTGCCTCTGAGGCAGACAATTTGAATACAGGGAGAAACGCTGGTGTCCTTTTTTGGCTGCAGCATGGATGAAGGGCCCAGGACAAAGTTATGGCTTTGCTGGACACAAAAGTGGATCTTGAGTCTTGAACAGCCAATGCATAGTGTGCATATTCATAGCATCATGCTCTATAAAGGCGTGATATAAATCAGAGAGCAGCTCAGAGACAAGCTCAGTTATTTCCGTTCCCTCTGATATTGTTTAAAACTAATAAACATATCAATTATTATGTTCACTGAGCAGAAAGAGATCAGATCTGTCTCTGATGTTTATTTCTGTCTTTACAAAAGTTCACCTGCAGTCACCTGACTGATCTACCTGTGCAGATGGTGATTAGTTAAAGTTAGACTGATGAACTAATGATATTAGACTGGAGAGTTATTGAGAGGTGTTTATCAAAATTGCAGGGATAGAAATGTAGTGTCATTTAGAGGTGAATTGATCAAAGAGTGGAACCTGCACACCTCACATGTGAAGTAGATTAATTGTCCAGTCCATTGGCAACATCTTGATATTCCTTTTACACCTATTTATTTATTTAAAAAAAACTCTCTCTCTTTCTCTCTCTCTCTCTCTCTCTCTCTCGCTCTCTCTCTCTCTCTCTCTCTCTATATATATATATATATATTTATTTCAGTACTTTTTGGCTATAATAGAGAGAGATAGGACAGTGGAAAGACTCAGAAACAGGGATGAGAGAGTGGGGAATGACATGCAGTGAAAGAGCCAGAGGCCACCCATGTACATGGGGCGTAACCTAGCTACTAGGCCATCAGGGCCCCAACATCTGGATATTCTGACTCACACTTGTGTCGCTATGACTGCAGGAATTTAGAACTTAAACTTTTATCTGACTATTGTAAAATATAATAATACTGGCACCAGTCTGATACCAACAACAAACAGAAGTCAGAGGCACAAATAGCTTAATAATTCCTCTGTTAGATACTGTAGTTCCCTTTGGTTGCTTAATGAGCCAGTACGTGTCTGCATTAACGTACTGGTCTGATATGACGCAGACGGAAAGACAGCAACGTATGGAGGGAGATGAGGAGAAATCCGTTTCAGTCAGGAGTAGAACACAATGCAGCATCAAACTGCATGGCCTGTTACAGACTGTGAGAAAAAAGAAAAGTTTAGATAACAGGTTTACTTTTAACCATTTAACTTAAATGTTACATTCTTATTAAGCTACTGTCACTCTCTGTTTGAGAGAACATTTACATTATAAACATCAGTTAGGATTTGACTATACATGTGGGTGTGTCTTAAAATGTTGGAAATATCTGACTGTTACACTGGTTGATTGGGATATCATGACAGAATACAAATTGGAGATGTTCCTAGATGCATAATTTCCCATCTGATTACGTGCAAAAGAGTGTTTAGCCAGCTAGTCTATAGTAAAATAAACACATTCTGTAAGTCAATGTCACACTGCAACAGTAAAACATCACACAGTAACTATGGTTTGCATAATGTAGCTAACATTATTAGTGCAGGGCTCTCAAGTTTTGATCTCAGGTCAGAGTGAGATTTATGTGCTGGCTTGTTGGGGGTGGGGTGGGGGGTATTTCCAGGTTATGGCAGCACCGGAGGTTAATTTAACAATTAACCAAATTTAACTAACTAAATTTTTAAATTAAATTTGACAATTTAAATGTGTAAACCCAACACAATTCTTTTTTTGCTTTTAATTGTTAGATGTGTCACATGTATACATTTAAATTGTTTTGAATTGAACATCTTTTTTTCACTCTTTTCCTCCCATTGTGGGCATGCCCAGGGTACAAAATTAATATGGACCTAAACATTTTCATTAAAAAATGTGGTCTATGGGCTACTATAGGGACGAAATTGACATGGCTATACAATGAATTTTAATGGCCTTTAGGACTCTGTTCAACTGTTTGAGTCAAGCGTAAGCCACATAGGTGTGTGAGATAGGGTTGCCACCTTTTGTGCATAAAAATACAGGACATCCCCGCAAACCTCGGGGCCACAGCCATCACGGGCCAGAGAATTCGGGTGCCTGTACCATGACTACTGTATTACCACTCTTTGAGTTTTGTCATGTAGGCCATTGTTTACTTTATGGAGTGTTTTTCAATCAGGTAACTTTTGAGGGAATTACTGCACCTTTGTCAAATTACACAGCATCTGTTACTAAGTAAAATAATAATAATAAAAAAGTTATAAAATGGTGGTCCAGACCTCCCATCACTTGACTAATTGACTTCTGATGCCACCATATAGTCAGCAGCACATTGTGGCTGACCTTGAAATTTGCAGTATTGCTGTTTTAAAAGATGTTTATTTATGTATTTTTTTTAAAGATAATATTTTAAATATTAAACCCACCTCTCCAATATCAAAAGTAATTATGTATTACTCCTTTAAATATGCTGTATATGAATTTGTTTTTAAGTTTACTGGAGTAGATTTACGGACCAGTTATTTTACCTCTACTTGAGTAAATTTGATGCACTTTTACCGTAGTGTATTCATTCAGTCTTTCCTGCCTTTAAACCAGAAATTAAAACAGCAAAATGAGCACGGTTCAGATAAAAATATTTGTCATCTGTCCCTTTTATATACTAAGAAAAAAGAATAATAATCACATTTTTTAAAATTTTGAATGTAGGGATCCATATCTATCCTCTGAATATATTAAACTTTTAGATTATTATGGAAAATACAGAGAAATATCTACCAACAATTTTAATCTGGGTGAAGATTATTAAATTCTATATGACCATTTGATCCATTGAAAGTCAGCTTGGCTTAACTTGTATCACACCAGTGTTTTTTTCTTAACGTGGAGATTCTCATGTCTGAAGCCACACCCCTCTGCTGCGTTACTCGTCCTCTCAAACCAAGAGGAGCTCAGAGGCTGACAGATGGAAAAACCTCATGATTTGATAAGGTTTAATAGTGTTTGTGATGTCCCATGAATGGAACTCCCATCAAAACAGGATTAAAAAGCAATTTTTATTGTATCAGCCTCAAGAGATATGTGGGAATAAAGAACTACGACACCACAGTTTGGCTCTATTGGACCCTATGTCTGTCATTCTCTGGAAGCATGGGTTTTATGTCTGCCTAGCCGCTATGCTCCCCAGAAAACACTTGACAGCACACACTGCATTTAGAATTTTACTCACTTTCACCACTGCTGTCCAACCAATTGTTTAATTCTCCTGCTTACTTCTGTGTATATATAAACGCTCCTTCACTGTCACCTCTCCACTTTTTGCAAAGAGAAGACCCGCCTTACTCGGCCTCTGATTGGCTCAGAGTTTTAGCTGACCAATCCAACCGACAACTACAACAAGTATTAACCAATCAGTGGCAGAGTAGGAGGTGAGGAATGAAAAAATGGAACGAATAGCATCCCATATTGACTGAAAACGGGACGCTGCATTTAACTGTCAATTCCATATTTTAAGGGACGGGTGGCAAACCGACACATTCCCCTGCATATATAGAGGTGTAACTTGGTGGACGTCATACAATAAATTGGTTAAAATGCGTGTGTCACACTCTGAATACGTGAGACTTGAGAGCCCTGTTAGTGCTAGTGCTGCAGGCTATCAGTCTGTTTTGCAGATTCGCCCACATTTCTGAGTGGAATATTGTCACTGAATAGTTTTGTTATATTAGAGTATAAACTCATCTGGGACAACTTTATTTCCTTTAGATCAAACACAGCTAAACCATGGTATTCACAGATGCTATTGGTGCCAGCAGTTAGCGGTTGTTTATGTCAGAATAAATAACATTGCTGCAGCAAGAACATTAGCAGCTAGCTCTACCAGCCTTTGTTCCTCTTTTCAGATTAATATTGTGCTTTAATATGTGGCCTCTTTTCACTTTGGTTGAGTAGTTAAATGTGAGTTCAACCCTCATCAGCCTACATACCACTTTATTTCCATTTATTGCTTAAAAAACTATCATACCGTGCTGTACCGTACCAAGTTTTTCATATTTACGTCACTGAAGCTACAGTGGCCTCTAGTGGTAAGAGTTTCATTATAGTATTAAAGAGCATTATTGACCAGGATTTCAAACCCATGTTTATAAAAATTGTGGACAACTAGTCAAACTGACTTGTTAATCTCGTGCTGCTAATTTGACCGTTTAACCGCATGCATCCCTACTGGAATTGTGGACCTGAAATGAAAAAAATGTTGATAATTAGATCTGGCTAAACCATTGTCAATGAAGAAAGCTAAGATGCAGCCAGCTACATTTGCTGTGTTGCTTTAGCTTAGCTTGCTACTTTTTTCCAGGGGGGAACTTTGTTATAGTGATGCTCAATTTTTTATGGAGTAACTTGTTGCTTAGCTAACTGTATTATTCAAATATCTAACCCAACACTTCTTGTCATAGTAATACGGCTAAAAGCTAATACTTTCCCTCAAAGCTCAGTCTTTGTGCTAAGCTAAAGTTACTGATGTCTGTAAATGTTGGATGTTTGTTCTGTTGCGTACCCTGGTCATAAATCTCTCTCTCTCTCTCCTGGTATACAGTCAGTGTGAAGTGTGTAACTGTGCTGCTGTCAGCCTCTCAGTATTCACAGAGTGTTACTGCAGTAATCGCTGTGATGTGCTTTAGTGTGTGTGTGTGTAAGTGCGCGTGTGTGTGACCTCCCTGCAGAGCACACTGACCCCCCCATCTCTATGCTCCACAGGCTGCTGCTGGAAACAGCCCCTCAACCCCCCTCCTCTTCATCTCGGGGTCCCACGAGCTTTGTGAGCGTCTGTTCGTGCCAAATGCCAGCGCTCCCCCTGTGTGTGGGGGTGTGTGTGGGTGTGTGGGTGTGTGTGTGTGTGTATGTATGTGAGAGAGAGAGAGTTGGGGGATTTCTTTGGTTTCCCTCTTCATGAAGGATTGGGGGGGGGTTGGAGGGGCTGCTGCCTGTTGTGTGCTGGTGCTTCACACTCAGTGTGTGTGTGTGTGTGTGTGTGCTATTGTCCTGTGTGTGCAGGAATGCCGTTGGCGTTCTCGGCAGTGTTTTGTGTTTTTGTGGCTCTCCCTGCTGATGATGAGTGTGTGTCTTTGTGTTTCTGCAGCACACACACTCAGGCAGTTAGCATCTGTAAAGCTAATCTTCATCTCTTCAGCCTGTGTGTGTGTGTGTGTGTCAGGTTAGCATCATTGAGTCATTAGCATGGGCTTACTGTGTTGAATGGAGTGGTTAGCATGTCAGCAGACTCAGCATAGAAATGTATATGTATTTTTTGTCTGTCATGCAAAGAAGAAGAAACCTTATTTATTTTAACACATATAATCTTGATTTTTATCCTTAACAGGCCTAAGAAAATGTCTTGATAAGGTTGATAAGGAGCTGTAGGCTAATGTAGAAGGTAATGTAACCTGAGTCTTATGGAACCACTTGGTTTGGAGGAGATGGACCTGGAATAGTGCAAAAGAACTTCAGAATCTGGTGCACATTTGTGGCTGCCACTCAAAGCAACACAAGGAATTAATTTGATTATTATCAATCAAAAAAAATCGTGATTATGCTATAGTGGAGCAGCTCTAAGTTGGTGTTGTAGTGTTGCTTTATTTCGATGATGATGAGTAGACGTTTCAGATTATAACATACTGAATCCAACTGTTCTTAATTTATCATAATTCATTTTCGGAGTATCTGCATCAGCAGATTTATTCAGCTTGTGTCTGCTTAAATCTTTATTCAGAATGAGCAGGTCTGTGATATCAAACACACACACACACACACCCACACACACACTATTTTCTAAAAGCTCTGCCTCTGTGAGCACTAAACATTCATTAAAGATCCTAGTCCTGGAGTCATTGTGACACGAGTCATTACAGGGAATAATTGTTGTGCTGCTGATTTAATGTGAGAGTCATAATTAAAGCAGGAGAGAGGGGACCAGCCTGCTGTTATCATGTGGAGGAGACCTGCTGGTCTATTCAACACCAACCTCAGGCCTGTAGAGTCTAGACACAAAGAACAACTGCACTTTCTTTAGTGTCCATCTGAGGCTGTCTCCTGCAGTGAATCGGTCCCTGTAGACTCCCATGTTAATGGACCATCTTTACAGCAGAAATGAACATGATGCCTGGTACAGAAACAGTTCTGGCCTCTAGCTGGGTTGTCATAACTGTAATAATTTAAAACTTTACACTGATTCTAGTAAACATCCAATGATATTGATACCATATGACAACACAGAAACAAAATTAGAAGTCATAAACACATTATGTTGTGTATTTTCCGGTCAAAATTGCAGCAAAACTTGCAAATTGTCTAAACTGCATTAGAAAATTGGCAACATTTGGACTAGTGAGTAGAAAAAAAATAAGCACCCTCAGTTGTCTTAAGTCACATTTAATTTGCATCAAAAATAGATTTTTTACATGGGTGTCTATTTGACTTACAGGACTTCTGAAGACAGCCTCCAGTGGACTCTTGAAGAACTGCAGTTTATTGCACTTTCCAACTGGCTTTATTTTTCATCATCATATACTGGTGCTTGAGTTAAATGGGCAGTTTATTTAGTTTGAGGAGTTTAGCATCATGATAACTGGGTAAAACAGAGTTTCTACATAATCCAGTTATGATCGTGGGTGCAGCGTGCTTGTTTCTCATCAAGCTCTTTAACCAGCAGATTTAACATCCTGAAGGAGTTTCTCTGCAGACTCAGTCAGGAGGTAAACACAACCTGGCTGAAGTAACAACATACACACAATTTCTGCAAATGTCAAATACCCAAATTTGTGTGTGTGCGTGTGTATGGAGGGGTTAATCAGGTTTAATCAGGGCTGTTCTCTGTGTTTCAGGAGCCAAAACTCCAGCAGCAGAGTCTGACAGAGAGAAGCAGCTTAAATTACATCCTGAACACAGAGCCTGCAGGCAGTCACACAAACACACATTAACACACACACCGGACTTTTCTGTAGTTCATTTTCCTTCAGTGCTGCAGACTCAGTTGTCAGCTTGTTTGTTTGGTAGTTGCTGAACATTCTTGACACAGTTGGTCCAGCTCAGCTTTAAGAATCTAATCATCCCCATTACCACAGTATTGGACATTAGCACCTAAACTATGCAGAAGGCCATTACTATTTAGCTGCCTTTTACTGTTTTTTAAGCACCTTTACAATTTTACTGCAAACATCTTAGTCCCTTAAACACTGAGATATTTGGCTTGTTATTTAGGGCATTAATTCATTGGATTGTTAGATTGTTAGTCTGCTGGATTGTTGATTTGTTGGGTTATTGGTTTGATTTATTGTTTTTCTGTGTTTGTGGTTTGTTGGGGTGTGTTTATTTGGTTGTTTGTCAGTTTGCTGATTTGTTGGGTTGTTGGTAAGGTGGCCAGTTGTTTTTTTGATTTGTTGAGTTGTTGATGGGTTGAGTTGTTGGCCAGGTGTTTTTTTGATTTGTTGGTTTATTGGGCAGTTGGTGTATTGGCTAATTGGGTTCGTGGTTTATTGGCATTTTGAGTTGGTGGTCAGTTTGGTTGTTGGGTTGTTTGTCAGTTGGTTTTTTTGATCTGTTGCATTGTTGGGTAGTTGGTTGGTTGGTTTGTTGAGGTGTTTGGTTGTGGGGTATTTGGTCTGTTTGTGTTGTGGTTGGTGGGTTTATTGGGTAGTAGGTCAGTTGGATGTGTTGGGTTTCTTATTTGTGTGTTTCCTGGGTTGTGTTTTTGGTTGTTGATATGTTGGGTTTTAGCCTGTGTTTTTTTTATTGTTTGGGTTGTAGAGTTGGGCTGGTGATTTGTGGAGTTGTTGTTTTCGTTTTAATGTTGGGTGTTTGGGTTGTTGGTCTGAAGATTCTCTGGTTTGGTGGCTTGCCAAGTAGTTTCTTTGTTTGGCTGGTGCGGTTGTTGGTTTGTTGGAATATATGCTTTTTTGGGTTATTGTTGTTTTGTGTTGTATATTGGATAGCTGGTTTCTTTTGTCACCATTTTTAGGTTCTTATTTTATTGTTTTGCTGGCCTTTTTGTGCTTGATGTGTTTGATTTTCCTTTTTGTGTTATAAGAAGATTTCAGAGTAAAATAGTAATAATAGGAAGTGATAAGTGTTATTTCTGCTAAGCTTTTGTTGTTGACCTTAAATAAAAATGCCAGAACTTTTTTTTATTCATCCATCATTGTTGCTGTTTAAGCTTTTTATTTCTGCATTTTTTCAACTCTGCTGCATTCATAACTCTTTCTTTATTACTTCATTTTAAGATATATTGTTCTTTATCACTTTATATTAAGATAAATTTTGCTTTATTACTTTATGTTAAGATAGATTTTGCGTTATCACTTGGTATTCAGATACATTTTCCTTTTTATCAAAGAACAGTGTCTATGCAGATAAATATGTTTAATGAGGCTGCTGTCTGACACTGCATGAACTCTGGGAGTTGTTTCTCTTTGCTGGTAGTGTTTCATCAGGACGATCTGCAGAGACTGTCATGTTTATTTCTTTCTGCTTCTTTGACACAATGAATAAATGAACAAATTAACTCCAGTTTGTTCATCCACACTCGTTGCGGGGATTAGTCTTCCTCCCTCACTGCAACTCAGATTCAGCTGGCTTTGATTTATTAAATTGATTTTGAATTTTTTGGTTTTAAAGTCAGCTTTTCAACACATTTATTCCCATAGTTTTAGAGATGTACATTCAGAGATATATAAATGACTAACGCAGTAAGGATACAGAGCATACAGAGTTCCTAAAGTAGCTCCAGTACCTTATAAAACTTTTGTTATCAAAGAAACATTAAATTTCTGAGCAGCCCAGGTCATATAGAGTCACAGGTTGTTGAAAGTGGTTCTGACATTTACAGGAGGAAGTAGTCAACTCAGAAGTACAGATAGAACCAGACTGTGGTTAAAGTAGAAGATGCTTTAATGTGTCTCCTGCAGTACAAATTCTGCAGTGGCATATCCGTCAGTATAATGCTTTATTTTTTTTGTCTCTATATAAAATACCCACTTCTAAATCTCCTCTTTTAGCATGACAAAGGCAACAAAAATGTTCTGAGTACAGCAGTGCTTTGCTTTGTAGTCCTTTACCCTCAAAACTGGTGGAGAGTATGGAATTGTTCACTCAAAATGCATAATCATGTAGTTGTTTCAGTCTTTGGGCAGTGGTGTTTATAAAATTAGCTCATCTTTTGCTGTTAATTTCATAGTGATTCTTAATTCCTGAAGCAGCAGAAGTCAAGGAACAATGCATACATACTAAAAGGCCATTTTTAAATGAAATAGATATGCAAGAAGTTCACCTTTGTTTAAAACAAAGAGTGATAATATTTTGTTGGAAGGAACACTCAATAAATTTGGGAGGTAAATTAAGAGTAGACCCACTTCTACATGCACCACTACACCACTGGGAATATCTGAAATGTGCTCCCAGCGTCAGATTTAATAATGCCGCTTCTTTGAAGGATATTTGTAGTGGCTGTTTATGTGCAAAGCTAAGTAAAGCTCACCTCATGTTTGGAGACTATTTCTGAAAAAAACAAACAAACGAACAAACAAACAAAAAACAATCTTAATACTGAATATCAGCAGTTTAATTATCTTAATATAGTTTGTGTTGCAAGGATTAGATTCAAATGTCATCATTTGACTTGAGATATAGCATTACGGTATACAGTATGACCTCTGAGACGCCATAGCTGTAATGCTAAGCTTAAATATGAAGGATTTTCTTGGTTTTAATAACAGGGGGAACCAGCTTCTTATTGAGCCAGTTATTTTAACCCCTTTCTTAGACATGCTGTAAGAATGTTTCTGTTTAAGATGCACTGATGGTAAAATTAAGACCTGATGCCAAATAATTTAGCCAATGACACTGATGTAGATTTTTACTCAATTACTTCTTTTTCTACAACACCTCTACAATGTCACAATTTTCTGTCCTATTAAACCATGACAACAGATCACAGTTTGTCCGACAGGTCACATTTTCTGCCCAGTAATAAAGCTTATATCTAAATAATCTATCAGGTGTACTAAATGCCAGTGTTAAAGGGTAACTAATACCAAGGGTTTTGGCTGAAGTGCATGTACCTTGGAATTAAAAGCCCACCACCACGGCATTCGCCGATTACTCCCGGCCCGGTGGGGTGGACACGCGGTGAGGCAAAGCATTGGCTTCACTATGGGTGGACTGTCATGGCAGAAGTATTGCCTGCTGGTGCCAACAGATGCACTGACAGTCTCACCCATGGTCTCACTGGACGAATGGAAGTCATGACAGAGGGTGAATATTCCTCTATTCCTCCCAGCATTGTGAGTATTCTTGCTACAATTTGCTGTCTTTCTCTCTGTTATGCTCAGACTCGTCTCCTCAACTGGGCGTGCATCTTTGAAACTCCATAAACTCCCAAATTTTGAATAGAAACACACCCAAAAATGCTGCTGGGAGTGAAGTTACTCATGTCTGCCATCTCCTGGTGTAAAGTGGTGACGGCGCAGACCTCCGCCATTAGCCCTATTTCCCAATAGTACAGACTCCTTTAAAAAATTCCTGGATCCAGACGGTGATCTGGATCACTCCCAAAATCTAACCAGTTCTTCCTTATGCCATTTCTGACACTTCCTGAAAATTTCATCGAAATATGTCCACAACTTCTTGAATTATGTTGCTAACAAACGAACAAACGAACAAACCCACCCGATCACATAACCTCCTTGGCGGAGGTAATAATTCCTATCGTCACAGCGCATTTAAATGAAACAGCCACCAAAAATCATTGTGCTAAACATAAATATTAACTGGGTGACTTGGTTCTAAAGTGGTTGATGATGTCTGATGGTACCAGCTTGGCCAAGAGAAAAATTCAGCTGCAGTAGCCTGGGTTACAGCTGTAGAGGGCAGTCACTATGCTCAATTTCTGACACAAAACTTTGTGCTCAAATGTTGAGTGTTGGACCTCATTTTTTCAACAACACTAGTAAATGCTAATGCATAAATAACTTTTCAGCTGAAAAAAAGGTCTTAGGCTTTTATTACACTTTAAATTTCTGGGTCAGAATGGTTAAACATCTGCAGCTACAGCTCATGCCTATGCTACTTGCCAATGGCTGATGTCAGTCAAAAGGGCTGATATTGGCTGATACTGATGTTAAGTGATATATCTGTGCATCCTTAGTTTCTATAGTTACAGTGCAGTGGTTGTGGTACTGTCTGACAGATTAGTAATCCCTGATGGTTGGGGATCATTGTCTTGCTCTTTGTGTCCACAGTTCAGCTGATAAACTGTGTTAAAGTGAGTTAAAATGATAAACTATGTAAAAGTGACTCCATCTGACTAGTCTTTTCTGCAGAGTGTCACTGACAGACTGAAAGGAGCTCTGCCTCCTTTCAGGAATCTGAAGGACATTTGTCATTCAGCTGTAGTGAAAGCTGATCTGCTCTTCATGATTTCAGCACAAAGCTCTGATTTCTAAAGCGAGTGAAGAGGATCAGTCTTATTAATATCAAAAATGAAGAGGCTCAGTCTGATTAATAAAGTGAAGAGGATCAGTTTGTGCTCGAGTGTTCTTCAGAGGACAAAGACACCTGCACACACCTCACCCCCTTACATCCAGCCTTTCTCCCCCTCTGGTGTGTGTAGCAGAGATAAGAGCAGCTGTACAATGTGTGTGTGTTGAGTGTAGATAAGAGCTGCTGTACTATGAAAAAACAAGGGGCGGTGGGGGGGGGGGGTGAATTCAAATGCAGACGTTCTCTGAGTGTCTGACATTTAGTGTCTTAAGACAGAAATATGTCACCGTGTTAGAAAAGGACCTTACTGTGTATGCATGTGTGTGAAGATCTACTCTGTTTTTTTGGTGAGCTGCGTGTGTGAACACAGACTGCTAAATTTCCCAGCCTCTGAGTGAGAGTTTCATGCTAAATTGGGGTGAGATGATGAACGCAGCAAGAAATGAAGAGAAAGAGGGAAATGAGCCACTGCTTGAATCTGAGTTTAAAAGTTAGCAGAGTTTAAATTTACTTTGTCATTTATTTGTGTTCACATCCTGTTTTTATGAGGAATGATGCATAAATCCAACTTTCTAAGCTCCAGTATGGATCTAATTCAAGTGTTGAATTAGTAACCTGAAAGTAACCTGTGAGGATGAGACTTAGAATCTTAAAGAGTCATACAGCAAGTTTTCACAACTTTCTAAAATAGCATAAAAACAGGACACATCAATTGAAATTGTTATTACAAGCCCCACTCTCTGTGTACCACCTTTAACTGTCATCACTCACCCTCTGCTGTCACAGTGAACCCTCACTGGTTTGCAAAACAGTCTGGGCTGGGCACTCTTTTATTGCCCATGGCTTTTTCATGTTGCTTTATCTCTTAAATGGTCATGCACTTTAGCAAACTGATAAAATATTTCCATGCCTGCTGGTGTGGGATCCATGGAAGGTTTTAGCCTGCAGCACTGTACTGTTCAGTTACATCATAGCTCCTGGTGTTTGCGATAAAGCTCATAGCTTTTACATCCATTAACTCTGATGATAAATGCTCTCATATGTTCATAGAGGCCAGGAAGTGAACCTGTAGAAGTCATTCACGCTGTATTGGGTTTCCAAGTATATTGTTGCTCATAAACCATCATTGAAAACTGCTGTAGCACCTTATTTTAGTGGGCTCTAATTACCTGTTTATTGTTTGGTGATAAGTGGTAATTATCTAGTCATTGGTTGGTATTTTACCAGGTAATGATCAGGACATATGGTATGTTAAGGACGTAATTACCTAGTAACAATGTGTTGATTATCAACTTATTCCTCATAATATTGTAGCAATTCTCTGTTAATTAGGTGATAATTAGCCCTGACCCTCTAACCCTAACCCTTGTAATATTGTGGCAGTTCTCTGGTAATTGGGTAGTATTAAACCGGGAATACATCCGATACAGCTTAAAATGCAGGTATTAATATCGGTGAGTACAATAGTTTATGCACTGATCCAATACCATTTGGTTTAGCTTTATTTTTTGCTTGGTTTAGCCATGCTAAATGTTAGCGCTATAAACCAGAGATCAATTCTTCTAAGCTGCTGGAAAGCACCGCATGCACAGGGTACTGTTTTAGAGCAGCACAGAAGAAGCAAAGGACCCACTGCAGCAGCCAAGAATGGTAGCTGTGTGACAGTTTTTCTCTGAATGTGACTGTTAAAATGCATTCCAGACCCGCACTGTCGTACATGACAAGATGTGACACAGTTTATCAAAAGTTAAAGAACTCTTGAACCATACATTGCTGCCTCTTACTTGTTTTTCCTCTTGAAGCTAGCCGTTGTGCCTTCCCATTGACGCTATTGATGCCTTTGAATCCCTTGCGGCAGCATTTTCAGCGAGCCTGGAACTTGTGTGACTTTTTGGGGACCAAAATGATTAAATCCATGCCAGTAATCCTGATATTGAATGTCTTTTTATCCATTTTAATCGAATTACGATCATTTATTACCACTAGCTCAAATGCTAACACGAATGCTAACCGCCATATTGTTCACCCTTTGTGAGGGTCTTTCAGCCAATAGCAGGCTGTTCTGTAATCACATGATGCTACCCAAATAGAGCATAATGGAAAGAGATAGTGTCTGTGAAGCAGTCCCCGGTGTTATTTTAATATTTAGCAGTAAAACTCAATAATCAGCAGGAAAACAACTTTAGGGTCACAGAGATGCTGTACATTATGATTCTATTTGTTGAGACATGTTCTGGGTCAAATATAGGTCTAAAATAATTTGCTAGTCTGCCGATCAGTCCAGAAAGTTCACACTGGTATTGGATCAGTACTCGGTATTGGTTGATAACCAACACCTTGATATCAGAATCTTATCAGGAAGGAAAAAATGGTATTGGAACATCCCTACTTATTTCTCAGACATTAGTAAAATACCATCTATATACCAGAGATTAGCAACATTATTACAAGACGACAGGGTTAGGGGGTTATGGTTAGGGGTTAATGCCACACATTAACCAGAGAATTGCCAGAGTGTACCGGGGGTTAGAGTAAAATACCAACTAATTACCAGAGACTTGGCACAATATAACAAGGAGTTACTTGATAATTATGACATTATTTCTATGTAAATACTTAGTAAAACAATGCTTCTGACTCATTACGTGTTAAAATGCCAACTTATTCATGGTAATTACCACCTTATTTTTGAGATATTACTAGATAATTACCATTTTATACTGTAAAATTATGATAAAGTGCTAGCGAAGTCTCATGTTTTTGCAATAAAGCCGTCATAGTTAGCTGCTTTGTTTTACTCAGTCTGCTGTCTCTGTTTCCCTGTTTAGCAAATGAGTTTTAACACTGGCCCCTTTAAGCATGCTTGTAGCCAGAGAAGTTGTTTAATTTTTTTCTTAATTTGTAGTCCAGAAGAAGTGTATACAGTGATTCTGCAATCCTAAAGCTGAGGTGTTGTCGCTGTGAGACAATCGGAAAATAAGATCTTATTTTTCTGTATCGCTGCTTTGTTTGTCACTTACCGACACTGGCTCTCCCTATTGGATTGCCCACTGCAGTGCTCTCTCTCTCTGCTTAACTGAAGCATTGCAGCATATATCTTTTTTTTCCCTAACTTTGGTTGGTTGCTATTGGAACTAAAAATAAAGGGTACTGTCATGTTTAAAGTGTGTGGTACCAAAAGCATCAAAGTATCTGTACTTTTGACAACCGGAATTGGCACATCTCTGGCGGACTAATAAAAAAGCTTTCAGACACAGACTGCTGATAGACAGACAGGTGAACATACAGAATATAATCAACCCTCACCTTGTAACTCACCTGTGTACTGCTCAGTATTGTGCAGAGACATTTAAAAGGCTATTGTCTAAAGCATCAAACTCCATAGCTCATGATTAAATCATCTGTATGAGAAATAATTCAAACTGTTTCTGTCAAAATAAAATTATTTTTCCATGTCGTCATGTTTCTTTCCTGTCAGCTGGGTTATTCTGTGATTAAATGCAGAGGAGAGTCTGCACTGATGTTTGGTTAAATATTGAATAAATCAGAGTCAGCCTGAAGCATACACACAAACACAGAACACGCTGACTGTTTCAATATTTAACCTGAACAACCATCTGTACCCGATGATGCTCTTCTTTTAGAGTAAGAGATCTGAGAGCAGAGAGCAGGCGGACAGACAGACAGACATCACCTCATGAGAAATAACTCTCACATACACACACCTTCAAACATCATGTTTCATGTAACCTTTTTTGTGTGTAATTTTCTTTAACCCTGAATAACCTTCCAGAGCAGCTCACAGCTTGGCAGGATTCCCAGGGTCTCATAACTCTGTTTTCATGACTGAGAATTTTCATGGTTCACTTTTTTACCAGGCTAGATCACCATGGTAACTGATGCTTAACACCTGACCTGATTATATTCTGGATAAGAGGTCAACCTGTGTGAAACACCACCCACTGACCAATCAGATCTCTTTATTTTCGAGCTTTGTGAGCTGATTGTAAGAAAGGAGGAGGGAGAAACACTTTTCTGTTGGGTTATAATCATACTATTGAATACATGAAAAGCACCAACATATTCCACTTTCTGTATAAGATACAAAATCAGACAAACTTGGCTTTCAGTTATATTTTCATATGATTTTTTATGAGCCTAACACTGTGTTTACTATCATAGTTGCAGCTAACATATTTCATCTTAAACTCTGACAAGCCACAACTGAGAAAATTATTAACGAAAGAAGTAGGAGAAAATCATCAGACAGTTTCCTGAGATGTCTTGCCGTTGATTTGATGATAAAATGATGTTCATACAGCTGATATACTATTTCAGTTTATATATCAGGTAAACATACACTCTGACAGTTTTCATGTGAATGCCATACGGCTTCAATAAATAACTCTTCTATTTATTTCAGAAATGAGCCTGCCTTTATGTGAGACACGCTTCAGTACAAGACAGACCTTTAATTATTATCAAACTAAACTAGTGCAATGCAAAGAAAAACTGCAAATTAACACAAGAAGAATATTTTTCTGTGTACATAATTAGGATACAGATAAATAAATGACAAATTACTAAATTGATTAGCTTTTATGGTGGTCGTTGTGGCAGAATTTAAACTTTGAGATGATTCTAGAAAGAAATGGCACAAAAAAAACTAAATTTCAGACCCCAAATACTGGGCAGCATTTTTCTTAATGACAGAAAACTTTTAGCCAAACTCCTGCACATTGTCTGAACCGCACAAATTAATTGCTATGGTTTAAAAGAATGACGCTTATCTGAACATTGCCATGGTTTGTGCAATTTGGATGGTGGCTTCTGGCAATTGAAACGTGATTCTGCATTTTTCAGAACTTGATAATCAGTAATGTTTTGGCTCATCTGTACAGCTATCGAGTACCTATTTAGTAGTTTAATTACATCTGTGGTGCAAAAACATACAGTGATGTGCATCACATCTGGCCCTGTGTTAATGCTTTGGATTCATCACAGGGGGCCAGATGTGTCAAAACCTGGGGCTGAAAAGGGTGGGGAGGGAGGCTAGTCTAGATCTACACATGCTGACACATGCAGTGTGTCGCTTGGCAGCTAAGGTCAAGCTTGACAGCATCTCTTTTGTCCAGGCCTTTCCACGCCTGGTAATATGCCTAGAGACCACTGATGGTTTTCGGGCTCTTGGGACATCCACATGACCAGTGGCTTGTGACAACTCTTCTACCTGCTTACACCTTACTTTGCCCTAAAGGTGTGGACTTATTTTTTCAACAGATTATTTTCCCATGCTTCTCGTTTTCTGAGATGTTCTTGCTCTTACATGGTTGCAATTTCACTGCAGTATTTTAAAGGGGGCTTATTATGCAAAAATCACTTTTTCAGGTTTTTCTAACAAAAATATGTGAATTCTCTTGATCCTCCTCTCAGCTACTAGTGGAGATGCTGGATAGCTCAATGGGTTACCCTGCTGACTTTTGACTGGGAGATTGAAGGTTCAAATCCCAGTCAGGTCCTAAACTTTGGCTAAAAGTGCCTGAAACATCAGGAGAGCTACATCCATTTCCTGCAAGAATCCTATACTACTGTTTTTTCAGCAATAAACTTCACAGGCATGTTTTGGGGACCACTGAGACCAATATAAACTTGTCTTAAAGGGCAAAATATGTCCCCTTTAATACATTTCTGCTCTCCCATCGGGCCAAAGTAGCAGGAGCTTTCAGGAAAAATGTGTAGAGTTGTCAAGGCCTTTCTGTGCAGAGTTTGCATGTTCCCCACTGACACGCGTGGGTTCTCTCAGGGTACTCCGGCCTCCTCCAACCTCCAACTGCTCATTAGGTTAATTGGTGACTCTAAGTTGACTGGGATAGGCTAAACCAAAATGTAATACCTTCAAACTGCTGGCTTGAAAAAAAAATGTCTGGGCTGGACAGTGGCTGTAGCTGCTGCAGAAGAGTCATCGTCATCATCCTCATCTGTTATATCAGCTGTGAAGGGCCCTCCTAAACTTTGTAGCAAGTCCCATTACTTGACCCCATCTGACCTCTCCCTCTTAGCTAAATAAAGGAAATGGAAACACAACTAATGTTCTTGTTCAATTTGGATAGAGTACAGGGGCTTTTGGTTAAACATATGTCTCAAGATTGGTATGATACCATCAATCATTAAGATAAGTTGTTTGAAGCAGGTGTTGCAGTATTAAAATTCCACATTATTTCATATCTTGCTGTTTTTTTTCTCTGAATTTTCAATCTGCAAACTGTTTCCAAACATAGAGGACATACAGGCTTCTAATTTAGCCCTGGCTTTATTTGTCAAAATATGTATCGATTTCAAGCCAGTAAAATGGACTAGGCCTGTAATTGGGATGGGCTTTTATTTGAAGTTATTTGAAAATTAAACAAAATGAAATTATGCTGGGTCATCCATGTCCATTTACATTTTCTTACTCTCCGTCTTTCTCTCACGCACACTCACAGTTTGAGAGTCTGAATGGACTCATCAGGCTGGAAGCTGTTTGTTCACATCCCACTGCCCTCATTAACATTTCACTGCCCCCCTCCTGCTCTATAACACACACACACACACACACACACACACACACAGACACATTCTCATATGCATCCTGATGGTTGCCATGGGGGTGTCTGCTCAGGGTAAAGACCAGCTTGGACAGTTTCTCTCTTTGATAGAAAAAAAAAAAAATCTCTGATTTAGAAAAAAATAAATAAAAACCACAACACCATCCCCCCAACCCCTACTGTTTTTTTTAAACCTTAAAATACACCTTTAAATACACCAGGAGGCAGCAGGAGGAAGTGGTGATGTTTATTTCAAGTGACCAGCACAGGACCAAAGACTGCATGTGATCCGCTGGTGTGATCACTGTGAATGTAGTAAAACAGTATTGCTCTGCTTCTGATTCCCAGTATCTCTTACACTGGCTCTATGAATACTGTATGTTTAAATGTCACATGGCAATGACAGAAATGCAGTTACTTTCATTATTGTCCCACAAGACTCTGATGCTTCTGTTGCTACATTGACTTTGCTCTTGTACATCATTTACTGCCACCTGAGCACTACATGCACATTTATTTTGTTTTTTCATAATTACAAGATAAGAAATCCCCTTTTAAAATGTTCTTAATTCAATACTCAACTGAATATTAAAAGACGATTAACACTCAAAACTTGTAATTTTCAAGTTCTATTTAAATGCACAAAGAAAATCAGATAAAGGACCATTTCCATTTTTTCTTATCAAACCAAAAAAACAGAGCAGCTCATGTTTTAATTTTATTAATCTAATTAAAAAACAACACCATTGGGCGCTAAACACACAAACCTAGATGACTGTGGTTGTTTTACATTTTCAGTTGACATCTAGCTGCCTTATTGTCATCTTCTTTAGCTCTTACATTTTAACTAACCAGAGATGTGCCATGGCTCCCTCTGTTCCTCACTTAATACAAAGTGAGAGCTGTTTTGGGAGGGCAGAGGCAACAATGCTGTAAAGGAAGGATGTGCTTCATTTTCTGCATGACAAAACCTAAGGAGAAAACAAGCAAAACACACACAACTCTTATCTTGTTTCATAATCAGGAGAGCCAAAATTAATGTTGAAATTTGAACTCGATTAATCATCCAGTGGCTCAGGTGTCTTTTTTGAATTCATGTTCTGCAACATGAATTTTTTTTTTTGAGCTCTGAGTGGAACAACCTTGATATGATCACACCAATGAAATTTAACAAACTTAATGTACTAAATGAGTGCAGAGAAGCAGAATGAATTAAATAAAGAAAAAAACCCCACAAAAACAGGCATGTTCAGATGACCCTGACAGGTGAGATCAGGTGGTCATTCAGTGAACACAGTCTGTTTTAAAGGCTGATAATGAATGTTCACATGAGATAGCAGTAAAGAATGATAATAAACCAGACATATGGCTGCCATATAATGAAAACAGTAGCTTCATAAATATCTGTGCTCCCCCAACACACTTTTACATGAATGCTAAGTGTTTGAGCATGCTCAGAGTTGTTCTGTTCTCATCAGTGTGTTTCTGCCGCTAAATGACTCCGACTGAACACATGAACACAAACCCGGTGTTTGTGTGTGTCAGGCTGCACATTGAGAGGCAGCAGGAGAAGATATTGGAGGCAGAGCGAAGCCTGATTGGATAAATTGGTAATTTATCAGCAGAGGTTCAGACAGTGTCGGGTCAGTTTACTCTCCAAAGTGAAGAGGAGAAGAACAACATACCAATGAACATATTGAAGAACATATTAAAGGAAGTTATTATAGGACATGTGCAGATAATGAGATATTTCGCTATCCTTGATTGGCTGCAGTCCTCTCTCGCTCCCAGCAGACAGCGGCTCGTTCTCTCTGGAGGAGAGTTTGATTTGGAGATGTGATTTAGAGATTTAGGCTGTCAGGTCCAGCTAGCATGATGTCTGAGGCTACAGGCTGTATGTGTGTGTGTGTGTGTGTGTATCTGTGAGGAGCTGAAGGGCCTGTGCTGAGTATAACACTGTGTATAGAGTATGGAGGTGTAGGTTTAGTCCACTTAAGGCTCATGTGTCCTCCGTTTAGTTAACAAAATAAGACAGATGTAACTGTAATACTCCCAGGGGTCCTGTGTATTTGGATGGACATTGAAAATAAATCCATGATAAGGCACAGTCTCAAACATACTTCCACTTCTTCTTTTCTAACATACAGCACACATTCGGTTCCCATCCAAACTCCACCTAGCTGTTTTGTTGTAGTTGTCTGCCCCTTTTCCAAGATGAGCTAACATCATAGACAGTAAATTTACCCGAGTACATTTTAATCAAAATTATATTTTGATTGAGGACTATATTTTAGTATTATACAGTAACTTAATTCTGCAATAAAGTAGACATGCATTAGCCACTATACACACTGTACATCATCCTATTTAAGGCACTATAAGGAACAAAGTCCAAATCTTTTAAATAATTTTAATGCACTTGTATATTTGACATTTGGGTAGTTTGGGTTACACAAAGTGTGAAACAAAATCTGAACATTACAAAAAAAACAAAGCTGATAGATTATATTTATGCATGCTTCCATGAAACCAGCACATGCTCCACTGATAATGGTAATTATAAGAAGTGGATGTGGCCAAAGGTTTTCTCCAGCAGAATTCTGTGTTTTTGCATCAGCCCTTGCAGTGGCTGGTATTACTCTCAAAAAAGAGTCAATTTGACTACTCTTTGAGGGAAATATATAGATTTTCTAGTCTAGTCAAAAAGTTCCAGGCAAACTTGTGCAACCCTAGTTCAAAGTTCTTCTAAATACTTTTCCAGAGTATTTTGTTGAGCTTCAGTGGTCTGGATTGAACTTTTGACTACACATCCACACAGCCCTCATAATTTCTTATGGTGTCTCTGGTTCGCATCTGTAACCTTCCAAAAAAGTTGCGCAAATATGGGTGAAATAAATAGAGTACAGACAGAAGGCGCCATCGGTATCCGTATCAGATGCACAGGATAAATGAACCCATGGGGTTAAACATCAGCACCCTCACTAGTGAGTATTACTGTTTGATCAAGCACATATTTTTATGTTTGCCCTCAGTGCCAGCCAAATGTCAGACTGTAATGCATCCACCAGCACTAGTCAGGGCTAGACTCTTGGTCTGCCCATTATTAGGCCCTCATTCCTTACTCCAATACCCTGATGTGAATCATCACAGTCAACAGAGAGTAGTGTGGATTAAGTTCTCTGCTGGCTGTGCTGGGCCAAACTGACTCATTGAACAGAGAGCAGCATGTATACGGCGCAGGTATATGGACATTCACAAGGAGGGACCACTGGAGACTGGCACTACTGCTAATGTTATACACTGCAAACCAAATAACACTGACTGCCTCTAAACAGTTATAAATAAATTGTGCTTATTTTCAGTCTTTACTCTTTTCTGAGATTTTTCTATGACTAGACAGTATAGTGTTAGTCTCAGCTGTTTTCACAATTTGTCTGAAGTAGGGCTACAAGATCATCAAAAACTGACTATAAATGTACTTGCAACACAATCTATTATCAATTCTGGTACTGCCAATGTTTCATCCCCATCTTCTTGCCCAACTATGGTCACTTCGTTTGACAAAACATTCTTGCTGAAGACATGAAGAGTCCTCTCCCCAGAGGTTTGAGAGGAGTCTGGCAGAAGTAAGAAGTATGAGCAGCTACTCACTTTGGGTTCATTCGCTTAAGCTAAAGCTAACATAGCTACACCAGCTACATCATTAATGTTACTACATAAGCCAATGTAGGCTAAGTTAACTTTAGCAAGGTGAGGTTTAATAAACATAGCATAAGAAAACATAGACATGTAGATTAGGTAGCTACACAGCTTTCATGGCTGCTTTGTAAGCTTAGCTCTAGCTACGTTTGCTATGTAGCTCTGTTATCTAAAGCTAAGTGAGCTTAAGCAATATGAGCTTTATAAGGTGTAGCTAGAGCTAACTTAGCTACGCAGATAACTTAGATATATAGCTGCTTTCTGAGCTTAGCTTTAGATCCATGATGATGCTAATGTAGCTGCACAGCTCTATTTTCTGTGTGGCTTATGCAACTGACAGAGCTATGTAGGCTACCCTGGCCGCATTAGAATAAACTTTATATGGGAGTTCAATCCAATTTCATTCTGAATGTTTTAGTGTGTATTTCTGTTCTCAGATGAAAAGTCTGTAGTCAGACTTTTTTGGAGAGGCTTTTTTTAGTACTACCAAACACTGAACAAAGCATCTTCTTCTAAATTGTTATTAACATGATCATTTTTACTCATATTATTTTAGCAGGTCTTCCTGTCTTCTCTTCATGGACTGTTTCTTTCTGCTCTTGTCAATGCACTGTAAATTCTAAAATGTGTCACTGAGCTGCAGACTTTGGCTCATATGTAGGTATGTGTTTTACAGGTTATATGAGGGGAGCACATACCTGCTTTGTGTAGTGACTGGTTGTCTGCAGAAACAGCTGACCTCCTAGTTTACTCAGCCTGCAGCATCTCTAATGCAGCTCTGCTTTCTGCTGCATCTCCACTATGAGTTCAAGAAAATCTGCTTCACATGATGAAGTGTGAGGAGGAGGAGGGACAAAGGAAGTGAGGAGGTGGAGGAGGAGAAATGTGAGCTGATGTTTGAGAAGAGCAGATGATGAAGACTGTGCCGTGATGAAGAGGAGCTTTGATGTGAATCTGGATCTGCTGCGTGCTTCAGTCAGGGCATGCAGCTGAATACTAAGCTCTTCCTCCTCCTCGCTCCTCCCTACTCTGCTTCCTTTGTTTCTCCTCCTCCTTCTCCTACGCTTCTCCTCGGTTCATCAGACAGCACAGGTGAGCTGGCCCAGCCCTCAGGCTAATGTTAGCATCATTAGGTCAGTGTGCAGAAGCAGCCGGCCCTGCATTCACATCTCTGCTCTCTGAGCTGTATTGTCTTTAGATAGAGACCTGAGGGCTCACAGGCAATGAATTCATGCAACAGTCACATGAGAATAAAAGATGGGTATGCTCCCAGTCAGACATATGCCTAAGAAAAGGGAGAATATGTGCAGTCGCAATCTGTTTATACAGCTTTAAGAGTGTTTTTGGCCCAGTGTTAGGGTAATACATTGCAAAGGCTGCAGAGTTAGAGATAATGACCAAAAACTAGGCTGTGGAATGACGACAGAGTTGACACATATAAAGGTTGACTCTGTAACTTTTATAAGTTACCATAAAAAGTATTGCCACCCAGCTCTAATGCAGCCTGCTGAGTTCTGCAGCATATCTGAATGAAACCCTCCCACAGTCCTCTTTCTGGATGTGCAGGGTGAAACGTCCCTGCAGCTTTAAATATGATGATGTTTCCTGGTGCTGACTCTGAGCTGCTCTAACCAGGTTTACACGATGAGACCTCAGTCAGACGTGCAGACGAACTGGTCTGAAAGCAGCAGATTGAATAAAGGAATCAGATTATATGTGATGGAGGCTGCAGGCATTCGCTGTGTCTGAAGGTGTCCATATCATGATGTAATGGGTGTATCTGTATTGGGTAAACCTGTTCAGAGCTCTCTGTGGACTGAAAGTAGGTCTGCTGTATTCATAAAGGGTTTTTTTTTATAAAGGACTCAGTGTAATGTAGTCTGCAGCAGCTGTTAGAAAGGTTCACACCACCTGAAATCATTTTTCGAACATGCACGATTTAACCCTTTACACACCCTCACATGCTGAGATCTGAAAGTAATTGTCAGTCAGATGTTGTGTAGCCACACTTCAGGGTGAACAGTTAAAGACGGGCAGAGAGTCTGTTGTTGTGTCTCCACCTGCTGTCTGTCAATCATCTGAATGAACACACAGCTGCTGCATCACATCAGTGAGAGGGAGAGAGAGAGGATTAACATGCTGACCATTATCTCATTTTGTTGGTATTAGAAGTGACCAAGTTGGGACAAAGGGATGGTTACTCATTGTTGTGTCTGTATCTTGGTTTACAGGCCACCATGGTTGCGACTCATCAGTCCCTCATGAGTGTATTTGACTCTAAAGAAGGAAAATTTCTTTGTGCATATAAGTGCTGCCGTGGAGGCTGCCAAGGGTTCCAGGGTGTATTTGAGACACATTTTTTTGAATTTCAAAATTAAGGGGACACAGACTAAAGCTACAGTCTGTACATGAACAGTGGGGGGTAGTGCAGAGTAGTACGTTTAGATATGATACTTCCTAAAATCAAAACTGCTTCATTTTATTTTTTCTCATTTCCAACCTGCTCATGCAAAAGATTCACTAAACGGTCAACAAGTACCAGTTTTGGCATAATGTTTACAGTAATTACAGGCAAATAAAATTTAACTGAAAAATGTGTAGGACTGACCTAAAATCAAGTATTTAATCTGAAGTATCATTAATTGTGTGCAGTGATGTTACTCTGTAATTTCTAATTTTTTTTTATATTAAGGTTATTTTATGGGTGACAGTGCTTGTACAGGGCTGTGAGGCTGCCATCAGTCTGCACGTCAGGATGTAAAGGAATACTTTTAGGGACCAGGAGACATTTCTGTCTCTCTCCAGAAGGTAAGATCGACACATGCACATTTATGAGACGCTAGAGAGGCTTAATCAAATGTAATTGATGTTAGTTCACCGAAGTGGTGAACTTACGGGACCTTAAAATCTTTACAGTGGGGTGTTGAATTTTTCGCTTTCACAAAGCCAAAAAAACGAGGGGAGAGATGTCAGATATGAATAAAACAATGTGAAAGACTGAGACCACATGAACAGCGGCAAGCGTTTAGTTCAACTAGCAAATGGCTAATGTTGACACACATACAGTGCTTAACAAATGTATTAGACCACCACCCAAAGTAAGGTTTATGCCACAGCTGCCCTAAATTAACAGCATTGGTAATTACCAGTCATTTTTTATGTTTCTGCAATGGTTACTACACCAATATGTAGAAGCTCTTTAACCGAAATGATATTTTTAATGCTAAAATAGAATTATTATTGTTATCCATGAAATTTCAGATGTACTGATTTACAAAACACCCTGAAAAAATAGTAAAGCACATTATTATTTCTTGATTAATATGTCAAGTTAGTTATTTAGTTGCATTCCTGAACAGAAAATGAGATTTAGTGGTTGAATGTTATGCTTGATTAATTTCTAACTTCTCAGAGAAGCCCAGTAAGCTGGCTCAAATTTGGGTATAAAAAGGTGAACTCAGTTTGAAATTCCTCATTCCTGTTCAAAATGGTAAAATGAACGAGTTTGCATTAAAGCACCTCATGATGCTGAATGGTCTCTGAGACAAATATGACAGGTGGTTTAATAAATTTGTTGAGCACTGTATATTAAAAGCTAACTAGACATTAGCTTAAAATGTAATAACAGTTACTCTGCTGTACAAGAGAAAAGCTGTTTCACCATGTTCGTCCAGATGGGTCTGACCGAGCCACAGACCGTTAAAAAACCGAGCGTGATGGTAAACCTGCGCTGTTGTTTCCCCATTACAGTCTGTTTACTCAGATTACACACGATCAGACCGTGAAAATGACTATTGAAAGTCATAACTTCATCTCTTTGTATGTTAGTTGTTTAAACAAATATGAAGAAAAGCATGATCAGCTGTTTCTTGCACACGCTGAATCTGCTGCAACATCCACGCTGCTGCGTTTAACACATAAACAGCTCTTAGCTTCACATTAGCCTGTTAGCTACTACCATACAAACACCACATAACGCCTTCAGAGGAAACACCAACAAACTATTACAACAGACTGCTAACCAGCAGTCAGTTCTCATCAGACACCACGTTAAAACTCAGCATTTCAATAAAACTGGGATCTTATCGTCTTGTTTTCATAAACTGAAGAACTCAACTGCAGCCGATGTTCACTAAAAACTATAAAATCCAGCCTTGGTGGGTTATGTGGAGAAGAGAAACAAAAATATCAATGGTGAATACTTAAGTGAAATCAAAATTAGCAGTTAGAGGAGACAGAAGCTGTGACGGAGGGCAGAGCAGTGGGCAGGAAGCGGTCCATCTTCATCATCAGTCTAACAAATCCCAAAGCTTCCTTTTAGTCTGTGCAGAGGTGTTGGTGGTTTGCTAACTTCTCTGGAGCATAACTGCTGTGTATCAATCAGACAGTAACATCTCTCTCTGTGTCACTGCTTTGTTTTAACAACAGAACACCTGCACTCACATTCAATTCATTACCAATTACTGTGTGCTGTCACTCTCTCTTTCTCTCCACTCATGGCATTTATTGGTTGAAATACAACTGTATATGAGTTTTTTTTTCTTAAAAATGTGTACTTTTGGTACTTTGAATGTAAAAATGATGGATATAGATGATAGAGAAACAGTCCCCTATGTACAGTCATATGGGATGTGACAAAGCTCGTGCCTACCCCTTTTTTCAGCAGCTTTGGTTCCAGATAGAGATGGGACCGATCTCATTGAATATCCGTATCGGGTCTGATATGGACGTACTTAATAGATCTGATATCTGCCTGACGGCGCTGATCCAAGTGACCGACACAAATCCATCCTACAGTTTGCGGTAGACCATGAGCGCACCGCAGTCTAACACCAGACAGTCTGTGTCTAACTGAGTTAGTATTAGTTAGGGATGTTGTTAGCGGTATAATTAGATTAAACGTAAATCTATATTTAGAATAGCCAAAACTAGTCTAAAGATGAGAGAACACAAAGAAGAGTGGGTGTGACGTTAGCCTGATATACGCTCTACAGCGTGGCTAGCATTGAAAGCTAGTGCCACTAGCGCCTTCATTCCTTTTTGCAGATTAATATCGTGCTTTGATATTTGGCCTCTTTTCACTTCGGGTGAGTAGTCATACGTGAGCTTAACCCTTGACAGCCCACATACCACTTTATGAAAAAAAATCGATCGGTGCATCCGTAGTTCCAGAAGTAAAATTTTCTATTCAAGTCCCCCATTGACATTTCACAAAATCCTTACTAGAACAATTTTAATGCATGAACCAAGCTAACCAGCTACCTGAGTGCTCATGACTGTAAAATATTTAATTCAGTGGAAAAATGGCGTACGAAAAGCGAGGAAAGGTAAAGGTACAAATCTGTACATATTTCTTTACAAGGAGGAAGGAAATACATATCCCACAGTCCATCTTGTTTGTTGTTATGGATAGTTCTTCAAGCTTTCAAATCATAGATGTACCTCTTTTAATACTTACCATTATTTCAGTGTTTACATTTTAATGATAATGCTGTAATATATTGTAGTAATAATAGTTGATAGCCTTCATTCATTTGCTCAGTAGACATTTCCATGATAACTTGAAACCCCAACAATCAGAGACATGGCTATGACACTTAAGGATTGTGGGTATTGTAGTTTTTTTGTCTGACATTGTGAGTTTTTCTTGATAAGAGGTTGATATCCTACAAACGTTTGTCTTCTACAGGAGCATATCAGTTCACACTCAGGTAGCTTGTGGTAAGTCTACCTTGGATACTTCTGATAATATGGCTTGTAATCAAATCCGCCATGGAGAAAACTAATGGGACTTTTACTTCTGGAACCACAATACTGAGCGCTGTTGCTCCAGGCCCAAACAAGCCTGAGCATGGATGTGCCATCATTTTGTAATATGACTCAAGCAGTTTACAATAAGAGCCAGATACATCTCTGTAACACTTGGTCATTATTCAAAATGACAGACAAAGGGAACTGTTAAAGATTAAACATAGTTTCCATGTTCTGTACTTGTGCATGTGCATGAGCAATCCATGCCAAAGCACTTTTACATCCATGCCAGTAGCAGAGAAGTTTTCTGAGCTTGAATGCATTACACTCAATCTTCCTCCCAGATCAGAACATGAACCAAATCTAACTGAATCACTCTCACACAGTGACTCTGGAACTGGAATGATGATGTCATTGTGAAACTTGTGGTGGGGGGGTCAGTCAGTCTTTGTTTCTGACTGTTATTTCAGTTGGTGTGTGTGTGTTTTGGGACGTTATTGGAATGCCAGGCAGTGGGCACCGACCAGAGGAGCCCCTGGCATCCACTGCCATGGTAACACTCCCTCCCCTATCCCCCTCCAAGCTCTCCTCAGTCAGGAGAGAAGGTGAAAGACTGAACAAAGACTGACAGACACACTGAGGTAAAGTAACGGTCAGTGTTTGTGAGTGTACGTGGTTGTGTGAGTGTCTCAGTCACTGATCTGCCATTAAGCTGATGTGTGCCTGTTTGTTTGTAACGGATTATCAGGCGCCGGAACTAATGAGTTTTAGACCTGAACCCTGAGTCCTGTCTGCCAGGAGAAGGGGGGAGAAAGGAAGAAGAGGAAGGGGGAGGGTAGTAAAGTGCAAAGTATTAAATAAATCAAAGTGATGAGATGGGATGGAGAGGTCTGCTGGGCTCAGTGCTCCTCTGACTGCAGGCCATCCTGCTCCCATGAAGATCTAGGGTTGGAAGCCAGGAGGGGATCTGAAGTGTTTACAGCCATTATGAGCAGAGTAGGCCCTGCTGAACACATATTACATACAGTATAGTCAGACTGTTGCGTCTTTTCTATTTGTGTGTGACAGAGACCAGTTAACGAAAACAAAAATAATACAAACATATTGAAATCTGTTTCCATCTTGAGGAATAAAAGCTAGAGGTGATGCCATATGTGCTGTTTTGGGCTTGTCTTTGATCATTGATTACATGAAACCGATATGTCAACTGTTCCTCTCTGCTCCTGATGGATGTCCTAAGGTGAATCCAGGAGTGTTGTCAGTTTTATTTTTTGTGTTTCTCAGGAGTCTCTCTGAGTGTCTGTTTAACTGTTTATGAGGCATCCACACAACAATGACTGATTCAAACATGTTATTCAAGTTCAAGTTGTTTAAAGTCAGATAAATTAGTGATGATCTGAGGATGTTTGGCTGTTTCTTAAAGCTGTGAGCACTTTAACAAAGACAACCTCTGAACAGTCTGTGTGATGACTGATCTGGCTCTGTGCTCCTACATCCACTCTTGGTCTCTGTAACCCATTCATGCAGATACACTCATTATACACTCTCTTTTTATTCTCTTGGCCTCTTTATTCACACTCTCTCTGTGTCTGAGAATCCTGATCAAGCACATGTGAACTCAGCTGTAGTGCTCAGACTCTCTGCTGCATCACTGTTATTATTGTATAAAGTGTTTATAATATAAGAAATACAATAAAATACATGTGTAGTATTTATGGCATTAACTATATAAATTATTATACAGCTTGGTGTTTGTTCATGCAGAACCCTGAAGTCATATGCTGACTGCCAAAGACTGAATTATTGTGTCCCACCTCTCTCAACCAATCACAGTTCTTCATCTAATTTAAATAGGACTTCCTTTGCACTGATCCCTTCTACACCAATGCTGATCCAGCATCCAAACCTCCTCTTAGCCTAAAGCTTATGTTGTACCATAATGAAATAGTGATCTGACGATGATGTGATCTGCATTAAAATTAATGTACACTAAATTGCCAAAAGTATTCGCTCACCTGCCTTGACTTGCATATGAATTTAAGTGATATCCCATTCTTAATCCATAATATTAATTGATGTTGGATTAATATGACGTTGATCCACCCTTTGCAGCTATAACAGCTTCAACTCTTCTCGGAAGGCTTTCCACAAGGTTTAGGAGTGTGTTTATGGGAATTTTTGAACATTCTTCCAGAAGTGCATTCATGAGGTCGCACACTGATGTTGGACTAGAAGGCCTGGCTCTCAGTCTCCGCTCTAATTCATCCCAAAGGTGTTCTATTGGGTTGAGGTCAGGACTCTGTGCAGGCCCATCAAGTTCATCCACACCAAACTCTCTCAACTATGTCTTTATGGACCTTGCTTTGTGCACTGGTGCACAGTCATGTTGGAACAGGAAGGTGCCATCTTCAAACTGTTCCCACAAAGTTGGGAGCATGGAATTGTCCAAAATCTCTTGGTATGCTGAAGCATTCAGAGTTCCTTTCAATGGAGTTCCTTTCAATGGGCCAAACCCAGCTCCTGAAAAACAACCCCACACCATAATCCCCCCTCCACCAAACTTTACACTTGGCACTAGGGGTGCATGATAACTAACAGGAAATTATTTGGTCATTCCTATCGGTCCGATATCATTACGAGGAGCCACGATAACATATATATTTTTGTCAGCACAGCAGTGCTGGCGTTTGTTTTCTTTCTCAGGAGACTACACATTCCGAAACAGTAGGTGGCGCCGCAGTACACAACCTGCCGTTACAGCACCAGAGAAGAAGAGGACGTAGCAGCCCCTGTGCTAAAATGCTAACAACACGGTGGCGTTATTCAGTATTTACGGGGAAGATAACACGACCATGTGTGTAGAATTTGCCTGGCAAAGGTTGCAAAGAGTAGAAAGAAGTCCTCGACGGATCTTATAAGTCACTTAAGAGTCATCATCCTAACAATGTTAAAACGAAGCGGCAGCAGCCACTAGCCTCAGCCGCGGACATTAGGACTGAGTCAACAGCTAATACCAGGCAGAGCGCTGATCCTAAGCAGGCATTGAAAACTGTAGAAAGTTTGCCAGAGCCAAAAGACGCAATGTTATAATAACAAATTCTGTCTGACAGCCTCCTGATCCACCGCTACTTTCATAGACGTATACCTGCCTGCTCTGTTTGACGTGGTTTCATTCAGTCTGACCGACGTTATGAACATAAGTTAGCCACAGACCATGGTGGACTTTGGTGTGGCATATATTTAATATTTATGTAAAACATCAGCTTGCTTTAATTCTGGCTTAAGCCGAAAAAAAACAGACCCCCAAATATCTCCATTTGTTAAGCATAACAGCCTGTTATCATTAGGTTTTACGGGGGAAAACCATCTGTCAGTTGTTTGTGTATGTTGTACTTGGTACACAATTGTTTAACTAAAAAAAGTGAACTATAACAAGTTATAAAGTCAGAATAGTTCTTTGTTTTTTGAAAAACATGAGTAATATTAGTTAAAATTAGTTCTAAATATCTTTGCTCAGTACATATTAACCCCTTCTTACCCCCAGATGTGCATGAACATATCAAATAAACTTCTTTTGTGAAATCAACAATTAAAAAAAATATATCGGTTATTATCGGTTATCGGCCATCAGGAATTATCGGTTATCCGTATCGGTTCAAAAAAAGTTATCGTGCATCACTGCTTGGCACAGTGCAGTCAGACAAGTAGTTACCATTCTCCTGGCAACTGCCATTCTTTCACAAATGTTTTTAGAAACAGTCTGCATGCCTAGATGCTTGATTTTGTGCACCTGTGGCCATGGAAGTGATTGGAACACCTGATTTCAATTATTTGGATGGGTGAGTAAATACTTTTGGCAATATAGAGTATCTCTCAGGGGTCGGATATATACCAGGCTCTCTCTCTCTCTCTCTCTCTCTCTCTCTCTCTCTCTCTCTCTCTCTCTCTCTCTATCTCTCTCTCTCTCTCTATATATATATATATATACCCTGGTATTTTGTTATAAACCAATATGGTCAGAGGTTATAGGCCAATATTTACAGCTAATATTTACAGCCAAAATAGGACAATATTTGGAGCCAGTATAGACCGATATTTACAGCCAATGTAGCCTGTTTTGACGGTGAATATAGGCCAATATTACCAGCCAATTTGGCCTACTATTTTCAACCAATATTGACCAATATATACAGCAACTGTGGCCTGGTATTTACTGCCAATCTAGACCAATATTTACAACCAATGTAGCCTGGTATTTATAGCCCATATAGACCAATATTCACAGCCAATGTAGACCACTGATTACAGCCAATTTAAGCCAGTATTTACCGCCATTATAGGCCATCATTTACAACCAAGATAGGCTGAAATTTACAGCTAGTATAGGCCAAAATGCATGACTGTTTTTTGGGGTGTAAATGTAGAAATTGTTATTTCTTTCTGTCTCCCCAAGACCCTGAATAGGATAAGCAGTGTAGAAGAGCAATGGATGGATGGATGGATGTTCATTTCTGCTTATACCAATAATTAGCTTTTATCTAAGGATGCATGACATTTTTGGCATGATATTGGTATCGGCTGATTTACACTTAGAAAGTTAATTATCTGTATTGACAGATATGAAAATCTCTGCTAATATTTTCAACTGATATTCTGGCTATCAAAATCTGCCTATATCGGCTTTAAATAATGGCCATATGAACAAATAAGTTAATGGAGTTTCAGGCTGGACCAACCAACCTATTAGCTGTAGTCATTTTTTGTATTCACCACCATTCCTTACACTTACACTTACAAACACATTAAAACAGAGCTGGGACTGAAATAAGTTCATTTTTTCATCCTTGAACTGTAAGTCATGTGTTTTAAGGACTGAAGTTTTAAATATTGGCAAATTGGTATGTTGAATATCAGCAATGATCCAGAATCGTGCATCCCTACTTTTATTGTTCAACAATGTAGTTCAACCCAAATCTACAGTGTTCATAATAATACATCATATTCATTATTGCTAACCGTGCCTTCTACATCACCCGTCCATGTTTCCTGTTCATCTGCAACACAGGTGTGATCTTTGTGACATACTAACACAGAAACACGTTTTTCTCCAGCACACTGTTTTGGTTGGGCTCTGTTTGGAGCATCGGCTGTGCATGTTGTCATAAATTATTGCGGCCTCTGTTTGTAACTCTGACGTTACTGTTCTTGAAGGCTCTCTGACATACACCACACGTTTGTTTAGTTTGGATCTGAACATAAAGAAACATCCTGTGGTTTATACACAGCTCCAGTGTTTACTGATGATCTGCAGAATGTAGAGCACACATACATGCACACGCACACACAGACACAAAATGTGCGGTTTGTGTCCAGATGTTGCTGCTCATTCAACCCTGCAGAAACCAGCTGTGTGTTAATGTGTTTGTGTATCTACATCTGTGTAATGAGTGTGCTTGTGTGTGTGTGTAGCTTGAGGGTCCTTTAGAGAAACAGGAATTTTCCTTCCTGCAGGTCAGAACAGGAGCAGCTGATATAAATACCAGCTTCACTGACACACATAGAGACACACTTGCTGATCCAGCAGAAATGACGAAGGCTGTGCTCAGGGGGATCTCAAACATTAGACTGTTAAAAAGAATCAGGATCTCACTCTCTGGGTCCACTCAGCTTTGGCTGCCCGTTTTTGTAACTAGTCTGTTTTGGTCTGAAGAAGGATAGGAGTCATACACACAGTCATAAGGGGCATGGCTGACATGACTGTGTGCTACAGGAGGGTAGCTGTTAGCCAGGATGCTGAAGACTCACCTCTGCTCCTCCTCTGTGTCTGTTTCTAGGTTGACCAAAAGTAAGACTGGCTTTGAAAGATGATTTTGGTACCCATATGGATGGCATCACTTAATCTTCATCCAGCACTTTACAGTCTCCACACACCTGTATGTCTCACCTGAGCTCACTGTGGCTGTGTAGCTTAAGGCTCCTGTCACACCTCCACCTGCACAGTTAATCTAATCGCAATTGTGAATTGAGGCTGTGCAATAAAATGGTTGTATTTCCAGTTTAAGATTTTTCTTTAATTCAACTTTATTCATAAGCAAAGTCTGGATGTCTTTCATTAAAACACATTGCCAACATTACAGCGACATTAAATAGATAAAACAGAAAAAAGGTCAGAGGTTTAATCTGGGATTAGATTATGTATAGACTTGTTTTAGAAGTAGTTACACAAACAGTAGCTCACTTTAGCTTTGTTAGCTTCAGCTGATGCTAAAATAGCTACGCCTGCTACATAGTTAATATTACTAATTAAGCCAGTGTGGCTAAGTTGGCTTTGGCAACATGTGCCCCTGCAAATGAAGCTAATGCTAATGTAGCTACATAGATAACGTATTCACATAGTTTACATAGCTGCTTTGTGAGTTTAGCTGTAGCTATATAGCTATGTTAGCTACATCGCTACATTAGCTATATAGCTATGTAGCTTGCACCTCCTCTCTGTTCTGGCATCACCTCACTCTTGGCTTAGTCACAGTAGTGTTTCAATGTGTGATATAAACATTCATGTGATGTTTGGCCTTCAGTACAAATTCCACAAAGGCATAACGAGGGAAAGGTGAGCTTTTTGTGCTGGCTCATTAATAACTTAGATGTCTCCAAGACCAGATGCAACGGTGAAGAAAGCACAGAAATGTAGCACTGTGCGTATATGTGGAGTCCTCTCAGAGTTTCACAAAACTGTAACACAATTTGATTTAACAATTTAGGAATATTGTTCCTTCTTAGAATCACTTTGAATGTCTTGAGGCATAAAGATGGTGAGGGTTTGTTAGCGCTGTGAAATGCGCAGTGAAAAAGGCAATGTGAGTAAGTTTTGTGCATACACCACTCTGCTATGATTGAAAGATTTCCATTTTTTTTTGTGTTTTGATGTTTGTTTTTGTGGTTTTTGTGAGCTTGTTTTTGTCGTCTTTGTCGTCTTTGTGTCCACTGTGTGTCCTTCCCTATTGTCTTTATGCAATCCAAACTGCTGTGTTAAACTTGAAGTGTGTGTAACACGTGGCCACTTAGCTTTCTGTATTTTACTCTCGTTTTGGGGATTTTAATGCAAGTTTCTTGTCCTGTTGGTTCTGCCAGCACTGATTTCAATCTCCATCGTTCAGGCAGAATACACAACTACTCCAACAAGACAACAAGGAGTGTTTTAACTCCTCTCGTGTTCGTACGGAGCTCTGACACAGAGCTGAACTTATCCAGAGAACAAACCTCTCATCAGGGACAGCCTGCAGAGACAGCACTTAGAAGGAAAACCATCAAAACACCGTGAACTACTTTAGACTTTGTGTTCTCATGAAACATTCACACAGTTTATGAAAATGTCATGAAATGAAGTAGTTTAAGGTGCCATACCTTATCTGTGAATAAAGAGCTTCATCCTTTCTTTTGACCTGTGGTGACTTGCTGATTACACTACTCATGTTGGCGTTTGTCAAAGTGCTGTTGTTCAGAGCACTTAGAGCGTGACAGTGTGACAACATTCAAACACATTGACACACTTAAGTACCGCACACCTGCTAGCTCAGAGCTCCTGTGCAGCACGGAGGCAAAAAAAAACATACTGGCTGCATTTTTAATGAGAATTAAATCAGTAGAAGGTCATGATTAAAAACTAGCTAACTTACTAAATTAAGTAACTATTTTTTTTTCAGATGAAACCTTATCTACACAGGGATTTAGTTCTGTTGACCAGTTAGGGTCCGAATCTTGACATTTTAGCACAAAGTAGTTAAATTCTTCATTTAGTGTTGAAAGTGTGTGTAGTGACTTCCCTCTACTGGTTGAAATCAGTTACTGCAACTGAATTATTTAAACAAATTCTGCGGGCTGATCTGGTGTAAGCAGCGCCATGTCATTGCCACAGAGCTGAACAGTAACCACCCACCTTTCCATGAAAGCAGAAATTCACGATCCACCAATCGAAGACATTGCTGTGATACTTGAGGATTGTGGGTAAAAATAGGTCTAATAAGATACCCGGTATCATAATTATTTATTTGTGATGTCATATATGATGTCAGAGGTGAGCCAATGAAACCTTGTTGTCCAGTAGATCATTGGTTGACTAGTTAACAGGCTGTAGTTAGCTTTACTTAGCTGTTATCTTCACAGACAATAATGGCAGCTAAGCGTTTTGGGTGGTTGTGTGTGTGTGTGTGTGTGTGTTTCTACATGTCTGTTAATTTCTAGTACCAGTGTTATCAGTGTGACACATCCATGTGTGTGTTTGTTTTATTATTCATTCATTAAATTCATACCAGATTCACATGACTGCGTGTGTCTTTGTTTTTGTGTGTCGACGGCTCAGTGACAGACTCCCACAATGCATTATTCATGTAATGAGATAACACTGACATGCAAATACAGTCATCTTGGATGGTTCCTAAATGAAACCCCCTCCTCACAGACAGACACACAAACAACCCAAAATGTACAGACAAACCCACAAAAAGCAGCTGAATGTTTAAATCAGGTATTAGACATAAACTGATGACTGGATATTAAAGCAACAATCTGTAAACTTTTCCACTTAAAAATAACAGTTTCAGATTTGATCTAATGGTAGAAAATGTTCAATCTGTCCCATTTCCCAGCCACCTCCTGCAGCACTATGCAACCCTGGCAGCAGGCTGCAGTTCTCTCATGAAAAGCGCCTACAGCTTTACAGCTCTAGTTCACACAACAGCCTTCAGCCAAAATAGTGATTTACATCAGTATTTCCAAATGCTAATTTCTATAATCATGAATCGTTTCAAAATGTTAAAAGGCCTGTCTGAGCAAAACAAACCTGCATGTCGGTATTTTCTTTAACCAGCTACACCTTCCTTGGTTCACACATGCAGCAGGAGGTGTGTCAGTCCTGGCTCATCATTAATAATAAGCACTTCTTTGTAACAAGCATAGATTGTGTTATGAATGAGGAATTGGTTGGATCAAAAATCAATTTTAAAACAAAATTGTGACCCCTAGAACTGAAATCCAAATTTAGAGATATTAATGGATTCACACTAGGGCTGAACAACACTGGAAAAAACTGACATAGTGATAGTTTTTTTCCTGGGATGCATATTGCTTTTTTTAGATTAAGAAAATAAATAAAAACATTAAATGTAATGCATTTTATGTGCATTTATTAAATTTGAATGAATAACTCTATATGTTTTCTAAAACAGATTTTTAGATTTCAAATATCACACTGTGCAACCTTCTGATGGCAGCTTTGACACACATGCACACACACACCCCCACACACACCCACACACACAGAGGACAACAGCAGCAGACATGGGGGCTGGTTTCTTCATAAATTAAAAAATCAGCTTTCCACAGGTCCGTACTTGTAATCAACCCTTTTTAACAATGTTGAATGTTAACTTTCAGCCAGCAAGACCAGATCTATGAGTGCCACTCATAAATAGATTGATTCTTGCACACTGCAGTGCACATGTGAAGCCATTAAGTTAAGGTTGGGTGTTTTTTTTGATACCAGTGTGATGTCCATACTTTCTATACCAGTACCTCAGTGGTGCCTGAATCTTTACCTATTAGAGCAGCTTCTTCTATGGGGGGCTCCAGGCTGTCAGAGCTGTGACAGAGCAGAGACGTACTGCTGAGACGTCTGTCATTGACTAAAATTAAAACCTGTCTATCTGCCCCGTTTTTGTGACAGAGAGGAGACGGACTAAACACATATCTGGTGGAATTTAGGGGTAAGTCTTGTGATATCATTCAAAGGTGACACAGCAGCAGCTGCTGGTATGGTGCATTCAAGACTACCGGACAATTAAGTGACTTTTTAACAGAGCTTAACCTATGTTTATTTCCTGCATGAAAACTAGTCCAAAACAATTTAAATCTTTAAAAATGAAAATGAAGAGGAACTCTACGTTGCCTGTCATTCCTAACAAATGCAGGGAAAAAATAAATATATCTCGTTCAGCCCTATTCACACCATAGAAGCATTTTTATGTGTTGATGTGTGGAACATGATGGACATTTGTGTCTCTGTGGATGTGACCGAGGCGATGGACAGCTCGCCTCTGATTCTCCTATTTTCAGATGAAGAGAATCTAATGAATTATTGATCAGCTCATTGTTTATCTACCTCAGAAAGAAAAACTGATCATTTTCAGGAGACAAGCTTTAATCCAACACACTTCTTTCATAATGCTCTGGAGAGGTTATTAACATGTGGAGTTTAAAAAAAAACTTATTTTCTTTTTCTATTTTGCTCAGGATCATAATTAGATACCAGCACTGGTCCATACTAGATGTTTTTATTAATAGAAACTAAACAAGCTGACCTCTTATAAAGAAATTCAGATTGGAAACTAAAAGCAAGTCCATGAAGATCAGGAACAAAATCAGAGTTGGGATAATGAATAAAAATCTATAATGTCACTTTGTTTGTTACACTTTTGAAGATGTTCTTTGTGATGGAGCCTGACAGTTTAAAACATTTTCATCAATTCTTGTGTTTTTTGTTGTTCCTTTTTATTGGACTTTCAATCAGATTAGAGTAAACAGAGCTTGGACTATTTTCAGTGGTGTATATTATAAGAAGGGGGTGTTTGCTTTGTATGCTCCTCAGTGACAGAGCTCTGTATAAATTGCATAAAAAATATTGGCAACATTTGGGCAGGTGGGTGAAAGGTATCAATATCATTTGATTTATAATCATGACAAAGTTTAAAATTCTGGTAATGTTATGACTGCCATAGAATCCCACATCTTTTGGTACCATGCTGTAAACATGCTAATGTCTGCTGTTAAGTTTAACACTTGAAATGGGGCTCTATAGGGATTAACTCTCTGCAATAAACAGCCTCTAGTGGACGCTTAAAGAACTGCATATTTTGCTCTGATTCCAAACAAGTAAAACTGCTGATAAAGTACTTCCTCTGTGTGACTCCTTCAAAGTTAAAGCCCTGAGCATCTCTCTGATCACCGTCTCTTTGGTCTGTGTGTGTCTTGTTAGCATGCTCCATTAGCATGTGAATGAGCCTCAGGCTGCATCGACGTTCTGTTTCTATTGACAGCCAGTTCTGTTCCATTGGCCGGTCTTTGTGCTGGTTTGCTGACTGTGTGTGCGAGTGTGTGTGTGTTTACCCCTGCAGGCTCAGTACACACATGAATATTTAATAAGAGCTCAAACTGGATCATATGACCCAGAAAAGATGAAAGTTAACCTCTTCTTTATAAGGACACAATGAGATGAACTGTTTAGTAAATCAGAGACTATTAATAGAAATATAATCATCATTAATGTCTGACTTCTCTCTACTTCAACTCAACCTGTCCCTGTATGATTGACAAACCATTAGACTGAACTCATCTGGCTTTACAGTGTTAGATAACCTGATTCAGATCAGCAGTGACCTGCTTTTAATTGAATCTTGCTTTATGTTACCGACCAGTACCCCATTAAAACACAGGACAGATTGGCCGGATCATTTACAATGCACAACCAAAGCTCTTGTTGCCCACATGGTGACCCACAAATTACCTCAACAGTCCACCAAACCTCTACCCTATCCCAGCAGCAGCAGCAGCAGCAGTGTCACTCTCTGAGCTGTTGTAAGTGTGTCACCGGTCTTATATGTGAGAAAAAATCAATATGAGTTCTCTCACCTCCACTTCACTCGCTAACACCTCCACCTCTGCATCAGAAAGTTTGTTCTCCTTCTTTTCGCCTGGTAGTAGCAGAAAATCACTGTCAAGACTTCTGATCTGTTTGCTCATTCATATGTATGTTCATGCATGAGGTGCTGGTCTTTGACCTTTGATGGTCAAATGTGAGTATGTAGGGGACAGAGGTAGAGGTTGGACCACATTTCCAGGGGGAGAATGATTCATAAATGATTCATAATGATTCACATTTGGTGCGGGTTTTCACATGGACAGTTTATAGCTGAAGTATTTTCAACGTATGCTTCAGTCTAGATTCTACAGTCTGTCTGATAAATGAGTGATCAGAGGCCTGTACTTTGAAGTGAGTTAACAGACTCAGGGTATCTTTTTGACTTATCTCTTCTGTAACCCTGACAAAGAAGACAATGCTTTGTGACCACATGGTGTATGGTAAATTGAGTTTAGCTTGTATTGTGCTAGATGTCTCACATCACAGGTCACACCTACTTATTCACACCCTGTCACTCCATTCACTCCCACATTCATACATTGATGGCAGAGGTGGCTAAGGAGTATTTACCAACCCCATTCAAGTGCATCCATACCCATTTACACACCACTGACAAAAACAGTTGGAGCAAATCTGGGATAAGGATACACATGGACATGCAATTGCAGGAGCTAGGGATCAAACCCACAACCTTTGATTGTGGAACAACTGACTTAGCCACAGTTGCTCAGATGTTAGCTCGAAAATTTGATCTAGAGTTTATATGAGTGGATTCACTTAAAAGGGGCAGAGTTATGAGCATATGAGCAGTTATACTCATGAACCACTCTGCTGTCAGCAGATTGTCACAGGAGCAAACTTTGATCTTAAAAATATACATAAAGAGACACAAGTTATAGATAGGTAAAGCACTTTTGAGATGAATCTATTTCCCTCTTGCACCCTGCTGGAACTTGGGTTACTTTCTGGGGTCTTTGAAGACCTAATCCACATCAGTAACTCTGACATTGAACATCTTTTTATCCATTTGTAATGCATTGTTTTATTGTTTCTGCTGCTAGTGGCTAATGCTATCCATCATATTGTGTTCCCACAATGCCAGAGCAAAGGGCTGACTATGGCAGGCGTTTCAATCATATCATTTTATTTTTTAAAGTACGCATGACTTTACACATAGATCTTGGTGGAGACCAGTGTTAATTTTGACAACTATTTTAGATTTGAGTCTAAGTCTTTAGTTTGAATGTCTTTTACTTTTAGTCAAATCTGAGTCATTTCTAGCCTTGTTTTATTGTTATAGTATAGTTTTAGAAAAAACAGTCCTTCCATTTTAGTCTTAACTTTTAGTCTAAATATCTATTCAGTTGCCTAAATCTATTACCAAATTATGTTAGTGTGTTCTATGCACCCTGCAAAAACCTGGGATCCCTGTTTTCTAAAACTAAGGCAGAAGAACTACAGATACGCCATTTTTTGACAGATTTACTGACACTGGAGAAATATCATGAACTTTGAATGCCCGGTGAAAACTAAATTAAATTTTAGTCTCATTTTAGTCATCTTGATAAAAGCTAAACTTTCCTTTTTTAAGAGTTTTAGTCATCAAAGATTTATTTTCAGTTCCTTTTAGTCTAGTCTTTCTCTTAAAGGTAGTCGACAAAATTTTTAACAAGAGTTTTTGTCGATGAAATTAACACTGACGGGCGGAAAAGCTCATAATAGAGAGAGAGAGACAAAGACAGAAAGCCTGTGATGTGGCCCCCTGTGTCACTACAGACAGGAACTAATCTGAATAATGGCACAAAAACAGCCAATGCAAAAATTGCAAGGACTTTTTTGTAGATATGTAAATATTTTGAATTTTGTCAACTAATTATTATTTTTTTTTCCCTTTTCGGTCCCTAAGAGATGGGAGAACAAGTTTGTGCAAAAAAGTATGTAGTCACTCTTTACTGTGTGTCACACATAAAAATCTTGTTTAATTTCCATTTAATTATTTCTTTTGTCTTTATAGTTCCATAACCTTTTAAAAATTCAAATGACATTACTGCAGCGCACATTTTCTTAAAGCCTGGTTGCTCTGAAAACAGGGTATTTAGAGATCGACTTTGCACCACAGGGTTGATGTTTTACAAGCTTTCAGAGACAACAAGCCACAGCAACACAGCTTGAACTGAAAACTACCACCACCTGTAGATGTGCAAATAAAGGCTTATAACATCCCCCATTACCATGAGTGCAGATGAGAAAATCTGACTGTGTTATGTGGAATATACCCTTTAATTATTTTCTCATATGTGTTGTGTCTGACAGTTGTATCTAGGTAGCAGCACTTAATTTAAATTTTGTAAGTACAAACAAGAAGGGGTCAGTTTATGATACCAGCTTTGACAACAATGGCAGAGGAAAAACAGATCTTACTTAGCTTTTGGGGGATTTAATATTAAGTTTTCATCTGCCAGGACAGGATTCCTTTACATTGTTTTAGTTTTCTTTAGTGACATTTCCTCAAAAGAAGCCGGAAGAGAGAAATGGGGGATGCAGAAAGACAGACAAAAGAAACAGAGAGGGTCATGTGATCCCCCCAGATGGAAAGAAACCATTTTTAGTCTTGAAAAAACAAGTGAACCCTTAAGTTACCTCACAAAACGAAACGAAAGTCCTGCTTCATAGCACAGAGCCCAGATCTGTGCAGAATCAGAGCCTGGTGTTTGAACTCAGCTCACTCAGCGATCTGATTGGCTACCTGCAGGCTGCTTGTGATTGGCTGTCCATGCCGCAGTCTATGGTTTGTGTGTGTATGTGTGTGTGTGTGCACTGAGCCTGGAGCTGATCATTCCTCAGTGAGTCCACCTTCAGTCTGTTTGACTCTGAACTTCCTGAAGCTGTTTTTAGATTCATCACTCACACTGACAGAGTTTACTAAAGTTTTCAAAGTTTTTAGACAACGTCACTGCACACACACAATCACACACCAACACAGTCACACCCACACGCATGCAGCGTGGGTGTCCGTCATGATTTAATAAGTTTGCTGCCATTTTGGAATGTCAGCAAGAAGAATTTAGAGCTAATTAGATTTGAGCTGAACTTTTGACCTGCTGACGTGTGTGAGTGTGGATGTGAGAGTGCGCGTGTGTGTAACACAGCCAAATGTCAGCCGTACACAGGAGGAGGCAACACATGCTCCTGTAAAATAATCCAATGACTGCAACACACACAGAGGAAGAGTGTGGATGTGTTTGGTACAGCTGAATGTTCTCTGAAGGTTAACGCTCTCTGTAGGTGAGCCGTCCTCTGATATGATGAGCATACACACTAACACACACTCTGTGTGAGCCATTTCTATGGTCTGATCCAGTAAACTCTCAGTGAAGTTACTGTCAGCTGGAATCTGTCTTAGTACATTAATGTGGACCCAAAATAAACACATTTAACCCTGATTTAATGATAATAAACACATTTAACTCTGATTTAATGATAATAAACAGATTTAACTCCGACTTAATGACGATAAACAATTGAGATCTGTCTCACTAAAGCACTCTGAACCCCAAATAGACAGATTTTACTCTGATTTAATGTCAATAAGCACATTTAATTCTGATTTACTGACAATAAACAGGCTGGACTCTAACTCACTACACAACTGCAAACCCTAAAAGATGCATTGTATTCTTATTAAATGACAATAAACACATTCAACTCTGATGAATAAACAGACAGGAATATGTCTCAGTCCAGCAGAAGGTCTTCATGATACCAGATTATCAAAATTATTATATTATTTTTTCATAAATCAAAAGACCACTTGAACAAGATTTCCAAGGCAGCTAGTGTTTGGTGTTTTCTCTTTTTCAGTGACCAAAGATTTGCAGGCAAAGTCAGCTGTGCCATGTCTAAAAGTGCACAAATAAAATAGGCAATATATGGACACAGGGATGGAGCATTAGTTGAGTAAAGTTTCTTCAACACTCTTTCACTCTCACTCCCGCATATTTCTTAATGTGTAACAGTTGTAAATTTTGTACTTTACAAAATAAGCTCTTTTTAGCTGTTTCCAAACTCTAACCTTCAAATTCCACATACTCTGTCTGCACGGCAATCTGCCTGCCAAGTGCACTCCTTAGCAACATCCCCTCCTCTCTAGTATGTGCTCTGGCTTGTCTCTGGTGAATGCCAGAAGTGCCACTTCTCTCTCCTTTTGCTCAAGATTCGTGGCAACTCTCTGCAGATTTACCAAAACAGCAATGAGACTGTACAAAGCAACTAGTGGTCTTCAAAATGCAACACAATGCATGACCTTTAGATTGTAAATCTCACCACTATATGAACATAACATCACAACAAGCTGCAGGTCACCAGACAGTCAGAGGACCACAGAGGTAATACAACACCATGTATGGAGAAAAGTTACTATTTAAGGCGGAAAACATAAGATTTTTATGATGCCACATGTCTTTCTAAAAAACACATCTTTTAGCTCCCTAATGAACTTACCCATGGTATAAGCACAAAAAATGAAAACATTAAAATGAACAGCAAATCAACCTCTGAGAGACAAAGTAATCTGTTGTTTACAGTCTACTCTAACGTTGGTGTAATAGCAATCTGATTCCCTCAAATTCACAGTTCTCCTGTGATCTCTTCTTTCTAGCTGCTGAGGGCTGTGCTGCACTGCACATCATTTCAGAAATGCATCTAGTGGGTGAGGGCGTGGTCAGTTGGAGAAAAAAAGTGGTGCACATGCAACAGACCATACCAGAGTAGCAAAGCAGCACTCAAGGCCAAGATCATAAATATGCATCTCTTTGCATTCTTTTGTTTCCAAATTAAGAAAAGAGATTTGCTACACAGTCATTTAGTATAACATTGTATAATATAATATGTTTTTATGTAATTTAAAAATGTGATGAATTCTAATTAAGCGTTAAATTACGAACTGAAAACCAATTCTTTGACAGCCCCTTATAAAATTAAGAGTGCATAAATAATAGGAATGCTCATTATTGGATTTTTGCAGATGTCTGACATGATGTAGACAGTCTGGTAGTTGTTTTGCATATGGGGCTTTAGTTAAAATGTTCAGGGACCACGGTGGGCCCCCTTGAGTGTATGCTGCCCTAGGCAACCATCTATACCTGATGATACAGTTGTGTTTTGCTGATGTATTGAGGCTATAAATGGCAACAAATGTTTATTCAAAGTAGAATAATTTGTTATATAAAGTTATGCTTTGAATGTTTGAAATGATTACATTTGCCTTTTTTTTTTTTTTTAACTTCTCCCGTTGAAACTTGAGCCCGTAAACACTCCTGTCCCCTCTGTTAACACATACATCCTGTCCCCCATACATAAGCAGCACGTGTGGCAGTCTATCAGCTAATAGATAAGAAATTCAAGGCCACAGGAGCTAAATTTGTCAGTGGAAAATTACTTATTCTCTGCAGATATCTCAGTTACAAGACTTAGCTAGCAAAGAACTCTTATGTTCACAGTAGGCAATGTGTTGTGAAATTTTCATGCCACACTATGATGTTGATGACGAGGAGTTTGTGAAGACCAGGAGTCCAATGTTACACATTATTAAGCTGATTAAGATGCAGGTAAAAAGCAGTTAATGTCCAGTGCTGTCCCTCTTGTAGAGCTAGATTTATTGTGCAGTAACTTCAACTTATTTTAAACTTATTTTAAATTACTTTAAAATAAGTGGCTGTAAGAGTTGTTGCTATGGAAATGATCATCTCCTTCAGTTGCAGCAATGTGAACTGACAGGTTTAAACCATTGCAGAATTGAAGTTTTAAGTTTCAACCCCTCTCATCCTGAATCTTTGGTCTGGACTGGGCCTTACATAGCAGAGGCTGCAGAGATGAATAAAACTGTTGATATCACAGATGAGACCTTTAAAACATTTTTGTTTTATTCCATCTGAACAGAAAATCTGGAGCTCTGCCAATCATCAGAGAAACTGTACAAACCCTTCGTCCACTCTGAGCCTTTCTTTTGTTCTGATCTGAATGCTTTATCAGACCCCCCACCTCCCCCCTCCTCATGTTTCTCCTCCTCTCCATCTTGTTCAGTGTGTCCGCTGTCTGAGTCCTCTGTGGACGCCTGCAGGGACACGCTGAGGATAGCGTTACACAGTGAAAAACCAGAGACTGAACCACAACCACACAGACACACACTGGTACATAAGCCTTAAATGGATGGTGGCTGTGAGAGCAGAACAAATGGGCCCAGTAGGAACAGAAGCAGAAGAGAGGTCTGGACCGAGCTGCAGCTCTCACGCTTACACTATGACACACCCACACACACACACACACACACACACACAGGTTGATTGGATTGAGTTTCCTGGGTGGAGCAGTGAAACAGTTTTCAGAGCTGCGGAGGTAAACGACGACTCACAGTCGAATTATGCAATTATATCTGCTGCTGCTGCTGTGGTTGTGTGCGTGCATATGTGTGTCTGTGATAGTGAGTATCTCCCATGCGTCTCTGGTGAAAAATGGAAGCTTTCTGCACGGCTGGATCACACAGAGTGTGTGTATGAATATGTATGAGCTCACACTCTGCACATGTATGGATCACAAATCTCTGCCCTCTGTGTGTGTGTGTGTGTTAGTGAGAGTGTGTGGATGCTGTTATCCAGCTGTCAGATGACCGTGAGCTCAGATAGCGGCTCCTGAGGCGACGTCAAGGTCAAAGCTGCTGTTTCTGAGGGTGTGTGTTTGAGGGTGTATTTCAGACCTTTTTAAATGAGTGTGTGTGTGTGCAGAGAGAGGGTAGGAGCTCTGAGAATCAGTCTCTCCTCTCACACAGATCAACTGGTTTCATCATGTCGGTGTGTGCATGTATGTATAATTAAAGTGTGTGTGATTAATATTAGTGTGTTCCATATTAGATGAGTTAAACAGAGAGCGCTTGTGCACTGACCGGGTATTGGGGTGTTAACAGCATATAAAGGGTTAATATGATGTATGTAAAGTGTATGTAATAAACATTTTCTAATTTGGATTAAATCTCAATATGGTCTCCTGCAATTTTCAAATCCCAGAAAGTGCAATGTTTCTTTAAACTGAAATGCATTAAAATACCAGTCTTACAATATTTGCAGAAAATCCTGCCTTCCTTAATTTTATGTATGTTTTTTTTTTAAGTGAAAATGGAATAAAATGATAATTTTATTTTATGCAACACTTAAAATATGAGTGAAAAAAAATTCAACAAGGGATTTAAAAAAAATTATTCAGCCTTAGTTTTCATGCAGAATCTGGAAAAGCTCACATGAGCATCATCAGTTGGATCCTGGTATCAGATATTGGTCTGATTCTGAATCAAATAGTTGAACCTGGTATATTGACAATGGCCTATCTTTGAGATCTACTTATCTATCAAAGTGTCTACAGTTTTAACAGTGCATGTCTTGGGATGCACACGATTAGCCAAACTAAAGCTAAACAGCTAAACAGCTGAAGTCAGATCCCCTTGTAGTCAGCACCAGAATGACAAGTCGGTTAAACTTATTCTTAATATTTTTCTATCATCTCAGGCCCCCAACCCTGGCCAAACGTTATATCTAAACTGTAACACAGCCACCTGCCACAGGTAGCCACTGTAGTTGTTCTGCCTTACTGGCACAGTGCTCTTCAATCCAATAGCGCTAACCACTATAGCACTGAATGCATCTTGTTGGAGTGATATGGTAGCACTATTTTGATCTAGAAAATGGGAATAAACTTTTTCAGAGGCTGTGCCAGATTATTCTCCCCTGTAACTCAAGCAATAAGTGTCGGTATTCAGCTCAGGAATGTGGAGGTTAACCTGTAGTGAGCACGGCTAACATTAGCCACATTCTGTAAACCAGCTTTGCACAGTTATTGTGCGAAGTTGGTTTAGTGGAACAGTTTGAAGTTGTTTTTTACAGAATGTATTTACTTGACTGTAGGCCGGTCAGCCAAATGCAGATACAATTTGTGTTTAATTGGATGGAAAATTATTTGCCCAGGAGCATCCCTACCATAGACAATAAGACTGATTGTGTGTAATTAGATTTGTTGCCTCAGAGCATCCATATTTAGATCAGGGATGTGCAAATAGCCAGCTAAATTCTGGATCCCTGTTTCGCCTGCACCAAAATCACAAGTCGGTTTAACTAATGATTAAGGTTTTTTTATTAGCACCTATAGCCTCTCACAAACAGCGCAGTTTAGCACTGTTTTGATCAAGAAAATGGTGGTGAAATTGACCAGATGTTGTGTCAAGTTATATTCACACATGGTCACAGTGCTGAGTGACAATATTCAGCTGACAAATGTAAATGTTAACCTACAAGAAGGATCGAAGTCTGGTAGTACTAGCACTGCTAACACTAGCTACAGTCTAAAAGCCATCATCAGACTGTCATGGTTGGAGCCCTAAACGCACCAGTGCTGTCCAAAGGGCGTCAAGATGATTGGCCCATTATTTTATATGTACAAACCCACACTGGTGGCAGCCAGTGTAGATGTACTGCATCGTGGCATTCTGTTCCTGATGCCGGTGGCAGCTGGCAGGGTGTTTTCCTCAAGAGAACAGCTGTTTTGTCCATCTCAGCTGCTGTTGTAGCAGCTCTGTTTGAGAGTACAAAAGAAAGAAATTCAGCTCCATTTTTATGACTGGTGGGGAGTTTGACCGTTACGCCACTGTTGGTGCATGTTGGGGGTCGGCACTTGAGTTGCATTGGTCCAGCGCCGGTGTTTTGGGTTTAACGTTGCAGTGTGATGTTGGTTTACAAAATGTATTTGTTTGACTTAGACTATAGGCAGCCAAACACGATCATATCTTGCGTTTAGTTGGATGGGAAGTTAAACGCCTATGAACATCACTAATTTAAAAAGCCTTGTAGGTGATTAACTCTATACTTTTAATAGTACGCTTCAAGAAAAACATCAAATGATCAAAAGTAACTTTTTATAAACATATCATTTACACTCTTTGCATATGTGTCTGAATATGTGAATTTGTGTGTGAGTGCAGACTGAGAGCAGGTAACCAGAGAACTCCTCCACCCTTTCTCCCCTCCTCCCCCTCTTGTTGTTGAGCTACAGGTAAGTGATTTAACAGACCTGCACTCAGATTTTACACCTCCTCCTCCCCTTCCTCTTGCTTTTCTTCCACCTCTTCCTCCTCCTCCTCCTCCTCTCCCTTCTCAGAGTTGTACTGGGTAAACTGGAGCTTCATATTTCACAGCAGCTGGATGGGGGAGGAGGGCTGACATTGTGTGAAACATGGCTTCATTCTCTGCTGCCATTTTGTCCTTGTACGGCACATTGTTTATATCTATGTACGTGTGCTTCAGAGTTCATTCTAACCTTTATATAGCCAGGCATACATGAACACTTTGAAAATGAAATTACTATCCCTATAATGTATCTGGGCTTAGATAACCTGATAAATCTATTAAGAAGCAATATATATTAACATAGACAAACACATAGACAAAAGTATTTGGCCACACCTGTTCATTATTGAATTCAGGTGTTTCAATCAGACCTGTTGCCACAGAAATCAAGAACTTAGCCAAGCAGCCTACATTTGTGGATATTTGTGATACAAAATGGGTCGTTCTGAAGCGCTCAGTGACTTCAAGTGTGGCACTGATGGATGCCACCTTTTCAGTAAGACAGTATGTAAAATTTCCTCCCAACAGTTAACTGTAAATGATATCATTTTTAAAATGGAAGCATTCAGGAACAACAAGACTGGGGTTAGTAAGTGCGAAGGTGCATGGTGTGGAAAAGTTGCCATTGTTCTGCTGGTTTCATAGCTGAAGAGTTCTGAACTTCCATGGATATTAATGTGAGCACAAAAACTGTGCAGTGAGAGCTTTGTGGAATGGGTTTCCATGGCCAAGTAGCTGCATGCAAGCCTCACATTGCCTAGCCCAATGCCAAATGTTAGATGTAGTGGTGCAAATCACACTGAATGGACTGTGGAGCAGTGGAAACATGTTATGTGGAGAGAAAAATAACGATTCTCTGTTTGGCAGTCAGATGGCCTTCCAAGAGGGGTGGAGGCTGTTATAGCTGCAAAAGGGGGACAAATTCCATATTAACGTACATATAATAATGTAATTACAATTCCTGCTGGTTTAATGGTCAGGCAGCTGAATACTTTTGTTCATATAGTATATTTATGGCAGTAGATAATAAGGAATAAACTGCTGACTTCTTTATAGGCTTTAAAAAAGCCTTTGATACTACTGACACATTAATGAATAAACTGGACAAATGTGGAATAAGAGGGTTAGCACATGCATGCATTAGAAGTTACCTTTATGACTGACATCAGTATGTACAAGTAAACAACATAAAATCCAAGTTATCAAAAGCCATTGTGGGATTCCTTAAGGGTCTGTGTCAGACGTAAAATTGTTAATACTGTATACTAATGGTGTTTCCTTACTGTTAAGATATGTGTATTTGCTGATGACGCGACACTCTACTGCACTGGAAGACCTTGAAATGAGGTTGACGGATATTGGTTTTTCAGGGCAGATACTGATTTTTAGTACTGCATGAGACTAACGGATATTTGGAACTGATAACCTTTTTATGATGTACAAAATGCATTTTATGTGGCAAAAGTGAAATTGCATGATCAACAGAATTAAAGGAACATCAACACTTTACCCCTAGCTCTATCAGCTTGAGAAACACCAATGAGTAACACAGCAGCAACAGGATATCAGGAAGTGATGCCAAACACTCACTATATCTGTGGCACCCAGGCCTCACTGGCGATTGGCTGATACTCATGTGACATCTAGCCAATCAGATTTTGTTGTATGTAGGTCATTTGGTGTAACTGTGGAGGGTGAAATAAAAAGATGAAGACACACCTTGTGGTGGAGCCAAGTAGTACACTCTTTGATAGATTGATTTTATTGATTATCTTTAGTAAAATACAGAGACAGATAATCGGCCAAATGCCAAATATCGGTCTCAGGAGTGAAGTGAAATCCAACTAATTCTTCACATTCTGTAATTGGTTGTCTGTTGGGTATAAGGTCTGTATAAGTGAGTAATTAAAGATATGATGGATCACAGAGCTGCTGCAGAATAAAAAAATGTGAATGTTTTTAGTCTGAGGGCGAAGAGAACAATCCCGACTTTACAGGAAATGTGTAAGTGGCTACAGAAGCCTCTAACCTCACTCACAGGGAGGAGAAACCCCACACTAATGAAAAACACACTCACAGACACACACTCACAGCTCAGCAGTGTGTGTGTGTGTGTGTGTGTGCAGACAAGGAAAGAAGAGCCAATTAAAATCATTAGCAGTCAGAAAAACAGGATCTGGAGGGAAACCCAGAGTCCTATGAAGAGGAGGAGGAAGGGTTAACACCACTCAGGGGGGAAGAGAACGATAAAACAGGCTGAGAGGGGAGAAAGTGAAAGGAGGTAAAGTTAGACAAAGGGAGGAGGAGAGGAGGAGGCGAAGGACTCAGGAGAGGAGGGAGGGATGAAGAGGAGAGGGAGAGAAGAAAGGGAGGAGGAGAGATGGAAGAATGAGGGCATATTAGTGATAAAAAGCAGGAGCTGAGGAGAGAAGATGGAAGGAAAGGAGAGGACGGAGGAAAGAGGTGGAGGAGGGGGTAGACTGGAGGAGGATTGATGTGACACAGAAAGAGCAGTGAACAAAGCCGAGAATAAAGAGAGTAACGGCTGGACAGGGTGTGTGTCTAAGAGTGTGTGTGCTGCTGGCACCTCCCTATTGGCTCTTGGTGTATAAGAGAATTGTTGAATGTGATTGGCTGGTAGGATCCAGCCCTCTAACTGATCTCGCACATAAAAACTGACCGTTTGAATCTCTGGAGTCCATAGTCTGGGCTTTGTTGCCCATATTCTTGGTTTTGTTGTCCATATTTTTGGCTTTGTTATCCATATCCTGCACCCTGTTGTCCATATTCTGGGTGTTGTATTTACAATCCTTGGATTTTTTTTTTTGTCCTAATTTTGGGTTGTGTAGTCCACATTCTGGGCTTAGTAGCCCAGGCTGAAAGAATCCACCATGAGTTATAAAATATTTATAACATGTTCTTGCTTACTGACTTGGTCTATGGTGTCCCACGTGGGGGAGACTGGAGTCCTTTGAGTGAAGCAACCTGTGACCTTCAAAATAAAAGCAGTTGAAGAATGGAAGAGCAGACTAAAAGCATTTTTGAAAGAATACATGACCAATTTCTTCTGCTGTGTTTATAGAAAGCATGGGTCAATGATTGTGCTTCTACTGGGAAAGAATTAGCAATTAAACAAATAATTTGATAACAATAAAGCAAAATACAAGCTGTTGCCAGTCCTTATTTTCCACCACTGTGAGAGGCTATAGCTGTCAGGAGGGAAATACATGCTAAAACATTCATAATAAAATTTGATGGTTAGTGTAAGGGTAAGGGTAAAAGTTAGGGTCTTTTTTCTTTAAGTTTACAACACTATGGTGGATGGCCGTTGAAAAGAGTGACGTATGATGTCAGTGCAATCAATGTATGTTAATTTTTCATGTGATTAACTAATTGCTATTTTTGTGTGAATAATTACTTGAAATTAATGTGTTATTTTGAAGCCACTAATTTATACATATAATCTAAAAATAATGATCCCAGGGATGCCAGAGAGAAAGACATAGACAAAAAGCACTTTGATATGAACAGGATAGCTGATCTTCATGACCTCATGTCTCGTTTTCATCATGAGTTTCGTGCAACAGTCAGGTCTAATAAAGTGTATGAAATCTAATGTAGTCTACCATGTCCATAACATCACTACTCAATTCTACTCTCACATGTGAAGGCTCAGCTGAAAACTTTCCTCCTCTTTTCCTTTTACTTGTCTTCCTCTTTGTTTTGGCAGCATCCTTATGATAAAACCCTGCAGCCATGTCGGTGTGACGCTGTAATTGTAGTTCAAAGTGACAAATTCACCAAGTGCTGTTCTCTGTCAACGGTGTTCTGAATGAAAAATGTAATCAGTCTTTGTCAAAGGCCATGGGTAGTATGCCTGAGACGGCTACCTGGCAGTTTAATATGCAGGGAAAACCCTGTGTTATTAGCTCTCACACTCACATACTCACCGTATATGAACACATACATGTACACACAGTCTGAGTGCTGCTCTGTTAGCTGTTCATCCATTACTCTCAGCTCAATTACATTCACTTCAACACCGGACATATTAACAGCTACTGGACCCATGTGCATGTGTGTGTGTGTTTTGTCCAATCATGGAAATAGGATGGAAGGGCTTCTCACTGTTTTCTGTATTAATGGTAGTGTTTATACAAGGGCTGTCACACGATTACATTTTTAAATCAAGATTTATTGCATAATTTTGAAAATGAGTCTTGTTTTTCTTTTCTATCCATCAAAACACACAATTTTAAGACCTTATTAACCATGCGGAGCAATTCTCATCAGTGTCTTAATTTGGGATTCAAATCAATGCAGAGTGTAATTTAATGGCTTTGACTTTTTGATCTGATATCATTTGAATTATTGCTGCACTACACCAGCATGGTCTAAAACTAAGGATATTCCCAGGCGCTTATTTCCCTATTTGGCTGAACGTCCATAAAGCCATTGTGTCAGCAGGTATATGATGTGAGAGAGGTGTGCAGAGTAGAGTGTGGCTAAAGTTAGCAACCTTCTTTTCTCTTTGCAGATTGATTAATATGGTTGTTTATGTAGTTTCTTATCACTTCAGTTGAGTAGTTATTCATGGGTATATCCCTCAGCAGCCTACATACAGCTTTATTTCCATTTTCTAGTTCAAAACACTGCCATGCCATAATGTGTATGCTGGGCGACGTGCCAGGGGAAAGCTATGACGTTGAGCCATCTGCCATCAACTGAAGCTACAGCGGCCACTAGTGGCAGGAGGCTTCATTAAAGTTTTAAAAGAGCATTTGATCAGAATTCACAAAAAATGATTAGTTTAATCAGGTTGTGAATCTCGCTCCAGCTAATTTGATATACGAACTTAGCCAGTCATCCTTACCCCATTATGAAACCATGATTTTTCCTAGTACTTAAGCCATGAAATACCAGCTTTATTGTATTTCAGAAAGAATTGCACTATTAGGTGCCAGTTTGGCTCAGTTGATCAAATGTAGACCCTGCAGTCCTTGACCCACTGGTTCAACGATTGAATCCTGGTCTTTGTAAAGTTTGGTTCAAGTTTCTCCACCCTCTTTCTCTGTATTTCCTGCAAGGGATACAGGATGTTGGGTTTTTGTCAATATCTGATATGCCAGTATTTACAAATTCATTTTAGCTGCTACTAATATCAAACTGATATTTAAATATGTTTTTGAACTAAAATTCTTGTCCTTTAAACACACAATTTAAAGTTTCAGGATGTACAGATTTTACAAATTTCAGTAAAAATAGTTTTAGGAGCAAAGAATGAAGATGAATGAGGGAAAAGACTTAAACTAATGTAGGTCTGGTGGTTCAGCCTAAAACTCCACTGATACATTTGTTTGTTTGGCCAGCATTTACCACTCAAATGGCCTTTTGTTTTTGTTTTTTTTACAGCCAAATTATCGGTGGTAAATATGGGCAGAAATATTCATATCTGATAGTGTTATCATGTTGATAGTATGATGCAGCCCTAGTTTCCTGTCTCTCTTCAGCTCTCCTATCAAAATGAAGGCAAAAAAACCCAAAATAAAACACTGATTACAAAGAACAACCTCTATAACTCTAGAAACTGCACGTGGTTGCTTTTTTTCGTGAAGGTCCAGAAAATGACACTATCATTCCTTACGACGGTAAGGAATAGAACTGGTCTTTAAATGGCAACCTAAAGACATCCTTTAGACTCAAGTCTTCAGTACAGCAGCTCCTCCATGCTTAGTGTGTGTGTGTGTGTGTGTGTTACTGGGTGTGTTTTTAAAGTCAGTGTGTAAGGTGTTATAAACAGCAGTGATGGATGATTGGTAGAAGAGTTTTTCTGTCTCAGTGATGCTCTGAGACCAGTGATGTGTTAACCAGAGCAGACAGCGTGCTGTAGTGTTTATACAGGGGAAATAACACCCCCCCTCTCTCCTCGTCCTCCTCTTCTCTTGTTTTTCCTCCTATGTTGTTGTCGTTGTACGTCTCTATCGCTTAGTGTGTAATTATCACAGCAGAGGTCTGCACTACGAAGCAAGTAAAACAAACCCTGAGTTTCTTTCTGTTTTTTGTCTTCATCATCCCTGGCTGAAGAGATCTCACTAAATCAACACAAGACGCTTGTAATCAGCGTGATAAGTAAATCCAGAGTTACTATCAGCGCTTTCACAGTAATGAGGTATCTGACCAATCATATGCACAATCAGTTCCATAGCCAGGTGTATACATTTGAAAACTGTGATGCCAAAAAATATGCAGATGGCCTAGAGGTCAAGTTGCGCCCCATGTATGCTGGTGGATTGGGTTGAAGTCTGGTCTCCAGACCCAAAATGAACCTTTAAAAGATACATTCTTTGGACAAAAATTACACAGCTGCAACAACAAATGCAGGAAACAATCTCTGAGAGTAAATGTTCAGATTAAGGCTGTTCACATAAAAAATATTCTTTTCTCAGAGCTGTCTGACAATTTAAGATGTATTGTTTCAGCCACTGCTCCAATATTACACCCCAAATCATCGCTGACTGTGAAAACTTCACACTGGACTTCAAGCGCCTTCAATTCTGTCTCTGCACTCTTCCTCCAGAGTCTGGGACTTTGCAAAAATGTGCTTTTATCTGAAAAGAGGACTGCAGATGAATATCCCAGGGCTTGCATTTTCTTTAGTCTATGAAATGACCCTGCCTTATTTGGAACAGGCTTTAATATGAGACAGATCTTTAATTATTTTTAGACAAAACTGGAGCACAGCAAACATGGAAAAGACTTAAATAATCACACCACAATGTGTACATCTCCCACTGTGCTCATAATTAGGGTATCAATGAACAAATTTAATTACAAATCAGTCATGTAATCATTATTTAAGGTTTTTCTTTGTACTTTTTTTAGTACTTATCTCTGAAATGACAAATCCCCTGATTTCTGATTCTGTTTTGATACCACCCCGACAAATAGAAGCCCTAGAAACTCAATATTGGGTAATTTATTTTAGTCTATAAAAACTACATGCAGGCATAAACTTTTGGTAAAAATTATGACAGAAGATGTTTTTTCTGCACTTTTTGCAACCACCTATCAGTGTTTCCCGGAGGATAATAATGTTCATTAGAGAAATTTGTGTGTGTGTTTCTGCCCTTTTCATAGTATAATCAGCAGTGTGTTGTGTAAAGAAGCTCAGATAACATCACTTGCCTTTAGAAATGCTTCACTGATTTGACTGGAATCATAACATGGGAGCTGCATGTTTGAAAGCTTATCATTGATGAGGTAGGGTATCATAACTGTCATCCTGGTGCATGATGATGTCAGCTCCAGAGAGGCTGATGAAAAACAAGGAAAAGACAGTACACAGCACTTCATTTCGGTCACGAGATGTGGCACCTCAATTAGTGCATTTACGTACATGAGGAACATATGAGTGGATGTCTCTATAGTGTGCACACATTCATTTGCACAAAGTCTGTTACATTCATGAAATAACCCCATTTTATACATTAAAGACTAAGAAACATGTCAGAAATAAAAAAGAACAAGATCAGAGGTCTAATCTGGGATTAAATTATGTATAGACCTGTTTTAGAAGTAGCTGCATGAATGGTGGCTTGCTTTAGCTTTGTTAGCTTTAGATTAAAGCTAAGACAGCTACGCTAGCTACATAATTTATGTGTAAGTGAACCCCCAGCTCAAAGTTAACTCCGCCCACTTCAGTAATTCAAAAATTGCACAGAAAGTGAGCAGTTTGGTACTGAGAGGAGGGAGCGGAAAAGGACAGCGTTTTCCAGATGAGGTGGAAGTGACAGTGACGTCCCCCTGTCAGAGAGTGACACAGACTGAGCCCCGCAGCGCTGCTGCATCAGAGCGATCTTTTGAGGTGGAGGATTTTTTCCCCTCCAGAGTCCCCTGAACTTTTATGTAAAGTTTGTGACGTAGAAACCTAACAATGGGAGGATTCTACATCACATAAGCCCTGCCTTTTCAGAAAAGATTTTTCAAAGCAGATGTCTGTTTGAACTAATTAAAAGCCGTAAAATGCTGATTTTTATCTGTTTGGTGCAAATGTCAGAAATAACACCATCATTGGTGTGTTTTATCATAGTTTAGTCAGATACTTAAGTGTACAGATGAAAAAAATATTTAAGTGATCACTTCTTCGTTAATGTTTCTTCATAAGCCGATGTAGCTAAGTTAGCTTTAGCAACATGAGCTTTAGCAAACGTAGCTAAAGCTAACATAGATAATGTGTCTATGTAGCTTAGTTGGCTACTCTGAGCGTAGCTCTGTGTTTGCTACATAACTACATTAGCTACATAGTTTATGCAGCTTCAGAGGGTTATATAGAGGACAATTTTTTTCCTGTAAGGTGACTGTTGACTCGGTTTTATTAAACATTATATAATCAGGTTTTACAGATCAGGTTTTTAACTTTTGTTATACTGCTAACCCATACCCTTAATTGAAGTTTAATCTGATTCTATTTTGATATTTTTAGTGTGTCTTTCCTTTCTTAGACATACAGTGTCTCATGAGCGATATGTGAGAGTGGCTGTCAGAGATGTCTTAAAGCACAGGTGTCAAACTCAAGGCCCGGGGGCCAAATCCGGCCGTGGAACTGTTAAATCCGGCCTGCAAGATGATCTCATATTTCTGTTATAACTGGCCCATCAGTATGAGGTCTGCAGATAAAAATATGAACTTGTCCTTGATGATTTAAAGGGGACATTTTTTGCAAAAATCACTTTTTCAGGCTTTTCTAACACAAATATATCTGTCCCTGACCTGTCCACAGTTTCCTCAAGTACCAGAAAAATCCATTCCCTCCCCCATCTCTTTCTCCACCTTTCAGAAAATGTGTGCTGAAACAAGTCATTCTCAGATTTTACACCTAGTGACCCACGTGGGGTGTCAGCACCCGCCCCCAGGTTTGGTTGACCGTCCCCCACTTGGAGGAAAGTGGAAAGTTCTGCCCTCCTCTACTGATCCTCTCAGCTACCAGCTGAGATGCTGGATAGCTCAATGGGTTACCCTGCTGGTTTGAAACCCAGTCAGGTCCTAAACTTTGGATAAAAGTTTCTGTAACACCAGGAGTGCTGCATCCATTTCTTGAGAGGGGGTATGGTCAGGGGCGGGGTCAGACAGCTAATTACCATTTAAAGCCACAGACACAAAAACAGCTCGTTCTGAGCAGGGCTGAAACAGAGGGTTTTTTTGACATGCAAAAATCCAGTACTGGAGTGTTTTTTCAGCAATAAACTTCACAGGCATGTTTTGGAAACCTCATAAAATCTGAAAAAGTAAGGAGTAAAAATATTTAGATAAGAAGTCAGGAATGTGGGAAAAGAAATTAAATTGCGTTTAAATTTACGATCTCATAAGTAGGACTCAAACTTAGGATTTTGACTTCTCAATTCATATTCTGAGCTTTTAGATTCATTATTTTAATTTTTGAGTGATTTGTTGACCTTTTTAACCAATTATTATGTATTTTATGTCATATTTTCAACTCCAAACTTGTAATAATCCCATAGTTTGACCCCCATAGTTTGGCCCCTGCTGTGATTGAGTTTGACACCTCTGTCTTAAAGCATTCAGCAAAAAGGCTTGAAAAAAGGGCTGGTCCTTAAAATGGGATGGGCAATTATTCACTGTTCCTCAGTTTATCTGTGACTCACATCTGGGGAAGGAGTAAGGATGGGAATCAGTCCTGTTTAAAAATGTTAATTAGTAAAAAAAGCCACTATCAGGGTTTAAAACTTTGTTATACCTTTCTTTTTAGGCTTCATACAGAAAAACACTTTTAAATCAGAACTGAAAAGTGTCAGGTTTAATCTGATGACTGCTCTCCTTGCTTACTATTTCATGAATCAGTCTATTTCTTGTTTGATCCCTTAGATGTAAAAATGTTTCCTAAAGACCAAAATGATATTCTCAAATGTTTAAGAATTCAATTTACAGTCAGAGAGGTCAGAAAATATGCCCATTATCAAACCTTAACACCTAGCAAACTCTAGTAAACAATAAGAACTGGTTTTTTTTCAAGTATGAATAAAGTATAAGAACATTATTCATGTAATATAATAATTAAGATCAGGTGTGAACATAAATTTTTGTTCATGATGGAGGTCAGAGTGTGCGTGTTAATGTATGTGCGTGTGTAGCTGCTGGTTGCTGCACAATTCAAGGCCAATTAGTGTGTAATGAAACGCTAATGAGAGGCTGTTTAGAGCTGACAGTATGAGGGGCTATGTGTGAGCGTGAGTTTGTGTGGCAGACATTTAGCAGACTCAGCCTTGTGGGCTTCCCTTGTATAGAAACTGTAATTATAGTGTTGAGAGCTGCAGCAGATTTTCAGTTTGTGTGCACTTTAGAAACAAGAAGTTTGAAGAAGAAACATTTCACAAAAACACACTAACAAATCATCATCATCACAATCATCTTACAGACAAACAAACCCTGTGCAGACATCTTTACATTTCTCTGAGAGTTGCTTTGTCTGGAGGGTCATTAACTTAAACTCTGATGCTCTTCAGCAGAGAGCTTAAAAGCCTGTAACTCGACACACCAGATGACTGTTTCATAAATCCACTGCATAGGATATGTTTCACTTTGATCTGGGAAACCTCTCATACAATTTGTTTAAGAGGGCAGGATGTCCTTTATGACCAGTCCACGGTAGGGCTGGGCCATTATAGCAAAAAATTATAATTACGATTAATTGAACTCTTTTCCTTGATTAAGGTTAATGAGCGGATATTTTACCTCCATCTCGGTTTGTGCTGTAAATATTTGTATAATTTTAAAACAAATAACTGAAATTTTGTACATTTTAAAGCTTAATGCATGAATCTTGTGTACTTCCAGAACAACATTATGTGGCTTAATCTATAAAATACCATTCTCAAAACCAGTTTTGTGCCCTTGTAAAAATAAACCAGAGTGGTGCTGATTCCAGTTTGACCTTTTGACATTTTCAAATGAATTTTCTTGGCCTGATAAAGATTTAAGATTAAACAGATTTTCTTTCCTTAAAAACTGTCATTGACATCTGTTACTGACATTAGAAAGAGTTACAATTAGGCATCAACAATGAAAATATACCAAAAAATACCACAGACTGTTGTTTTTTAGAAAACCTAACCTTTATTTGAAAGAAGTCACAAAAACGATCATTCCTTTTAATGATCATATTCCTTGTTGCAATAATAAAGATAATATTTTACATATTTATCTGTTTCTATTATTTAAAAAAAAACTCTATCAGCAAGGTTTATTATTTTAATCACAGCTTAATTGATGGTATCTGTTTTATTGGTGTTTTCTACAAAATTAAACTAGCAAACTTGTGTTGTCCCGTGTCGTTGTTAGTGTCTTTGCCAACATTAGCAATGATGCGTTTTGCCCGTAGATGGTACTTCAGACTCGTTGTGCTTCGGTGTAAACACAGTTCATCGCTGCAGTATGTACACACAACTTTTGTTTCATTCAGACTTCCATTAGGCAGCTTTTAAATAGAAATTGGTCGTGAAGCAGACCTGGGTCTGTCTCCTCACTCATCACTGCTGGCTGTGTTTGACCCGCCTTTAACCTTTTCACCCCTGACACGTAAACACTCGTGCAGGAGGACTAAGGGAGGAACTTGTGGTCAAACTTTGTCATATGATTAAATTGCATTATTAATTTTTTAACGCGTTAGGCTTTCCAGGTTAATCACAAGCGTTAATACGTTCATATTAACAGGCCTAATTAAATCACGTTTCAACGTACGCCGTCATTATTTGTTTTCACCAGCGAGTTGATTTAAATCAGCTGGTCTGCGTGAGGAAGTTTGATGTTTATTAAGTCACGATCCGATCCGAACCGAACAGCACAGTAACTTGACGGAGTTTCTTCATACATTCACAAACTAAACGATGGCAATAGTTGACATTTAACAGGAGAGGATGCATTCACAGGAGAGACCTGATGAAAGAGTTTCTGTGCAGAGAAATGCAGAGTGAGCGACTACTGCGCACTTATTGATTGCTCATGGATGGCACAGATCTCCATAACTAGATATCTTTGGGGTTGATTTACTAATGTGTGACATCCAGATGAGATAAAGTTTGGCCAACGCTGTCTATGTATTACTTTGATCATATCATACATCGTATCATACAAACTCCGGCCTGATGTGCAGAGAAAGAGAGAGGAATGCTCAAAGCGAGCCCCCCACGCTGCCCGCAGTTCGAGTGTTATTCCGTAGCGCTTCTGTGTAGCACTGGATGGAGCGATGTCACGTGACTGCCTGTCACGTAGTGTGCTTCTATGGTGCATTAACAGAGATTTACAAGGGGACAAAACCAAAATAACCAACACAGTAGGTATTATGTCTGTTATTGGCACTAAATGTCGGTTTTGTTAATTTTTTGATTAATCACCCAGCACTAGTTCATGGTGTACCATGCCTTTTGCTCGGTGACAGCCTGGACAGGCTCCAGCCCCCTGTGACCCTGAACGGGACAAGCAGTGTAAGAAATTGATGGATGGAGGATGTCCTTTATGCTGTGTGTTTTTAATTGGACAGGCTCTGTTTCTCTGCTGTCCTTAGTGAGATAACTTTATGAAATGAACTTTTTATTTTGACCTTTAAACACTCTCTGAGCTCTCAGTCTCATTGATCTGTTTGCAGTCTCTCTGGTTGAAATTTATGATCATCTCTGTTTCAGTACATGTAACATCCACCAAACCCTATTTTCTCTGTAAGACAATACTTTAGTGTTTCTCTGATGATTCTTTCCTTAGAAATTAGAAAGCTCTGGATGTGTTCTGGTGTGAACACATTATTACACAGTGCTTATTGATCCCTCTGTGCCGCCACCAGAACAAGTAACAGAGGTGTTACAGGCATATCTGCAGAGCAAGCTGGGGGGCTTATTGTGTGTGCATTTTTGTGTGTATATATTAATTGACAGGTAGGACAGTTATTATTATGCCTTTGTGGAATCAAAATGAATGAATTAAGGTGTTATGACAGCAGAGCTTTGCCATACTATTGCTGCAGAAGTGCAGCAATACATAGGTAGCAAAAATGTGCAAATTCTAGTAGGATTAACACATTCAAAAGACTCTTAAAAAATCATTTGGAAATTTAATGAAGAGGGCAGAGTTGTTAGAAAAAGAACAATTTATTGGAGTTGGGTAAGGTTTTTATCAATTAATTGTAATAATCTGTTCAAATTGGAATTTAAAAAATGCGAATGTCTTTGCAATTATTAAAGTATTTTAGGGACATAATTTTTTTCCCCTTAAAGTATTGATTCATGCACTGTGTAGGTCAGGGCTTTTCAATTACAAATTCAACTGGTCCAAATTTTAAATTCAAGAAATGTAGCTGGGCCACTTATGTTCAGTGCCCAGTAAGTAGCTGGTATTGTCAAATTTGAACCAGTACAGATCAATTTGATGAAAAATCTGCACTTTTGATTCATGGTCTCCCTTTTAAATTTGGCAACATGACAAAAGCACATGAAAAAGTGCATAAAAACACAACAACAGAGCTGTATCTGAACATAACCTGAGGTAGTAGAAATATTTTTTACTTGAATAAAATAAAATAAATAGTATGAAAAAATAAAATGAAATCTTGTAAATAATTTTGGTCACATCTTACCCAGGCATATCTTAAAGTGCATAAAAAATAAAATTGCCCAGTTGTAGCTACAGTTGAAAAAAACATGTGTTATACTTGGTGTCTTGGAGCTACTTCTGTCAGCATCGCTAGCAATGCAGTGCATTGTAGGTAGACTGTTGCTAGGCTACGCGGAGTGTTGCATTCACAGGCTGAAATGCTGTGGGAATTTATGAAAACTTGAGAAACAGGTTGCCCTCTGCATCTCTGGCATGACCACAGGCTGGGCCACTTGGGGGTTGGTTCTGGGCCGCATGTGGCCCCTGGGCAGCTAATTGAATAGGCCTGGTGTAGGTACTGGGGTACTGGTACCATTTTAAAGCTATAGATTTAGCACTGGGATTGATTACAACCCCTCCCTCAGGGCTGACTTTTCTTTAGTGTGTTTTAATATGCCACGCTGGCTTCTTTCCCTTCTCCGTTTGGGGTTTGATAACAGTTAGCAAACACTTTCCAGCATTACTGTCACTGGGATTGACAGTAAACATGGTGATATTTGTGTTATTTCCCCCCTTGTTTTAATGGTTGAGGGGCTCTGACTTTGAGCTCTAAACAGTTTTTCCATGATTTTTTCCCACATGCATGTGCATGATCTGATTAGTCATTTGACCTGTGTTTGCAGGTGTGTTAGTATGAACAGGGTTTAACACTGAGATTGTCCTCTTTATAAATCAGACTCTGGATGTTCAGATGGAGCCTTCGCAGCAGTAGAGAATCAGTGTTTTTGCTCACTTGTGTGGCAGTATTTTAAACTATAATCAGACTCTAAGCAGGAGAGTGAATAAAAATGTTTTATAGAAAACCAATTAAATAATGTCACGCTGGCACACTGTGCTTCCTGTTTGAGGAGAATAAAAGCCAGAGCAGCCCACTGTGTTTAAAGAGCTTTTAGAGGCTCGTTTTATACAGAGAACAAGAGAACACAGTGTTTGACTGTGTGCGTGTGTTAATAACTCACACAAGGCTGCTGCTGCTGCTCTCCTTTATAAACTGAACATATCTGACAGAAACAGACATGATAGGGTCTGATTCACAGATTTGCTGCACGGTAATGCAGTATGCATCCTTCCACATACATACAAAGATGTTCAATCTTCAGTGTGATGTTTGTTCACAGGACAAATCACAAATTTTATGTTCTTTTGGTTTAACAGAGGGAGATAAAATGCACCCCCCCAAAAAAAACCCAGCAAAAAACAAAAACAGAAAATAGACATGTTGAGAAAAAAATATTATGTCTGCAACTCTAAATCGATTCAGGTCATCCAAACTTAGATATTTTTAAACTCACTTTCTTTTTCACCTTAGGTAACCCCGCCCACTTCGCCCTCTGCAGTTGTGTTTTGACTTCTGTTCAGCTGGATTTTGAACTGAATTGTGAGTAATGATGCACCAGTGAATCAGTCTAACATAGACAGCAGCCAATGGTCATCAGCCCATCGGCAAATCATGTGGATTTTGCCAGAGGAATAAGCTGATATCTGTCAAACATGGAAAACAGATGATCTAAATTGTATGCTGTGTGAGAGACAAAGCGAAAATATGACAAGAGCAATGGCAGACAGCAGTCTGGCAAGTTTTGGCCACTTGGCTGACGTACACCCTCCAGCTGGCTGTCCATGATGGTGTTTGTAGCATTCATCTTGGATGTGGTTGCAATTTGCCAGTAACCTTGCAAAGCAGATGGATTTAGCCCTGTAAGAAAGTGACAGGACCAATCAGGAGTAAGAGGCATTACTTTTAGGATGCAACGGAGCAGCGACAAGAGACCGGTGCAATCATGGCAGAAGAGATTAACGTGGATGCTGCTATAGCATCAGTTTTATCAGAACTTGATGAGATTTCTTCATTAAAAGGAGAACAAAGAACAGCATTGACTTGTTTTTTTTTTTTTTTTCAAAAAAGACAAAAGTCGTATACTGACATGACTACATTCGCCATGGTTTGCATAATGTAATTCTCTATGGAGTTTACTCCTGGGTAGCGGCGCACACCTGCTACATCTCGTGTTTTGTTGCTCTGATTGGCCCGTCAAGATGTGACAGACAGAACGTTCATCCAATCACCCTCCAAGTAATTTTTTCAAAGGCTTTGCCCTTTCCCAAACACTGTCTATAGGAGGTTTCCCAGATGGATGTGTAAAACAAATCGATCTGGTGTGTCAGGTTACTAAGCAAAGTCGGGACAATCGTTTTAAGACTCTTGGAACAAAACCACACTCTTACAACATATGCCACAATCTCCCTGCAACTTTGAGCAATTTGTTCAAGAACTTTATCATAATTCTCTTTCTGTTTGATTAGCTGACAAGATAAGTTAGTGCATCACATTCATCCACTGCTTATGTGTACTCCTCGGTAAGAGCGCCAAAATGGCCATTGATCATGGTGTTAAAACAACAAAGACTGTTTTATTGAAGGCTGTTAACAAAGATAAAAAAATAGAGTTTGATCCACTTCTCTGCATTGCTTTATTATTATTAGATCCTTGGTACAAGGACTATTGCTTTGATGAGGATGTCAAACAAAGTACACTGGGTTTGCATGCCATGTCTCTGACAACCTGGATAAGTAGAGAAAACAGACTGAGTGGCAACAAGGAAGAGATGCTAATTTGTGTAGAGAAAACATGCATCCATACAAGTAGACTATGAGTTAGAGCTGGGCAATATATTGATTTTTTTTATATGTATCACAGTATTTTTAAATGACATTGGTGTAAACAGGATTGTTTTAAGAATAGTTTATGTTGAGATTGATTTGAAAAAAAAAAAAAGGCTAGATGAGGGAACTGCAATCACAAAAATAAGACAAGTATTGACAGTTAATGGAAAAACATTGGTATTAGTATCAGCCCTGATTTTAACAGTCACTGCATCAGAAATCGTGAAATATCGAAAGATTCATACGCACACCAGGAAAGCAGGACTTGATGTCCTGCTGTCCTCCTACACACTGGACTGAACCACACTCACTCACACGGAGTGTGACAGCTCAGCCTGCAGACAGATTCGTGTGAACTCTGTCTCTGTGCTCATCACTGCTATCCACAGGGGAGAAAACACAGCCCCCCCTCTCCTTACAGCCACAGTGAGTGTGTGCTGGTGGAAACAGGCTGCATGTGGAACATTCTGGTTCTGTTTCAGCCTGTGGCAGAGCTGCTGTTTTCTATTGTTACAAACCCACAAAACCAGAGAGGATGCACACACATCTGTGCACAGCGTTACACACGCACACGTATAGACAAGCACCCAAAGCATGCTCCTAGGCTGCGCAGACATGTATCACACATGTTAAATCAGGTCTGCTGTATCTGCTGCTGTTCTGCAGACTGAAACCAGAATGGCAAAACATCACATGCATTCATGAAAGTGTAACAGAGAAGAGAGCTGATTAAAAAAATCAGAGGTTGTTTAATAAATCTTTTTGTTTTTCAGTCACATCTGTCTCGGGATCGCTAACACAGCACCATTTGAATGCAGAATACTAACATCCCTGTTACACCTCACATGCAATGTGTAACAGGATGAAGTGGTCCCTCCTCTGATCTTCCACCAGAGGTAGTAACACAGGAGTTGTGGGGGAGAACAAGCTGGCGATGTGTAATGTCGGACCAGTGAAGTGGAACAGAGCCGTGTGTATGTGCATGTCTGACTGTGTGTGTGGATCTCCCACCGTTTGTTCACGCTCGGTGCCTCTTGAACTTCGTCTTCATGTTCTGCAGTGCTGTAATGGAATGTGAATTCACACGCTGTGACACCAATATTATGGGGTTACGGATGCAATGTGTTAGCACAAAGGTGCACTGACAGCAGCACTGTTACAGAACCTCACTATGTTAAGTGGCTTATGCGTGTGTAGAACAGTATTGGACAGTAATGGCAGCACAAACAGTGGTGTTAGTTGTTTAACTACATTTTTCAGTAGCTTTGTGCCAATAGTTTTGCTTTCAGGATCAAAAAGCTTTTAAGGAGCTTTATGGATCAAAAGGTGTGAAATATTCAAACATGCTACATTTTCAAGTGAAAGAGCGCTGCAGAGCCCTCTGTCACAGTTCAATCTAGACTGGGTGCATGTTTGCTGTATGACTGCTGTAGCATGTATTCACTCTGGCTTGTGCTGTCATGGCTTTCATACGAGGTGCCTATGGGCTGAGGTTGCCTGCGACTAAGTTTTACTTAGTAAATCTCCCTACAAGTGACCTGATTCATGTAAAGCCACTAGACTGAAAGTACAAAACTGAAGTGTTACAGCTCTGTGTATCTTGCCTGTGACATACTGTACCAACGTGGTCATACATAACTTCTAAAATGAGGTAAATATGGCTTCCTATGTGCTATTTTCCTCTCTGTTTTGGCTGAGGCCATTATGCAGCTGTCACGCACCCAGTCTAATACAGCCATAAGGTTGAGTAGACTACTTCGTTCTGCATGACGCTGACATTGCTATCTGTTCCTTGATGCCCATGTCCCTGCTGCTGGCGAGTATGCATACAGGCAAGCAAGGGTTTACACTTTGAGGAGCACAGCTGAAACATTGTTTTGTGGTCACCAAAACATGTCAGCATGGCTTGGTTTAACCTTAGTTAAGAGTTAACTCTTCTTAACAGCAACCAGTGTTACTTAAGCTCAACACTTCTTTGCAGTCATAGATTGCATTGGACACGTGGCAAATTCAGGTGTGTTCTGGTAATTATGGAGCAAAGAGACAAATGCAGAGTTGGGAAACACCGTTTGATGACAATAAATACACCACCCTTTCCTATAGACCAGGGATGTCAGACTCAATTACAGCAGGGGCAAGATGACATACAGCAAGACGACATGAAAATGTAAGATTTTAAATTTAAAAGGTTAATATTTGGGATTGGAATTCAAAGTTTGGTGTTGAAAATGTCAAAATGTAAGATAAAATTCAACTTCATGAGTTTAAAAAGTCAAAATTATGATTTAAAAATTAAAATTGTGAATCTAAATGGTCAAAATATGAAATAAAAGTCAAAATTATGATTTGAAAAGGTCAAAATGTGGCAGAAAAAGTCAAAGCTATAACTTTAAGTTGTAATTCTGAGATACAAATTAGAAAATAAGAGTTGAAAACACAGATTTATTTTCCTACATTCCTGACTTTTCATCAAATTATTGTAACCCTTTACTCTTTCTAATTCTTATGAATTAACCAGGATGTTTTCAATCATCAAGGTTAAGTTAACATTTTTTATACTGGAAGAAATCTGCAGACTTCATACTAGTTGCCCAGTTATGATAAAAATATGATATGATCTGGTGGGCCAGATGTAACTGCGCCATGGGCCGGATTTGGCCCCCTTGGGCATTGAGTTTGACACCCCCTCTGCAGTCCACCCTTTGCCACAGGCAGAAAGTCAACAACTCAGTGGATACATCCACTCATGGTGCAGAAGTTTTTAACATCACAAACAACAATAATCTTCCTAAAACAAGAACAAAGGAACCCTAATAGTAATCACTGTACAACAGGAAACATCTACACTCACAGAAAGAGATATAAGTACACACATCTTAACACTTTGCACAAGGGCATAAAGGCCCATTTATACTCCCTTTACATATGAAAATGTATACGTCCTTTTCAAACGATGTTACCGTCACTGCTCACATACTTCCATGCGTCCTTTACGTTGGCATGGATGTTAACCACTGCATCCACCGGGGGGGCAGCCCAGAGTCAAAAGTTTATGATAACAGCAAACTCAAAAACAAATATGGTGACTCTGGAGGAGGTATTGATAATGTACCTCTTCCATAAGAGACAAAAACGGAGGCAGCGTTTTTAACCAACTCGCACAACTTTTCCTCAAAAAGTTCCACCGTTGTTATTTCTTCTTCGTGTCTCAGTAGAGCTACTTATTGGGTAGTGACAGCAACACCGCCCCCACAGTTTCTGGTGGTACTGCTTCGTTTGGTGCGTATCCGTAAGCTTTATGGAAACATGCAGAAATACTGTCCATATCCGTATTTAATGTTGAGCATAAATGGGCCTCAACAGGAAAATTAAGCCCCAAAGATTTGAAATGGCTGTGGGTGGAGCTTAGGTCAGGTGACTTTACAGAGTTTGAACTTACACTGAATGCCATAACACTTGCAAGTAACTCCAACACTGACTGCCATTTAACTCTGAATAGAGTTAAAATCAACTTTTATATTTTTAACACTGAGAATTCAACACTCCAGGTTTTGCTTCGTAAATTCAGATATCAAAATTTTTTTCAAGCATGGGCCATAAATGCTGGTCAAATGCCCTCTTAGAGCTGTAATGAAACCTAGAATCTGGTGTAACTTTACTTAATGGCTGCTGGCTTCTGCCAGACCTTTCCCCCAGCCCCCAAGCTCATCGTTGGCATGTCATTGGAACAGCGCAGTATGGTTTTGAACTAAAAAACTGAACTCAAGCTGTATGCAGGCTGGTGAGGGTTATACTTATGCATAACTACTTAACCAAAGTGATGAGTAAACACATAGTGACCACAGAGGAATGAAGGCTGCAGAGCTAGCTGCTAACTGTACTAGGCACTGCAGCCTCACATCATATACACTGACACAATGGCCCTGTGATGATTTTGACTGTTCTCTAAACTTTGTCTTTTCTTTAGACTAGTCGGTTATTTAAATGCACATTTAGCCGCATAGGAAAAAAGCGGCCTGTAAACATCCTTAGTTGTAAGGATATGATATCTTATATGCAGATATCAACAAATTCATTTTAGCTGATGCCAATACGAAAGAGTATTCAGACCTAAAACTTTAGTCACACTTTAAAGTTTCAGGAATGAGATCGAACAAAGGCAAAAGTCCTGCCTAACTTTTCATGGACTTATTTGTACATACAGCTAATATGGACAGCTGATTTAAATTGGTTTCCAAATATCAGTAAAAATTTCATTTCAGATAATGATTAACTTCTTAAGCTAATATCTGCCAATATTATACCACTAATACAGGGCATTCCTCATTAGTAATGTAGTGTAAGTGGTCATATAATGCCAGACTGTCTGCTATAAAGAGTGAACAGGACACTTTGGACTCACAGGGAGGATTTGAAGGGTTAATGCTTGTTACCCCGCTGGCTCTGCTTTTTAAAGGAGGAAATAACTGACCCAGGAAGGCTCTGCCCCCCCCTCCACCACCACAACCACTGCCCCCGCCCTCTCTGAGTAAAGCTGACACTAAGATGACAGTTTAAGCTCAGATGTAACTCAAGTATAGTTTTTGGGTTTTTATGCATGAGAGTGAGTTGTGTTTATATCCATCTCTGCAATGTTTTACATCAGGCACACACACACACACCATGTTTTTTTCTTTGACTCATTTGTGAGCAATGAATTCTTCTGTTAAAACATGAAGACTTACTCTCTCAGGCTGTGTGGATCTAACCTCTGCAGTGTTATAATCAGCACACTCGGACTTGGTCCCTTTGTGGTAAAAAGTGCAGAGTCATGAAGTGCAGACCGCCGTGGCCCTCCTCAGGCTGCAAACCAGTGTTTACCGAATCAGGCTTTTCTTTCAGAGCCCAGACCGACTCATATTTGTGGCTTCTTCTTTCTTCAGAACACAGAATCTGAGCACAGTGGCCACTTGACTGGGATTCAAACCATCTCTGGTCAGCTCCTGGAGCCGTAACATGCTTTTAGCGACAGGCGTGCAACTCAGTGTATTTCAGGAAAGGGTTATGATAGGGTCAGGCTGTGCAGCCCATCATTTGGTTATTTTCTCCTCTGTTTGTTTTGGTGATGGTGCTTTTCTTTTTCCTGCTGTACAATTATTTTGTTCCCTCTCAAACCACCTCTGGTTTTTCTGAAACTTGCTATTGGCTGCCAGTGTCCGGAGAGCACACAGGGATGATGTCAGCCTTCATTATGGTTGCCCAGTAACAGAGCATGGCCCCTCCTCTCTTCACTTCCAATCAATGTCTGCAGTCAGAAGGATAATTAGAGAGCTGTAAACGCTGTAAACCCCTTCCTGCTTGGTGCTTACCCCTCTGTCTGTCTGTGTGTCTCTTTCAGGATGGAGTGATGATGGGATGGATGTGAATATGGGCTGGTGGGCAGGCATGCGAGCCCCTCTCCTCGGCCTGGCCCTGCTGCTGCCGTTACTGCTCTTCCAGCCTCCTCCCTGCAGGGGTCAGAACATCCCAGGGGCCCCTCAGGATGGCCATCACTTCAGCTTCACTCAGGCGGTTTACCACGCCACAGTTTATGAGAACTCAGCAGCACGCACCTACGCCAACAGTAAAGTTAAAATGGGCATCCACCTGTCTCAGCGCTCCTGGGAGATCCGCTACAGGATCACGTCAGGAGACGATGAAGGCTTCTTCAAAGCAGAGGAGTACGTCCTGGGAGACTTCTGCTTCCTACGCATAAGGACTAAAGGTGGAAATGCTGCCATCCTAAACCGAGAGATTCAGGATAACTATGTTCTGACAGTGAAGGCCTCTGTGAAGGGAGAGGCCCTCCTTGAGACCTGGACTAAAGTCAGCATCCAGGTTCTGGATATGAATGACCTTCGACCCCTGTTCTCCCCAACCACCTACTCTGTCACCATTGCCGAGAGCACGCCCCTCAGGACTAGCATAGCACAAGTTACTGCCACAGATGCTGACATCGGCTCTAACGGGGAGTTTTACTATTTCTTTAAGGAGAAGATGGAGCTGTTTGCAGTTCACCCGACTAGTGGTGTGGTTTCTCTCAGCGGGAAGCTCAATATAGACGAACAGAACCGCTATGACTTGGAGATCTTAGCAGTGGACCGTGGCATGAAGCTCTATGGGAATAATGGGGTCAGCAGCACAGCTAAGCTTTTTGTGCATGTGGAGCGGGTTAACGAGCACGCTCCTGTCATGAATGTGGTGACTCACAGTCCGTCGTGGCTGGATAAAAACCCTGTGTATGCCATGGTCACAGTGGAGGACCTGGATGAAGGCTTGAACGGAGAAATCGATTCAGTGGTTATTGTAGGGGGAGACCCATCAGAGCAGTTTTTCATAGAGAGATCTGATGAAGGAGAGTTCGCCATAAAGGCCTCTGAAACAGTAAACTGGGAGACTTTCCCTCACGGCTGTAACCTGACACTGCAGGCCAAAGACAGGGGGACCCCTCAGAAGTTCTCCTCTGTGAAGGTGGTCCACATCCAGGTGAACAAAAGGCAGACAGCTGAGGTTAGGTTTGAGAAGGAGGTATACGATGTTAGTCTGAATGAAATCTCACCACCAGGCACGATTGTAGCAGCTGTTAAACTCAAACCAGAGCCTGATGATGCAGAATATATCCTGACTCCTTCTGCTGACTCTGCCTTCTTTCAAATGAACACACTAACAGGTGTGATCTCCACCACACGCTGGTTCACCCAGGTTAGCCGCGATGTCTTTAACCTGGAGGTGTTAGAAATAGATAGTGAGCTCAAAGTTAAAGTGCGGGTATCTATTGATGATGCTAATGATAACACGCCCACGTTTGATCAGCTGTCCTATGAGGCTTTGGTCAATGAAAGTGTCCCAGTTGGGACTAATGTATTAACAGTGTCTGCAGTGGACAAGGATAAAGGTGAAAATGGATACATCACCTACAGCATCTCCAGCCTGCAGCCGATACCTTTTAAGATCAATCAGTTTTCTGGTGTGATCAGCACCACTAAAGAGCTGGACTTTGAATCGTCCTCCGAGAGCTTCATGTTTGTGGTCCGGGCCTCGGACTGGGGCTCACCTTACAGGAGAGAGAGTGAAGTCAATGTCACCATCCACCTGGAGAACATAAATGACAACCAGCCTCTGTTTGAGAGGGTGGGATGTCAGGGAGTCATCCCGAGAGATTTCCCAGTGGATGAAGTGATTACCACGATGTCTGCCATAGACATAGATGAGCTAGAGTTAGTCAAATATAAGATTGTTTCTGGGAATGAGTGGGGGTACTTTGACCTGAATCCAGATTCAGGGGTCCTCTCACTGCAGCGTCCCCTTTCCACAGCAAGCCCAAAGAATGGTGTCTTTAGTCTGAAAATAACTGCCACAGATGGCGAGAACTTCTCTGACCCCATGTTTGTTAACATCTCAGTAGTTCACGGGAAAGCTCCTCCAAAAAGTTTTAACTGTAAAGAGACAAGGGTTGCACAAAAATTAGCTGAAAAGTTGCTAAAGAAATCCAAAGCTAGCATCAAGCCCAAAATAGAGGAAGGATTTATTGACCTTTTCTCTGTCAATCGACAGACGCCTCAGTTCGACAAAGCTTTCCCCACAGACATCGCTGTGAGGGAGGACCTGAAGGTGGGCTCAAGTGTTTTCAAAGTGAACGCCTATGATGGTGACACAGGTTTTAATGGTCAGATCCTGTACGCCATCTCAGATGGAAACACTGACAGCTGTTTCACCATCAACATGGACTCTGGCCTTATCACTGTGTTCCTGCCCATGGACAGAGAAAAGAGGGATCGATATCTCCTCAATCTGACCATCTATGACCTCGGCCTGCCTCAGAGGTCTGCCTGGCGTCTTCTTACCATTTACATCGAGGATGCTAATGATAACACGCCCCAGTTTCTGCAGGAAGGAGGCTATAAGATCATCATACCTGAAAACACTGCCATAGGTACAGACGTCATCCAGGTGGAGGCCACTGACAAAGACCTGGGGCCTAACGGTGAGGTTGTGTACTCTATCCTCACCAGCACCTCCCAGTTTGGGATCAACTCGTCCAATGGGATTGTGTATGTGGCTGGACAACTGGACAGAGAGTTTGTTTCAGTTTTCAACTTAAAAATTGAGGCAAGAGATAAGGCAGAAAAAGGGGGACAGAGGTTTTCTGTGACCACTTTGAAAATCGTCCTGGAGGATGTGAATGACTGCCCCCCACTGTTCATCCCCAGCGTCTACAGAGCTAGAGCTCTTGAAGATCTCCCTGTAGGGACTGTTGTGGCCTGGTTAGAAACCCAGGATCCAGACCTAGGTCTGGGGGGTCAGGTCCGGTACTCTCTAGCCAATGACTATAATGGCTGGTTTGAGGTAGACCGGACCAGCGGGGCTATTCGACTCACAAAGGAGCTGGACTATGAGACCCAGCAGTTCTACAACCTGACAGTGAAGGCCAAAGACAAAGGAAGACCAGTTTCTCTGCTATCTGTCACCTTTGTGGAGATCGAAGTTGTAGATGTGAATGAAAACCTCTACGCTCCTTACTTCTCCCAGTTCGCTCTGACAGGATTAATCAAAGAAAATGCTCGGATTGGAACGACTCTCTTGCAGGTCACTGCAAATGATGATGACACCGGCAGAGACGGAGAAATCCAGTACTCGATCAGGGATGGGAACGGACTGGGACGCTTCGCCATTGATGAAGAGACAGGTCAGTGTCCTTTAATTGTCTTATGTTTGTGTTGTTGATCTTGTTTCCTTAATCCTGGGATTAAAGTGTTTGAAATGAAAGAAGACAGAAGACGAATCAGCAGACTATGATCCCATAATTAGATGATCTGGACAGCTGGCCGGCCTTGTTGGCAGAGTTTGTACTGTTTAACAGGCTTTGGTTGACACATAAGGAGTTTTTTTAATTCAGAGTTCAGGTCTATTTAAGTTATTTATGGTTGATCAGTAGTCTAGAAGATATGTATGATATCAGATCATGTGATCCACACAGCTCTGTGTTTATGTTAAGCAGCATTTAGCCACTGTTTAACTGAGCTTAAGCTGAGCTTTTTTTTTGTGTTGCAGATTTTCTTAGTCTTTCCAGTGATAAACATGATTTGTTCAGCTTTTTCTTCAACAAATGAACAGGTTTAGATTGAAATAGTGTGTGTTTGATAGAAAGAATCCTTCCCAAGTCTTATCTGACAGAAACTTTGACTAATCTGAAGGCTTGCACAACATATTTCTCTCATAAAGCCTGATTTATTGTGTTTATTGGGTTTTACTGTTGTCAAAGTAGAATTAAAGTAAATAAGCGTGAATCAATGTGATTTGAAAATGTGTTAAAAAACTCAAGGGCATATCAGATCTGTCCTGGGAATATTTGTATTGGACAAGCCTTGTTTTGTCTGAGTCAAAGAACTAGGTGAAGGATGAAATTGTTTTTCTTCTCACAATAAAACTTCACTCCCACTTAATATTAGGATTAAATTAGACTTTTGCATTGTAAAGTTGCGATAAAATGAGATGAGATGAGACCTTTAATTTCCCTGTAGGTGAATTTGTCCTGGACTTTGTCCTGTAGACAAAAAAATATATAAATAGAGATCATACAAAACACATAACGGTCCATCCTGTAACAGCAGCAACAATTTTCCACATTTACATAAACACTGTCTGGCAGCAGTCACATAATGACATACTGACGACCCCTTGGAAAACTCACATTATCTTTACTCTGAAATGGACAAATGAATGTTTACTTTGGTTCAGCCTGGTCTGAGGGACCCTAAATCTTCTTCCTGGGGGTAAAAGCTGAAACTCAGAATGAAAAATGTGGGTCGTGTGAGACACAATTTTGTGCCTGCCTGACAACAGACTGCTTATAGTGTTTGGAGAGATGGGGGCTTTTAGACACTCATTATTTTTTCATCCCAGTCTGCACAAGATGAGTTATCTATGATTTCAAATGAACAGATAAGTGACAAGAGGGGGCTGATTATCTTATATCTAATCATGCTTTCATGGACAGCGATGCAAAACAATTAAGTCAACCCCTTAAAATCAGAGGGTCCACCAGCAGGCTGGCAGCTTTTTTTAAACTAATATTTATTCACAAAATGACTGTTCATAAGTATACCAAGTTAGACATCACCAGAAAGCTCTGATTCTCAGGGTCCTGAGCATGTTTACCATTCCAGCTGAAGCCAGAATTAATGTATTTGTCAGACTACAAATAAACTGATAATAAAAGTGATACAGCTTACCATTAGAAGCTCTCCTGTACTCTCCTGACCATAATAATCCATCAAAAACAGTCCCCACAACCTAAATCCCATCAAATCTTTAGTCCAAAAACATGATTACATCCATAAAGATCCATGGACTAGTTTTTATACTTTCAAATCTGCTGTTGTTGTTGTTGTCAATAGTCCACTGTATTTGCCGTATGACGCCAAATAGGGCCCATAAAGTTTATCAAGTTGAGTCATGCAAATCAAACCACTGGTGCACAAACATGCATTGGTTATTGGAAGGGGGAAGGCAAACTCAAAGCCCATGAGAATTGTGGATCAAATTAAACCAAATTGAGGTACCTTCAGCTGTCCTCAGATAGAAAAAATAACAATATCTGGGACTTTTCTGTTACATTATGCAGCTTTCTCTACTTGGTTTGACTCGGCACGGCAGCCCACCTTGGCAGGGGATTTGTTTTTCCACAGCAAACGAGCCTCCTGTTTGAGGGTGCGTCTAAAGCTGATGATGCTGTGTTTTGAGTCGATGAAGTTAAATAGCAGTGCTTCAGAAAGCATTGTTTTGTTCCAGCAGAAGAATGAGAAGCACCTGTTGTTTCTTCTTCTAGGTTTCTTCTTCTCCTATTTGCAATCTGGTATTTCAAAGGTCATTGCAGCGGTTGCTACCTAAACATGTCTGCAAGGTGTCCCCAAATGATGATGAACTTCTGTGATGTCAAGCCTCAGCACTTGGAGGCAGGGCAGGCATGCTTAGGCCCTGTTTCAGAGCAGGAGCATTCTGGGCAGGGCTTGGCGTAGACTGGTATGGCCAAACTGGTGATGAAAATATAAATCAGCTTTGCTTGGTGTGGATCGGCACGGCCAAAAGTCATAGTGGAAAAGCCCCATAGATCAACTATGGGTGCTGCATGAAGCATTCAGAAAAAAAATATAAACTGCTGCTCTGCAGGTCAGTTGTCCTCCTCCACTCAAAGCAAAACAGATGGAATCATTAACTGTGTAACTTCTTAACACGAGCTCTACAGCCCAGTATTTGTGCATGCTGCACAAAGTTAATCAGTTCAAGTAAACTCCTGCTGCTCTGCAGATGTGTTTCGTCTGATCTCCAGGTGCATGTGTTTTTTAGTTTAATCTTTCACTGCTTTCAGACAGCATACACAGCTCATCACTGCTTTAAACAACATCCACAGAGCCTTACATCCACCTGTAGAGCTGGTTATCATTCCTCCACAGTGTCCACATGAAGAGGACACACTGGTTTGATCTCTGTTTACTCAAATATAAATCTGATTCAGCTTCATACTTCAGAGAGTTTTCTCTCTCTCTGTTTTCCACATAAACTCCCTAAAAAATTCTTGACAAATTCAGGCAGACGTCCCCTGAAATCCTCCTTGTTGTTCACACATGGACCTCACAGCAGGAGACCATCAAACGGGTTGGGTTTGTCTGCAGAGGGAGGACATGACAGAACGACACATAGTAGCTCAAGTCAGCATAGACCTCCATATGAGGATAAGAGAAAGCTACATTTGCCCTTATATTAAGACAGTGCCTTACATATGCATAGTTTCATCAAAGGAAATGGAGAACATGCTGTCTCATAATAAAGATAATGAAGCACATTTATTATACGGATGGATATTACACCAATCGCATGCACCAGCAGCATGAAATAAACATCATCACCTGCTCCAACTCACCTGTTTAATGTATTAATGTATTTCCTGCTGTTTACACATCAGCTAACCTCATCTTCACAGTAGAGATGATGTATGTTTATACAGTCTACAGAAACCTTAAAATCCTAAAAATCAGCTGGACAATATGTTTCCGTTTGTCATTTTTAATGACTGCTGAAAATGATTGTGTGTCAGTCCTGTAATTGTAATTATTTATTTGCACACACATCTTTGACAAAGAAGAAGTGTCAAACACACGCTGTGTTTCTTTTGCTTACCTATCACAATGATCCCAAATCAGACCCATTCAGCCTTTAGTTTCAACCACCCACACCTGTCCCTGTAAAGCAAAATCAGAGCATTGTTTCTCAACAGATTTCTGTGGCTGAATTTTAAAATTTTTAGACCAATTTTTAGACCAATATAAAAAAAAAAATTCTTCACTATGGAGCAAATTTGCCCAACCTTCAGTGTCACTGATGTGGACTGATTATTAAATGTAACATAACAGAATGATGATTTCTGCTCTGACACCGAGATAAGCAGCTGTGCTCTGACTACAGTGAACTGCCATGTCATGGTACTGGCTTATTGCTGGAGTGGCTCTCTGTCACTTTAGCCCAGCGCAGCAGGAACTAACATCTTTACTAGCTGAAGGAGTGTTTTAACTATCTTACCAATGGTCTGGAGGGTGAAAAGAAGATAGCTGTGCTTAATCTCCGAAATACATTTCTGATGCCTGGTAATGTGACAGCATTTGCAGTTTTCAGAATTTCCAGTTTAGTTGCTTTTTCTGTGTAAGTAGACCAGCTAGGCTAAGAGATCTCCTTAACAACTGTTGATATGCTTTTACTTGTGATTTGTACTAGTGATGTTCCCAAGCGTATAATTTTTCATCTGGTTATGGAAACTGTGGCTCAGTAGGTAGAGTTGGTTGTCCTGCAATCAGAAGGTTGTGGTTAAGTCCCCAGCTCCTGCAGTCACATGTCTGATGTGTCCTTGGGTAAGACACTTAATCCTAAGATGCTCCCACTGCTTTGTCAGTTGCATGTAAATGGGAATAGATGGATGCATATAGGATTAGCTAATATGGAACTCCATAGCAACTTCTGCTATCAGTGTGTGAATGCAGGGTGAAAGGACTGAAAGGGTGTAAATAGGTAGGTGTGACCTGCAGTATAAAAGTGCTATGAAAAGTCAGATGACTAGAAAAGCACTATACAAGCTCAAGTCCATTTAGCATTTTTTAAATGAAAAATATGTGTTTAACCGGCGAGTCTAACGTCAAATAAATACCTTCTAGAAACCAACCTAACAATGCTAGGGTTATACAACATCACACTGTAACAGTGTAAAGTTGGTTAGCAGAGTGTGGCTGATGTTAGCAGTGCTAACACCACAGGCCCTGGGCCTCTTTTGCAACTTAACATCCCCATTCCTGAGCTGAATATTATCTCTCAAAGCTTCGGTTATACTGTATGTGAGTGTAGCCTGATGGGGCCTCTGGGCAACTTTAGCCCCAGTTTCCAGATCAAAATAGTGCTAAACTGCCCTGTTCCAGAGAAATGCTATCAGTGCTATAGTGTTAGCAGTTGTTCATATCGAGTTGAAGAGCATTGTGGCAGCAAGACAGTAGTCATTCAGAACAGCAACAGTGACTAGTGGCGGGCAGCTGCTTTACGGTTAAGATTGAGTGTTTGATCTGGATTGTGGGCGTGAAATAATCAAAATAATGTTAATAACTTGTTTAACAGACTTGTAAGTCTGGTGCAGACAAAAAAGGGATCTGAAGTTAACCGTCATGCTGGCTAATCACAGCATTACAAATTTTGCTGTCTTGAGCTAATGGTACTTTCAACCCAGTTTGGATTAGAGCCTGCTGTTATTCTGAAACAAAATTAGCCTGTGGTAGATCAGAAGGTAAAGCATTAGCTGAAATAGGAGAGAAAAGAACTTTCTATGGATAGAAAGTGCATGAAAAAAGGTAAAATGAGACATTTAAAGGATCAGTGTGTCCTTAGTTTACATCACTGTGAGAGCAAGAAAATGAAGAATATCAAAATGTTGCCTTGCAACGGTAGCTCTACTACTGTGTGCATAGAAGGACAAAATAGAAAGTGATTTATTAAACTTGAAAAATAAATGCATTGATTAAGAACCTTAATTGAATTGCAATGAATGTGCTAAGACTGACAGCCCTGTGAAATGGTGAGGAGTTTTTCCAGTTGACCTGTAGTGCAGAGTTACATTTGGCTGCTGTAAGGATGATTTCTTTGTAATTTTCTGTTTTACGTTAGTTCTAACTCTTACATCAGCCTAGGTTAGATTAATGTTTTACCCGAAGGACTCATGTCACAGCCTGAAAAGTTAGAAAAGAAAGAGTTCAGGTTTTCAGAACATGTGCTACATATACAGGTCAGAAATTTCATTTGAGCTCGTCTGCAGCAGCTTCTTCTCACTTTCAGCCTGTTGCATCACTCTGACTGTGGACGCTGCAGAAGCTTACTCTCGGACGGTGAAATAAGCTGTGAATAAAACACTCTGCACTTCATGCACCTCAACAAGCCTACACCTGAGGGACTAAAGGTGGCCAAGAGCACAACTCTGACTTATTATTAGTCCAACACACACTCACACACAGATGCACATGCTCTCACATACACACTTGTGGTTGTTAACCTGGTGTGGTTGTTCCCAGGTGATGAACAGGAGCAGAGCAGAGGGACGATTTATGGCCCTTGTTAGCTGAGTGTTGGCAAGCCTCATAAATCAGCCCCGAGCTGCACACAGTATAGGCACACACGGACAGACTCACACTGACCACCTCTGTAAAACATAATGTTGAAGGTTAATTTTAATTAGAGAATCCTAATGTGGTCAGGGGGCGGGGCCCCAGAGGACAAAGTGCAGCAAAAGAGATTTGAAACACCTGCAGACTGTGATGGGCCCAAGCAGCTGTCAATAAAACTCACACCTCCACATTTGCCGGGCTTTTACTGTTTTAATGCAGCCTAAATGAAGGACGATACAGTCAATTTATTATTGTTTTAAGAGTTTTTCAAGGGAACATCCTTAGAGTGGTTTATTCCTGAAAGAGTCTGACAGAAATGACCTTCTAGCAGCAGCAATATTTGTGAATGTCGCACACATCTTTAGACAAAGTGCTTCACTGCTAATACATTAAAAACAAGCCATTAAGAAAACATGTAAACTGCTTTAAAAACAATAAAACAGAAAGCCAAAGACAGTTAAAAGGTTAGAGATTAAAAGAAGGAATCTCATAGGTATGGTTTCTGTATATTCACTTTGTAACAGCAGAACAGAGTCCCTTCTAGTTTTTCAAACGTATCTTATTCAAGAATCCTGTTTAGTTTGGGTCCTGGTTCAAACAGAAAACCTGACCCTGATCCGATCTATAACAACTGAAAATTGACACAGAAATGACAGTGAGAGAAAGATATCTGGTATCTAATCAGCTCTTGTGTCAGTTTGCCATCTGACATAGTGCTGAGCAATTAATCAAGTTCTAATTTCACTATTGATTTTGGCTTCCCATGATCATGAAAACAAGATACTCAAGATTAATGATTACATGCTGTGTTGCACACCCTCCCTTATTGCACAGCATGTGCTCTACCCCTCTGACCAAAACGGCTCTCACTTTAATTTTAGTGAGGAGCAGAGGGAGCTCCAGCATGTTTTTTCTGTTTGTTTAAAAGTTACAGCTGAGGAAGATGATGGAGAGGAAGCAGTTGTTCAGTAAAAAGGTAAAATGACCTCAAGCACATGAAAACCCTGCTGTGAGGAGTCAGACCTGGAACAGTGAAAATTAAGAATTTGTTTTAGTCTTGATCTCGAGGCAACGCTCTGAACTCAAGAAGTCATTTCAGATTAATGCAGAAAGTGGTGTTTGATCAAGCAGTGACAGTAAAAAATTCTCAGGTAAAAGTTTCCCAACGCCTATAACCATAACACATTTATAGCTAATATTTAGCCCAGGCCAGTTTCTGTGTGTCATGTGATTTTGTACAATTGTTAATATTGTTTCAACTATACACAACTTAAGTTATTGTAATATTTTTTAAAGAAGCCACCTTTAATGGATATGGTGAGAATTTGGCTTGATCTTACAGTAGGTGTGCCTTGCCTAATAGGTGAATGTTCATAAAATGTCATGATGTAATATCAGAAAAACAACAACTTAAGAAATCTAAGGAGAAATTTGAATAAATGCAATTTTTGAGGATGAGAATTTTTTTTCAGTTGTATAATATAGATATAACAGATGGAGTCTAACATTGCAAAGCCTGTGATTGACCAGATACCATGTCTGTCATCAGGCAAGTCCCTCTTTCAAAGCTCCAGTCTTAATCAGCTGTGCCAGGTCTGAGAATATACCTGACCAATCGGCATCATTTGAGGAGAACAATACGGAAGCTTCAGGCAGAGTTTAGTTACACTGGGAGAGGGTAGCAATGGCTGCCACTACTGTAGAGTCATGCTCAGGTGTAACTATAGTATAGCGGCAGTTTTATCAGAACTGGATCATATTTCTTTATTAAGTAAAGACCAAACAACAGCTGTGAAAAGTTGTCATGATGGAAAAAATATTTTTGCATCAGTTTTATCAGAACTTTGCCAAATTTATTTTCTTCTTTATGAGCCCAGAGACGCACTGAAAACTTCACTTGGTGGAGAAGATGTTTTTGCACTTATTCATTAATACTGGGCCTGGCATGAATTTCATCTACCAACAAGTTCCACCTTTCATAACCTGCAACAGGGACTGTTTGTTGAGCTCAGGTTACTACAAGACTTGCAAATGTCTTTGACCTTATTTTGTCTTGTTGCTCTGATTGGCCTGTAATGATTGTGACCAACAGAACGCTGGCGCAGCCTTCTTCCAAAAGTGACTTTAAAAGTTCTGCCCTGTCCAAATGCTTTGAATGGGAGGTTTTCAAGATAAATGTGAAGATATCCCAGGCAATGGAAACACCGCCTTCCAAATTATTATGCAAATGATATTTTTCTCTGATTTTCCTGAATAGTCTATGCAAAATCAATTCATTACCTGTTAGAGCATAGTTCAGATTTTGTTGAACAGACCTCCTAATGATGACTATTTTTTTTTTTTTTTTTTTGATAAAAAAAAATTAAAAATGCACTGTTTCACATTATTATGCACAACAGAGTTCCAGGACATTTTTTAAGCTGTGAAGAACTAAAAATGCTCATTCATTGAATTTGCAGCATTAGGAGGTCATATTTACTGAAATCAAAAGCTATTTCAATCAAAAACATCTTAACAGGCCAAGGTCCATGTTAACATAGGAGCCCTTCTTTGATTTCACCTTCACTATTCTTGCATCCATTGAACTTGTGAGTTTCTGCTTGAATTCTTTGCAGTATGTCAGAATATCCTCCTAGAGCTGCAGTTTTGATGTGAACTGCCTCCCACCCTCATAGATCTTTAGCTTGAGGATGCTCCAAAGGTTCTCAATAAGGTTGAGGTCAGGGGAGGATGGGGGCCACACCATGAGTTTCTCTCCTTTTATGCTCATAGCAGCCAATGACACAGAGGTATTCTTTGCAGCATGAGATGGAGCATTGTCATGCATAAAGATAATTTTGCTACGGAAGGCACTGCTCTTCTTTTTGTGCCGTGGAAGAAAGTGGTCAGTCAGAAACTCTATTATACTTTTCGGCAGCAGAGAGATCCTTTTTCTTTCCCATGTTGCTTGAAACCTGTGGCCTGCTTAATAATGTAGAAAGTCCTTCTTAAGTCTTAAGTAAGTTTCCTTTAATTGGGCTCGTTTGGCAAACAAATTGTCACAGGTGTCTGAGATTGACTTCAGAGATCCAAAAACCCTTTAGACACAGTATCATCCATTAATTTTCATTGCAAAACAAAATACAGATTGTTTATGATACTAAAACGCGGTGTATATGAGACAGTATATCTGGCTTGTCAGGTAAGATGGATAAATGACCTTTAAGACATTATAACTTAAACTCTACTCAGCTAATACTACTAATGTTAGAAATTAGGGCTGTCAAAAGATTAATGCTCTTGTTTGATTCTTGTCTTTTTTTAACATGTATATATATAACTGAAATAAAAACATTCATTCATTCTTACATATGGGTTTTCAGATGTAGGTTTTAAGAACAAACCCCACATTTAGAGCAGAGCAGTGTGAACGAGGCCCACTGACCTGAGGTTGTCTCTCAGTGTCCATACCAATCCAACATGTTTTTAGGAAGATGACTGCTAAATGTTCACTGACTTAAATCCATCCGTTTAAACAGAGAGCATCATTACTGTGAGAGGAAAGCTTTATCTGGATTATTCTGCTCAGATCAGTTTAAGTCTGTGTTATTAGCCTGATATCTAAAGCAGACACAACACTAAGCAGATTACAGGCTGATTCAGTCATCCTGCAGCCTCACAGAGCTCAGCGTTCATGGATACTGAGGTGAGCCTTAAATGGATTATGGAGACTGTTTGCTGGATAAATGTGCTGAATCTCGCTGGCTCTGACATGATATGCTTGTATATGTGTGCAACATTAATCATGTTTTAGCAGAAAGTAACAACAGCAACAATTTCAAAACACGACCATCACATGTCTAGCACACTGCGTGGAACTGTTTGCTGACCTGACTTCAGAGATTTGATGAGGAACAGGAAGGACTAGGGTTGACAAAATGTTAAGTGCTTTGATATTTTTGTTACTACATTTTAAAATGACACAATATTTTATTTTAATGATTAATACTATCAAAAAGCACAATAAAATAAGATCTTCAGTCATACTTTTGACCAAGCGAGCACTGTTGAAACTGTAAAAAATGCACTGGCAATGATTCAGGTGGATGGAGCTGGAGGGCTTCCCTCTCTCCATCCACTTGTGCAAACATTGCATTGTATTTTTTGCAATGTAGACAACATGCAGGAGTTTGTCTGTGGAAAGACAAAAATCATCAGAAACGGCCTGGAGATAGCACCAGTATTTAGAGCGGCATGCTTGCTGCCAAGAGGAGTTGGAGAGAACAGTGTGGAGATCTATGCTGGGATATTAAACACCTGCAGGGCTGCAGGAGGGTGGAGCAGCTGCAGAGCTCAGGTGGATGATGATGCAGGAACAACCATAGGCTGGGGAGTTAGTCTTCTTTCCAGAATCATTCTGCACTGATTCAGGCTTGATGAAGGGAGCGGTGTACCAATGTGTGTGATGTTCCTGGGTGCAGTACATTCAGAAACGTGAGGCTTGTGGCAGTTATAACCCAAGTGCATCCAACAAATTTAACATGTTCCTGTTGAGATACTGTACACGCCTTTTCCTGCCTAAATCTACTTAAACCATACAGGAGTTGTCTGTATGATATTGAAATTAGGTGTCAAAGCATAGTTTTATAAATACAAGAGGGTTGCGGGGGTAAAAGGGTGCAGAGAATTGGACCTCGATACCATACTTGTGTTGCTGGGAGCTAATTCGCTGACTTCTGACCTCCTCATTTTTAAACTGTATACTTTTCCTACAGTGATAAATGCAAACCATACAATTCTAATAACCAGAGCCAACATCAATCAGTACTTGTCTGTCTATTTTGAAATTAGAGGAAGGTTTTGACTCTGCCACAGTCAGACATGAGTCAACTAATCTTTGTTTACTTCCGAGAGTTTTCATGCAAGAAATTCTGACCAATTAGACATCATTTTCCTCATGCATCACTCATCTTAGTCTGCTAGCAAATGTCTCTGTGTGAAGTCAGACCAAGCTTGAGGTAATTATGCAACAATGTGACAAATTGCTTCATGATTCAGACCACAGCATATGAACTGTAGGCGTGAAAACCCCCTAAATGTCTGGCCCGCGTGTCCCACATGAATTTCCACATTAGTGCCGTCATTCTTAGTCCAATGATGTCCATGCAAAAATGACAGAGAAGTTTGTCTTCCTTTTTTGGGATTCACCTTAAATTTTAAGCAGAAATTCAACATATGGAGGTACATGTTATATAAAACCCTTTTAATCAGTCTATCCAGTAAACAGTATTTAGGTCCAGGATAAAACGTGCAGGTATTGCGTAGGTGGGTCTCCACAGAGAAATATCAAATCATAGGTGGGCAGGAGATGGCTTGAAAATACAGGAGAAACCAGGGAATAATTGCAGTGTTGACAAATATGAGGTTGTCATGTACATCCTGTATAGTATCTGTAGTTATTTATATATGATGGCAGTTGCTTTATTGATCTCTCCTTGAAACACAGAAGAATCCTCATTGAGGAGCAGGAGCACAACACACTACTGCAGGGAGAGTGAGGTCTGAGATTTTGATAGGCATGATTCAACCACAAACCGACCCAGGGGATGGATGGATGGATGGATGGATGGATGGACATTGTGTCTGTTGTCTTGGGTTGTGTTCAATCTTGCACCTTTCCTTTTAATGCATATGCTGATGATGCATTAATATGTTTTCATGCCCTAATTCTGACCTGGTTCCTAGCTCAGCTGATAATGACTATAGATTTCATTCCTGCACAAATAATGCAGAAAGAGGCTGTAATTATGTTAACCTTTACAGCTCACAGCTAGTTTTTTCACCATCATGTCTCGCCTGGACGTTTATCTTAAAAAGCTTGTAAAACATCAACGCTGTGGTGCACAGTCAAGCTCTATACACCTTTTTTTTTCAGGACAACCTGGGCTTTAACAATATATCTACAACAGTAATGTCACTTGAATTATGAAAATGTTCTAAGACTCTAAAGACAAAATAAAAAAAACAAATCAGAATTTGAAACTCAAAGATTTTCATTGATAACACACAGTAAACAATAGTGACAAAGCATTTTCTTCATATAGACTTGTTCTCCCATCTCTTGGGGACAAAACAGTGAAAAAACAAACATTCTGTGACTAATGGTTTTCAAAATATCTAAATAAATGCAAGAGAAAGTCCATGCGCTTTTTTGCAGTTAGATTAATTTTGGCTGTTCCTTTGAGCAGTAGAGAAGCAACTGGTCGACTACAACTCCCATGATGCTTTGCATCTAAACATTGCCCTCAACAAATATTGTGCTGCCCACCAAAGAAAGCCAAAGTAAATGATTGAAAATGGATTAAAAATGGACAAAAAGACGCTGATTATCGGATCTAACGCTGTGGATTTAACATTTAAAGTCACCAAAGTTCCGGGCTCGCTAGAACGGCTTCATTAAGGGCTATGGAGGCATCAAGGGTAGCAAACGAACTGCAAAGTAGCCAGCTTTCAGGAAAAAAAGAGTAAGTGTCTACGGCATATGGTTCAAAAGTTATTAACGTTTTTCTAAACTGTGTCGCTTCTTGTTGTATATGACAACCCCTGTCTTCAGAGACCCCAGGAAGTCAGGCAAGTTCTGGGCTCTCTAGAAAACGTTCTGTAAGAGCTACAAATGCATGAAGTACATATACAGAAAGGCACAACACAGAGCTTTCACAGGAAAACAAAAGTTAGTGCCTATGACTTACGGTTTAAAAGTTACCAAGCAATTTACAAAGGGGTGTGCCTCCAGCATGGATCCGTGCCGCTGGAGCTCTAAGGGTTAATTGGCACCAGGCTTTTCTTTACATCACAGGTTACATTTAGACGTGATTTAGTGGTTGTAAAACATTTTTTAAATATTTTCTTATAAACCAGATATAGCTTCAGATTTTCACAATCCATTCTAAACGTTGAGCTGATTGATTGGAAAGCCCTAGTATAATTGATAACAGCCTTAAAAAGAACATCTGTGTTTATGTAAGTAATGTTTCGATCAGCGATTGACAGGGAAGAAAATGTCTTGTCTCTTGTTACTATCCCTTTGTCTCCTTTAATAAGTAGATCTATCAAATTGTTCCCCCAAACTGCAGCATGGCTGAGAACAAAAAGCCCTAGATACAGCTAACCATGTGTGTTCACTCTGGCTCCCTTGTGGCCTGAGGTACCAGGGTTGTAATGGTTCATGCAGGGCATGGTTTGGTTTGTAACTTGGTTTGGGGTCACGATCTGGTATGAATTTGGTATTAAAGGAACATGAAGACCTGGATTTATAATTCTAGGTTTCCCCCATGTATTCATAACTGACGTTAGTATAGCTTTGTGTTATTTAGAACTATTAGAGACGGTTGGTATATTGTGTATCAAACAACCAAAAGCAATGTTTTTGCACACGAAACAAGACAGTCCTCTTCCATCAAGTTCAGTATACCATGGACTTCTTTCACTGAGTCAGTAACTTCACCATGATGTAAAAGTGTCTGATCCCCAAAGGGAAAACTCTGAAGAATAAAGGATGGTTGGCAAATTTGAGTACAATGCCAAAAAAGACTCTTTGGATGACCGAGTGCTGTTTACTCAGGAAGGTAGAGCTGAAACAGCTATTTTAGATTTTTAAGTTAACACAACTCCTTTTTTTAACAACCTTTAACTGTGTCTTACAGTGTACCTGTTTATTTGAAATTATAAAATAAAAAGCTTACAAAATAAAATGCATGTCAAAATATGTGTATTTTAGAGCAATATATCCTGTTTGTGATTCATGAAGTGTGCTGTGACATGCCACATAATTGTCAGTATACAGTCGGTGGTGGTTACCACTCTACAGCTAGTGTGTAGTCCTTCTACAGAAGGACTTTTTATGTACTTCTTTAGCAGAAAGAAGTACATACAAAGTGAATCATATTTAAAAATATATATATCTGCTTGAAGTCATTCTGTTTTTTCAAATAGGCTAAATGTACAACAAATAGTAACAACAGATTCCCTGTTAAAGCAACTGTATGGATTTATTGCAATAATGGAAATAAACACAAATTCAAATTTAGATACTTAAGAAACGCTTGCTTTTCTCATACTTGCATTACTTTATATCTGTACTCTGCCACATCTATTTACTTATAGTACTGAACTTTAGGCTCAGCTATTTTTCAAAATTTGTTTTCACAAACCGTTAACCGTCCAAACCAAATGTCTGCAATACTAGTACACATTCACTATGTATGTAGCTGTGGTATCAGTACAATAGCAAAAACCTTACAGTAAATATTTTCTTCTGCTACTATGAGTGCTGAAACTTAACATTGGTGAAAATGCAGATACCTCTAAACGACAAGGCTCAAGTCTGATTTCAGGACCTTTACTAAGGGAGCACTTTCACCATGTGGTTAAAGGATTTAATCCACCATCTCTTCATCCTGTCGATCATGGAAGAGCTACATATTCAATCTCAAACAGTTTTTTTTCCCCCATAAATCTTCATAGAACGTACCCACAGAAAAGGCTTGTGTATTATATGATGCTCTGCAGATCTCATTCACTGCTCTACCTGTCACAAGCCCACAGTGTACCTCTAGTTTCTTGGCTGTCACACATCTGCTTCTCCCACTCTGTCTGGCTTCTCCTCCTCCTCTTGCAGCTGCATGTAGCAATGGACCACGTCTGCTATGGAGTCTGCAGAGTCTCTTTGATTGTTGAAACTTTTTGATTAAAAGTTTTAAAGTTGATTTTACAGTTATTTACATAACCTACCGATCATTTTCCCTGTAATGTTTCACTTCCACTTTCTGAGCAGAGGGGACAGGAAAGGTGTAAATGCAATGTGATTAGACCAGCCAACCATAATTATAAAGAAAACAACCAACGGGCTGCTGCCCCTCCTCTATGGGCCAGTGATTAGGTACGTCAGACCACTGGGAAAATGCCGGGTATGCCAGATTACCCAACCAGCTCTGACTCCAATGCAGCTTGTTAGTTCTGACACAGATCTGTTATGTACGTAAGTATCCGCTGACATCAATGCTGATCCAAGATCAGCGTTACATAAACAACCTGTATTCCTCACTGTGGGAACAAAACTAGGAATAACTTATGTGTTAGGCAGAATCATGTTTTCCCAAATTCATAAAAAAAAAACTTCGCATAAATAAATAGATATAAATGGAAATTTTTATCATAATCTGCCCAACAATCTGTGCACCACCTGTACCTCTACCATCATCATCACTCACCTTCGCTGCCAGAGAGACCTTGTTGACTATGAGCTGCACTGTTTGTGCAAAGCAGCTGTGATCTATTTTGTTGTCCATGGCTTTTTCCCCTTGCTAGCAGTGCCTCTTAAATGCCACACACTTTAGTAACCTGACAAAGCATTTTCTTCACTGCAGCTGAAATTGAGTGCTTATGTGTGATCTGTGGATTTTTATTTAGTCTGTAGCCTGTAATACTTCACTGTGTGGTAACCTCAACTTTCCAGGTGTCTGCAGAAGTTCATCAGTTTTACTTCCTTTTACTCAGTTGATAAATGTCCTTGACATGTCCAGACAGAGCCCTCTCACAACAAATAAATGCATGATGAAGAACTGCACTGGGGTTCCAAATGTGTGTCAAAACATCACTGGAAAGTTTTGCGTATCTTTGAAACACAGACAACAAAGTTAACTGCCTCATTTCAGTTCGTCTGTATCACTTTTAAACCACCACGCTTAAAACATGAGCTCTACAGATGTATGTATTCTGACGAGGGTGTTGGCATTAGAAGTTTGAAATACAATGTTACAAAGCATACCATGGGAAGAAAGCATACTGCTTTTGTCCGATGACGTTCATGTGGGACAGGTGTTCCTGGCATTAAAAACCTTGCCCAAGGGCCCACATTGCTTACTCATTGTGCCCTGACCAGGATTCAAACCCCTAGTACTTCCAAACTGGTTCAAGACAGTCTGGCTGCAGCTCGTTCATTTCTGACAGCCACTCTCATGACCGTTAATCTGAGACGCTGTATATCTTAGAATAGGAATACACGCTAAAACTTGTTTAATGCATTAGAGCAGGGTGTCAAACTCAGTCACAGCAGGGGCCAGATTCTGGATTCAGGACTTACCTGAAGGCCTAACAGGGTCACCTTTTTAACCATAATTTGTCAACCTTGTTTCACAGGTAATAAAATATGAAATAAACAAACAAACAAAACTTATCACTGATGATGAACAATTTTGACATTTAAAAAGTAAAAAAGATAAGTTCAAAGGCTCACAATCTGAGAAAAGTAAAGTTATTAGTTCAAAACAGTCAAACATTAAATTGAGATTGAAAAATAATGTTTTTTTTAATGGCAAATAGGTTTAAAAGAGTCAAAATTATGCGTTTAAAAGGTCAAAATATGAAATAACATTTGTAATCATGAAATTAAAAGTTAAAACATTATTCAAAATTTTAAATTGTGAGTCTTAAAGGTCAAACTATGAGATTATGAAATCAAAGTTTGGAAATATGAGGTAAAATAGAAAATAATTGGTTAAAGGACACATATCATACCCTTTTAAGACAAGCTTAAATTGGTCTCAGAGACCCCAAAACATGCCTATGAAGTTTGTTGCTGAAAACAACAGGGGCACATATTTGTGTTAGAAAAGCCTGAAAAAGTGATTTTTGCATAATATGTCTCCTTTAAAAGGGTCAAAATAGGACTTAAAATGTAGAATTATGAATCTTAAAGGTCAAAATGATATATGAGAAGTCAAAATTATGAGTTAAAATGCTCAAAGTATGAAATTAAAAGTCAGAATCCTAAGTTTAGGTCCTAATTGTGAGATGGTAAAGTAAAAATGTGAAATTAAAACACAATTAATTTCTTTTCTCACATTCCTGACCTCTTATCTAATTATTTTGACTTAACAAGGATATCTTAAATCATCAAGGATAAGTTCACATTTTTATACTTGTGGAAGTCTGCAGACCTCATACTGTTGGGCCAGTTATAACAGAAATATGAGATCATCTTGCGGGCCAGATTTGACTGTTCCACGGACCGGATTTGGCCCTCGGGCCTTGAGTTTGACACCTGTGCATTAGAGTAACCTTCTGTTTAGGGTAGGATAAGGGTTAGGATCACAGCTGTTAAGTCAAAAACCTAATTACAAAAAAGCCGAGTAAACAGTCAGCTTACAGGAACAAAGCTGGTCTAACATGAAAACATCCCAATGCAGCTAGCGTAACTCACATAGCTTCATTAGCTATGTAGGCTACATAGCTAACATAGCTATGTAGCTGATATAGCTAACACTAAGCTCGAAAGCAGCAGCATATCTTCGTTATCTGTGTAGCTAAGTTATCTTTAGCTATGTTAACATTGGCAACATGAGCTTTAGCAAATATTCTCTATAGTAATATCTCCATTTTTCAGGATTTTTATTTTTTTTTCATAAATCAGTGCTAATAGTCACCCTTTACGTCTATCAGTGGGTTTATTTAAACTAGGCCTGTTAATATCAACGCTATAACGCTTGTGATTAATCTGGAAAGCTTAACGTGTTTAGAGAAAAATAAAGCAATTTAATTATATGACTAAGTTTGACCACAACTTCCTCCCGTAGTCCTCCTGCACAGATGTTTACATCCCTAGGGTGAAAAGGTTAAAGGCGGGTCAAACGCAGCCAGCAGTGATGAGTGAGAAGACAGATCCAGGTCTGCTTCACGGCAAATTTCAATTTAAAAAGCTGCCTGATGGAAGTCTGGATGAAACAAAAGTTGTGTTTACATACTGCAGTGATGAACTGTCTTTATGCTGAAGTGCAACGAGACTGAAGTACCACCTCCAGGCAAAACACATCTTTGCTAATGTTAGCAAAGACACTAACATCTGTAGTTTATATAACTTTAATCCTGGGACACAACAGTGAGAGTATCTCACTTTTCCAGTGCTATGTCCGAGGAAAATGTTTGCTGCATGAATGTGATAAAATCAGAGGTCATCAGTAAAGAAGAGGTCGATACATGGCAGAATATAGGAAACATTAGTAGATACTGAACATCATACAGTGAAAATATCAGCATTCAGGAAACCACTACATGCATTGATCCTTTTTTCAGATCTCTGATCTCTCTCCTGGTCTGTAGAGGTCAGTAGGAAGTTCACATGACCCTGATGAAGGTTGACTGGGGTACAGGAAGAGAAAAACACCAGTTAAGAATGAACAGGAATGGAGAAAAGCTAGTGCAATGAAACTCTAAATGGGCCTGTATGCTGCGGTTATTAGAACATTTCTTTACATTAGGTATGATCCCTGCACTATTAAGAATAAGTGATTTTTTTCCCCAGGGGTTAAACGATTTTCCTTAATCAATATCACACATTACTTAGTCCTGTAGACCTTCCTCTCTATGTCTAGCCAAATGAAAGGAGACAAGAGTCTCCGTGAGCTAAGAGGATAGCTACACCTGTTTAACAGCTTTCTCGCTAGATTTGTAATAAAATGCTTTTAATTGAAACCATAGTTTTCCTGTTCATCAAATAAACCTTGTGGGGTAGGTGACTGAGTTATATGTTATTCATAAACAAGCCTGTTTATGGCTCTTGTATGCAAATCAAGGGGGATGCTACCCATTTGAGGCCAAGCTTTTTTCTTTCTTTTTTTGTTATTAATACACATTGAAAAAACAAAAACCCAAAATGGTACCAGAAGAAGAGCTATCTGAGAGCCAGTGGACCTAGTGTTAATACTGAGCTGAGTCAAATGTGACCGAAGCCAGATAAAGTTCCTGCAAGTCGGCATTCCGGTGGTTGAGAAAAATGGATTCAATGTTGTTTCTTCAAAATGATCATTTTTCGTTTTTTTTCTCATGTTATGCAAGTTCGACATTTAAACTACTCATTAGATGAAAAAAGTAACACAAATGTGATATTTAAATGCGTTAATTTTGTGTTTTAAAATGCCCTGTTTTCGGAGTTGCTGCGGGGAGATTGAGGGGACGGGAAAGCAAAACTGCTTGGTGATAATTGGCCACTCAGCCTGGCATTGTTCCCAGTCTCACCTATTGAGATAGACAATAACAAACACCACATGGCTCAAGCCCGACCCCTCCCCCGGCACATAAATACAGCTGTTTCTAGTTATCACCTTTACCAACAAGCCTCAAGATGCACCCTGCAGCGAAGAAAAGTAGAAGAGACGATGAAGTAGTGGCAAGAATTATCAACAGACTTGGGACGACTTCAGGATCACTCGACAGTGAAAGTTTGATGAAGGTTTCCTGTGGGAATATTATGATGAGCATCACCAGTCCGATTCAGAAGCTTGGTTTGGGTGGACTTTATGTAAATGTGGCTCTATTGTTCATGCCCATTACCTGGCCTGCCTGAAGGTTGGAAAAGTCCTGAAACTTTGAGCCTGGTTTTCTCAGAACAAACAGGAGCTAGAAGTTAACATTCAAATGAGCAGCTCTTTGTAAAATATGCTCAGACTAAGGTGTATGATACACCTTTAGAAAGCTTGGAATCTACGCTTTCATAATGTGTAAAAAACTCAAAAATGACCTCGGACGACTTGCAGGAGTTTTTACTAGCTTTGGTCACAAATGATCTTGATCTTATCAGAGACAGATTACCAGATTATGACAAACTGTACCAGAGGTTGTGTGAGATGTTTTTGCTGTTTGCCATCTTGACAGACAGGGTCATAAAATTCTGTCATACTGTTTTACAACCGGCCATTTAAAATTTTTCTCTTCAGTATATTAATATATAGTGAAATATGACTATTGGTGTCATTTAAATCATAAAGCGTTTTTCTTGACTAATATTTTTTATCAAGAACAGTCTTTGAGGTTTTTTAGATTTAATGGCATGGAATGAAAAGATAAATAGCGCAGTATTCACTTCTCATGTTGTTTTTTTTAGCGCTGTGATGACCCTTGTTTTCAAGCAAGCAAAAATAACAGACATTTAAAATTTCATTTACAGTTTTAAAAATATTTTTAATAATTTTGCACGTTCAAAGTTTACACTGTGAAGCTCTGCATGCAGGATTTCTGAGCATTATGTTTTAGCATGCTCGCTCAACTTAAGTCCATTCTAGTCTAATGTTTAGACCAGCAAACTTTGCTTTCAGTTTATTGAACTATGATACTGAAACAAGTAATGCGCAATGGCTCTGTCTGCAAACGTGTGTCAGCTGGCAGTCTCTGACTTATTGAATTGCTATGATAATAACAGTGATAAAAAGTAGTATAACTGACTTTGTTCAGGCTAACTAAGGATCCTGAACTAAGACAGGCCACTGATCCCGGGACGTTTGCTTTAATCTTGTTAAACTACAGAGCCAGACCAATGGCTCTCATCTCATTATCATTTTTTCCTACAGGAGGCTGTTGCTATTGAAAACCCCAAACATGTTTAATAAACCAATTTCATAACTTAGAATTCAAATATAAATTGTACATTTCAAAAACTTTCGTACAAATTTAGCAAACAACAAAGTTAACTACAACACTGTCATAAGTCTGGTGTTACTTGGCCTATCAACACAATTTGAAAACTGGTAAACAGTTTAAAATCCGCACTTTCGACACTAGTTGAAATGGACACTAGGTGAGGCTGTGTCTTGCTGCTACTTTATTGTAAATCGATCAGGTGATTTTGGTGTGCTGATGTGCTATAAACTCCAAAGGGTTAAACTTTTTTGGCCCTAACATCACAACTTTGAGACACAAAAGTGGCATAAGATTGTATTTTGTTCTCCACAGTTTGAACTTTGGGCACAGCACAAAACTTTCACGTTTTAATAGTGCTTTATGCAGGAATCATTTCCTGCCCCCCATCTGGAGTATTTCACTTTCGCGTGACATTATCTGCAAACAACCTATTTAATGAGTGTGTTAATGTCTTCAAAATTTTTAATACAATACTCTTTATACCACACGTACTTCAACAATCATTGTACTTTTAATGATCAATAACATGAAAAAGTGCAGAAGCTACTACTGTATACTATTTTAATTGCACAAAAACATCTGGAATATTTCCAGCATTTCCAGCATGGGCTATCCAGGATTTCTGTTGCTGTGGTCTAAAACAGGAATTATTTTTTTTCTAGTTTCATATCAAAGTTAAAATTCAGCTATTGTGGCAGTCCCAGTGTGTATTTAGCTCTTTATCCTCACTGTTTGAGTGTAGGTGTTCTTCCTCATGTCTGTCGACCTAAATCACGAGTATGTAGGCGGCTTCATTCTGCAGAGACAGATTGCAGCCTCTTGTTGTTGTTATGTGTGTTCACGTCGATGTGCTGCAGTCTGCCAGGAGCTGCTGTTATACTGATACTGGATAGGCTTAACGTTAGACGCCTGCCTCTCCACGTGCACGCGCTCGCACACACAGATATTTTCTCACACTCAGAGAGGAGAGCTAACCTCTCCAGGTCGTCCTCGGCCCTCTGTGTTCAGCATGAAGCTCCTCTCATCAGACTGAGTGTCGTCTCTCCCTGGGAACGCCGGGCACTGACAGAGAATGAGAGGAGGGGAGGAGGAGGTGAAGGAGAATTCATGGCTCTCTTTTCTGCAGTGATTAATTTCTAACAGGCGGGGAGGCCCACAGCTTTGTTTCCCCACAAAACCAGCTTTGTACCGAGGCTTGAATGAGCAGTCAGGAGTGAACATGGAGGGCAAACACACTCACATTCACACACTTCATAACTGACACATACACTGAGCTCATTGAACTAAACCAAACATTAAACGTACTGACCCAGTTCTGTTCTGGGTGGCCATCTTCATATCACACACACGTCTTCTTCTGTGGTTTTAAAACATGTCTGCTTGTGTATATGTGTTAAGTTATCAGTGTTGTACAGTTTGTGTATTTATAGAGGTGATTTATGCTGACTGGAGTCTTTGATAGCAGCTCCTCTCATCATAAATCCTCTCAGAAATAACAAAGAACAACAAACCATGAGGGAGACTGTGAATGAATGTTTAACTGCACACAGCACACTGACGTTAACGGAGGTCAGCCGTCACTTTCATATAAATATTACAGCACAGTAATGACTTGATCTGAAGGATTTCAAGGTTCAGCTTATTCATCAATTTTACATGTAAACATGCAACATGTAAACATGTACAGTTAACGTGTTATTCGTCTCAAAGCATCGCATGAACAGAGGTGACTCAGCAGATCATCTCCTCTCTCCTGCTTCTGCAACAAGAAACGTGTTTGACCATCGGGGCACACTAATCATGCACAAGCACACACTCCACTTCTTCTATTATCATAATTAGAGAATTAATCACTGCATTTATCATAATTACAGTCTGCCAACCAGCACACTGTCTCTGCTTTCTCTCTGTGTAGGTGTGACTGTGTCTGTATGTATTGTGGTGTCCTGATTCTTTGTTGCTTAACATCCCGGGATGCACATCAATATGTTGTTGGATGATATATGTATTTTCTTTTGCTTCAAATCTGTTTTATTTTTTACCGGAAAACAAAAGAGTATGAAAGAAACAGCTGAGCAACTATTTAAGAGAACATGAAAAGGGATCAAATCTGCAATTTTCTGAATCTTTGATTAGTTAGAAGAGCTTCAATTTCCGTCCCTCTAATATGGACTTTAGTGAATAAATTTTGGTGCAGCTGGAGTTTGTGAAATTGAAGGTGTGACTGGCGACTTCCTCTTAATTTTTGCTTCTGATGTTGTCTGTTTGATGCAGATGCAGCTACTAGAGGTGCACAACATAATCATCTCATTGAGGCATTGCCATTCAGATTTGGGCACTTCTGCATCGTGACTGAAGACATTCCATGCATACTGACTTTGCCTGTAGATCGATGGTTCTCGACTGGTGAGTCGAGACCCAGCAACAGGTCATGCAGCAGTTTTCAGTGGGTCGCGACTAGGTGTATGAAAAAAAAAGATGTCAAAAGTCCTGAAGTCCTTATTGGGCATGCATCAGTACCTTTTGTTTTACCCTGTTTTACTGTGAAATTTGTAAAATTTAAATGTTTGATCAATATTTTAATTTATTTATCTCCTCTTCTTGCAACAAATGGCTTCTTTTCCCATCATAATGAAGTAATTTCTCAAGATCTCTGGAAGTTTTGTAAACACTTACACATAATGATGAGGAAAGAGGGTATAAAATGTCAGTTTTGTCCTTTTTCTTTTTTTATATCAGCAACATAATTAATTTACTTAACATTTGTTGTGGAAACTGATTGGAAACTTGGGTCGCAGTCTGTCATAAGATAGACTGGTGGGTCCTGAGGCTGGACCAGTTGAGAACCGCTGCTGAAGATTTTCCCCCTGTAGCTGAACCAACACTGCTCAAAACATAACAGCTTCCCTTTCAAAAAGGAGTGCTTTTCATGCTTTTAATGGTAGACTTTTTTATGAGGCACTGCTTTTCTTGTCTCTACAGTAGCACTTATCAAATGTGATGCTATTCCCCCGATCAAATCCCTTATTTATACCAGTCTGTAATGTGGACACGGAAATGCATGGGAGTCTGCAGAATGCAGGCAGAAACATGGAGATACAAAGTGAGTTGTGGACAATGAGAAAAGACGACAGTGAAAAAAAGACTCTTTGTTTATTGTCTCCTCCTACAGTTTAACACAAGGACTGCGAGCGTTCTATACCTCATAGCGCACCCAGCGGTCTGTCAACTGTCAGGTGTAGTTTCATCATTTTTTGATCAGAAGCACTCTAGTAATACATTTTTGGATGCAGTAACATTAAATTATAAACAAACCATAAGCAAATTATCAAAAGAAACTGAGCTCTGCTCAAAAGATGCTCCCTGGGTTAGTCAAGCAGCATGCTTTGACTTTCCAGGGAGCGCATGGCTAGAACCTTGTATGGATACATACGTTTGCAGCAATTTGTATTGAATACAATAAAATAAGTTCAGAAGCAGTTAATCAATATTATGAATCTGAATATGAGGGTGAAAAAAGCTTTATGCTATAAAGGAGGAAGCTGGGGTGGAGGACGTTAAGCTTTACCAGCAGCAGGAGCAGTGTGGTGCACCTGTGCTGGTGTTGAGAGAAAGAGCTGTGATTGGCTGTGGGAGCTTGGAGGTCATATATGGAATCAACTGGCCACCAGCTGATTACGGCTGAGCTCACGACTATCGTGTCCTGCATGAACTAACACTGAGCTTCATTTGTTGTGGGTTTTCTTTCTGCTCGCACTCATCTACAGACACTGAACTGATTGATCACCAGTTTGGTGAACAGGCAAAGAGATAGAGGAAGACTCAGGATCAGCACCTTGGACAGCGCAGTAGAACCAAGGACACTTGGGGAACTTTCCTTTGCTTCGTTTTGTGTCAGCCCCCTGAGTGAATGTGAGAGATGAGAAAGATCACAGACAGAATTAGAGGAGCATGCTGCGCTGGGCGGTCCAGGTAAGGAGAGGGTCACACAGTCACAAACAGCAGTTTCACAGCAGTTTGGCCCTAAATAACTTGGAAGCAACACACCTTTGGCTCGAGACAAAGTCGTGGTCCTGTTAATTGTTATTATCATAAATTAATACAAAAACGATTATTTGAGGTCATTTTGAAGGCTATATAAATCTTAATATATTATGCTGTGATCACAAAAATGAGAGCTTTTGATTTTAGGCAGGTGCGTAGCTGGTCAGCTCTAAGTCAGTTGTTATTTCGGTATGACATAATGAGGTTAGAAATTGTAAATAATTCTTACAAGAGCTTGTTATGTTCATTTTTGACTTACTTTGACCACAGGAGGATGCAATGAGGGACTTGTCATTGAGTAAACTGATCTTGAAATACGTGCATGTATTTTCTTTTTTAACAAGTTTAATTCAGTTGACCAAGTTTACTTGGTTGACTAGAAGCCTACATAACACATTTTGAGGCAAAGTTGTGAAATGAAGGCTTGCAGTTTTTATTTAAACAGATTTATATGCATCAAATTTGAGGTCAGAATGTCTCAGCTGTTCTAGTGTCAAACCCACTAGGTTTGGGTTTTGAGAGATAAACACAGTCATGATACAGACATGGAAAACAGCACACAGCTTAAACTGTATTTAATGCATCTCCACAGACAGACAGTTTGGACACAGGAACAGAAATCAGCGGGTGTTAAATTCTGATTTAGACAGCAGGTAAAGGTCCAAGCAGCAGGACACCATGATGATTTTGATCTCCACACAGTCAGGATGAGTTTCAGTCTGTAATGAGAATTAACATCATTAGTTTCCCTCGTCTCATTCAGAGTGCTGAAGCGCTGTGTTGCACAGCCCTTATCCCTGATGACCCTGATGAACCCTGATGAACTCTAACAGCTCTGAGCTGCTCTCTGATATCAGATCAGACTGCGACATGCTGCTCCTGCTGCATGAAAACGTCTCTTATGTAAACCATCGTTAGTAAATCAAATGAAGAACCAATCAAAATACAGAAAATGTTACCTGGTTGGATTTCTCTCTGGAAATGAAAGATAAGTTTGTGAACCTATGCAGACATGAGAGCAGACAGAGTGAGTGAGTGGACTGCGAGGGTCAGGACGTCTCCAGTAAGATAGACACTGAAATTATGCATTTGTTACCTCCGCCAAGAAGGTTATGTGATCGGGTGGGTTTGTTTGTTTGTTAGTTAGTTTGTTAGCAACATAACTCAAAAAGTTGTGGACAGATTTTGATGACATTTTCAGGAAATGTCAGAAATGGCATAAGGAAGAGCTGATTAGATTTTGGGAGTGATCTGGATCACCGTCTGAATCCAGGAATTTTTTAAAGGATTCTGTACTATTGGGAGATAGGGCTAATGGCGGAGGTCTGCGCTTTCTGAGTGTTTTTCTAGTTTGAATCTGTGTTAGATGGGAAACTGTTAAGACAAAACAGTGACCGTTTAGAGATGTGTGCAGTCAGCTAGCAAATCGATTAAATGGCCTGTCCTTCTATCGTCAGCACCAGAATCACGTATAGCTTCAGTTCAGGCAGGCCATGGAGTTAAGCACTGCTATAAAATCAAGATCAGCTGATCTCATGGAAGCCCTGATCAGTTGATGGCCAGCTGACTTGCTTCTTAGCATGCTATTGGCTTATTGCACTCAGTCTGCCTTATTTAAACTGCCCTACTCCCTTTGCAAGCTGTTTTTTGCAACTCTCCTCCACCCCAGCTCCTCCTTTTATTCTGCTTCTCACTTTATCAGTGTCATTCTGTTGTCACTAATGCTTCCTCTGGGTTTTTGCTGATTTTCTCTCTGCTTCAGAGAGAAGAGAAGGAGCGTGCACTGCTTGATGCTTTTCACATAGGCCTGGGGAATAGCAGGGGAGATCCCAGAACAGCAACACTGGCAAATGTAAATAACAGCAGTAAGTGCTAGTTAAAAACTGCTGATAAGGAAACAGTATTTATAACTGCAAGTCATGTGTGTATCTTGACAAAGTGATCATGATCAAGCTAGATTTTATGGTGCTGGTCTGAGCACAGATTTCAACATTAGATTAATATTTTTAACCGATGGGAGTTACTTCAAAGTTTGGGGGATTTTATATTGCTTTTTTCAGTGGAGGATCTCTAACCTGCAAAAACAGGAACATCAGAGAAGGTGACAAAGTTTTCCTTCTTAAGCCAACAGTTGGAGATGCTGCACTTTAGCTAAATTTGATACACAGTGCTGATTTGCTTTGTTCTCAGTGTCTTTTAAGTGTTTATGACACTTTGAGGCAAACACAGTGCTTCCTCAGCAGCAGACACCTGAGTATTGACCACAGGTGATTGATCAGTGGCTACAAGCATTAATTCAACATATTTTAAATATTAAATGGCTGATAATGATCAAATCCTGATAAATCACGGCATCTCTAAATGCCTGAAGGATATGTTTAAAGTATTTGTGATGCATTTTGAACCCTTTGATCAATGTTCTGTTAAAAATATGAGATCAGAGAGCTTTTCGTGAGTCTCATTTCACAAATGGCTATTTTATAAGAAATCAGATTAGCTGTATCTGCGTTTAATTGATTTTGTGAATAAACTAAATTGATTGTCTGATTGGTCTATCTTTTCTGTCAGTGTTTAATAATAAATTGAAGCACAGTGTGATTTACTGAAGTTTCAGACCTGTAATGGAAAGTATAGTGCTGAATATAGGATAGAAAGAACACAAAAGCACATAAACACAGTGTGTGCGTGTTTATTTCAGTGGTTTGGAAAGCAATTAGGATTAAACTCTACTCACCCCCCCACCCTCACCCCTCCAAAACACACAAATGTACATTTTTTAATTCATTGTGTGCAGATCCAAGTGTGTGCTGTTTATGCTTTAGCCTGGAGCTACAAACAACATGTTGGAGCTGATGAAGATCAGTGTTAACTCTGGTCATATTTACATTTTGCATTAGCGATATGTTTTAGACAATTGGATACAAAGTGGTTGCACTTTAGTACACGCATCCGTATTATACCTTGGAAATACGTCTCCAATGATGACCTGGTGTTAGAACTCTCATGTTTGCTTGTTATGTAAAAAAAACAGTCGAGTGGAGAAGTTGGTTGTAAGAGCTCGCTCTTTTGTCACTGATAGGAACTGTGGTTTGGAAGATGGTTTCTTTTTTTCCATCCTATTTTTGTTGTTGTTTAAATATATAAAAAAGGGAAAAAATTTATGAAATGAAAAGGCATGTTGACGTTAGGCAGTGTGATGTTTGTGTGTCATCACATGGCATGGTACATTGGGATTGGCTGTATGGTACGTTAAAATGCATGTAAGTAGTTTGCAAACCCCAAAATACATTAAAATATGTTTATAGATATTTCTTAGTTGATATTTTCTTCATTTTGATATTATATTTGGCATTATCTATCTATCCATCCATCCATTCATCTATCCATCCATTTATCCATCATCTATACCGTTTATCTCGTGGGGGGGCCCTGAAGCCTATCCCAGCTGTCATTGGGTAAGTTGACTGGTTGCCAGTCAATTGCAGGGCTTACATCTAGAGACAAACAACAAGGCACACTCAAACTCAAACCTTTGGCCAATTTGCAGTCACCAATTCACCTAATCAGGATTAGATCCAGGTCCATGCCGTGCAGTGCAGGGGGTAATGCAGCCCCAGTTAACAGTAACTATTGCAGGCATCGAGCCTATACCTCGTATCTCCAAAATCACCACTTTAAAGGGAATAAAAAAAAATTGCTATATTGTCAATAGATTTAACATTTAATGGTTTAAATTTCCACAGACAAATATACAGGATGTCAAATAGCACTGATTTATAAAATAAAAAAGAGAGATAGGAGGTTTCAGCCTAACACCAGTGCTATAAAATAATAATACAATTTGATATACAAATTTAGATAAGACAGTGGTGCCCTAAGTCTCCTACCCAGCTGCAAGAAACTTCTGTGAAAAACCTCTTCTGTAAACACTCTGGTGTAAGGCCAGTCACAGTGTGCCACTCCATTATACCAACATACAGCAAATCACACTGTTTGATTTCACTAGCAGATGCAAGACTGAGCGTATCTGGTACCTACACAGGCTCTTAATACTGATCTGAGCCAAAATGTCCAGATCTCTACAAAGGGATGCAGTTCCCTTCATCTGCACAAAAATAATCAGAGCCATTATTATTTTTTTTTTCAACTATTGGAATCCAGTGTTTAACAGGACGGTCTTTGATGTGTGCCAGTACGTGTCTTTACAACCATTTCAGTTTGGATGAAGGCATCAAGGACTATCTCTGTATACAGTCTGAGCTAAGGTACATCAAAATGTTCTGAGGATGCATCCGATTGCCTTAATTGAATATAAATCCCTGTTAATGCATAGTGTAAATGGGCTGCCTTTTTATGCGTTATAAATGTCTTTGAGTGCATCTTAGGTTAGCCTTTATGTGTGCTAGTTTGTGCCTATGTATATGTGTGTGATGCCTCTGTATGACTACATTAACAGTGCTGCCTTTTTTTTGGTTTAAACTTCTTCATATTTCTCATGTTTAGTATACATGTTATAAATAGATGCCTCATATTCCAGCCCTATTAATGTACATTTCTGGCTGCAGGAAGGTCTTTGGTTCTTGATTTTTTTAAAGACATTGTGTTGTCTTTTCTTCTCATATCCCCAAGCATGAGCACACAGGATGATTGTTCAAGCCTGACCGGAGTTAGCTCTGACTAGACGTGGCTGAGTCGTGCTAGTGGAGCTGGTAGAGGCTTCAGTGAACATTGAAGCTAGTTCAAATCAGGCCAATTCAACTATGCTCAGCCTTTTTAGCTGCTTTGATGAAGGTTATGTGCAATCTTAATGATATCCTATCATCCTCACTTTATATCCTAAATCGTCAAAGGATAAAAATGTCCACTCCTTATGAAGTCTTGTCAAACTCATAATCAGAAATGTTATGGATACAAAACAAACTACTGACAGAGACATGCAGGATTTCTTCTGCTTGGGATGACGACTTTAGTTGTCTGAATCTGAAATAAGTAAAAAGGGGGATTGGAAGATGAAAAGACGATCCCTGCGCTCTGGTTGGCTGAGACATGGCCATAGAGAATTGACTGCCTTCTTTACTCTGTTTATAACAAGTCTTTTTTAGGTGTGACAACAAGAGTGAAGTGACATAAAAAGAACATCAAACATTAAAGAAAGAAAAAAATCCTCTGAGATTCAGACTGCAGTCAGTTACATCACCACACCTTTGGCAGCATCACTTCCTGTTCCAGAGAATCAGACGACTTGAAGAAGAAATGAAAATGATGAAACATAGGGAGGCTGTTCGTATGCCTCTCCCTCACACTCTGCTAGTCTGTCAGTGTATGTGTGGTGATTTAAGGAATTTTTTTTGCACTCAGAAATGTTTGAACACTGCAGCAGCTCTGCAAAGTGATAATAAACACAGAGAGTGGGCACTTCTGCATGCTGCACAGATTAACCTCGAAAACTGAAGTACCTTAAAACTATCAATAAAAGCCAATCCTGATTGATGAGAGCAATCAAACTTCACTTCTCACTCACAAAAGTGATCACGTCCCTATTTAGGTGAAAACAAGGCTGCAGAATGTATTGGCACTAAAACAATTCTAGTAAACTTCCAGCTTTTTAAAAGCCGCAATTCACAATATCTAGTTCATCCTCAAAAGATGAATGGGCCACATTCAACAACAGTTCTTAAGAAGAAGTGTGTTCTTATAACACACTTACGCAGTTTTAAGGACGATTCTGACATTTGCCAGTTTTATGTATTTATTTTTTTATCTCTGATTTGTTCTTGACAAAGAAAAGAAAACCTAAGAAAATTCAGGAGCACCCTTACCAACATTTGAGTGCTGATTTGACTGGAAAAAATGTTTAATTTTGCACTCATCAGTACTCAAATATAATAGATTAAGAATTAATTAATAAAATGTAATCTTTAATTCAAACTTACTGCATTTTTAAATCAGTTTAACACTTTCTGTATTTATAGATACATGATTTCTATATGTTTATAAATACATGACTTTAATATGATCAAGTATTAATTTAAGCATGCAGTGTTTAATCTGAACTCCAAAAATGTTAAATTTTGAAAACAAATTTAGCATGGGTAGAGGTTTTCTCTCTCTGCACAGGCACTTAGATGTGTTGAAACGATGTTTCTAACCCATTTAACTATTTTTCTAACTCATCTGAAAGCATCTTTTTCCTAGTAAGACATGCTGTGTGTCATTTTGATAAAAACACTATCTGCACCCATGATATCCAATAATGAAAAATAAAAAGCATAAATATATAGCTATAACAGCTATAAATATCTATTATTTAAGAACGTCCTCCTTGATGTCATATCAAGCAGCACCACATCTACTAGCAGTGGCTCTGGTCAGGATTCAGGACTCATGACTACATCCTGAAGAGAAATCACAACCCATTTTTAAAATAATTTCCAATCACTTGAACTTGTTTAAGTTAAACAATGTATGAAAATAAGTCAGAATTCTGAGATTAATCTCAGAATTCTGACTTTTTTCTCAGAATTCTGACTTTTTTTCTCACAAGTAAAAAACAAAATTGTATCTATTTTTTTTTTTTTTTTTTCAGTTGGCCTAATCCTCTTCTGTACTTCACTGTTCACACGGGCGCTAAATGATGCGATCTGGTTCAGATGTGCCTGCTCATGCATCATACAGTTCTGTCTGTTCCAGAAGTAACAAAGTGGACAGACTTTATGTCACAGGGAGAGACGATCAGACCGAGTGTTTTCATGGACGCTGATCTGAAAGTCACAGCAAGGCATAAAAACTAAAGAGGAACTTCAACATCTGTCCATGAGAGACAGATTTTAAAGTGCTGCAGGTTGACAGAGAACAAAATTGGAAGCCCTTGCAGTCTCTGTTGAAGAGACAGGCCCATATAGATGATAAGGAGATAGCAATAGGTTAAGGCAGAGGAACATGTAGCCAAAAGTTGCAATAGTTCCAAACACAGAGGATTTCTGGCTGAAAATAAAAATGCCTCAAAATTTTTTGATACTGCATAAATTTGTGCAAACATGGTTTTTGACCCATTTTTACTTAAAACTTGTAAAATTATGTGGGATACTACCCATCTTTAGTGCTTTATAGCCTAGCTGCCTTGCAGAGGCCCCAGCACTTCAGCTTAAAGGGACAACACACACTAAAATCTCTGGAGGCTAATGCTAAGTGTCTTGTACAACCCAACTGAAATATCCTTTTAAGTTCATTGATTTTGTCCACAGTTAGATAATCTTTCTAGTGTAGATTTAGTTTTTATAAGTCTTTTCTGCTTTGCAGTGTAGGGTTTAGTTGTCATATAAAAGCCTCTATAAAAGCTATTTATTAAAGTTTACGATAGAATTGCTCTTCAGTTGCATGTTTGTTTTTTTTTTTCATTTTTGCTGTAATGGCCTGCCTTTTTCAGGCTGTGTTTGCAAAGATTCAGACAGAAGGTCAGACATTATTTAGTGATGCTCTGATTTTGAGCATTAAAATATTTTAATCATGTCCCCATTTATGCACTCTCCTCCCACATGTAGACAAAGACTGTTGATAATTTTATTCAGTGGCACTGCTTAAAAATGTTAAAACACAGTGGATTAATTTCTGCTTTAAACACAAAGTTAATAAATAAATAGTCATATGTGTTCAGGTTTTTTTTTTCTTGACTCAATACATTTTCAGTCTTCAGTTCATTTTTGTATTAATAAATCTACTTTAGCCTCAAGCTGAATCATATTTATAACATGAAATAAACACAGCATGATTCCACTGAATGTATTTTATTCATTGATCTGTCACTTTGTTGGTTTCTTCTGTGCCATGCTGAATAAATGTTTGTGTTGGTTTGTTCGTCTTGTTTTGTCACCTGAGGTGTGTTCCTACTCCAGGTGTGTTTGCTGAAGTACGGTGTATAGTTAGATTCACTGTTTGCACATTTCTCAGCCTGTCAGTGTGTCTGTGTCGACTTCAGCTGAATTCTTGAAAACGACCTTCACTTTGCTGCTCTCACTATTTTCACTGTGACTGAGTGTGTGCTTTGTGTGTCCTCTGGAGAGCTGTGTGTATATGTGTGTCAGAGAAACAGTGCGACCTGCTCAGCAGAGTAAAGAAAGGAAGAAAGAGAAGTGAAGGTCAGAGATGTTGAAACTGATTCAGTGAATAAGTGAGAAATGAGCAGCATGGTGTAATGCAGCTCCTCAGAGAGAATCAAAGAATCAGAGATAATAGCAGCTCTCTCTGTGCTCATTCACTGATTACTGGATACTCTCTGTGAATTTCTGTTGCGTTAGCTTTGTGGGTTTGTGTGTCTCTGACTCTGCATTGTTTGAGTATCTCTGCTCTCTATGAATCTGCTGTATCCTCAGTAGCACTTGGTTGTGCTTCAGTATTTCCCACAGAATTACGCCATGGAAACAAATGCCTTTAACCTGCAAATACATGCATGCAAGCCTCACATCAGCAAGTCCAATGCCATGCTTAGGATGGGGTGTTACAAGACACACTGACACTTGGCTGTGGAGCAGCAGAATCATGTTCTGAGGAGCGACCGATGACACTTCCCTGTTAGGCAGTCAGATGGGTGGGTCTGGGTTTGACGGATGCTTGGAGAATGTTACCAGCCTGACTGGGGTTTGCCAACTATAAATTTTGGTGGAGGAGGGATAGTGGTATGGAGCTGTTTTTCAGGGTGGGCTAGGCCCCTTATCTCCAGTGGAGGGCAATCTCAGTGCTTTAGCATACCTAGACATTTCAGACCATGCTATGCTTCTAACTTTGTGGCAACAATTTGGGGAAGGCCCTTTTCTATTCCAACATTACTTTGCTCTACATCCATGTCTGACCTTATAAATGCTCTCCAGAACAAATGGGCACAAATTCCCACGAGAGCATGTGAGCGGAGTGGAGCGGCAGCGAGCAGGAAGTGCGAGCAGAAGGATTTTGGCCAGAGCACAGAGCTTTTTTTTTTTTCAAAAAAGCTGGACCGGCACCTTATCTTGCGCTCTATCCCGCTCCAATTTCGCTCCGGTACCGCTCACACCATGCATCTGAAGCATGTCTCACCCAGAATGCATCTGCAAGAATTTGTATCCGTGAAGCATCCCGTGTTGGTTTCACTGCTCCTGCAGAGAGACAGTGACATCCAGCACGTCAGACTGGGCTTTCCGCCGGAATAATCCGAGAGACTTGAGATGTCTGCACGGTGTTGATATACTAATATTAACACCATCGTAATTTTTTAAAAACATCAGTATTTCCCAGTGTCTGAAACTGAGAAGATGGCAATGGTAATGCGCTTCCGTGTTTTCGGTGAGTGATTTGAGTGGAGTGGGAAGAAACTTGAGTGGAAGGTTGAGAGATAATGAGCGGAGCGGCGTGAATCCCCTCTGAGCGGACGAGCGGGCGCAAGGAACAGCTCTGTGAGCGAGGAGCGGGAAATCTCATCGCTCCACTCAGCTCACATGCTCTGATTCCCACAAAGAACACTCCAAAATCTTGTGACCGGCCCTCCAAGAAGAGTGGAGGCTGTTATAGCTGCAAGAAGGGAAACATCTCAATCTTAAAGTAGATATATACAATGCTATTAAAGTCCCTGTTGGTGTATTGGTCATTCATCCTAATACTTTTGTCCATATAGTGTACCCGTGAATACTTTTTTTTGCAACTGAGGCCGAGGCCTACTGGTGGGCTCTGGGGGTACTACAGGTGGGCTATGAGACACATTTCATCTTGATAAAAACCATTCACATAATTTTGAAAATTAAAATCAAGGTATAAATTATCATAAAATACTTAATTAAAATGTCTAGGAATGAAAATGCAGCTAGAAGTTTTAACTTACATGCTACCTTTTCAACATTTATTTGAAGTGGGTGTCATGGTTAAACTGGTGCTGAATTAACTACTGATTCTGCATTAATACTTCAACCATGCCACTATACTTTTTAAGAGATTCGTACTAGAAAATATAGGTGACTTTACAGGTGCCTTTTTAAAGAAACAAATACTGTTGGCTCATTAATTACTGTGCCAACACTTTCCTGTGGCATTGATTTATCTGGGAACTAGGCATTTGCTTTGTAATTCTCTTTTAATTAAATACAAATAAGGAGGTAAATATTTCAAGTTTCATGTTAGGTTTTTGTGGTCCCCAGAAGATTTTAAGGTCTCAAATTTGGCCATGAAGTTTGGGAAATGCTGCTCTACACACAACACAAGCACCCAAGTGTAAGTGTTTTTAGTTTAGATTTTAAGAAACCTACTTTGCTTGTTTTTAAATGTTTTTGGTTGGCCTTGGTTTGGTTTATGTGTGTCTAATATTGTGTTGGTTAGACAGAATAATTTATTGCTTGTATTTGTTGAAAAGTACATAGAATTATGAACTTAAAGAACAATCACAAATGTAAATGCAATTGTAAAATTGGAAAGAAACAATGACAATGAAACTATTTTCCCAAATTGGTCAGCCCTTGTCTGTACACAGGTGCATGCTTGCACACATGTACCCTCATCTCTGCTCTCACAACGTCTTACTTCACCTAAAATGATCATCCTGAAAATATGAGTGCAGCTCAGCTCTGGCAGCAGAAAAATCTACAGAACAACAAAGGCATCAGAAGCTTCAGATTTAGTTTCAGTTTTGGGACCACACATTTAATTTAGTGAGTTTTTTGGAGGGATTTATTAGCAGACTTTTCTCTTTTTCGCTCTCTGTCCCCCCTCGCTCTCTAACACATGCTCACAGTGACCATCATCATCACAAAAACCTCTGCAATTATACTTTGGTGGCTGTGAATGAACCTGGGTGGCCCTTCTGTCTGTCAGACTAGTGTGGGAGACTGTTTGTTTGGACCTTTTTTATTTTTTAGCCTGTTTCTGTTGAAATGTTTTAAGGCTGTGAAAAGCATTTGACCATATGAACCACTGGTTTCTCTATTTTATAAACACAAAATATGTAACTATGCACACAATTCTGCAAACATGGTGCTCATGTAGCAACATGACTCAGAACAGCTAAACTCTTAGCACAATTCCATCCCTCTCACTCAAATATCACAGTTGTATAAATCTCTGAGCACAAATTTAATCATTTCACACACTTTGTTCAACCTCTAAATGCAACTCCAGGATTCCCAAATAGTGTCACTCATGTCGCACCTGTGCAAAATCAAAATGAAGAACACTTCAATTATGCATCAGTAGAAAAGAGGCCTCAAGTGACTAATAAAAATTTTGGTACCTTGATCTTCATTGCAATGTTTGTCATTGTAATTACAGAGGTGAAATTATGAAGCATGGTCTCATAAAGCCAAAACATAAATGAGCACTTTTGATGTTGAGAGCGCAGCAACATCATGGCATCTTTTTGCTGGGCTTGTACAGAACAAGAGAGCTAAATTAGCATCACCTCTAGTTGCATAGATTTTAGGCAGAAAAAAAAACAAAAAACAGAAAAAACAAAAACATTTCTACCTGCAAAGACCATCAAGGCATGTATGCTTGCATCAACTGAATAAGTTATTAGAGATGAAACCATTCAAAACAGTTCTCTCAGGCCCTTCATATGAGACTTTTCACTCCCACTCCCAACTAATTGATTAGCCTTGTTGTTCACTCATAATGCAGGCATGCATTGTTTACCTGCAGTATAAAACAGCAGACTGTAGCAGCAGAATATGACATAATACAATGTGTCAAAATGTGCTATATAAATAAAGTAGACTGGATTTGATGATAATCATTACGTAGCTGCAGTATATAACATAATGGTCAGTGTGTAGCCGCAGTAAATAACATAGTAATCATTGTACAGCTGCAGTGTGTAACATAATTATGATTGTGTAGCTGCAGTAAGAACACAGTCTGAGTGCACAGCTGCAGCACTCAGATGTTGGAGGAGCAGCAGTAACACACTGAGAGTGGATTAGAGGGAGCACTAATCACTGCTCTAATTAATCTGCTCCTAATTCAGCATTAAGCCTCAGACACACTTTGTTTTACTGAAGAGCTCTTCCCCAGATACCTGCAGGCCTCAGGCCATACACACACCTGGGGAGGGGGTTGATGGGGTTTGGGGTCATTTTACTCTTGCTGCTCCCAAACATGCCTAAGCATTCTGAGCATGCTCCACAGTTCCCACACCAGGCTTTGACCCAAACAGTATAAAGGAAGAGAGAAAAACAAAGTAATCGACATGGAGAATAGAGAGAGCACTACACATTTTTGGACAGATAAGGAGACATGGGACATGTTGGACCAGCTGAAGTAATTATATAGGATGACTGGTTGTTGATTGTTTGGTCTGTGACGTAATGGGACGACCTGAAGAAGGTCCAGTAGTAGCTAATTAGCTGATTGAGGGTGTATCACCACCTACTGTGGAGGAGTCAGACATACTTCTGTCAATAAATAGATTCTCTTCTAGTGCTTGTATACCTGGTTTAGGACAGGAGTCCAATTAAATGGACTCATTAAGCTCAACATAACTGTGCATGTAAACATACCAAGTGTTTTATACCAGGACTGGAAAAGCCAAACAGCTGTGTGACAGACTGGTGCCATAATGCTCAGCAGCTGTCTCTAAACACCAGGATTATTCCGACAAATAACGCTTCATAAACTCATCAGTTTTAGTCCACAGTATTGTGTTGTTTAAAATTATTATGAACTTGTTTTTGTTGCTTTATAAGCTGTCTGGCAGTTACTTCCCCTCCATGTTTTCTAAACCAGAAGTCACTTTTAAAACTAAAATAACTCGAGAGAGGGGATTTTATTTAAAAGTTTGTGGAAATGATCTTAGAAAGTAGTTTATTAACAGCTTACCTTGAAGAATAGGTGCTTCCTCTATCTTTGAGATCACTCTCCCCTGAATATTAGGGGTGGGAGAAAAAATCGATACAGCATAGTATGGTGATATTTTATCTGGTGATATATCGTATCGTCTCATCCACCAAGAATCGATTTTTTCAAATTAATAGCTAATGTTAACTGAAGTCTATGATAATGGAAAAATAAAGTGTTTGGACAGTTGGTTGTCCAGTGAGGTCTGCAGAGGTTACGGTCATGGAGCAGGAGAAAGTTAGTACAACAAACATGGCTGATTTTGAATGTGACTTAATAGAGACTACACTAAAAATGATTTATTGATTAAATGATTGAATTTCCAAACCTGGTCTTTAAGCTGTTAAACAGAAAATTGAGAGATTCACTGTGGATATGGGCATTGATAACCTGGTAAGATCTTTTTCTGCCCTTATCCATGTTTTTTTTTTTTTTTAGTTTTTCCAAATCTCAGGACCAATCACTGTCATCTAAAGATGATGCTTTTTCAGGAGACATCATTCAGGTTTTGGTGCTTCTAAGTAGCAAGCTATTAGTAGTGATGGACTTCTTTGGCATACCTGTAGTTGTGAGTGTTGCATATTTGTGCCTGGGAGTGACTGTGCCACTTTGCAATATTCTAACAAAACACTAGTCGGCAGTGCAATATCTATGCCAGTTAAATTTCCATTTTTCAGTCCTGCACCTTATTTTGGTTGTTTGTATACAGGAAACCATGGTGCAGTAGCTGAAATTAAGCATATTATGTTGGAGCTGAAAAATGTGAAGCAGCAGTTGATCTTCCGTCATTATTAGACAAAGGAGGAGATGGACTGTAGAGATGCTGATTCAGCTAAATCAGAGGACGAACATTTGTCCTGCTGGTTCAGCCCCTGAAAGAGACATGGATGAGGAAATGCACTTGAGTATTTTCAGATGTGGGCAAGTAGGACTGCTGGTTCAGCCATTTATTTTACACAGTCTGCCTGTAGAAATTACTCTAAACTGGCAGTCACCTGATGTTACCCAGTGGACCAATCACAGGGTTACATTTCTATGGAGGTGCACATGTCTATGTGTGTAGTCTTCTGCATTGGGTCAGGGACACAAGAGCCTAGGGCACTTATGATGGTGAGGATGTAAAATCAGGCTAAAGAGAGGCTTGCTAGCCATATTTGTTTACAGTAATGTGTTTAAAGTGCTCTTAGATTTGATTATGGTAGGATTATGATCTTTTTTTCTTTCTAACACAACAGTTTTCTCTCATTCTGTCAGTTTCTGACAAGATAGTCTGCACAAGTGGTTCCTGACCTCTTTTCCTCAGAACCCCTCTACTTGTATCTAAGGATACATTGTAGTCATTAATTTTAATTGTCAACATATTTGTTCTTACCAAAGACCTTTATTTTAACTTTTCAATTAGTGTTTTATTATGATTTCATTCATTTATTTAAATCTATTTTTGACATATTTTGGGCTACTCATGCCTTTATTGATAGAGGAAGGCAGTGGAGTTCTGGTTTAGTTCCATTCTCTATCTGTAACCCTGATAGAAAAGTAAAACTGTAAAAAGGACCACTGAAAATAGAGAAATATTTGATAAAAGACAGTGCAGCTTAATCATTAAGATTTTAGATAGATAGGTAAATATAAATAATATTGATATTTACACATTTAATACAGATATATAAACAGATGATATGAATATATATAGATAAGTAGAGACATAACCCAGATGTTAACTTCTTTAATACAGACATATAAACCCATGTCATGGATACATTCATATATCCAGACAGTTTAATAATGCAAGACTCTGAAAGTGACCAGTCATCTGAACTTTGTGCTCATCAGGGTACGGGACACCTGAGAAACAAAATGAACAAATCTCTGAACATGCACACAGTCATGGACAGTAATAGCTGTGTGAGTCTCTCAGTGAATATTTCATGATGGTCTCCATTAGAGCAGCAGAGCAAATGGAGCGGATAACAGCTACACTTACATGCTTAAGATACCCCTGAGTGTGTGAGTGTGAGTGATTCCTCATGGACAAAAGTGCTTTTTGAAGAGAGGAAGTAGCCACTCAGACAAATAAGCCAAGAAAATATTACTGCTTAGGATGACCAATAAAGAGCACTCAATACTCACAAATGGACACAGATGTCTATCTAAGGTATAGTCTGAAATGATTCATGATAAATTAATTGTGTCATTTAGAAGTAGATAAGAAAGCTCTCTGTCTCTCTTTATGTCATGGTGTCTTTTGGTCAAAATCTGACTGAAGATCTGCATTTTTTTTAAATGTCTTCTGATATACTGAGCTCAGAATTCTTGCTGTCAAATTTCCAGTGTAAATGTATGATTATGATAAAAATCGACATACATATTTATACCTGTTTGACACCACAGCAATAAAAATAGAAACACCTAATGTGAAAAAGAAAAAGCACAGGCATGAAGCACATTTAAAAGTAGGGTCTTTCTTTCTTGTCTTTCTTCCTCTGCCCCAGCCTCCTCCTTTATAGCATAAAGCTTGTTGCACCATCATATTAAGATTCATGCTACTTTTCGAACTCATTATATTGTATTCGATTGTCAAAGATGTATCTATCCTTTTGAGCAGAGCCTTCTCTGTGAAGTAAAACTATATATTCATTTTGCAATAAAATCGTAAAATGTATGACAAGAGTGTTCCTGACTGAAAAATGCACATTGCAGTGCCTCAACCAGCTGCCCGAGGGCAGCAGCTTAAACAAGTAGTGAGCTGGATGTATGATGCAGTCTGCTTTCTTCTCTGCTGCATAGCGGTAAGCTTCTCAGAGTTGGATTTGGGTGGTGTCAGTGATTTTGGCTGAATGTTTATTGATTCCACTGATTTTTTATTGCCTTTTTCGGTGTTAAAATAGTGATATGATAAACAAAAGAGAGGGTTAGTTCAATGAGTGACCAGAATACTGCTATCAAGATTTCTTTTCTGGCACCAAAACTTTTCAGGAGTGCATTCAGTCTAAGTGCTGTGTGAACAGGTGATGTTGGGTCTCTTTGCCCAGGTTTTCCACAGACATTAACCAGTTTCAAAGGTGTGGAGTGGCAAGTACCCAGCTTCACATGCAACAAAGTGCCTTGCTTTTAGTGATGTTTAGTTCCAGTGAGCTGTTCTTGAATCACAGGACCATGGCGTTCATATACTGTCTCAATGTGGACAGGACATCTGTCAGATAGGCTACTAAAGCCATGGTGTCTACATATTCAAGGAGTTATGATATGTAGGACAAGTGGGCGGAGCTAGAGAGGAATGAGGCTTTCCCCACTTCTTTCCATCTCCTCTTAGTGGTGAAAGTGAAGCTAAGAATTAGTTCATGCAGGGCACGGAAGTCATACACCCAGTTGTGATCAGCTGATCCCGATTTTTGACTCCCAGCAAACAGAGCCAATCACAACGTTTTCTCTCAGAAGTGCCCATATTTTGATAGAGCAAATATCCATTTTATACATTTTTCAATTTGCAATGATTCTACATTTCTATGTAGAATCATTGCAAATTTACAGCTGTATTGACCACTCATTCAGCAAGATTTGGTCTATAGAGGTAAATGGTCTGTTTGGATGATAACAATAAGACAGAATGTTATCAAAGTTGGCATAACAGCTCCTATTGACACTATTTTTATGATACTCCACATGTCTCTGTAAATGGATGTCTCCATTAAAGTGCAGCTAACTGTCCATTATAAATAAAACATTTGATATTGAGCCACAAATCTGCTTGTGTTGTTAAAGCCAGCCAGCGATTAGATTCTGTCACTACCTGAAATGCATCAGGAATGAAAGACCTGGCCTCAGTTCAAAAAACAAACAACTCATGAGTTGTTTTCTTCTCTTCTGACAACAGCCCAGTCAAAGCTTGATTTTTTTCTTTGTACAAATCTGTATCCCTGTTGTTCTTTTGGGGGAACTTGTTTCCTCTAAACTGAGAATAAATCATGTTGAAGTTTGTTTCTTTTTTGGGCTTGAGCAAAACAACAGTAACACAGCCGCTCTACTGTTAAACTGAGACTCAACAGATGCTGCTCTGGTATGTATATGGACAAAAAATTTACTGTGTTTACACACAGACATAAAGCTCCTGCCTTAAAGTCGTTAACTGCACACCACTGGCTTTACCAGAATTGTGGAGACATTTACATCTATTCCTAGAGACTTACATTGTCATAAAAAGATGATGATGAGTTCTTTAATGGATCTAAACCAATTTAATGCAACCCGATTAATCTGACTGTCTCAGAAGTTTCTAAAACACTGAAGCAAATTAACCCCATCTCCTCTCCCTCCTCCTGCAGGTATGATCTACACCACCGACATGTTGGACCGGGAGACAAAGGACTCCTATTGGCTGACAGTATATGCCAGTGACCACGGCGTAGTGCCTCAGTTCGCCTCCATCGAGGTGTTTGTACAGGTGGAGGATGTGAACGATAACGCCCCTTTGACCTCAGAGCCTGTGTACAGACCGTCAGTCTCTGAGAACTCCCCCCGAGACGTGTCTGTCATCCAGATCCATGCCCAGGATCCCGACGCCACGCCCCCCTCCTCTCCCGCTGACCGCCTCGCATACAAGATCATCAGTGGAAACCCCCAGAACTTCTTCAGTATCAACACACGCACAGGTGAGATGCTCTGACACTGATCTTTTTACTCATACTGACTGAGCAAACTTTGTCTCTCTTCAGCTGTTTTACAATAATAATAATAATAATAATAATAATAATAATAATGAGCGGCACAGCAGCGCAGTGGTTAGCGCTGTTGCCTCACAGCAAGAAAGTTGCTGGTTTGCTTCCTGGCCAGGGCCTTTCTATGCAGAGCTTGCATGTTCTCCCCGTGCACGTGTGGGCTCTCTCCGGGTACTCCGGCTTCCTCCCACCACCAAAAACATGCTTATTGGGTCAATTGATCACTCTAAACTGGCCGTAGGTGTGAATGTGAGCGTGCCTGGTTGTCTGTCTCTATATGTCAGCTCTGCGATTGACTGGCGACCAGTCCAGGGTGTACCCCGCTGCTTGCCCGATGATAGCTGGGATAGGCTCCAGCAAACCCCCCCCCTCGACCCGGAACGGAACAAGGGGTATGGAAAATGGATGGATGGATAATAATAATAATAATAAATGGGTTTCCCTGGCAGTGTATTCTCCTGCAGACTGACACACTGTGATTTTATGTCAGAGGGGAAGACAACAGGTTGTGTGTTGTTATCTAAGGTTCTTCTGATTTACAGTATGATGAATGTTATGTCAAGTGAACCAGCTAGAAGTTAGCCTGGGTGTAGCATGAAGGCCCCCCTATGCCAAGGTCAAACTATGAGATCTTTTTTGTCATAATGCTCACTGTGTTAGTTTCGCTGATCACAGAACCATCATTTTTGGCTGTGATGTGACCTACAGTCATGACTGACTACACACAGGAAGTAGACTGATCATCATGACCAACATGATAATACTAAAGAGAAGAGAGGCTGGACTAGATAAAACCTGAAAAAAAGAAGACTGGATAGACAAACAGAGCAGAGTACAATAAATACAAACATTAGCTGATGCATTAGCTTGATGCTAATGCTAACAGCATGTACTCTTGCATCTACTATTCCTTGCCCACATTTCATTGTACTAGTCCCTTGACATCGGATCATGAAGACAGGGATGTCATCTTCAGAGTTAGGCAAAGTTTTCCTCTCAGTTATTGTACCATCTTGCATCATCATTATTTTTTCTCTTCACTGTTGATGTGATGGAACAAATCCTGACATAGAGAATAGAAGAAGAAGAATAGAATAGAATCTTTAATGTCATTGCACAAGTACTACAAAATTAAATGCAATCCTTGGTGCATGAATAAATAATAAAAAATAAAGAACAGATAATAAATAGGTACTGTACTAAAATTCTCAAATATAAACTTCACACTTTCACCCATGCATGCACACACACACACTCACACAGACAACCATACTGCAGCTATTGCACATTTCCATTCAGGGCAGCGATGGCTCTGGGATAAAAACTGTTCCTTAACTGTTAGTTCTTGATTTATGAGTTCTGTATCTTCTGCCTGATGGCAGCAGTTCAAACAGAGGGTGACCAGGGTGAGATGAGTCCCTCTTTTGAGTCCTGGCTTTTGTGCGGCAGTGGGAGCTGTACAGTTCTTCCAGTGAGGGGAAAGGGCAGTCGATGATCTTCTGAACAGTGGTGATGACTCTCTGGAGCGCTTTTCTGTCTGCGGCCGTGCAGACCCAGGAACTTGAAATCAGTCACCCTCTCCACACAGTCCCCATTAGTGAACATTGGCTGGATGTCTGTTTTCTTCCTCCTGTAGTCCTCTACCATCTCTTTGGTCTTTGCGGTGTTGAGGACCAGGTTGTTGTCCTTGCACCATCCTGACAGTCTCTCCACCTCATCGCGGTAGGCAGACTCGCCCCCCCGGAAATGAGCCCAGCTATAGTGGTGTCATCTGCGAACTTAATGATGGTGTTGCTAAGGTGAGAGGGGCTGCAGTCGTGGGTGTACAATGTGAAAAGCAGGGGGCTCAGCACGCAGCCCTGTGGGGAGCTGGTGCTGAGGCTGAGGGTTGTGGAGATGTGGATGCCTACCCTGACCCTCTGGGAGCGGTCTGACCAGAATCCACCAGCAGATCGAGTCCAGGCCAGTTAGTTTTTGCATCAGCTTGTGTGGGAGTATCGTGTTGAATGCAGAGGAAAAATCCACAAACAGCAGTCTGATGTAGGTCCCTGGCTGCTCCAGGTGAGACATAGCAGCGTGTAGGGCAGTGGCTACTGCATTCTCTGTGGATCTAGTCTCCCTGTAGGCAAACTGGTGCTTATCTAATGTTGGTGGAAGGCAGGAAATGATGCGACTCCGGGCCAGTTTCTCAAAGCACTTCATAATAGTTGGAGTCAGTGCCACTGGTCTGTAGTCATTGAGGCTGCTGATGTTGTGTTTTGTGGGAAGAGGAACTATGATGGACGACTTCGTGCAGGGTGAAATATTGGATTGGAGCAAGGACTGGTTGAATATGTTGGTGAAGACGCCGCATCTCATGTTCCACCACGGTGATGGAGGAACTGCTCTGAGCTGGTAGCTGAATTGCAGCTGTCTCTGATGGCTCCACCTCAAAGCGGGCAAAGAAGTGGTTGAGCTCTTCTGCCAGTGGAGGGTTCCTGGTGGTGGCTGTGAAGTTAGGTCTGTAATTGGTGATGTGCTGGATCCCTTGCCAGACTTGCCTCATGCTGTTGCTGCTGAGTTGGTCCTCCATCTTCCTTCTGTAGTCTGACTTGGCCCTTGAGATGCCTCTCCTCAGGTTGGCTCTGGTAGCACTGTATAGTGCCCCATCCCCAGACTGAACACGTTGTTCCTCTCCCGCAGCAGGCACCGTACATCTCTGGTCATCCAGGGCTTCTGGTTGGGATAGACCTGGACACTTTTTCCACAGTAACAGTATCTGTGCAGCATTTAATGTTGCCCAGGACTGCTTCTGTGTACTCCTCCAGGTCTGGCTGATCAAAAATATCCCAGTTGGTTCTTTCAAAACAGTCCTGCAGCTGGTGGAGGGCCCCTTCGGACCAAGTTTTCACAGTCTTTCTAGTGATAAGAGTCTGCTTCCTGAGGGGGGTATATGCTGGTGCAAGGAGCAGGGACATATGGTCTGACTGGCCCAGGTGTGGTAGCTGGATAGCCCTGTAGCCCTTTTTGATGTTGGAGTATGCATTGTCCAAAGTCTTAACTTCTCTAGTTGCACATTTCACATGCTGATGTAACTTAGGGAGCACAGTTTTCAGGTCAGCATGGTTGAAGTCCCCAGCAATAACATGTGCAGCCTCCAGGTACTTGTCTTGCTGGCTGCTAATAATGCCATGTAAAAGTCCTAGTGCTGCATTAGCATTAGCATCTGGTGGTACACATACCGCAGTTAGCATGGCTGCAGTAAACTCCCTTGGGAGGTAAAAGGGTCTGCATTTGATGGTCACAAACTCCAGGTCCGGGGAACAGTGGCTGTCTAAAGTTTTTGTGTTGTTGCACCAGCTATCATTAGTGTATATGCATAGACCCCCTCTTTTGCTCTTACTGGAGTCCCTGCTCCTATCCTGCCAGTGCACCTTGTAGCCTGCTAGCTCAATAGCTGCGTCCGGTATTGATGGCTGAAGCCAACTCTCTGTGATGATCAGAGCACAACAGTCCTTGACGAGCTTGTGTGTTCCAAACTGCAGCCTCAGTTGATGTGATGGAACAAATCTTAGAAGGCATAAAGAGAAATCTGCCTCTCTAGACTCTCTGTCAGGAGGTTGTGTGGCATCCCAGACGTGACCTTGAATATCATTCTTGGGTTTAAAAGAGCCGTCCTCCGGGGCACAGGTGGCCTAGTGGTTTAAGGCGTGCCCCATGTATGCGGTCAGCCTGGGTTTGAATCTGTCCTGTGGCACTTTCCAGCATGTCTCTCCCCAGCTCTCTCATCCTTGTGTCTAATTCTTTCCACTGTAGTCCAGTGTCAATAAATACATAAAAAGCCCGAAATAAATCTTTTAAAAAGAAAGATCAGTGGTCAGGGTAGAAGTGTAATGATCCATCAATTTAATCGATACATGAATGGTTGATTAATTATCCGGTCAGATTGATATCAAGTCAAAACATTAGTCTACACTGTTACTTTTAAGCCTTGCTTTTATTTTGAAATCCCTGTTGACAGTTTCCATCCACCAGTTACGCCCACAACATTCTAGTGGTAGCAGCAGTTAAAAGACGGGCCTCTTGCCTAAATGTGCCGACTATGGCTGCATTTTTATCCCTATACAAACACTATATGAGATCGTTCATGGATAAAAACCACTCTCCCCTCGTTATGGCTGAAGTAGCAAGAGTGGTGTCTGAAGCACATTTTGTTTACAGACCGATCAGTCATCACTGCATTTTTTTGATCAATGATGGCATTAAGACAAAAGTGAGAGAGTAATCTATGATGAAGGGTTCTTTTGAGCTCTGTTTGAATCATACATAGACTTCAACTTGTAAAGCAGAGAGAAGATGCCATTTGAAGTGTCCACAAGTAATAACTAATCCCATTTTTATGCATTCAAAAGCCATCTACACTGCAGTGGCAGAAACTTGGGGTCCTGCAGGAGCTGGGAATAAAATCCCCCTACTACTGATTAAGAGACAACCGACTATCACTGATCTACAGCCACCTTGAATAAACAGAATAGATTTCCCTTTAATACTGGTATGTGTCAGACAGAAACTGTGAAGAGTCACTTGCCCTGCAGGTGTGATTGCTCTCAGAATGGTCGCCCACTATTTAAAAGTCTTTTCTCTTTATTTTATATTCATCTTCTCAAAGAAAATGGTGATATCCTATTAAATGAAGAAAACTTGTGGAGTACTAATTGAGTGACATGACTGTTCGACTGAAGGCAGGGAAGTATGGTAGGCGTGAGGGGGCATTTTAAAACTCCATGGGAGACAGAGTTAATATTCAACAGCGTGCTGGATCATAAAAAAAGCATTTATTGGCTCTACAAAGAGCCTGATTTTCTTGTCTGTTATCCAAATGTTCTGTTGATAATTAGGAGAAGTTAGACAGGGTGGAAGTGGCTTGGCAGCATTAATATATCCTTAAGTGTTCACATGTGATAAGACAGGATGAATTTGCAAAGCCAGTGGATTGGCCAGATTCCTCGTCTGTCACCAGGTGATCCATCTGGCAAAGCGTCAGTCTTTGACAGTTGCTCAGTCTGAGAATGACTGGACCAATCAGTGTCTTTTAAGGAGAATGAGGTGGTAGTTGTAGGCAGTAAACGATGGTGACCAATAAAATGATGAGCTCGGGTATGGCTGTAGTGACTACAGTTTATCAGAGATCAACTACATTTCTTTATTACAAGAAGAACAAAGAATCACATTGAGAGCTTTTCTTGCTGGCAAAGAAGTTCTTACTTGTCTCCTGACTATCTTCAACAAGAGTTTGATTCATCAACTGGCTCCACTGATAGTAGACACTTGCAGCTGTCTATCGAGCTCATATTGTGTATTTTACTCTATGAGTTTACTTCTCAGAGCTACACATGCCCACTGTTTCATTTGTTTTGTCACTCTGATAATAGAAGTGACAGACAGAATGTTTGTCCAATCATCCTCTGAGATTTCCTCAATGGTTCTGCTCTTCCAAAACACCGGCGGCAGGCTGTTTGCCGGGATGAATGTGAAAAATATCCCATGTAATGGACATGTGAAGCAGTCTGTCTGGCTTGACTGACTGGATGTAGCTACGACTGTTTGTGTAAATTAAAGCTTGGTTCACTCGGTGCGTATTTGAGTCAAGTCGGTCACAGTCAGATGTAAGAGAAACGACTGACTTTATTGCTGCCCAGCAGGTGCAGCTCCTAGTTTATATCAGAGTTAGTGTAAAAGGAAACATAAACACAGTGTGGCAGTGAAAAGAAGCAGCAGGAGTGAAGGATGCTGGGAGAATCAGCAGCTGCACACACATACACCCACACAGTGTGTTCTGCAGGAGTCTCTGCAGTTATAATTGGCTGATTCTATTTTTATCTCCTCTGTAGTCAGATCTGTGAATACATAATATAACCCCTCCCTCTGTGTGAGTGTGTGAGAGAGACAGTCTTCATTGAACAGTTTCTTCTTTTTGTTTCTGACTTCACTCACACACTCCTGAACCTTTTCCTCCTCCTCCTTATCATCATCTCTGTTTCTATCTGTGTGTGGGTGTGTGGGTGTGTGTGTGTTTCTCAGTGTGCGTTTTTCTCTGTAAAATTTTGAATATTTGATTTCTTTATGAAACATTGATGAGTGATTGCAGCTCTCAGTGATGAACACGTCTGTGGTCTGTGCTGTACTAGTCGTCTACATTGTGTGTCTGTGTTGTGTTTCTTGTGTATTGACTGAGTTTCCTCTGTCTGACTTTGTGATCATCACCTTTCCTGTGAATCTAGCTTGATCTTAACCGTGCATAACCAATGGGTTGGCCAGGTCTACATCTGTCATAAGGCAGATCCATCTTGTAAAGCTTCAGTCTGAAATGATTGTGCCCAGTCTGAGAATGAACCTGACCAATCAGTGTCATTTGAGGAAATCAAGTCAGCTATGGGAAGTGTTTAGTTGTACTGGAAGCTGGTAGTAATGGTTGCCACCGGTGTAGCCACTGGATCCCTCTGTCATCTGCACCAGAATTACATGTTGGTTAAGTTGAGTATTGACATTTTAATCAGTCAGCTAGTTGCCACTCTTATTTCTCTTAATGACCTCTGCCTTGCTGCCACAATGTGCTTAAGCCAGTATTAACAACCGCTAACTGCTATAGCACCGTAGTATCTTGTCGAAACAGCATTGTTAAGCACTATTTTGATTAAGAAAATAAGGATGAGGTTATCCAGAAGCTGATTACATTCACTTATAAATGAAGAAATGAGTGACAACATTCAACTTAGAGATATGGATGTTAACCTGCAACGCCAGTCCAAGGTTGGCGGTCCTTGCCCTCTTGGTGTGACGTTACTGCTGCAGTGCCAAGTTGGTTCACAGAATATTTACTTGAGTTTAGACTAGTTGTCTAGTCTTAGCTCAAGAAGTTAAACATAAATAGATACACTATATTGCCTTAAGTATTCACTCACAGGTGTATAAAATTAAGCACCTTGGCATGCAGACTGTTTCTACAAACACTTGTGAAAGAATGGGTTGCTCTCAGGAGCTCAGTGAATTCCAGTGTGGTACTGTGATAGGATGCCACTTGTGCAACAAGTCCAGTCATGAAATTTTCTCGCTCCTAAATATTCCACAGTCAACTGTCAGTGGTATTATAACAAAGTGGAAGCTATTGGGAATGGCAGCAACTCAGCCATGAAATGGTAGGCCATGTAAAATGACAGAGCGGGTCAGCGGATGCTGAGGCGCATAGTGCAAAGGTCGCCAACTTTCTACAGAGTCAATCGCTACCGACCTCCAAACTTCATGTGGCCTTCAGATTAGCTAAAGAACAGTGCATAGAGAGCTTCATGGAATGGGTTTCCATGGCCGAGCAGCTGCATCCAAGCCATACATCACCAAGTACAATGCAAAGCGTCGGATTCAGTGGTGTAAAGCAAGCTGCCACTGGACTCTAGCGTGGTGGAGACGTGTTCACTGGAGCGATGAATCGCGCTTCTCCATCTGGCAATCTGATGGATGAGTCTGGGTTTGGCGGTTGCCAGGAGAACAGTACTTGTCTGACTGCATTGGGCCAAGTGTAAAGTTTGGTGGAAGGGGGATTATGGTGTGGGGTTGTTTTTCAGGAGCTGGGCTTGGCCCCTTAGTTCCAGTGAAAAGAACTCTGAATGCGTCAGCATAGCAAGAAATTTTGGACCATTCCATGCTCCCAACTTTGTGGGAACAGTTTGAGGATGGCTCCCTCCTGTTTCAACATGACTGTGCACCAGTGCACAAAGCAAGGTCCATAAAGACATGGATGAGAGCGTTTGGTGTGGATGAACTTGACTGGCCTGCACAGAGTCCTGACCTCAACACCTTTGGGATGAATTAGACTAAACCTTGTGGAAAGCCTTCCCAGAAGAGTTGAAGCTGTTATAGCTGCAAAGGGTGGACCAACGTCATATTAAACCCTATGGATTAGGAATGGGATGTCACTTAAGTTCATATGTGAGTCAAGGCAGGTGAGCAAATATTTTTGGCAATATAGTGTATTTTGCATTAAGTTGTATAGGAAATTATATACCTAGGAAAGCTTTTCTTGGTTGAAAAGATGTTTTTTGCCTCCTCCTGATTGATTCCACAGGATACGATTAGAAAGAGAAAAGAAGAGAAATATGATTAGAAGATGTTACAGTTTGATTAGATATGATACGCTACAATAGGATTGGTTATAGAACAGATAAGTCATGATAGATTAGAATAAGAATGAAACGACAAAATGCCATATGTTGCTATGTGATGCAATGGGATATGAGGCCATACAACCATACAATATGATACACTGCAATAAGATAGAGTGCAAAAAATATGATACCATACGTCAGATTTCGGACAATACATTACAATATGATGCGCTATGATAAGACTGATTCCATATGATAAGATACAATAAGATACGATACGACACGATACAATACAAAACGATACGCTGTGATACGATATGATGTGATATGATACGATCAATACAATACGATGAGATACAATATGTTACCATATGATATGATACCATTTGATCCGATCGACCATATGATACCATATGATATGATACAATACGATGCAATTCAATACGATATGACAAGATATGACACATAACAAATGATGCGATACAATATGATACAATATGATTAAAAGTAAGGAGTTGCAATAGATTACAAAGGGATTTGATGCAATACAATAAAATATGCAGGATATAATTAATGCATTCAGTTTGAATCAGCACATACTGATCTGATCTGATCTGTTACGATGCGATACGATGAAACAGGCCAACTGGCATGTGAGATCACACAGACTTCTTCTGTGGTGTCTCAGTTTGGGTTTGTCCATAGTTTGGGAGAACCCCCCACATGAGAGTTCTGCAGCAGTGTGTTTTTGTGTGTGTGCGACCTTTCTAATCCTGCTGTCAGCTCTCTCTCTCTGGCTGCACGTTCACACTGTAAATAAACTGGAGCCTTAAAACCCTCATTTATCACACAGGCCTCAGTAATCCTATCTATATGGTAATCACACACACAGAGAGTCCTGTTGTAAATTAGGATTCTCTGCTGATCTCCCGTGCTCTCTCATCTTTTTATTCCCCTCATGTTCCTCTAACAGAAACACACCATTGTTCAAACACTTTACATGTTTATTTTGAATACACTGTAGCCCTCATTCACATATGCACAAAACACCACAACATTTCCAGACTTTTCTGGGTGAAGTGCATGTTTGAATGCAGTCAGCAAAAAAATAAAAAATAAAAAATAAAAAACACTCCACTTTACCTAGATTATGTCCCACCAGCCCTTCTGGTAAAATTTCCATTTGAAACCAGAGTGTGCTGATGTGTGAATACAGCAGAAATAGTCAGGAAGATTAACCATGGAGGAACTGGAGGGGGTAATGATATTAATTTCCTGTGACCATGCAGCAAAGGCCATAGACTGTACAAGGATGGACCAGAACTCTCCATGTTCAGTATGTAATGAAACTGCTTTATTATGTCTCTGTTTGACTGTATGTTCTTCAGTGCTCTTCTTGATATTTTGATTGTGTTGAACTGTGCTGATAAAGGCAAATATTTTCATTACAGCATCGAACAGCAGACTTGTGTTTTTTCAGCTGCTTATTCATCATTCTGTCAACATCATTTACAGCCTCCTCAGACCTTTTCCTCCCCTTCTCCCCTCCTTCCTGATGGGTCAAGTTCCCTGCTATCAGGTGCATATTAAGGGTGTAAACCACAAGATTCATCACAGTATGATACGATGATAATTATTTGGACCACAACACAATTTTTTGTATCTGTGACAATACAATTTGATTTAAATCAGAAGCCTTGATAATGTATGACATTATGGCATGTAAGAGTTAAAGAAAAAAGCAGTTTTGAAAATTAAATTTCTTAAAGATTTCTGCATTATAGTGAAAACCAGCAGCAGCGCCGGTGTGAGACAAGATTCACACACTAAAGCTAAGGTAGATAGCAGAAGGAGCTACTTTGATAGCTGGCACAGTGGCGCTATGAGAGCTGTACGCTCTCTCTCTCAGCCTTTTTCCCTCTGAATGTGGGCATCAGATATGTTTTATTTAGTCCCTTAAGGACGTCATTAAAATGCACATGTATAATATCATTGTCTGTTACAGAGATCACAATAGCGATAGGGTATGTCTCCTAGTCCCTAAAAGTTTTTCTTAATGTACCGGATACTGACTTTTTTCAGTTCACAGCATTAAATATGTCGCCTGGACTAAACGAATGTTCTAAAATGACAAACCACGGCCTGGAAAAATTTGTTTATTATCATAGTTATAAACCAAGTAAAGAATTTCTTTAAGTGACTTTGTGACTTTTAGAAATTTTTGCAAATGTATTAAAAAAAAAAACGGAAATATCATATTGACAAAAATGTTCAGACCCTTTGTAACAACACTTGAAATTTAGCTCAGGTTTCTCCCATTTCTCTTGATCTTTGCTGAGATGTTTCTACACCTTGATTGGACTCCACCTGTGGTAAATTAAATCGATTGAACATTTGGAAAGGCACACACATCTCTATAGAAGTCCTCACAGCTGAAAATGATATCAGAGCAAAAACCAAGCTATGAGGTCAAAGGAACTGCCTGCAAAGCTCAGAGACAGGATTGTCGCAAGGCACAGATGTGGGGAAGGCTGCATAAAACGTCCTGTCAAACTGAAGGTTCCTGAGAGCACAGAGGCCTCCATAATCCTCAAATGGAAGAAGTCTGACACAACCAGGTTGTAAGAGAGAGGACCAAGAACCTGATGGTTGTTCTGACTGAGATAGGACAAAATTCCAGAAGAACAACCATCACTGCAGCCCTGAGCTTGGCTTTATGTCAGAGTGGCTAGACAGGAGCCTCTCCTTAGTGAAAAACACGTGAAAGCCAATTGGAGTTTGCAAAAAAACACCATGTGAATGTTCAGTTTTTTATTTTCAATAGATACACATTATGCAGAAAAAAATCATCAATCATGATTGGGTACTGAATGTAGATTAATGAGAATAAAATTAATTTAAAGAACCGTAGCTTCAGGCTGCGATATTGAGTTGATAAAAGCAGGGATGTCCTGCTACATATTAAAAAAAGATTGTTGTTTTGAATCTGTATGATTCGTATGTTTTTGATCCTGTTCAAATTAAACTGTTTACACCACTTTAAAGTGGAGTTGGGATGTTTTTAATTCATTTTGTAGTTCAGTTTTTGTTGTGACTAATAGAGTCAAGTTAACTTCCAAGTGGAATTATAATATTTAGAATTCATTTTTTGCATTCATATGTTATTGTGACTACTGACTCTGTAACACCACCTCTAAATGAATCAGAGGTTATTTGAGTTCACTTTTTTGACTGGTCAGGTCATTCAGCTGACCACTTTAAGTGGATTTTGATTGTATGATTGAATACTAAACACTGCACCAAGTGAATATGTAAATTTATTTTTTGACAGATAATTAACATGAAACAGAGCTGTTACACCATTCTGAGTGGAAATGTGATTTTATGTTTTGTAAAATATTGGCTGTACTGAGTTAAATGGAATAAATTTGAGATATCTAGTAGTAACAATTGAAACTGTAATCTAGGTAATTATAAGTATTGAATCGGGACTCGGTATTGACAGATATTCAATATTAAAAAATCGGATCGGGATCGGAAGCCAAAAATGGTGATTGGGACAACCCAAGATAAAAGAGAAGGGGGTCTGAATACTTTCTGAATCCACTGTAAATCTTAATAGTTATCATGCTTTGATCACTGGTTCATCAAGTCCATGGTGCACACTTGGCAGGTGCACTCTGACTCAGTTTTTCTTCTTTCATCGGGGCTACCAGAAGGATGCATTGACTACACTGTCCTTTATTAGGTTTATGTAGAGATAACATAATTTTGGACAGCCAGTTGATTAGTGGGTGTGTGGGTGTTATTTCCATTGCCTGTGCTTGACTTTGGCTGATTACAGCCCTTTCAAAACAGCCTGTTTGTATTTTTTACTGTGGAAATCTCTGGTATGTAAATCAGAATCATTCAGCATTTCTTCTGTTAAATATACACAAACACATTTTTCCTCTTATAACAGCTTAAAGACCTGAACCCACAGTGACCTCTGCACCTGTAGATGGTGCTGTTCTGTTAATTAGCTTCCCTCTTGAACTCAAAGCTGTTTTGAGCCAGAAAGAGAGAAGACTAGTGACTAGTGACACAAGAGAAATTCGAGTGAGGTCAAGAGTGTGGCCGATAGAAACAATGCAGAATAAACAATAAAGTAAAACAGGCAGTAATCAAGTATTACATTATTTTACAATTGTTTACAGTGGTTCTGTTTGTCATTTATTCAATTTTCTTATTAAAGAGCTGTTTACCAGCAGTTTCCTCTTCATCCCTTGCAATATTAGTTTAATCACAGCTGGCCACAATGTATATGTTTATGCACATACCAGTCCAGTGTGTGCTGTGTATCAGTCCAGTGGGTTTTGATAAATGTTATCAAGCATCAGTCAGGTGAGAACAGATGGAGGACTTACCTGCAGACATCAGATGGTTTTAAACAGAGTTAATCAGCTGAAACTGATGAAGTCTTCATGCAGCATCCAAACTGCTGTGAGAGCAGATGTTTCAGAAATTATTTATTCATTTACTTCCAGGATTTTTTTTCTCCACATTCAGCAGCTCAAAAACACATAGTTGAAACTAACAAAAGTCTATAAACATGTATGTTTTCTTTCATCACCTTGCTCTGCAGGTGATGAAGGAAATAAAGATGATGCATTTGGATGTGACAGCCTGTCTTTGGTTAGGTTTTTTTTTTTTTTTTGTGGTTCTCTACTGCTGATCCTGTCCATGTTCCTCTGCTCTCTGATTGTTTTAAATCTATAAAGGCATAAACAGTGGCACAGACCATTTTAAAAAGTTTCCAAATTACAAAGATTCTGATTCAGATTACATTTCTAATATCAGACATGACTGCAGTCAGCAATTTTATTTTTGCTAAATAAGACATGATTGATTTACACTGGATGAAAAAAGAGGCCCTCTGCAGGTGTTAAAAGATCACAAGTCCCTTCATTGCATGCAAATAGAGCTGAAATCTTTCCCACATTAAAACTTAAAGCTGTAGCCTTCTTTTCCACTTAGACTTCATCATGATGCACAATCAATTTTTTAGTCCTCAGTTACTTAGCAGCAGACTCTAGATCTAAACTAGAAAGATTGTTACATGCAGATGATTTTTTTTATCTGATTTAAAACAGAACTAAAATAACAACAAACCCTCTTTCAACAGAGAGACTTTTGTCTTAATGTTGAGCAGTGTTTGTTGATGAAAACACAGAGTCACAGTTAGGGGAATGTAAAATGTAAAAACTGGCAGATATAGGAGGCTCCTATACTGATTGTTGTTATTTTAATCACTTTCAAAATGATTCAAGAATAGAAACCAGCTACATCAAAATCCAGTGAAGTTATACAACACTCACAATGTTTTACATATTAGAAATAAGAGTTAATTATTGTTCAAAAGGTACAATTGTTTTTTTGTGTGTGTCTCAACAAACTACAATTATCAAAAATATTCTCACTATCACTGTGTTGTCAATCTAATGATAAGCATCTATTATCTTAAACAATGTTCAGTGCAAACAATTTGAAAAAAGTTAGAGTGCTATGTAAAATGTAAATAAAAACAGAATACAATGATTTTAAATCTCATAAGCCCATATTTATTCACAACAGAGCGTAAACAACATATCAAGTGTTGAAACTGAGACATTTCACCATTTTTGGAAAAATATTAGCTCATTTTGAATTTGAAGGCAAAAAAAAAAAGTTAAAAAAGTAGGGCAACAAAAGGCTGGAAAAGTAACTAGTAAAAATGAAAAACAGCTGGAGGAGCATTTTGCAACTAATTGGGCCTATTGGCAACAGGTCACTAACATAACTGGGTATAAATAGAGCAATTTACACAGGCAGAGACTCTCACAAGTACAGATGGGCAGATGTTCACCAATTTGCAAAAAAGTTTGGAAATTGTGGAAGAATTTCAGAAAAGGTTGCAAAGAGTTTGAATATCCCACTATATACAGCACAAAAAGTCATATAAAGATTGAGAGAATCTGGAGATATCTCTGTGACAAAGTCGAAGGTAAATATTAGATGCTTGTGACCTTTGGCCCCTCAGACCAGTGTTTCTCAACCATTTTTCATTGGAGCCCCCTTCACATGGACCTAATAAAAGTGGAGGCCCCCCAGGACCCCAGAGAGAAAAAAAAAGTGACAGACTGCAGTCAAAAATCAACACAGATTTTCATTGTTTCACTGATAAACCTCTGAATAAAGGCCTATGCATGCTTTTCTTATCAGAAGACCTTTGTATAAACTACTTAATAACTGCTTTATCATGGTTTTAGTCAGTAATTCCAAATCTAATTTTGGCAGCCTCAGAGCAGACAAAGGCTCACAGCCTCCCCCAAAGATCTTTGGTGACCACCCCCCTGGGGGGTCCCAGACCTCTGGAGACCACTTGAAATCACTGCATGGGCTCAAGGATCACTGCCTGTTAACAGTTTGCCGTGCCATCCATAATTGCAAGTAAAAGCTGTACTATGCAAAGAAGACACCATCAAGAACACAATCCAGAAATGACACCATCTTTATCTGAGATATACTGCTGCCATCAAATTCAGAATAAGTTAATATTTGTTACGAAATATTCAAATTTCTCAGTTTCAACATCTGATATGTTGTTCATGTTCTATTGTGAATAAAATATGGAGATGGGGTTGTAAATGAGTGGGTGTGCAGGGGGGATTATCTTACAAAAATTCCAGTGGAGCAGCGGTTAAAAGTAAGGAGTGTTAGCCTCAGTACTTGACAAGTATTTTGATGTGATTTCTTCTTTATGAGAACATGCCATATCTGCCTGCTGGTAACACCTGTAGATATGATGTGTATGTATGATGCATGGTTAAACACTTGTCTGAGGGGGTGACAACCAGGAGACAGTTCTAATGGTGTAAATTAATTCAATTAAGTAATTTTCATGCTTCTAGATCCATTCGTTTCTGTCACACTACTGTCTAACACACACACATTTACACACAGCTGAATTCACCTGCTATAGATCTGTTAGTGATAACAGATCTTATCAGATTTACTTATTTTCTGTGCATATGCACTATTAATGGATTAGATAAAGTTGCTGATAATCTAGATTTAGGACAAAGAAGTGCAGGTGTTTGAAAGAGAACACTTTGGATGTTGGGCAGAAAATGATCATAATAATTCCTATGAAGATCTAAACAGAGCAGAGGTGATAACTAAAGCCTACACCCTTAATGTACTACTAGTGCCAAATAACTTTGTCATCTCTCCCTGTAAACTGTGTTAGCTCTGATTTTTTTGGATAATGCATCTTTAATCTGAATCCATAATCGGTCATTCTTGGTGCCTTTTTCCTGTTGCCGTGTTTACACCAGAAGTCATAGATATCAACCCCTATAAAGTAATGAGTTATCTTGATCCGACACACCAGATAGATTGTTTCATATATCCATTGCCTGGGATAAATTTCACATCCATCTGGGCCAAAGTCCATAGTCTATGTTTGGGAAAGGCAGGTCTCATTCATGAAGAGCTATTTAGAGCAGCAAAACATATGACGTAGTAGGCATGGGCCACCGTGGTACCAAAGTAGACACTGCAAGCTTGACAGGCTACAGTTATTGTTGATAACTGTTAGTGGAGCCAGTTGGTAAATCAAACTCTTTCGAAAGTCATCTCCACCAAGACTATTCATCAGTGCCGTACAACTTAACCAGCTGTAGCTACTGCCTATGATGCAGATTTGTTCATTAAATCTCAGATTAATAGTGTCTCAAGTTGAAGCTTTGCAAGATAGATCTGCACTATGACAGATATGGAATCTGGCCAATCCACTGACTCTTGTGAACATTCAAGGAAATGTAAGTCTTGCCAAGCCACTTCAATCCTTTATAAATTCTTTCAGATTATCAACAGAATTTGGATAACACAGGCCAAAGAAGATTCATTTATACTTTCTTTGTAGGGCCAACAAATGCTTTTTTTATGACCCAACATGTTGTTGAATATTAACCCTGTCTCTCACAGAGTTTTAAAATGCCCCTCATGCTTACCATCCTTTGCTGTCTCCAGTCTAGGAGTCTTTTCAAATCAGCAATCTGCAAGTTTTCCTTACTAAATAATATAGCAACATTTTCTTTAATTGATGATTATGAAATAATGAGGAAAAAAGTGAGCACATTCTGAGAGCAATCAGCACCTGCAGGGTGAAGGACTTGGACACACGCTGGTGTTCAGGGGAAGCTATTTCATTTATTCAAGGTGGCTGTGAATCAGTGATAGAGTCAGTTGTCTCTAAATCAGTGGATTAGGGTTTTTTTAGGGGGCTTTCACACCTATGTTGTTTGGTCCAGACTTTCTGACTTTTCAGATTGATCCAAAACATAATAATGAAAGTGAAACCTCCTCTGGACCATGGTCCAAAAAAAAAGAAGTGATCTCGACTGGACCAAACTGAACCACGGTCTGGTTCATGCCTAGCATGAAAGCATTATTTTGAACGGTTCGAACCTTTCAGGATAGTACAGCATTAGAACCCGAAAAAGGAAATCCAAAAGATTAACAATGTTATTAGGGTCCAACTGGAAAAAGATAAAAACACGAACACAGTGTTGCCACGGCTCACTGAAGAAGTCTTCTGAGAGGTATCAAGGACAATTGGAGCAATGATGTAGCGGGCAGATTCTCGCAGACTTACACACAGAGCCTCCTCCAACTATAGTAGTAGGATTAAAGTATGTAAATCTGACTTTGATATTAGTATTATTAGTATAACCAGGGGTTGAATCAGTATGAGGCTGTTGGCAGCTCCACACTTCATCCACATGTGTGGAGATGGTGAAGATACTATAACGAGGATGTGATTTTTTTTTCTCACTTGTCCTTTCTTGCTACATTGAGGGATGGAGGTTTGTTTTAACGAGTGACACCTGTGTAACATTATTAGAGTGACAATAAAGTGTACATGTTCCCCTCCACATGCTCATCATCTTTCAGTGCAGAGTAAAGGTGCAGATACGTAGTTTTTCTCTGCTTTCAAACACAAAACAAGAGCCAGCTGCATACAGCACGGCAACGTAATGGGCATGTTTGAGTCTGAATTCCATCAGAGCTTTATGCTCTGTGACTCAGAAATTGAGAGAGAGATAGTGGGAGAAAATGATGCATGAATTTTTTTTTTTGAACTCTTCATTCCTATTTATTCCTTGTGGATCAGACCCTCAGTGTTTTAACTCTATATCTGCTCTCTTTGACTCTGTTCTTGTCTGACTCTCCTCTGATCAGACTAGATCAGCTGACAGATTCATGTCAGTGCTGAAGGGATTGACCTGCAATTTTGTATAGAAACAGTCAAAACAGCAGTGTTCAATTAAACATCCTTTTATCACCCTTACAAACAGTGTTTTCTATCATTAATGATGATTTGGCAATCTCAGAGAAGGAGCTTTTTTCTGTTGTTTAACTTCTAAATGACACTTGAGTCTCTGGTGTAAAGTGCTGCCATCTGGTGGTTAACAGTGGTGTAGTAATGGTTCACCTTAAGTATCTGCTGCACTAAAAGCTTTGAGGTTCTGATCTTTAACCAGATTAACACTGTCTGTTTAATGATCTTCAACACTGAGTAGAATAGTCCAGATTTATTTCATGCCATCATTATCAGCCCCCTCTGCCATGAACAACCACGAAGTTATACCACAAATCTGTGTGTTACAGTGTGTGTTTGTGTTTGTGTGTGTGTGTGTGTTACAGTATGTGTCATCTGCAGTGAGATTTATCACCTGCATGTGTGTTGGAGCGATGCTGACTCAGACACACTGAACACAACACAACCTTAATGACTCACGCAGGTACACACAACATGAAGCGTTGTGTGTTTGAGTTATAGTCATGTTAGATTTTTAATGAGGTTTCTGTCATGTTACAGCAGTTGGTGTGTGTGGGTGCGTATGTGTATGTGTGATATTCTGTCTGACTTTGAGGCTGTAAAACAACATACCTGCAGTGTGTGTTTACTTGCATGTGTGTGTAGTTCTTGTGTAGTTGTTGTGTAGCTGCCGAGTCTCTAATAGAAACAGGGGGTGTAGCTATTCAGCTGTTAGCAGCTTGTTAGCGTGTCAGTATGTGAGGCTAATGTAGCATGAAGCTAACAGACTGTTGCCATTAATCAAACTATAATCCAGTGATACAGTCACCTACAGAGGTTTTACAGTGTGTTCTCTGCTATTATTCTTATAAAATTAATTTTCACACATACAGAGCACTACAGTGGACAGCTATTCAAAAGTTGTTATCCACTGAATGCACATCAGTGCCACACATATTGTGTAGACTTTTGGAGTGTTTCTGTGGAATTTGTATCCATTCATTCTGTAGAGCATTTATGAGATCAGGCACTGATGTTGGACAAGAAGGCCTGGCTGGCAATCTCCCTTCCAGTTCATCCCAAAGCAACTCAATGGGGGTTGAGGTCAGGGCTCTGTGCAGGCCAGTCAAGCTCTTCCACATCGAACTCATCATACCATGTCTTTATATTGCTTTGTGCACTGGGTACAGTCATGTTGGAATAGAAAAGGGCCCACAAACTGTTGCCACAAAGGAAGCATGGTCTGAAATGTCTTGGTATGTTGAAGCCCTTCACTGGAGAAAAGGGGCCGAGCCCTAACCCTGACGAACAGCCACACATCATTATCCCTCCTCCACCGAACTTCACACTTGGCACAATGCAGTCAGGCAGGTAACACTTTCCAGGCATCCGCCAACCCATATTCACCCATCTGACTGCCAAACAGAGAGGCGTGATTTGTCACTCCACAGAACACATTTCCACTGCTCCACAGTCTAGTGTTGATGTGCTTCACACCACTTCATCTGATGCTTAGCATTGGACTTGGTGATGTGAGGCTTGAATGCAGCTTTATAACTTAATTTGGTCCTCCACCTCATGGCTGAGTTGCTGTTGTTCCTGAACACTTCAAATTTCTAATAATATCACTTACAGTTGAGCGTGGAACATCCAGCAGGGAAGGAATTTCACAAACTGTGTTTTCACAAGGGTGGCGTCAATCTCAGTACCATGCTGAATGTCACTGAACTCTTCAGAACGACCAATTTTGTATCACAAATGTTCACAAATGGAGACTGCATGGCTAGGTGCTTGATTTTACACACCTTTGGTAACAGGTCTGATTGAAACACCTGAACTCAGTAATGAACAGGTGTGACCAAATACTGGAGCCTATATAGTGTATCGTCTTTGATCACGTTTTCACTAAATAGAATGTCATACATTACTTTCTACTTTTGAAATGATTTTGATATCAGTAAGACTTTGCTTTTTCTGAAAATAGTTGTCATAAAGTATGCTTTATTTTCTGTGGAGTAACTAGGTTATATTACGAAGCTGTTGCTTGCAGTTTTTCTCCTTACAAAAACATTCATTTAATGTGTTTCTATGAGTTTTAAAGAGTTCTACGTGTCATTTCAAACCAACACTTTCCACACTAGAATTTTTTGCACTATATTAAATGTCTGCCGCTCTGACAGCCTGCAGCCATGTTTTTCAGCATGTGGTATCAAAAATGATCTAAATATCAAAAAAGGATACCCTTTACGGAGTGTACCTGTTAAGGTTGAATCCTTCTGCCACTGCTGGCTGTCTCTTCTTTCTGTTCGCTGTTTCTGTTCCTCTGTGTTCCCCACCTTCCTGTCAGGACTTTCAAGTTTAAGTTTGATATTTTCTGTCGATATTCAGAGGTGAGAAAAAGTCTGTTCTGTCCCCTGAGGATCAGACATCTTTTATTCTATGTTTTCTTCATGGAGTAAAGATACAGCCCTGTTAAGAGTATTCTGTTTGTAGCTTTAAATTTCATCATAACTCCCTCTGGTTTTGTGGTTGTGCTGTTGTATTTTTTAAAGCTGGTGCTCCGTCTCAGTCTGTGAGTGTGACTAATGTGATGTTAACAAAGAATAAAATCTATCATTAAGTTTACTGGCAGGATTACAGCTCCCCTGTTCTCCTCTATGTGTGAATCAGACAGCCTGAAAGCATCTTCATCTTTATTTAGTCAATAATTAGCTTTTAAATCAGGCGCAATGAGAGGAGGAGCAGGTTTTAAACTGAGGAGAACAGCTCACAGTGACGAACCGTGTGTCTATAGACTTTTAATGTGTGACACTTAAAGAGCTCAACAGTGACCGCCAACTTTCTTAGCCGCTCTAGTTAGGGAAGTAAATTTTCCCATACAGGTCCTCTATTGACATTTCAGAAATCCTCAACTCAGTGCTTTTAATATTGGACCCAAACACCAAGCGTCTACCTGAATATTTACGAATACAAAGTGTTTACTATACTGTCTCTATGGACTACTATGCTGTACTATATTGTGTGTGTATCATTATCTACAACAGCAGGGGGGCTGCAAACATTTGCAGGCATGGTCCTGAATCAAATACATATCTGATCTTTTTTTTGATTCGACTGCAGCCTGAATGGCCAGGTCACATTATTGTGACTCTGACATCATTCTGGAGTGACAAATCACAGTTCAGTCTGAACAACTTTGTCAAGAAAGACATATGATTTGCAGTTATAAAATACTTCTCTGTATTAGCAGTTATTCATTAGTTCTTATTGCTTTTATTTATATTTGGTGGTGTGGCTGTTCTGGGACCCCCCTGCTTTTCCATGGGTCCACATGGAAGGCATCAAGCAGGGACAGCAGCGATTCCATCTCTTCCTGTACCAATAAGGATAGAGCCTGAGGCAGGAAGAGAAGCGGCAAAAAAAAAAAAAAAAACAACTACTAACAAACAGAGCAGAGCAAGTATGGACAACAGGATGACATTGATTAAGTCATAAAGGAGGAGCTGGGGTGGAGGAGGGTTGCAAAAATCAGCTTGCAGAAGGAGCAGCAAAGCATAGCAAGGCCGGAGCAGCTTAAATTTGGCACCATGAGGGCAATTAACCAGTAGCAGGCTTAGAGTGAATCAGCTGGCTGTCAGCTGATGAGGGCTTGTGTGAGATCAGCACTGTATGCTCGATTTCTGATTTCCAGCAGGCAACAATATCAGCAGAGGCTGGAGTCAGTTGTGTTCAACATGGAAGACAAAAATGATGAAGGCAGTCAATGGAGGGACACAGCAGTCTGCTTACAGGTCATCATAAAAATGTTATTTAAACCCAATAAAAAAAATCAGAGCAAAGAATTATGATGGAGGCCTGCAGTGTGAACATAGTGTTAGTCTAGTCATCCCCCTGACAAAATGGTAGTCGAATTATGTTTTTAGACATCGTTTTAGTAGTCAAAAAAAATTTTTTTACACTTTCTTCTTAGTAGCCAAAATAAACAACTGAGCTGCTTGTAAATGCATTGGTCATATTTTGATGTGATGATGTATCCATGCTCAGGCACTTTTAAGCCTGGAGCAATGCAAGTGCAGACCACTGGGGGACAGGAGATGGGGACAATCAAGCTTTATCCCCGTATTGGGCATTTGGCCTCGTGAGAGCACTCTGAGACAGGGAAAAGTGATATTACAGGTAATAATGAAAGAGATTAAGATCATAAAAACACACCTGTCCCCTCTCTATCTGACAGCATAAACCTGTCACTACCATGCCACTGCGTCTGTGTATTTCTTATAAGTCTAGTCTACAATAGTCTTACAGTTTCTCTGCTTTGTGTGTTTCAGGTCTGATCACAACGACCTCGAGGAAACTGGACCGAGAACAGCAAACAGAGCACGTCTTAGAGGTGAGAACACTGTGTTTGTGTGTGCGTACATGCTGCATTGACCCGGTTTGTGTGTAGATGAAAGCTCTCAGGTTATAACGTCCTCTGAGGACCATGAATCTGTGCTCCAATCCTTCAGCTGGCAGGATTTAGATGAGGACAAATCAGCTCCCCCATGTCCTCTAAACACACAAATACACTCTGTGAGGTAGTGTTGTGTTGGTAATAAGATGTGTGTGTGTTATTAGACGTTAATGTGGAGCTGTCTGGGCTAAGAGTGGAGATAAATGTGACTCTCAGTTTGTGTCAGTGTGCATAGGCTGTGTGTGTTTATGTGTGCTGTCAGTAAACTCCATATTAGCAGGTTTAAGCAGTCTTTACTGTCAGAGATATAATAAACTGATCAGGATCTGTAAAGGTGACTCACATCTCTTCCTCCATGTGGTGGCAGAGAGGGACATGTTTGAAACATGTTTGAGCCTTTCAATGAAATGTAAATCAATTAAAGCAGGGGTATCCAAACTTTTTCCTCTGAGGGCCACATACAGAAATACATAAGGAAGTTGGGGCCACTTTAATATCAACAAGATGAGGTATATGACATTGATTAAGTCAGAAGCAGAATAAGGGAGGAGATGGGGTGGAGGAGGGTTGCATTGGCAGCTTGCAGAGAGAGCGGCAGAGCGTGGTCAGGCAAGAGCAGTTTAAATAAGGCAGCATGAGATTGATTAGCCGATAGCATGCTTAGAGCAAATCAGCTGGCCGTCAGCTGATTAGGGCTTACATTGAGTCAGCTGATTGGGTCAGAGCTAGACTCCGCAGCCTGCCTTAACTAACGTTAAATGCTTGATTTAATGACTGACAAGGCAAAAAGACAATCATTTCCAGGTTTTTGGAGATACCAATCAGATTTCAGGGGGCCCTGTTTGGCCCTCACAGCCACTGGCTCTGCTCCTGGAATATTATCGGTACTGCTATTTGCTTCCGTAACCTATCGGGGAGTTGGAAAAACAAGATATTGTTATTATTTTGGTTGCAGATATGTTTATCATGTGCAGAGTTGTCTCAATCTAGTCACAAAAAAATCCCAATAAATTCTGCTTGTCAAGATGTTTGTTTACAGAGTTAGCATGGTAGCACGATCTTGTGCTGAAACTATGAAGTACAGTACAGTCAAGCAAAAGCTTCATATTCAAATGTTGGCCAAATTTCATTTTATTTGTAGAATTTGCTGCGGGCCAATCAAAATTGGACCGCGGGCCACATTTGGCCCCCAGGCCATAGTTTGGACTCCCCTGAGTTAAAGGAAGTACTGTCCTGTCCGTGTGATCACTGAGTTGAGAACAACAAACCAAGATGAAGTTTGACTTCACTCTTTATGTTGTAGTCATCACAAAAAGTATGAAATTATTGTTTTGTAGATTATTTCTTTGTTCTTAAAATGCTTCTTCGTAATAAATCTTATACCTAAAGCCTGTTTATTTTCCTTTGAAATGGTGCCACATTAGTAAAACCAAACGTGAATATGTGGGATGAGCAGCAGAGCTGAGTGTGTGGGTTGCACCCATGAAAATTTACCACATCTTTTCTGCCGATGCCAAACAGTTTTTCCTACCATTGACTCTTGTTCGGTAGATTGGATTTGAAGTCTGAAAATAAAAGAGAAATTTGCAATTTAACAGTTTATTCATTTTACAAACAGGAGCCTCAGTAGCTCCTCCTCATGCTGGTCACCAGCCTGGTCACACACTGCTGCCAGGATGGCATCCCATTTTTCAACCAGCATTTGTCACAAGTCAGCCAATGTGGTTGTGTTGGTCAATCTTGCACAAATGGCACGCCAAAGCTGATCCCACAGGTGTTCAGTGGGGTTGAGGTCAGGACTGCTGGCAGGCCATTCCATCCTCTTCACTCCATCTAAGAATAAAATCTATTAAATGTTAAAAAAAATACTCAAACCACTTAAGCCTTGTGAGTGTTTTGTTTTCTTTCTTAATGAGGAAGTGTAGTCAAAGACTCAGGATTAAAACACTGTAGTGTTTTTAAGATCCATTTCAAATGGTATTCCTATGAATACAGCACAACAACAAGATATTTCATGTTCTAACTGATAAAGTAATTGTTAAATATATGCACATTCTGATGCTTGCAACCAGTGTTGTAGTCAAGTCACCAAACCTCAAGTCCGAGTCGAGTCCCGAGTCCCTAGTGCTCGAGTCCAATTCGAGTCGAGTCCTGAGTCGAGTCCTCTTTACCTTAGTCTGAGTCCAAGTCGAGTCCCCATTACCCGTGTTCAAGTCCTATACGAGTCCCCAGTACCTAAGTACCTAAAACCTAGAGCCAAATTAAATTAAATTATCAGTTATTTTTAAGCCATTCCAGCTTTTCTAGGTGGGTTACACTGATGTGTTTCATTAATGTATGAATTTCTTCAACTTTTTATTCTGAAGGGCTACAGGAGCTGTTACACCCTTCATGGGTATTATTAGTTATATTAACAGGATTATTTGTATATTTAGGGTGGGAAAATGAGACATGTTTTTAACTGGACTCATGCTTTTATCTATTTTATTCTAAATATTCATCCTGTAAAATGACTGGATTTATTCAGATTTCTCACTAAAAACTAAAACTCCTATTTTCTTCATGTGACATTTAAACACATCTTAAAAAGGTCTTAACTTCGTCCCTTCTTCGATATTCCAAGGTCTGAATTGGCATTAAACACATCATAGTTTTACAGTATGCCACCTTGTTTAGCTCACTAATCAGCGTTATCTTGCCAATGTTAACACAGATTTCAACATTGGATTGATATTTTTAACTAACAGGACTCACTACAAAGTTTAAGAGTTTTTATCACTCTGTCCAAGACTGAGGAGGATTGCTGTACAGCAGCAACAGCACCTAATATGACGAGTCTGAGCAACTGATGGAGATTTTCAGCCATTCAAAGGTAGGCTGGCTGCATTTTAGTTTAATTTCTTGTAAAGATTACCGCAGGAATACAGAGAAGAGCCACAGGTTTAAACTACCTATCAGTTCCTTTCTCTGTCACCCAGGCTCCTCCTGCTCTTAACCTTGCAAAGCAGACGGATACGCCCGTTTTCTTGTTTTTCACTGGCGAATCCATCTTGCAAAGCTCCCATCTAGCTGTTTGGGTCCAGTTAGAAAGTGACAGGACCAATCAGCGATGAGGGGCAGTACTTTCAGGCACAGCAGAGTTGTGAAGTAAACAAGCAGCAGCAAGAGCTATTGCAGTTATGGAGGAAGAGATTAGCGTGGATGCTGCTAAAGTGCAGTTTTAGCAGATCTTGATGACATTTTTTTGTTAAAAAGAAGAACAAAGAACAGCAGTGAGTTGTTTTCTTTTAAAAAACCACAAAAGTCGAGTACTTACATGTCTATAGTTGCCAGGTTTTGCGTTATTTGTCAGTAGCTGCGCACAGCTTGGTAGCTGCTACGTCACGTGTTTTGTTGCTCTGATTGGCCCGTAGAGATGTGACAGACAGAACATTCACCCAATCATACTCAGAGTTTTTTCAAAGCCTCTGCCTTTTCTCAGATGTTTCCTATTGAAGCTTTCCAAGATGGATGTGTGAAACAAATCCATCTGGCATGTCAGGTTATCCTGCTCTCTCTCCACTGGTTGTTTTCACAGACAGCAGGTTAGACTCACGTGAACGTGCTTGCAGGTGAATGCGCGCAACGGGCGCTGCGTGACTACTGATCAGTTATGCGGGGTTTTCTCACACCAAAACAACAGTTATTACAGAATAAAATAGTCTTCAGCAACAAAGGTTCGAGTCCTCCTCTTCATCCTCAAGTCCTGATGCAGTTGAAGCTCGAGTCAGAGTCAAAGTCCGAGTCCTCAGCACTCGAGTCCAAGTCGAGTCACAGATTTGCCAAATCAGGACTCGAGTTGGACTCGAGACTGAGTCCTGGACTCGAGTACTACAACACTGTTGCAACTCATTGAAAAAAAAATCGGAAAGAGTATTTTCAGCTGTGTTACATCACCTTTCTAACAACACTCTGTAAGGGTCTGGGGACTGAAGACACTAACTGTTTAGGTATTGAAAGTGGAATTCTGTCCATTTTTTCTTGATGTACATCTGCAGTTGCTCAACAGTGCTGGGTTTCCATTGTCACATTCTACTCCATATTTTTGTAAATGGAGACAGGTCTAGGCTGCAGGCCAGTCAAATAACTGTACTCTTGTCTTGTGAAACCATGCTGTTGTTACTTGTGTAGAATTTGGTTTGGTATTGTCTTGCTGAAATAAACAAGTTGTCCCTGAAAAGAATTCATCTAGATTTGTTCAGTTGTTTATTTAATTTTGATCCCCTTTAGCTGTACCCTGGAGCCCAGCTAGTCTTCCTTGGTTCAAGGCTAAAAATAAATATATTTAAAGGCATATTAAATATACCTTAAGCAATACTAAGTAGAAACCTAGTATATGGCTGACTGCAACTATCTGGGATGCATGTTGAAATGCCTGACTGGCAGAGTGATTTTGTCATTGTTGTTATTTTTTGAGCCAAATTTATTGTGGCTTCTTAAATGTATAGCTACTTGCTGTCCTCTCTGTCTCTCTGTCTCTCCTCTTAATAAAGCTCTTCTCTGTGTACATATGAATCTCCCCAGAGACGTGTCAGAATTCACTGATGCAGACAGTGTCACTGGAGATTAAATGTTTTTGTTAGATGTAAGCCTTTAATGGTAGTAAGTTTATACTAAAAATAAAACACCCTCTGTTAATGAACAGTTTATTCTAAAATAAAATAAAAACTGCAGCAGGTTTCATAAACATTTCTCTTCAGACAGGTGTGTAAGGGTCTTTTTATATGTAAAATTAAGCTGAATGTCTACTTTAGTGTTCCTATCCTTTTTTTCTATCTGTGAATTATCCATAAAGAGCACATTTATTATATTCCCTGCAAATGAAGACATGCTAAACGTTTAAGTATAGCATTCTCTTAACAACGCAAATGAAGACATTTTAACATTGATTTGTTCCCCATAAACATATAGAATTAAGGGAATATAATCAAACATTCTTTTAACATAGCGCACACCCCTGGCTTACACAGGCGACACAGACACACAGCTTGAGTACACACACACAGCGCTGACGCGCTGGTCCTCCGTGGTCAGAGAGGAGCTTTAAGAGGAGAAAGTTCTGCTGTTTATCCTCCAGTATTCTGAAACTTTTGCCCTCAACAGATAGAAGCCTGAAGTCTACACTACCAACACGTTAGCGTGTGTTTCAGTGTAGGTGTGTGCGTGAGCGTCGCAATTGTCTGCAGCATGAAAGCAGACGAGGAAGAGAGGAGAGCAGCCGACGCTGCTGTGTAAAAGACGCACAAACAGTCAAAGAGAAAGGGATGATAGGTGAAAGAGTGACAGGAGGACAGGAGCTCATGATGGAAAAATTAAAAACCAAAAATTGTGCACGAGTTTCAAATCACAAAATGTATTCTCTGCACAAGACAAGCTGTTGGTGTGGCTCTGTGCTCTGGTTTTCAGAAGAACAGTGGTCCAGTTCAGAGTAAACTGCAGCGGTCTTACAGAGATGTCCAAGCTAACAGCTAAAGGCGGACAATATGGGACAAGCCCACCGCCATGATCGGAAAGCCATGCCAGAGCAGACCGGGAGTAGAGCAGGAATATTTTTTAGGTCACAGAAAGCTTTCAGTATTGTTCTCTGCGCTTGTTTGGATAAGACACGTTGTCTGGTTCAGACAAAAGCTCCGCTGCGGCTCAGTTGCAGCTAATGACAGGCCTGCTAGAGCCATTAGCTGGGACACAACTCATTAGCTGTTTACAACAACTAACCCTTTCCCCATAACTATCACATGTGAAAGCGGGGCGACAGATGAGTGACAATCTGGTTTTCTGTTGCAGAAAGCTTTCTGTGTTGCTAACGTTCGGCTAGCAGCCGTTGTATGCAAGCACCACAAATAACCCTTTCTCCTTTAACTATCACACACTCACACTGTACGGGGTTGGCAGAAGAGCAAAAACACCCTTTCTGTTACAGAAAGCTCTTAGTGTTGCTGTCTTCGCTTGTTTTAATAAAGAAATGTCCAGTTTTGACTAAGTGCTGCTGTGACTAATTCAGAGCTAATCGCTACTTGAGCAGCTAGCATACGCAAGAAGTTACCTTTTCCCTCTCAACTATCACATAGTCATGCCAAAGTAGGTCAGTAGAGGAGTGAAAACATCTTTCCCAACATGAAAAGCTTTTGTGGTTGTTTTATTCTTTATCATACAGAAATGTGGCCCAGTTCTGGTTAAACAGAGGCCATGCTAAAACTATGGCTGAGATATTTAGAGCAGTGGAGGCAGACATTAGAGGGCTTTCAGTCCCCCCCAAACCCTGCCCATAGTGCAACTCTGTATGTATGGCTCTAGTTAACACAGTGGAGGCAGCCATTAGTGACAGCATTCAATCCAAGCAAATGCAACTCTGTTATGGTAGGGCTTTGGAAGTAGGGTCACTCACTCAGTTACTCAGTCAGTCAGTCAGTCAGCCAGTATACGGACAGAGCCATATGTAGGGCTGACCTCAGTGTACAGCCAAAAATACAAGAAAGCACCACAGTCTATACAAACCATTAAATTTTGGTGAGAGAATTAAAAATGTACTTTACACAAATCAGTTTAAAGACCTGAGCATAAACTTAATGTGTAATACCTCCTGATGTGAGCTCTTTCTCATTCTTGATTCTCCTCTCTCATATTTTGAATTCCTCCACAGTTGGCTGAGCCCCCACATTATTTAAACTCCGTCGTCTCTGCTTTTTTAAACATGACAGATGGTTTTCTTAAATAGAGCTCAGAGGAAATGAGCTGCTACTGAATCTGACGAGATGTCGACTGATTGCACACTTCAGCTAAATGAAAATAAATTTGTGTCCTTAGAGAGGCTCTTAGTGGCTGGCTCCACCCCTCTCTGAACACCTGATTCATCGTCTCACAAACACACACAAACTTAATTACCAGCTGCTGAAGCAATGAGATGGATTCAGCTGCTTTTTATGGTGTTATTTAGACAGAGAACAGCAGCAGAACACAGTTTACTCATCAGACACTTTTATGACTTATTTGTTCTCTCAGTGTTCACAATATGTTTTGAATTAAGCATCTGTAAGGCTCTGAACAACAGTTCATCATGAATTCATCTTGACATATTTCGATCACAATAAAGTGGTCTTTAAAAGTCTGAGAATTCACGAGACGTGTATGTATGTAATGACATCTTTGTGTTTTACTCTCTGTATAAACGTGATGAATCTTTGTATTTGACCATTCAGGTGCTGGTGTCAGATGGCGGCCCCAGCCCCCGGCAGAGTACAGTCTGGGTCATGGTTCAGGTTCTGGATGAAAACGATAACAAGCCCACGTTTCCAGAGAAGGTTTATCAGGTCAAACTCCCTGAAAGAGAGAGGAGGAAGAAGAGCGAGCCCATCTATAGAGTGTTTGCCTACGACCGTGATGATGGGCCCAACAGCGACCTCTCCTACAGTATCACAGATGGGAATGAGGATGGGAAGTTTTTCATTGACCCAAAGACCGCCGTTGTGTCATCACGCAAGGCCTTCACGGCTGGTAGCTACGACATCCTGACAGTAAGATAACCTTAATTATTTTCACAACAATCTAACAGTAAGTTATTATTTAATATACAGTACATTCAGAAAGTATTCAGAGCCCTGCCACTTAAAAGATATGATTTAGCTGATGCTAACATAAAAATAATCATTTTAATCTTATTAACCAACATTCAGGATCCCATCATGACAAAGTAGTACTGAATTTAAGAAAATTTTGCAAATTTGACTTAATATATAAACAGAAATATCAAGTTGACAATGCATATCAGAGCAAAAACCAAGCCATGAGGTCAGTGCTTAATTTGTTAATGTTCAGGTCCTGGAACGCAGACCGGGTGTTGTTCTGGTGGTAAGGGGGAAACAAAAAAGTCATAGAATACATCAAAAAATGAAAAAAATCAGTGCCTTGTGTAACAACGGGCCAAGAAGATCATGTGACTGAAAACAACCTATTAACCTAAATAATTTAAAAAAGAATCAGCTGCAGAAAAGCACATACAATCGCCCATCGACGGAGAGCATCACTCTCTCTCTGAGCGGCAGCTGTCAGTCAAACCTGCTGTGTTTCAGCACCAAGGACAGCGCAAAATACCAGCTCAAAAAAACACCAGCTCATTTAGCCTCTCTCAGCATAAACATTACTAAACTTTCACAACACACAGCTTATTCTGTTGAAATAATTATTTATCAAATCATACCTGTCACTTCATTTAGTGTTTAGTAGTTATTACTTTGTTATCCAATCAGAGCTTGTCTGCTAAAACTAAACTTTTCTATCAGCTGATTATGGATGACCCTCTGTCTCTCATCTTAGTGCCTTTTCATTCAAAGATTTGTGGACTGCTTCCACAGTTAACAGCACACATGCCCACGTTATATCTATGCCAAAACAGACAGCAGAAAGGCTGGAACTACAGCCCTGCACAGCTCACATGTCAGAATTCACACACTTCAGGCATCACTGAATAATCTGCTGACGGCTTGTTTTATCTTGTAATAAAGCTATAAATGCATCCAAAAATAATGATAGTCAGCGAAAATAAAGAGGTCATGTTAAGGCACAGTGGCCAAATTTATAATTAAACTTGATCTTACCTTGATATAGCAATATGTGACACATTGACACAGATGAACAGCTGCCTTTTTCTCTATTGGCTGTCCTGTTTGTCCCGCTGTGATTCAGGTACCCAGTGATAGCAGCCTGCTAGCGGGTGCTAACTCTTCATCTCAGCTCTCAGCTGCCTGTACCGGTGACGGTAACTCAGTGTCTGCAGGTGCATCAGCTGTTGTTCCAACGACTGCTGCTGATGACTTCTGGTCACAGCTGTTTTTATCTTTTACCTTCAAAAATTTGTCCATTTTGTTAGCTGAAAATAACTCTCGCTGCTAATGTTAACTTTGAAAACAGCGCTTGATTGTCTGGGATTGGTCGGTTGTTTACCGATATGATGCTTTTGCACACAAGTCAGGATGTGATAGGCTGACATGACGCTTTTTTTGTTTAGCCTGTCTAACCATAGGCTGCAACATACAGTCACACACAGTCTGTACTCCTCTACACACTAGACAGCTAACACCAATGTTATGTTTACACACTCGCCGGCAGAAATGTATTATGCACCCGCCGCCCCTGGAGGTGCTGGATCCAATCAAATAAGTGCCAGTCATGATCTGAAAGGTGCCGGATCTTGTTCTGGCGGGATCCAGCCGGCTAAAAAAAATTCTGTTGTACCAGAGATTCCTAAGAGCTCAGTGGCCCTCATAATCCTCAAATGGTAGAAGTTTGGCACGAACAAGATTTTTCCAAGAGCTGGTCATTCAGCCAAACTAAGCAAACAGAGATGAAGGGCTTTAGTAAGAGAGGTGGCCAAGAACGTGATGGTCAGTCTGACTGAGCTACCTGAGATGGGAGATGGGACAAAGGAGATGGGACAAAGTTCCAGAAGGACAACCATCACTGCAGCCCTCCACTGATCTGGGCTTATGGCAGAGAGGCTGGACAGAAGCCTCTACTCATAACGCATGACAGCCTACTTGGAGTTTACAAAAATGTCCATGTAAAAGCCACAGGTGGACTCCAATCAAGGTTTAGAAACATCTTTTGGGAAAACAAGACAGGTTAAGAAACTCTAGGCTCAGACAGCGTAGGCATTTCGTACTGTGTCAGACACAGTAATGTAAACAACTGACGCTAACAGCTAGCATGCTAATGCTAACAGCACAGCTAATGAGCTGCATGTCCTCCTGCTGCATCTGAGAAGGAAACGGCACATGGAGGGATTTACTGTTGTTGAAAATGCACTCAGGATGTAATAAGTATGTTTAAAAATACCTTTTCTTGGAAAGTTTGAATCAAGCCAGAATTTGATAAACCAATATAGACGATTATGATGTAAATGTATGAATAAGTTTGAGTTGAATCTTTTCATTGTTCATCCTCATTCCTTAAAATTTTCTGTTTTTAAGGACTTTAATTGTTTCCTTGTTTATCCTTAAACTTTAATGTGTGTTTTTAGGACTGAAGTCCTAAGTCTGAACTATATTGATATGCAAATTTTGGTTAAAAGGAATTTAGAAACATCATATATTTTAGCAAAAAAAAAAAAAAGAAAGAAAAAGAAAAACAGTAATGTGCATGCCTAATAACTTTGTTTTCTTAGAAAGAGATCTGGATGTCTACCAGAAGAGCTGGTCTTACCATAGTGCTGTATTCCCTACAAAAAGCATTTTATATTTATTTCATTAATTAGCTCTTTTTTAAGTTTTTTCCTGCAATCTCAAAAGAGAAAAGTGAAGGGCATGGTAATATGTCTCTTATATCAGATGCTTCTAAAGCATGCACATTTCTACTTTAAATGTGGAATTTAAAACAATCAATTCATTGGGAACAGCTAACCAATGAACTGTTTTCACAGTTTTTATTTCTGCCAAAGAAAACTTATCTTACCTTTGTGTGTGTTAGCAGAAATCAATAGAACTATCATATTTCTGGAGATTGCAAAAGATGCACATTATAAAGGCATTTTTCTTACATTAGTACCAGCACAGTCAAAACAGGACCTACAGCTCTGTTTTTGCAATGTTGTGCTAAAATGTTAAATAATTCTAAACATTGTTAGTCAAATGAGTTCAGAACAAACACAGTACTGAAGATTTTTCATGCCCTAAGGGCCTGTGCCCTTTAATGTTGATCTAATTTAAAACAGATTGTACAGTCACTACTCAGGGAAGGGGAATGTAATTTTTGTAACCTGGTAACAACTGAAACTAAGGTTATGCCAGTGTAAAAAGCAACATTAATGGACACAGGCACTCAAAACCTTCTACATTAAAACACAATAGGAGGACAAGCTGATACTTCTACATGCTAATAGTTTGTTTTTGCACTTTTAAAAGCTTTCTGTTGGCTCTGTTTGCATTAAGGTCATCAGGCTACTCCAATATGAGATAATTGAGCTGCTTTTTCCATTCTGCAGTTCAGAGTCAAAGCAGAAAGTTTATTCAGTAAGTCAGAGAGTGGACAGATGTGTGACATTTGGTGTTTCAAACCCCAGTCTTCTGAAATAAAACTCCCTCTATGGAGTTACTGAGGATTTACAATACTCAAAAAGGTTTTTTTTTGGTTGAGTAATTTTGTTTGAAGTCTAAAATATGACTCTGGGATAAGATTTGCTGATCTGTCTCAGTCATAACTCTCTCTCTCTTCGCAGATTAAAGCGACGGATAACGGTCGTCCTCAGAAATCATCCACAGCTCGTCTTCACATCGAGTGGATCCGCCGTCCTCCCCCCTCGTCTGTCCCATTGCTCTTTGATGAACAGTTTTATAATTTCACTGTCATGGAGAATGACAAGGTGGCTGAAATTGTGGGCGTTGTCTCTCTACAACAGAGCTCCACCCCCGTGTGGTTTGACATCACAGGTAAACCCTTGCTGCAGTTGTGTGAGTGTGTGCAGGCTCGATGCATGTTGTGTGTGTGTCGGTGTGCATATTATGGGATGCAGCTCAGGTACTGTGGCCTCGCTGCATGATCTGTTCTGCTCCGCTCATCCCCGTCACCATAGCGACAGCTTGTGCAGCTGTCAGGTGTGTGTGTCGTTTGTGAGGAGCAGCAGTGATGCTAACAGACATAGCTCCTATGTGTGCGTTATCCTGTAAGAGGTTTAGTGTTCTTTCTGTGTTATTCAGTGTGACATTCATTTACAGTGAGGACGGCCCAACACGCTCACTTAAACCCCTTTGATCTGTCAAAGTTCACTTTCACCCTCTTCACAGGATTAAGCAGATTATGTGGCGCCCAGCGCTCTAAGCTCCGTTTCTACGCTTTTACTGACGATGAGTCTGCTGCTCAGAGAGATTTAATTAGTCTAATTATCAGACTTCTGATTTAATTCCATTAGTTTTTAATAAAACATGCACACTGACACATGTGCTGTAGGATGCAGACAACAACAGAGCAGGAAGGACTGCAGCTCCCATAATGCACCTCCAACCCTCCTTGTGTTGATGGTGAGCAGCAACAGTCAGTGTGAATCTAGCTGGTGATACCTTCTGCTCCCGATTCTGACGCTACACACATGTTTGCATCAGTCTATCTCTCCTTTATGTCCCGATATATCTCTCTTTCTAATGCCCATCTGTCGATCTATTCATTCTCTTAACATCTCTGTCAATCTGTTTGTCTCTCTTCTTCTTCCTTTGTCTAAATGTTCGGATCAATATCTCCATCTTTCTCATACTCAACCGTCTCTTCTCTCTCTTAACGTCTCATTCCAGCCTGTTTACATTCTGTCTTACCTCCAGGCCTTAAATTATGTCCAAACTAAACTTGTGCATGACAAAGTTGGAAAGACAAAGAAATTTTAAATTTACAGCATAAAGAATATGTAACTTAATGTACTTATTTAGGATATCAGTAAACACATTAAATAACACATGATTTATTCTTCTTTCCCTGTAAAACAGCTCATCTTTGCTAACTTGCTACACAGTTTACACATATACTTATTCTGTTATTCTTGGACAGATGATGATGCTCAGCTTCTACAAACTATTTTCAAACTAAATAAACCTAGCACAAAAAGTAAATCTTATACCGCTGGAAATCATGTTTGTTTCCCTTTTGAATGGTGCCACATTTGTAAAGAACATGCATTTGTGGGATGAGCACCCATGAAAAGTTCACCAAACCTTTAATGACAAACAGCTTATTCTGCCATTGACTCTTGGAGTCAAACAGGAGTCTCAGTAGCAAGTGGAAGAACCATACACAGCCCCAACAGCCTGGCACATCCTTATGCTGGTCACCAGCCTGGTCACACACTGCTGTGGGATGGCATCCTATTCGTCAACCAGCATGTGTTGCAAGTCAGTTTGGTCATGTTGGTCGCATGAACAATACACCCAAGCTGATCTCCCAAGTGTTCAATGGGGTTGAGTTCAGGACTGCTGGCAGGCCATTCCATCCTCTCCACTCCCAAATTCTGGAAGTAATCTTTAATAAACCCCATTCTGCTGAGGGGTGAGTGTTGTCATCTTGGAGGATAGAGTTCAGTCTCAGACTGTATAGATATGGGATTTACACTGGTTGCAGGATCTCATCTTGATATCTCTCTGCATTGAGATTGCCTCCAATGATGACAAGCCCTGTTTTTCCAGTGAGGAGATGCCGCCCCAGACCATCACTCAGTTTTTTTCTGAACCCCATGAGACCAGAGATAGCTGCATGTGGTCTGTTCTGGATTGTATAGGCAGAGAGCCTTTGGCCATATCGTCCTGCAAACCTTGACTGCAAATCTGTAGGAGACAGCCTACAGTTCTTAAGTGCTTACAGAGTGAGGAAACTGTCTACTTGAGGTGTGGTCTACTTGGGACGCCCACTTTGCGGCCTGTCTCTGACATCCCCCCTTTAAAGGAATTTGGCCTGCAGTTTGAAGATTGTACTTGGGCTCATACCAAGGGTCAGTAGCAAAATCAAAATAAGCTGTTTGGCATTGGCAGAGAAGATTTGTCAAATTTTTCATGGGCACAACCCACATACTCAGCTCTGGTGCTCATATCACTAATGCATGTTCCTTACAAATGTGGCACCATTAAAAAGGGAAATAAACAGGCTTTCCAACGGTATAAGATTTATTGCCAAGAGGCATTGTTACAACACAGAAATAATCTACTAAACACAAATATCCTTACTCTTTCTGCTAAGTTTACACAGAGGTATCTGACTGAGAACTGCCTTTTGTGGTCAAAATTTGCAGCAACAGCTCCTTAAAGGAACCATGCTTTTAATCTTGGTGGGATTGTGTTTGAAGTATTATAGTAAATTAGATTTTAGGATTTATCTAGCAAATGTGTTTTTCTTACCTGGTCTTGCTATGACATATGATTGCTTTGGTTTGGCAGTTTTAAGATTTTGTGTCAATTCTATCAGAGTTGATGAAGATAAATAAGTCAGCTCTTATTTACTAATATAAGGCCTGTGTTTCCATGATGTGAATATTACATTGCTGTCTGCACAAGTGACGAATATTCAGCTGCTTTGTGAGGAGTGTACAATGAGACACTGAAAATTTTCACTTTCACAGAGAAATCATCCAGACTGTCATGGTTCTCTGCAATTTGTGGCAATCATGTGAAGGCAACTGTAGACTCAAAACAGCAATTATTGTTACACAAGATTAACTAGGACTTGTCAACTGAGCTTGATAGGAAACTGTGTTACCTACTGAATTAAGTTAACTAGCCAGCAACAGTTTAACAGTATGTCCATCAGAAAACTGTGTTAATGACAAAGGAATATCTGGTCTTTTTCATGTTATTAAATCAGTGAAGTTGTACAGTTGTGAGTTGTGACTTACTGATATTGATACTCTTTAACAATGAAAGTCCTTATCAATACTGTTATTGATACTTTTCTGTTATGACGGAAAAGGAATTTAATTGGCCATAAATATACCAGTTCTAATTTTCACAGAAATGATGTCTGTTTTGCATTTCTAAGACAAAAATCACATCCAAAAAACTGTATTTATTTAAGTTTCTCACCAAAACCTGAACAGTTACATTTACCTTTGACTAATAGTCATTTCTAACCCGACACATCAGATAGACTGTTTCACATTGCTCATCACATTGTAAGCTGTATGGCATACGGTACAATGTAGAACTATTAGGCATGTTTGGGCCAAAAACTGATCCTGAAGTAAGGCATAGATTTGTGGAGTAAGCTGCTTGATGGCCATAGGTGGGAAGGAGTATTGACACAACCACAGTAGGGCAGAGGCACGGGAAAATATAAATCCATTGAAAAAATAACAAAGTCCACACCTGTAGGGCACAGTAAGGGGTGGTGGTAGTGAGTAAGCATGGCCTAGGGGACCATCTGGACAGGTGGTTGGGTTTCCATAAGCCCCCAGTTGTGCTGTGGATGCCTAGAGCCGCCAGCAGTCTCCAGGCATATAACCAAGGGAGGAAAGACCTAGACAAAAGAGGCGCTGTGAAGCTTGACCTTGGCTGTCCTAATGATAAGCCCCCCCAAGGGTTGCAGCACGTCAGGCACCATAATGAATCCTTAACACCCTACATGCCTATGCCTGAAACATAAGCACAGGGCTGTATATCATATCCATCTGGGCAACCTTTGAAAATTTTTGAAAGACTTTCTGATGGCTATCTGACAAATATGTTCTGTTTGTCACATTCAGTACAGGGCCAGTCAGAGCAACAAAACATATGGCGTATTGGGCATTGGGCCCAATGAGTAGACTACATAATGTAAGCTCAACAAGCAGCTATTTTCATTGTTCACTATCAGTGGAGCCAGTTGGTGAATAATTCATGCCGATGCCTGTCGAAAAAAACATCTCTGGGGCTAAGAAAAGTTTTCAGTGTGGGTCTTTGCTTTTCTTATAAGTACAGACACATCATCCAGTTCTGAGAAAATTTCTGCTATAGCCACAGCCAAGCTAATCGCTACACCAGCAGCCATGCTTACTAGCTTGCAGTACAACTAAACCATACCTTTAGCTACTGCTTTGTTGTCCTCAAATGATGCTGATTGGTCCAATCATTTTCAGACTGGACACAAACATTTCAGACTGATGCTTTACAGTCTGGGTGATTTTACCATGGCTTCTATAAGTGGAGGACAATGACTGACCTGAAGCAGAAGCAGCATACTAGTGACTGATTCTTATAGGCCAACCATTGAAAGGGACACATTTTGGTTCAGTTTGATTCATAATGCTGATGTGCTTAGTATTTATTGGATGACAGTTCAGTTACATTCAACTAGTTTGGTAGACAATACTTTTGTGAACAAGTGTTTTGATTCTCTGACGTGATCACTTTCCAGGCTTTGAAAGAGACATAAAGGTCTAATGGAAAGTGGTTTTGATCTGGATACATAGTTTTGGGTTTGAACAGTAATCAGCAGTTTGAGGTTTAGTGTGCTATCCAAAGACATGATGCAACTTAAACTGCCAAAGCTGAGGACTGAATTACCGACCCTCAGATAGAGACGGCCGCTCTACCACTGACCCTTAGCCACATGATCAGGAAAAGAATGTATAAAACATCATCTAAGAGCCAAACTGGCTGAAGTGTGGTTTTCATCTGCCTCTGTGAACATTTTCTCTCTTCTCTTGGTCTGTCAATGTTTCACTCTCTCTAACATTTTCATTAGGGTGAACTAATGATCCTAATTCATCAAATGCTCAGAGTGAGAAACATTAAAACAATCACAGACAATCAACATCGAGAATAAAGAGTTTAAATGAGACAATGACAGAAACAATGACAAATCATTACAGCAGCATCATAGATATCATTTTATAGCACAATAAGGACTCTGCAGCATAGTGAGGATTTAATCAGCTCTGTTTCAATAATGATGTAATGAAATGAAACTGTGCAGCAGAGCAACAAGCAGGAGAGAAACTCATGCTATTTATGCAGAGACAATAGTAGAGACATAAAGAAGAAATATAAATTTGTGCTGCCTTACTTGCAATGAATGATAAACAGCTATAAAATAAGACACCCGTCAGAAATGATGTTTGAATAAAACAGCATTAAACCTTCTTATAGCCTACTTGCTTATTGAACAGTTCACGTTCAGACTGAATAATATATTTGTCACGCTCCAGTGTTTCAGATCATTAAACAAATTTCAACATAACCCGAGTAAACAAAAGAACCCAGAAGAACATCTGAAGAAAGGCAGGCCTCACTAAACTCAGTTTTGGTGTTCATGATTAAGACTTATTACCAGTTATCACAATCACTTGTTGCAGTTGTTGCTTCCAAAGGTGGCACAACCAGTTATTAGGTTTAGGGGGCAATTACTTCTTCACATAAGGCCAGGTAGGTTTGGATATCTTCTTTCCCTTTATAAAGGAAGTCATAATTTTAAAAATGCATTTTTTATTTACTCAAGTTATCTTTGTCCAATACTAAAATTTGTTTGATGATCTTAAACATTTAAGCGGACAAATTTAAAAAAAAAAAAAAAAAAAAAAAAAAAAAAAAAGGAAGAAGAAGATGAAGTCAGGACGGGGCAAATACTTTTTCACAGCACTGTAGAGATCAGCTTTTCTTTTTGGGCTTATGTTTAAACCACAAATTATGTATTAAGATAGACAGAAAAACAGCTGCCTGGGAGTGAAGCTAGAATAGTTAGAGCTCCCTCTGCTGTCTGGTTGCAGTATCAGTCATTAGCTTTCTTCCTTCATGTGACCAGATGAAATATAAAGTTTTTTAAAAATAGCAAAGTGATGCTAAGGAGATGGGTAAGTCACTAGTGGGTCTAAAAACTGTGCTGCTCTAGCTACTGTAGCTAACTTTTCATTATTTTGCTGTGCCTGCTTCTTCCTCATTCCTCATTTGTTGGTTGTCTGATATCATTAAGCAATCTACAACCTACATTGGCAGGTAAATACTGTCCCATGTGATTTCCTTTTTTTTTCTGTTCAGTGGTATTCATTGTGTGACTATTGCTACCCCCCTGAACAGGAGAGATTCAGCCATAAAATACATCAGCAACAGGTTGCACCACTCATGCATTAGTTCAACAGTCACCAGGTTCAGGAGTTCAAACCCTACTAGCACTTCAGTCAGGAGCAACTAGTAAATTAATCAAAGATAAATATTTCTTTCACAAAGATGTGATACTGAGTCAGTGTCAGAGAATCTTTGGTACTTGAACTCTACAAGGAGACAGGGTGATTGAAGGGTGTCTGCCTTAAACTGTTAGACCTACTCCCTCATGGAGTCCAGACACAGGTGGTGGAAGTGTTGAAGGATGGTGCCATGGATGGTGCCATGTGGGACTGATGAAACTACATAGGAATATGTTCGACTGAATGATGGCTGAAAGGTCATCTGAGCTGATAGGAAGGATAAGGTGATGAATCTGTGAGGTGTTGACCCGTTGATGTCATCTGATACAGATGGGACTGACCACACTGGGGTAGACCAGACGATGGCTGGTGAGGCTGTAAAACTGCAAAGACAAGTGATGGGGGGATTGCATGCAGTGATGTTATGAACAAACTGGTGGAGGAAATATGATGGGCTAACACTGGGGGAATGTGGCAGTGCTGTTGGATAGAGCTAGACAGGTGAGGTGAACAGTCAATGATGATATGGAGAAGAGTCAAAATGAAGGAGTGCATGCAATTTTAAATTCGAATGAACAATGCTACCAGTATGACTTGACTTTTGACAGAGCTACTTAAAATTTCTTTTTACTAGCTGGGATGGTCCAAATGTGTAGCCTTGCAAAGCAGATGGATTGGCCAGAGTCCACACCCGTCATCAGGAACTCCATCTTGCAAAGCTCCAGTCTTCAACATTTGTGCCAGACCCAAAAATGGTTCTGACCAATCAGTGTTATTTTAGGAGAATGAGGAGGTAGCTACGGGAGGGGTTTAATTGTACTGAGTGGATAGCAATGGCTACCACTTATGTAGCAGTTAGCTCGAATGTAACTATACTATTAAGGCAGTTTTATCAGACCTGGATCATGTTTCTCTACTAAATAAAAAGCAAAGAACATCACTGAAAGCTCATGACAGAAAAAGTGTTTTCAATTTTCTGCCCTCCTGCTTTTGCATGGGTTTAAGAGAGTTACAGTGTTGGGTAGTGGGGGGTTGTTGTTGTACAACACTGCTGTTGGGGTGATTAGTGCTGATGTAGTCACAGTGGCAGTTTTATCAGAACTAGACCACATTTCAATCAAAACAAGAGCAGAGCACACTGATAGCTTTTCATGACAGAAAAGATATACCTTTATATTTGCAGTTGAAAATATTTTCATTTTGTGAAATCAAGTCCGTTGTAGGGAAAACATCTTATCTGAGACAGGATTTAGGTTAGTTTTAATGTAATGGGCTACTGGTTAAGATGGTAACTAAACATTGACTACAATTAAGTTAGAGCTTAAACATGCACATAGCTGATGCAACAGGCCACAGATGTCAAAATCACTCTGCCCTCTATTCATCAGCTTGTCCTCTTGTCCTCCTACTCCATCCTGTCTGTCTGTCTACTTGCCTGTCTCTCTCTCCTCTCACCTGTCTGACCTCTCTCTCCTCTCACCTGTCTGACCTTTCTCTCCTCTCTCTCCTTAATGCTTCTCTCCTGGAAGGCTCCAGGTCTTTCCGTGAGATGTTCTATATTCTGCAGACGTGTGGCAGGAACTGTTCTTCAGAAGGTATCTCGCTTCCTACTTCCTCTCTCCTGCTCTGCCTCCTTTCCTTCCTTCCTTCCTTCCCTTTCTCCTTCCTTCCTTTTTTTCCTTTTCTGTTGAGGCTCATCGACGCTCATCTCATCAGTGCTGCTGATGCCTTCCTGTGACTGGATGGCTAAAGGAATTTAACTACACCAAACTGAACCTGTGTATGTGTGTATGTGCGTGTGTGTGCGTGTGGTACACATTAACTCTGAAACAGAGGTTAATTGAAGGGATGGAGCTTTGGTAAAAAGGTATCACAACCTTTTTATCTGCTCCCATGGCAACAGCCTCCCAGGTTACTGCGGTGACAGCTCTATCTAATGACCTGCTGTTAGCAGCACCTGTACACACATTTCTTATGTTAACAACACACACCTCTGTAGCACTTAAGCAAAGCAGCTTCACACATACACACACATCTCCCACTTTCAACAGAACCATTAAACACAGTGACAGAGACACAACTCAACCTCCAGTTCCAGGAAATACACAGCACCCTGCATAAAATAAACACAGAACACTGTAGATCCAGGAAATACACTGTACCCTGTGTTGAATAACACAAAACACTGTAAATCCAGGAAATACACTGTACCCTGTTTTAAATAAATACAAAACAATGTAGATCCAGGAAATACACAGTACCATGCATTAAATGAATACAAAACGCAGTGACACAAGCCATGAGGGGTTTTCTCATTCTCAAAACTGACTGCAGTGCTGTGAAGTGAACATCTTTCTTCCTTTAACATCAACTCCTGTTATGTCAGATGGGGGTTGGAAAGTGAAGAACCACTGGTTAGGAATCAATGAGAACAGAAGAAAATTGGTACAATAAAGCTCTAAATGTAACTACACACTACAATTATCATTACAAGATATCTACATACATTAGAAATGATCCCTGAATGACCCATTGTTTCCATGCCAAGCCACATGTAGCGAGTCATGAGAAGTCGTATACTGAGCTAAAAGGCTAGCTATACCTCTTTTAACAGTGACTGAGCAACGACGTGTTGTTCATGAATGAAACAGTTCTACTAAATGGCTCTTATATTTGAACAACAAGAAATGGCCTCTGTTTTAGAACAAGCTGTTTTCAGTTCTTGTTGTCATCTTATACACATTTAAAGGTCACATATTTTCCCCTGTTAAGAAAAGTTTATATTGGTCTCAGAGGTCCCCAAAACATGACTGTGAAGTTTGTTGCTGAAAAAAACCCACTCCAGTATTGGATTTTTGCATGTCTAAAAAAACCTGTTTCAGCCCTGCTCAGACCAAGTGGTTTCTGTCTGTCGCTTTAAATATTACTGAGCCATCTGACTCCGCCACTGACTACACCCCTCTCAGGACATGGATGTGGCGTAATGGATATGAATCTCCTGATACACCTCTCAGCTGAAAAGAGGATCAGGAGAGGAGGGCAGAATGTTCTTCCAGGTTGGGATGGCCATTTCAAAAGTGCAAAATATATTTCACAAATCACAAATAACTTTCACAAAACACAAATACATTTCAGAGAACACAAATAAATTTCACAGAAAAAAAAATACAATTCACAGAACAAAAATAAATTTCACAAAACACAAACACATTTCACAGAACACAAATGAATTTCACAGAACACAAATACATTTCCCAGAGCACGAATATATTTCAGGAAACCGGAAAGGGTAGGACCCTGGTACTTGTCTTTGATTAGACGAAACCCAAGTAATGTCTTGTTTCCAGCGGATACCATAATAGCGATATAGCGTGAAGTTTAAAGTGTTTACCAGGATGGAAGAGGACATTCAGCTGATATATCACACATCGTGTGATTCTTGAAATGCTCTCTGCGTGTCATGAATACACATGATTGTGTCACTCTTGAATGTCATTTCCAGTATGTCAGGTCCCAGCAGCTCTGATAATATTTCCCTCCTAATGATATTTAATGAAGAATATCCACTGCCTCTCCTGGTCTGAGGTCTTTTACATGAGCTTTAAGGTTTCCAATCAGGATTGGGTAAAATTCCTTTTTTGATACTATCATCCTCTCCCTGAATTATACCAGGGTATACAGTGTTACCGCCAAGTGTTAACATTATAATCAAACTATACACTTGTCGGGTGGACGCAAGCACAGCGAGCAGAGCGTACCTACCCCGGCGTTTCATGAAATCATTCATCAAAATGCTTCGAGTCTAAAAAAAAAAAAAAAAAAAACGTGTAAGGAAAGGTTTGCAGAAGCACTGGAGGGATTTGTAGTCGAATTGTTCTTTACAATATCTAACTTAATGAAAATAAACTACGTTCACTCTGTTCCTCTCTGTTTTTTGCACGTATTATGCTCTTTTCATTCCTCTTCCCTTCCCTTGTCCCCGATTTAATATGAGAAATGATAACCATTATCATAAAGAATCTGGGAATGTGATTTTTTTTCTTGTGCTTTCAGACCGATAGCCTAAAGATAGGCCTTTATTTATTTCTGCGTTGTGCGGAGATCTCCGTCCAGCCACGGTTTCACTTCACAGCAAGCTTATAAAACATGAGAAACGTCAGCACCTAAAAATACCAGGGTCCTACCCTTTCCAGTTTCCTGAAATATATTTCGTTCTCCAATATATTCACGCTCTGGGAAATGTATTTTATGTTTTGCAAAATGTGTATTTGTTCTGTGAAATATTTTTGTGTTTTGTGAAATTTATTTGTGTTTTGTGAAATATATTTTGTGCTTCTGAAATATTTATTCCTATTGGCCCTCAGGGCCACCGTAACAGACTGATGCCCCGTTGCAACGAGCAAGACTGGATAGAATCAGCTGTTGAAACACAAGCAAGATCAAGGTTCACTGTGACAAAATGAACTGGCATGGTGGAAACAGACACGTGTCCAGGCTTTAGAGTTATTTTTATTTTAGAGTTATTTTCATCCATGTCTGCTACGGTTTTTCTAGGAACTCAATGAATAAGATAAAACTTTGGCATTTAAACAATGCTTCTCTAAGTATGAATCGCTGCATGTGACTGACTAGGTTCATTGGCCAAAAAATGGAAAAATATTATTATGTATTAACATGTATGTCAAATGTATGTGCTGAAGCTATACTTGCTAGGTTGGTCCAATGAAGCTGTTAAGTTATTAAGCTACTTATTGGGCAGAATACTGTTACATGGCACAGCACCTCATCAAAAATATATGAAATAGACTATTATAGGTTATTTTCAATCAACATTGGTACACAATCTCTAATATATAGATCCTACAAATAGTGCAGCCCCACTAACACAATCCTTCCCTCACCAGTGGTGGATTTTCCTGAATACTTCCTGCTGTGTTTTCACGTCAGCTCACCCTGACAGCACATGTAAAGTTTACCAGGTTGCTGCCAGAATAATTCTGGGTATAACCAGTGTAAAAAAAATCTCTGTTCACACACACACATGCATACAAGGTTAGTGTTGTTGGTGTTGCTTGCATGGCCAGTGCGCTTGCTTCCTGGTGTTGCTGTGATCCTGTGTAGTTGTTGTTTGTGTTTGGGGGGGTGTGAGTGTAATTAGTCTGTGTGCAGAGTGTATGTGTAATTTATATGACTTTACATTTGGGTATTTTAATACACTTTATGAACAAAAGTATTTGGCCACACCTGTTGATTATTGAATTCAGGTGTTTCAATTAGACCTGGAGCCATAGGTGTACAAAATTCGCCTAGTGATGCAATCTCTGCTTGCAAGCGTTTGTAAGACAAAATAGGTTGGATATTCCAGAGTCAAATAGAAGAGGTATTATTAGAAAGTGAAAGCATTTAGGAACGACAACAACTCAAACTTGAAATGGAAGACCATGTTAAAAAATAACGAAGCAGGGTCAATGCCTGCGAAGGCGCAGTGTTGAAGAGTTGTGAACTTCCACTGGCATTACTGTAGGCAGAAAAACTGTGTGGCAGGAGCTGTATGGAATGGGTTTCCATGGCTGAGCAGCTTCATGAAGGCCTCACCTCACCAAGTCCAGCGGCAAGCGTCAGATGGAGTTGTGTAAAGCACACTGATACAGGACTGCGGAGCAGTGGAAACGTTTTCTGTGGAGTGCCCAATCACATCTCTCTGTTTGCCAGGGTGAGTCTGAGCTTGGCAGATGCCAGGAGAACGTTGGCTGCCTGATGGTATGGGTTTGTTTTTCAGGGTTTTGGCTAGGCCCCTTATCTCCAATGTAGTGTAATCATAATTCTTCAGCATACCAAGACATTTTGGACAGTGCTATGCTTCAACTATGTGGCAGCAGTTCGGGGAAGGCCCTTTTCTGTTCCAGCATGACTGTACCCCAGTGCACAAAGCAAGAACTGTAAAGACATGGTTTGATGAGTCTGGTGTGAAGGAACTTAACCTCAGCCCTGACTTCAACCCCACTCAGCACCTTTCTGATGACCTGGAACAGAGAAGTCGAGCCAGGCCTTCTTGTCCAACATTAGTCCATGACTGTTCTACAGAATGAATGGGCACAAATTCCCACAGAGATACCCCAAAATCTTGTGGAAAGCCTTCCAAGAAGAGTGGAAGCTGCCATAGCTGCAAAAGGGGACCAACATATTCAAGTACATGTTTTTAATACAATGTCGTTACAGTCCCTGTTGGTATAATGGTCAGGTGGCCAAATACTTTTGTCCATATACTGTATTTATGAGGGCATTCAGCAGGCATACTACATGACTGAAACCATCACCCAATACACCTGTCTGCTGCATGTGTTTACATATTCATCCTGACTGTAGAGCCTAAGAGAATGAGGGTATGTGCCTCATGCTGTGCTCCTCCTTCATCCTGAGCAGGTGGAAACACGGACAGTGTGTTTGATGTGGAGAAAGCTGTGGGAACCATCATCATCGCCAAACCTCTGGATGCTGAGCAGCGTGGCTTCTACAACCTGACAGTGCAGGCAACTGATGGGACCAACACTGCCCATACGCAGGTAACATACACCTCTTACACGATGGTAGCCTACACCTGAAACCCTCTTACACAGCGGTAACCAACACCTGTAACATGTCCTGCACCACAGCTTTGAAAATGAAACAGGCTTGGTGACAAGTTTTCACATCTAGGACTTGTTGGTGTTTGTGAGTGGGCTAGTCTTGTTTATAAAAACACATAAATCATCATAGAATACCACTACTTACAGCATGTAAAAGTGTGTTTTTGTAATTTTAACATTTTTTTGAGAATACTGAATGTGTGGATGGGATTATTTTTAGAAAACTGAGATTTTATCCTCTGTTTTCAAAAATGCCTGCCTACATGTGGACATTGGCCAAAGACCCAAACTAAGACACATGAATATTTGCATTCTGTGTTGTCTCAGCAGCTTTGATATCCATTATCCCACGTTTACACATCATCTGCTTATCATTCAACGTTCCTCTTAAGCACTGTTTTCCCCTGCCAACTATTCCCTGTATCTGTCACCTTCAAGCCTTCTCTCTCTATGATGGTTTTTGAATGTTTCCATAATATTCTGCTGTAAATGGTCAATTTTAGTTGAACAAGCAAATCCATGAAGAAGGAAAAATTCATTATCATACCATGTGAGAAAGTGTAGATCTTATTAAGATTTCTCTCATCTGTCATATAAAATGCAATCTAAAATTTAAGAAAAACTGACTACAAGGTATGAGACCGTTTAGGACATGTTATGGCCTTTGATCAGTGATACTCAATGCTCTTGAGCCACATGTGACCCTTAAGTGATGACATGTGGCTCTTTTAAGTCATTAAATCATTAAAAAATGGCAATTTTGACCTCAGAAATGATCCGTTGCAAGTCACATCAGTCAGCTTGTTTCCCACACTTATAAAGTAGGCTTTAAATGTAAAATTAAATTTTCAACCTTTATGTTTTGTATGTATTTTCCTTGTGTGCAAGAAAGAACATGCAAGATAAAAATCACTGAAACTTGAGAAAAGTAGAAAAACATGTTCTGAACTTGATTTTGTACTTTTGTTTTACTGCAGTGATTTAAAGGAGATATTTGTGTTGGCTGACGTCTCAACTAGCATTTGTGCGTAGGAACAGATTTTTAATGCATTTATTTTCATTAATATGACTTTTTTTTTTGTTTTTTTTTATGTAAAATTTAAAAGCAAACTAAAATTAAAGAGAGAATGCTCTTTTACTTTTAAGCCTTGTGATGATTTTTTAAATTTGATTTTTATTTTCTTGTTCTTGTCTTGGTTTGTCTCTGTCTCGACTTGGTCTTGACCCAAAAAGTCTTGGTTTTGGATAGTGTGGTCCTGACTACAACACTAATCTTTAATATTAACTTTATTTAGCTAACCTTTTGAAATAAATTAGTTATTATTACATATAGATTAGCTGGTATTTTAACAAATAAGAAGAATGTAAAATAATCAAAACTATCATCTGATGAAGTTGACATCGGGGAAAAAAACGGAGGCTTAAACAAGCTTTTTAACCCTAATAATAATCTTTATTGACTATAGATTACGAAAAAATATGAAAATGAAAGGTGAAACCAAACTCTCTGCACACTCTGATTAATGTATAAACAGAAATATTTTGGTAACTAATGGATACACACACCCCGGTTTAGATTGTGGCTCTTGTAAGGGATTTTTTCAATAATTTAGCTCTTTGGTTATGCAGGATTGAGTACCACTGCCTTTAAGAATTCAATCCACTTTTTTATACAAATACCAAATTGATACACAGTGACAAAAACAGAAAAAAACACAAAACACTGTAGAGATAAAAATGCAAAAAAACCCAAAACAAAACAAAAGAAAAAAACAACACACAAGTACAGAAGAACCAATAAATCAATAAAAATATTTTCTCAATGTATAATAAAAGCATATAAACATAGTAAAGTTGTAAAAGATGAGAGTGATCAAGAAAAGACAGACACACAACTGTCATGCTGAGTTTAAAGCCCATGAATAAGATGGTTTCAGGATGTGATTTAGAAGTTGTTAAGGCGGGGGAAATTTGGTTTTAGGGGTTGTTTGTTCCATAATTTTCTACAGAGAGGAAACCCAGGGCAGGTAAATTTGGGACAGGAAAAAAGGCACTGAAAACACACCATCATGTAGCTGCAGACTATTTTACACTATAATTGAATCCCAATTTATGATGAGGGAGGTTTCCTCTTCAATACACTAATATAGATCAGAGTACATGAAGGAATACAGGCATAAACTTACAACAAAGGCAATTCAATTATAGCCCTTATGATGAACCCACACAGTCTGCTGCTCTCTCTGCTGCCATCCAATATGAAAACCTTCCTTGTAATGCAGAAATATGACCTAAGAGCACTTTAAAGTGACCCAGATGTCTTTCTTTTATAAGCACATGTTAACTCAGGTACCTTTAGGGCTTGTGCTCATAAAGTGTGCCTTTCTGACCACCAGTGGGTTTTTTTTCAGTTTCTCACAAAAAGCTGTGTTTGCAGCAGCATGCAGGAAAAGTACAGTGACCAGCATCATTTTTCAGAGTACTCTGTCTTTTTGGTGTGGCTGCTCTGAGCTCTCGTGGTTAAGAACCCCCAAACTTTTCAAAAAGCACTGATGCCAGCACTCCTGTTCTTTTCAGATGACCATGCAGAGCTCATAGGCTGCTCCACCCTGCTGCACAAACAACTCCACCAACTAAGCTCTGTGACTGTAAGGGACACAGTTTAAGCCCAAGCAGAGGCAGAGGTTGTTATCAAACCTATCCATTTAGAGTAAGGAAGGCAGAGCCTCTGGTTCACATTCGCACTTAATAAAATCTGTTTCCTTAAACCAAAAGAGAAGAAGACTTGCATAGACTTGAATACCCCACTTAAGAGCCTTTTTTACCAGTTTTTATCATATCTGGGAAATAGTATTTACATGCACATTGACTGGATCTGGGTCAATTTTGGTGTGATATTGCTCAGACATCCAGCTTCTGAGGTAAATGAAATGCAGCATAAGTCCCTGTCTTTTCCACAGCCATGTCTGTTATGCTGATGCATCATTTGGCAAAGGTCATGCCTGCTCAAACAACAGGTAGATGTCTGAAAACAGGGTGAGGCTAGGTGTAGGTTGCAGTCATATGATCTTTTTTTGCTGTGCTTCAAATAGCGCCAAACGATTTTGGCCATTTCTCACTCACACATTCACCCCAGGAAAACACAACTAGCAGGTAAATAATAACAAACATTCCATGTCAGCTGGGGCCCTTAGACAGGCCTATCTTCTGCTCATATATTTCCTTTATTATAGTCAGGGAAGGCACATCAGAAAGGCATTAGTAAGGATGCTGTTCGAAAGTTGCAAAGGAACTACATGCCTTTAAGTTGGGGATTCTGCTTGAGGTTCTGCTCTCACTGTGTGTGCAGTCACATGACCAAAATGTTAAACTTGCCATAAATCCATCTGACCAGTTGGGAGCAGTTGTTTGGGCCACTGTTAAACATTGTACACCACATGACAAATAACGCACGATCTGGTTTAAAGCCTGCTTGACTTCCAAGTGAGTCGTGTTACTCAAAATTTGTGTCTGCATTGGTTGAACTGCCCAGCTTAAGGTGTGTACATGCTCCAGTTTATTTCAGGGTTCTTTAAGTAGCAAAATCAGGTTTCTCAAATTAAAATCAGAATATGGTTAGAGTACTGTATGTTAGGTTTTCATAATTGCTAAGACATATTTCCTAAATGCAGATGCACTGTGCTTAAACTTTGTTTAACTTCTGCCACCAGAGGTTACCACTCCGTCTCACATGTGAATCAGAGTGAAAAATGTGTTTCAGAGATGTGATTGTGTTCAGAGTTTTGCAAAAAAGAGGGAAGGAGTTTTGCAAATCACATCTATCTAGTCAGTGGTGATTTTTTCTATTTTAATAAAACTAGATCGTAAACTTAAGAATGATCAAACTAAATTAGAGAGGCAAGGTGCAGATAGGGTCTCTATTAAAATGCAGAGAATATAATATTTACATGTTAAAATGAAAAATATTTAATGTTATGTTTAATGTAATGACTAAAGGAAGAACCCATCAGTTGAATAAGCATGTATAATACAGTACAAGATGATTCAATAGGAATAGGGTATTAATTAGATGGCATTTAAATGGCATTTATTACACCACAAGTTACACAACTGAGTTTACAGATATGTGCACAAAGGATATACAACAAAAGGCAGTTGTACTTTGTGTACTTCAGAATCTGAAAGACCTGTTCCTCTTTTGAACAATGTAAATGAATAAGCTGATTGCTAAAAATGCTTTTCACACTGTGCAGAGCGACAACACAACAAAAGACTCAGCCTTCTGAATACGTCTGTTGAATAAGCAAATATTAATTCACGATATTTTTTAATAGGGTTTATTTTAGGGTTGTTGTTTTTTTTTTACATTAAAGGGATATTTCAACATTTTGGCTAATTCACCCATTGCCATGATTCCTATAGTCTACATAATAGGTTCTTTTCCTTCATTTGTCGGTGCAAGCTGTTTTTAGATCTGGGGGGACCGATATACCAGCTTCACAGCTAACGCTATGGAAGCAGACGGTATTTTTTTGCTTTCCCTCATCAAATTCATCAAATACACAACCCCAAAATGCTCTCGTGGACAAGTTGTGACCTGTACATACACCAGGCTATGAAATAATCATGGAACATTATGAGACAGAGATGTTTTAAAGTTGAATGCAAAGCTGGAACTACACTCCAGACACGGCTGCTGCACTGTGTCACTCCACCAAGTGGTTTACTCAAGAAATAGTTCTGAGGGGGAGCAGGTGACCTAGTGGTTAAAGGCGCTCCCCATGTACGCGGGCGGCCCGGGTTTGAATCCAGCCTGAGGCCCTTCACCGCATGTCTCTTCCCCACTCTTGATCCTGCTTTCAACTCTATCCACTGTCCTCAATCTAATAAAGGCCCAAAAATACATCTTAAAAAAAAAAGAAAGAATTCAGAGTAATTGCTTCATTTCTCATAATTTTACATAATTATACGTTATTATTTCATTGCGTGGTGAATGTGCAGGTCACAACTTGTCCACAAGAGCATTTTGGAGTTGTTGAATTGTGTATTTGATGAGGTTGATGAGGGAAAGCAAAAAAATACCGTCTGCTTCCATCGCGTTAGCTGTGCAGCTGGTATTTCAGTCCCCCCAGATCTAGAAACAGCTTGCACCGACAACTTAAGGAAACGGACCTATTACTTAAACTACAGGCATTATGGCAATGGACGAATTTGCCAAAATGTTAAAGTATCCCTTTAAGAATGTGGGTGAACCGGAGCTCCCGGAGAAAACCCGTCCTGCACTGTCTATCATAGCAGTTCAGAGGTGCAAAATGGTGTGTGTGGTTGGACTGTGTATGACAGTAAGTCTGAATGAGCTCCTGTGCTTTGTTGGTTTTGCATGATGCCATTGTTATTTATAGCTGGAAAATAGATTGGCCTTGTTCTGGAGCTTTTGACGAGGTCTTCTGACATCTGGCTCAACTGGTTGAATGAGGGTAAATGAGTTGACAATGAAGACCTGTTGGAAACATTAGTGTTTCCTGATGCATATCCTCTGATTGCAGGCTGCCTGCATGCTTGGCCTGTTTGACTAATGGAATTGCTATCATAGTCTTCCTGCAGTCTGCACACCAGTGGCGGTTTGATACGCAGAGGCCCAAAGGGGACTTTGCTGATGACTCTGGGTTCTGCCGGAGGCTTTGGGACAAGTACGCATCCTTCAGCCGAGGAGTCCTTCAGAACAGTGGGATTGTTATACGTCGTCCACTGCAGTGATGAACATTGTTCCTCTTTGGTCTCACCTCTTCTGAATGAGGTAAAAGGCCGATCTTCCAGCTGTTCTTCTGCGTCATCTTTGTACTCTATGCCAAATTGTTCATCATCAAGGCGGTTGCTCTGCAGGTATTCATTCTTCCTGAGTCTTTCCATCCTGTCCCTATCGTACTGTTTTGCTCTTTGCCTCCGGTTTATCTGAAGTTGAAGGGCATGATCACTTGCCTGCCTCTGCTCCAACTCCAGCTTAAACTTTTTGTCATGCCTCAGTGTTTCACACTCAGAGACAAATGCTCTCAGTTTTTTCCTCTTGTCCTCAGAAAATGCCGATGGGATCTTGTCATCAATCTGCTGGGGATCATCTTGGATGTAGAATTGTCTGAGTTTGAGGAATTTGCTCCTGAGTGCAACTGGTTTTTCGATAAAGGGCATGCATGCCTTCAGGTCTTCTTTGAAACAACGCTGATGCATTATCAGTTTGTCCACTGTGACCTGAAGCTGCTTGTTTTGTTTCTGGCTCTCCCCCAGTTCTCCTTCCAGCTGTTTTATGGTGTCCTTTAGGCGGCTGCTTTCCAAGACCGCCCCATGAAGTGCTGGTGTGATCCTTGCCAGCTCCTTATCTTTTTCTTCCCCTTTCTCCCTCAGATGTTGGCACTTTGCCTTTGCATGTGATAACTCAAGATGCAGCGAGGCATTGTCTCTCTTCTGTTTCTCCAGAGCCTCTTTCTTAACCACTCTGATTTCCTCTTTCATTTTTTTGACACTGCCATTCAAAGTTGACACCTCATGGTTCAACTTCTCCTTCTCTTTCTTCAGAGCTTCATACTCATTCAAAAGATTTTTGTGATCTGCCTGCAGGTGCTGGTGAGCCAGCTGTAGCCTTGTGAAGTCCTTGAGAAGCTCCTCTTCCTTGAGACCACCTGGGCTTTTCAGAATTCTACCTAAAGGCGCCCAGTGGTAAATTTTCTCACTCTCAGATGGGTGGGAAATTCTTACTTCTTTTTTTTTTCGAGCAGACATTTTTGTTTCTGTTTCTGTTGAATCTGTTAAAAACTTCCTTCAACAGCTGTTGGGTATAACAGTGACTGTATGATAAAGAACAGGGTCACCTACAGACTCAATGAAGTTTATGTACACTTCAGGTTGGGCTGTGATATCATAACCTTCCAATCCTTTGATCCTTTGATGTCAGCTTTGGCTCCGCCCACTCTGGGCTTTGGTTCTGAAGGGAAATCCCCTAGTCAGATCCCCATAAACATTCTGAAAAATCCCCTATGCTTTAAAGGTGCAGTGTGTAAAACTGAATATCAACATCTAGAAGTGGGTTCTAGATTGCATTTCTCTGCTGGAAACTGTGGCAACCAGTTGAATTTTAATGTGCATCTGTAATGTGAATACAATACAATACAATAACTTTATTTATCCTTTTTTCCTCTATGTTACCATGGAAACGTGTAAAAATCCAAGATGGCGGCATCCATGGAGGGACCCTCCCTATGTATGAATTAAAGGTTTATTCTGAGTTGTTTTTTTTTTTTTTTCAAAATAGCTATTTTTGAATTTAGATGACTAAACACTTATTTAGATAGACCTTCTTACAAATGTTTTGCTTTATTTTACCAAGTTTGTTCAGCTAAATGCTACCAGGCTAAATATTACACACTGCACCTTTAATGGAAGAGCTAAGGTAATGAAGTACTCATGTCTATAAAACATTTAATTAAAACAGCATTTGAAAATGGAGAAAAGGGCAAGGGGTTGTAAATATTTCTTTAGAAGGAGGAAGGAACTACATATCCCACTGTCCTTTGTGATTCATTGTTTTAACTGTTAACTCTTTATGTGGCAAGGATCCATATATGGTCACTTCCTTTGTGGCCTCCCCCCAGTTCTCTGCAATAGAGTAGAATCAGTATGGCTATGTCCAAAAAGCACTCCCCATTCAATACGCCATTTTGTAGTGGTGTTCAAATTCTTCATATTCACTATATTCACTACATAGTACACTCATTCTTTCCCAAAATGCATTTTGAAAAGTAGTGATCAACCAATGCTCACTAGCCCAGCAATATTTACCAACGTGCATCGTGGTTGCTGCTCTCAAACATGATGGCAAACGAGAGGAGCGCAGAAACACATTTAAAAACTTTAATACTTTTCTGTTTGTTGGTTTTAACCAAATCTGTAAGAAAATGTTAAGGATTTGAAACGGAGTAACTCTAAAGGATCACAAGACATGAGACCATTATCTTTATGCAAAAATAAGTGATAATACACACAGAAGTGTAGACTATTTTGTCACTAAAGACACAAGCTTTTTTAATATATTAGTTTTTTTTTTGTGTGTGAAAATACACTATGTTTAGCATAGGTTTTCAGTTAAATTCTACCGTTAATTTTGATCCTCAGCCATTGTCATGGAAATTTACAAGACATTGTTGCTGAACGTGAGATGGTGATGCGTCATTTCCCACGGCTGTAGTAGTGTCCAAAATCATTTTTGTGTGTTGCAGTTGCATCCACTATATAGTCCACTATATGCTGCTCACTATATAGTGGATAGGGAGTAGGGAATGAGTGAGTGGTTTCGGACCATAGACTGCAGAAGCGTAAGCGTCGTCTGCTTACAATAGGCGGACTCAAACGGCTCTTGAAGCCAATCCATGGAGGCTTCCATATTGAAATCGCCGTCTCAACTGAACTTTGGAAAATAAAAAGCCTGAATGTTTCACTATTTTCAGGACACAAAGGTAGATTAGGAATTAAGAATGTTCATATTTCCACATTTTGGATGCTTGGCATAATTGGAAACACCTCAAAAAATTGCCTTTTTGGTAGCATTTCTTCATGCAGAAATCACTACTTGCCCCCCCCCGAAAGGTGTTCTCTGCTGCTGTGACACATCATCTGCAACGAACCCATTGCTTCATGCTGTGGTGGCATGGCTTGTCTTGATCAAACCAAACTATCTCTATAAATCAGTTCCCCATCAAGTCTTTTTTATTCTGAACATGAATGCCTGTTAGTGAGGAAAAAAATTGTGACAACATCACTCATAATGTAAATAAAAGTGAATGCAGTCATAGAGACAAAAATAAGTGAGGGGAGCTGATACTATAGTTCCAGGGCAGTGTGCACTGAAAACACTGACTACATTGAGTTTGTATTGAAAACAGCGCTGGCTGTAGAAGCAGGCCTTTGACACATCACAAAGCTGTACTTAAAGGATCCTGCTTTCATAAAAAGTTGTTCCAGTATGTGACTGTCATTTGAATGAGGCTGACACATTGCTCAACATTTGACTTTATGACTGTACTGATAAGCCTGCTTGTCTTTTCTCTGTTGGCTGTTTTTCAGTTTGAGTATGAACCAGAAGCTCCATCCCTCATACTCTGAGTGGAGGAGTTTGACGGTCACTTCTGTCAGTGCTGGGCACAGAGGTTGTGCTGTGAAAGACATAAAAATCCTCCCCTGGTCACAGAGCTTTTGTTGATGGCTGTTTGTGCTGCAGGATGAAGCAGCCTGCTGTATATGAGCTCTGTATGGTCGTCTGAAAGAGCAACAGCGATGGCACCGGCACCTTTTGAAAAGTTCAGAGGTTTTGTACTATTAGAGCTCAGAGCGGATGTACCAAAAAGGCAGAGTACTTAGAAAAAAAGGATCTTGATGCTGTACTTTCCCTGCATGCTGCTGCTGCAAATACACTGTTTTTTTTTTTTTTGTAAAAAGTGAAAAAAGACGCTGGTGCTCAGAAAGACGCACTTTATGAACACGAGGCCTAGAGGTACCTGTGTAAACATGTGCTTATACAAGAGCGAAATCTGGGTCGCTTCAAATGTACTTGAAGTTCATATTTCTACATTTTTGCATTACAGGAAGGCAGTGAATATAAGTCATTTCAGAGTGCCTTGTTGTCCATCACAGAGAGTATATCACTCTTATAATGTAAGTCAAAAGGGCATAAACCATGGAATCATATAATTTTACAAAGGTCTGGTTTTGTAAATTGCCATCATTTTTTGTCCTTGTATTTTTGTGACTGTTGGAACTTCCTACTGAAAATAGGAATACATTCCATTCTTGAAATAGCATGAGTCACCACAGAGCTTGATAAAAAACCTTTAAAAATAACTGCATCATTTCTATACATTTTGTCATAAATCACACCTATAGCAAGACTAAAAAATAACTCATACGTCACATTTTAAAGCTGTTAACACCACGCATTGCATTCAGTGCTAAATGACAATGAATCTCCATCAGGTTTAGGCATGGCTATGGGAAAGTATTGTCAACTCAAATCAGACTTGGGCAAGAGTTTGAGGACAGATTCTGTGATTTTGACTTAGCTGGGCCTTGTGTGACATTTATTTCAATTCCTTTCATGCAAGTAGATGTGCCTTGCATCACTGAGCAATTAAGTGCAATATTTAACTTAGATGCTGGTGAGGTAGAGATGGAAATTCTTACCTTGCAAAGAGACATTAATCTCAAAGCTCACCAAAGTGCACCAGACTTGGTGCCTTGACTCAGAAAATTACAAAGATATGTGCACAGCAGCTATGAAAGTTGTCCGTCTGTTTGGTTCAACCTCTGTGTGAGTCAGAGTTTTCGGATATAAATGTTGTTAAAAACAAACACAGAACACGCTTTACTGATTCACATCTGCAAGACTTAATCAGAGTTGCAGTGTCAAGTTATACCCCTGATTACAGTGCTCTTGTGAGCAGCATGCAATGCCAAGCTTCCCGCTGAAATACCTTGATTGCACTGCATGTTAAAACAATTAAAATTTCTGTTCATAATGATTGAGAAATCATCAATAGTTTTGAACCTGAAATCAAACAAGTAGCCTGCCATAGCACTCACTATCCTTCAGGTAGCACTCAAGCTGAAAAAGAGGTTGGTGACCCCTGCTTTATTGTGACTGCATTTTCTGTCACAGCAGAGGACAAAATCGACCATTCAAGAAATCACAGGCAGGAAAGACATTGCTTAGCTTATTTAAGGTAAGTTACAGTTGTATGATGATGTGTTCAAGGTTTGCTGGGAAATTTGATGATTACAGGAATGGGTATAAGAATACTGAAAAAACTAAATAACCCCACTCCCATACCTGGCAACATTAAAGAGGGGGTATTATACTTTTCTGATTTTTAAAACATAAATATAAAGTCACAATGTTGGTTGTCCATACTCCATGTATGCAAAGTTTTTTGAGCTGTAAACCATGTAAAGCTACTACGTGGGTATCAGAGAGATGGTGTAAAGCCTTGAAAAAAGGCATAATACCCCCACTTTAAGGTTTTAAACAAGTAAGATTTTCAGGGGGTAATGGTGCCAAGAGATGTGCCTTGATGCAACACAGATGTAGGTTTAGCTTTGGTCTTCAAGTTTAGTGGGGACACACATTTTTTAAATGGGGACCTAAATAGAGTGGTGCTGTTGTTGGTAATTTTGTAGGCAAACCTGGAAGTTCGCATGGGTTCCCTCAGCGTCGAGCCCATGGGATTTTTTAATGGGTTTCTGGATTATTGCTGAAAAAAAGATCTGTGTCCAATAAAAGTTTATGAAACTTACATGTTAGATAATCTTCATAAATGGATAATATAAGCATCATATCTGGTTTGTTAATCTAACTGATGAAAGTAAAAAGCTAACGTCACGCTATACTGAACTACAACACGGTAAACTGAGTTTAATCATTACCCATGGATACAAGTAAATGGCAGGCTTTGCCGTGCTTCGGATGATAATGCATAGTCTTCCTGACAAACGCTGTGTTCCTTGTTAGCAGTCTTTTAAGCACCCACCTTTATTAAGACGGGAAAAGACACACAATTCAAAAATGGGGCATGTTTCAGATGTATTTTATGTTGTAAGATAAAACGTTAAACTCTTTTGAGCTTGTGTTCACCACAGACCTTATATCAGGCTTTTAACCAAAAACTCAGTCAAAAAATCCCATAGACTTTCAGACGAGGGAACTGGCAGTGCTAAAATGCTAACTCACTTCTGCGTTTAAGGACTCATTCCTGCACCACTCTATTTCTTAAAGAGAAGTTTTGGGAGTCCTCCCTGCAAGATTTTGAGGTTTAGCACTTTCTTTTATGTATTCAGGTGCATTTAAATGCACTTATAAGTCATGAAACTGTTTGGTCTTTTCTATTGTAATACTTAAGTGTATGGAAGCCCTTTTCTGCCTAATATAAAAGAAAAAATGTGAAAAAGAGGCATTTCTAGACCAAAAAAACAAAAACAAAACCAAAACCCGAAGTCATAATTATTAGATAGAAACTTGAAATTATGAGATAAAAAGTGGATATTATGAGACAAAAAATAAAATCATAGTTATGCGATAAAAAAAGTCAAAATTATGAGATAAAAAGTCATTAATATGAGATAAAAAGTTGAAAATATGAGGTAAAAAGACAATTATGAGAAAATAAATTATGAGATAAAAATTCATTATTATGAGATAAAAATATGAGATAAAAAGTCATAATTATTTTTCATTGCTTAACTTTCCCATTTTTCTTCTTTAAGTGGTGGAAATGGGCTTCCATATGAATTTTTTTTTGTTGTTGTTGTTTTTTTGTTTTCATATACCCTCCAGCATAATTTTTTAGTTTAAAAAAAGATGGTCTGAGAGCCTGAATTACAGATTCTGTCAGGCAGAGGTAAGTTACAGTGTAAGTTTTCGTGTTCCCAATTGAAAACAAACAAAAAAAAAGGTTCTATGTCACATTCCCTTCTACTACCAAACTGAAAACGAAACAAACATGACCAAAATCAAGGTTTCATATCATTACACCCTTAATCACAGTCATGGTGAGCAGCCTTACAAATTCACTTTTTTCTACTGAATTGTCTGTGAAACTTCATTTCAGAGAACTGAAGAAATGCAGCAGAGTGAGGCATAGGCTGCAATGCATTCTGAGTCATGTACTGTCTGCTAGCCTCCCAAAGCAGCAGTCAGTTTCCTTTGACAGTAGAGGAACACTGAGAAATGTATTGGTTTAATTGACTGCATGTTCTTAATAAGACATGGGACCAGACAGACATGGGACATAGGGCACCGACCAGACGTCTGACAAAACATGGGGAAATTCAAAACAGTGTAACTCTGTACTTCTTTAAAGGCAGGAGTGAGTAGTTTAACTGAAATGAAACTTCAGTCATAAGTAGTTTCTACATAACTGATGAAACTTTTCAAATGAGCACAGATATAAGAATGAATTTAAGACTTTCTCTCAGGCTGAGTTTCAGGGAGATAAAGTTGGTGGGGTTTTTTGTATTAAGTCACAGTTCTTCACTTACTGGTTTCACGTTCTCTCTCAGTTTCACAGACATGCACACACACACTCAGAGACACACAAAGACACACACACCTGTAAGATGGGAGGAAGCTCCCAGATGGAGAGTCAGCATGGCGTCGTGCCGCGGGGAAAGTCTCCTCAGTGAGCAGCAGAAGGCTACAGACTGCTGTAGCAAGGTTTAAATTTAGACTCTCCGCCTGGCAGCACTCGACTTCTGTCTCCGTCTCCCTCCGCTTCTCTTTATGTTCCTCTGGAAACGAATCAGGACAAATCTTTGGATGTGAGCAGAGTGCACGACGTCTCTTTCCTCCCCCGCTGATGCCCGCTCCTGCTGCTATTTTGTACTTTGTAATCGTCACTGAGCTGGTTGGTGTGTGTTGGCAGGGTGCAGTCTGGTGGTTTGCTCCGTCACCTCACAGAAAGGGTTTGAATCCAGCCTTGATGTTGTGTTTCCTCTCAGCGTTTGGATTCTTCATCTTCTATTTCTGTCTCTTTTCTCCCACACTAACTGACAGGTTAAACGCTGCATAAAGTTCAAATTCTACTTTCTGTTTCCACAAATCTGCATTCATGTGATATAAAAATTCTCATCCGCACATTTCTGCAGCTGTGTTGGTTTTTTAAGGCTTATTAGCGTACAGGGCAGATATAAAATCATTCCAAATACTACAGGCTTTATAATCTCTGCTTATAAACATAAAGATCTACAACAAATCCAATGATCTTATTTAACACATCTACATAAATTACAGTGATCTGTTATTGAGAAAAAAAATGGTTTAGCACAAGAGACTCTGATCTTACCTTTATTTCCTCAGCTGATGTCCATCCAGTCTCACTCATTTTGACAGGAAACGTCTCTTTTAACATGTCCAGATCATTCGGCTCAGCTAGAGCTGGTTGTTTGGTTCCCAAATGGTTCTTCATTTGGTCCCAGTTTGGCTTCTTAACTGTGAATCAAATAACCTCAGTGAATGGAGGAAAGAAAACTGGCACTCAAATGAGAACTAGTTACAGTGGCTCACATTTAAGAGCTGTTTTGTACAACAGGCTTGTCTGTGAATGGCACATCACGTGGTTTATTCAGTGGATAGTTCATCACCGTTTCCTTTGAAAGCATGTTTGTGACAAAATCAGGAATATTTTATATATTTAAGGGGCTCAGCTAGATTCTTAATTCAGCACAAGACTCCTCAAGACTCGTGTCTCCCTTTATTGGTCTAGACAGGGCCAGACGCTAGGAGGTCTTCAGGACTGAGTAATTTGTGATATTGATCGCCTCCACACTCGGAAAATCTGTTAAACTGTGGAAAAAAATCACTTTTTTTGTAAAGTGTAGGGATCATACTCAATGTAGAAATATCCTGATGATAATTACAGCACACAGGTCCATTTAGAGTAGTAAAACACTAACTTTCATCTGTCCCCATTCATTCCTAATGGCTCTCCTTCACTTCCTGTCAACCATTAGGCATTCGGGATCACTTGATTGCAAACAGCCTATTCATTTCACTGAACATCAAATTTGATTCAACTCCACTTGAAATATGCTTCCCAATGCTGCTGATCCCCCGTTTGGTGTTTCTCCTTTTGTTTCCACTCGTTAAACCAGCTTAAATGAGGTAGCTCCAGAAAGTAGATACTGTTTGGTCTATCAGTGTGCATGTAAACATACTCAGTAACACCAACGCAACAATTAAAACACATATCATCAGCACAGAGCTCAACAGTAAGACAAACTCAAGCTTCTCCTGCATCTCCCTTGTTACTGGGTGGATTAGTGTCGCTCCTTTCTGTTGGCAGGCTGAAAAAGATCAGGGGTGAAACCAGCACCTTTGTGAAAAGTACAGAGATTTTCAACTCAAAGCAACCTCATAAAAAGGGCAGAGTGCTCTAAAAAAAAGATGCTGGGAGATGCACTTTACCTCCAGGAGGATACGCACGAACAAGCACAAACACAAACACAAACACACACCAACACTGCTGACAGGGAACAATGAATGATGATGATGCATGGAAAAAAAGGGGGGTTTGTGAGTAACAGTGGGCGATATGGAAAAAAAGTCATAATTTACTCACGATATACAAGTCGCCTTTCATATGCAATAACATATACATCTTAATATATGACAGGGTTACATTGGCTTTGTTTATAGACCAATAACATGACAAAATAATCATTTTTAAACATCATCCATATTGGTATTAATTTCTGTGGCATGTGGTCATGCATTAAGAAGTGGGCTTTTATTTTAGGATACAGGATAGCACTAATGTTACACAATATACCTGTCTGGGTGGAAATTTTTTTTCATTATAGGCAGTATTTACTCAATCAAAGCAGTGAATTAGTGCACATTACATTAGATAAAGTCAAGTTATGGAAGTGGAATTCTCAGCAATGCTACATCAGCTCTCACTCTGCATCCTAATTTATGATCTCTGTCTGAAACACTTATGGATATGGACAGAGATTTCTGTCCATATCCTATGTCTTTTTCCTCATTTCTTTCAGAGCTCGCGGATAAAAATAAAATTTTGCAATACCAGTATCAATTCCAGGGGTGTGTCGAGCAATGTAGCAGTTTAACCAGAGAAGCAAAACACAATAAAGAAGGATGATTCGAAAATGAAAAACTTACTCAAACTTTCTGAGGAAATATAGTGGAAGTTTTATAAACTACAAACAAATGTATGATGTTGGCTCACCTTGGCACAGAGACAGACAACTACAACAAAACAGCTGGAGGAGGATGGATGGATGGAGCAGCTATGACACAGTTGTGCAGCTCCAATGTCATAAATAGGCCTTCACTTGTATTTGAACCAGGGCTGCATGGTTCCATCTTGTTTAGACGACAACACGATCATATTTACATTATCAGTGTTACTGCTGAGCTCAGTGGGTCATCATTCTTTTAGCACTGCTGATGAAGAGTGGTTATTTCCACACAATACAATGAAGCAGGTACACTAATTTTAGTACTATAAAACTTCAAATAAATGCACATCCCAGTTTAAGGCTTGCTGACTTTTACCAGCTTGGTGTTGCTGCATGTTTTGACAAATAAGTGCAGCGCTTAATTAAAAGCTCCTGTACATTTAGTGTTAAAATTGTTTGTGGTTAAAAAAATGAGAAGAAAAACAGCAAGACAACAAAACCAATATGGAATTTTAGCACTATAACCTCTGCTTTGGATACACTTTGATCAAGAATTCAGTACTTTCAGTCTCATAATTAGTGAAATCAATTACTCAATCAGTGTTTTTTTGTATAGCGCCAATTTAAAACTGAAGTCATCTCAAGACACCTTACAAAGAAGGCAGGTCCAGACCACACCCTCTACTGTAGTATAAAGACACTCGTGTCTGGAAGTTCCACTCACTGGTTAATCAGTATTCTCGCTACCATTACACTATGAAAACAAAATAACACTCCAAGCAACTCAGAGAAAAGGTTATTGAAAAGTTGTATGGATACAAAACATTTCCAAGGCAGTTAAATCCATCTAATGGAGTGAATATGGCACATTTGTAAATCTGCCTAGATCAGGCTGTTCTCACAAACTAAGTGACCGAACAAGTAAGATTAGTGAGAGGCCACCAACATACCTATGACTACTCTGGAGGAGTTACAAGCTTCAGCATCTGAGATGGGAGGGACTCTGCATCCAACAATGTTGCTTAATAAGCTGAGTGGCAAAAAGAAAGACACTGTTGAAAAAAAACTCAGACTAAATCTCAACTGGAGTTTGCCAAAAGGCATGTGGCCATGGTCAAGTGGAAGAAAGTCCTTTGGTCTGATAAGACCAAAATGGTGCTTTTTGTTCATGGGACAAGACACTATGTTTGGTGCCCACCAAATACTGCACATCACTACAAACACACCATCCCCACTGGGAAGCATGATGGTGGCAGCATCATGCTGTGGTGATGCTTCTTGGCAGTATAAACTCCAAGGGGGGAATACTTTTTATAGGCACTGTAAATGATTGATAGTACCAAAAAGTACCAGAGCTTAAAAAGTAAAAGTTTGGATCTTCAGTTAGGTTTTAAACCAGAGAGTACTGTCTAAGTAGCACTAAAGCAAAACTCCTCATTCCGCTCCAGCTTTGTCTACTTTTCCAAGTTTCCAAGTTTTGGTTTAATTTTCAACAGTTTGCATGTTTTATAAATGAAATCAAGAAATTACCCAATTTTGGGTGTCCAGAACTTCTATTGCTGTTGCCATTGTGTCAAACAGAAATCAGTACTGATGTTGTTCATTTTTTGAACTAGAATTATATCAAAGTAAATTTGGTCAAATTTTTGAATTGTTTTGCCTTTATTTGATAGGAAAGCTGAACAGAGAGAGGAAACATGAGGAAAGAGCATGAGGGAAGACATGAACTGGTCAGGATTTAAGCCTTCAAGCTGAGTCAAGGACTGTGGCGTATTCATATGGGCACCTATTTTACTAATTCAGCTGAAGCAGCACCCAAATTAGTGATGTTTAATTTGATTGGTTTATTGATTTCCTGATTTTGTGTTTGTGTTATACACAAGCAAAACACTAATATACCTTACAAGCACCTTCATTTACCTTCCTCTTATCTGATTTCTCTGCTGTGTCAGAGCTGCAAAACCCACTCCTGCTGGGTTTATAAAATTAATTCTGCCCTCACTGCCTTCATATCCGTCCTGTCTGCCTCTGTTACCTGTCTGACTCTGCTGTGTTGCTCTCACTACCGCTCTGTCTTTCTCGCCTTTATGTTTACCTGTCTGCCTTCTTTCTATACCTGTCTGTCTCTCTATGTTTCCTGCTGAGCTTCATCATCAGTGAGTCATGAACTTTCCATGAGTCATGACACACAAACACACCACACACTCCTCTGAAACCAGCTCACTGAGCTGTTCTCATTGTTACACAACCACAACAGCACTACTGACAGACAGGTGATAAAAGAGCTGCCATTATGATCTAACACCTTTGGTTTATGTGCTAAACTGTATCAAAGTAAAAGTTTGCATGAAGCCCTAATAATCATATAATTGCTGTGCATCTGCATATAAGACACATATTTTAATCTATAACTATTTAACTGATTTTGTGCAGCCACCTTTTCTTTATCTGGACATTAAACACATCAGACTCAGAATAGGTTAAAACCTGTCAGAGTGATCTGTATTAGCAGTGACAGACAGGAGAGAAGCTTCTTCCGGCTGATTCATGTAACCGTGCAGAAACACTGGAAACCACTTTACCAAATGCCAACAGCTGTTGGTGATGGGATGTAATGTCAGAGTGATTTATCGACTCCTTTAAAACTGTCTGTCTAGGGTTTTATTTCTGAAAAACTCTCCATCATGACACATCCATCTCCCAACTGTGTATCCAGCAAACTTCATGCTAAAGAGGAGAAAGGCCATGGTTAGGATCTTTAAATATCTAAAAAAAAAAAAAAAAAAAAAGGCAAAAATAGTAAAGAATAAAGGTAAAATTATTTTTGGAAAGGGAGAATTAGAGTCAGTAACAACTTTAAAAAAAACCTCAGTAAGTTATGCCCTCATTCATCCCCTTTTTTTTCTGTCATTTCAGGTTCACATCACCGTAATAGACAACAACGACAACGCTCCCATCTTTTCCCAACCAAACTATGATGTCACCATCTCTGAGGACACGCCCCCTGACACTGAGGTTGTCCAGGTTCTGGCTTCAGACCGCGATGATCACCACAAGCTGACCTACTCACTGCAGAGCTCCATCGACCCCAACAGCATGCGTCTGTTCCGCATCCACCCAAACCTGGGCACCATCCACACCACTCAGAGATTGGACCATGAGGCCTGCGCCCAACACATCCTCACCGTCATCGTAAGTTCATTACATCTGGTACAGTGTCTGTAAGGTGACTCAACACAAGACCTGCAACAAACAAAGGATGACATACATATTAGAGGTGTAAAAGAAAAATTCAAAGTTTTATTTACAAAAGTGTGCAACCAAAAATGCATTTTATAACTAGAAAAGCACTCTTCTCTGCCATAAGCACAATCTCCCAATAGTAAAGAATCCTTAAAAAAATTCCTGGATCCAGGCAGTGATCCGGATCACTCCCAAAATCTAATCAGTTCTTCCTTATGCCATTTGTGACATTTCCTGAAAGTTTCATTAAAATCCATCCATAACTTTTTGAGTTGTGTTGCTAACAAACAAACTAACAAACAAACCCTGCCAATCACATAACCTCCTTGGTGGAGGTAATAATCAACTCAAAGAATCAAAAGGGGCTGTAGACAGACAAAGAGTACTTAAAAAGGGAAGATGGAAAAAGCCGTCCCTTAAGCATTACTGCCTAAAAAAACCTAACTAATGAAGAGTTTAAAAAAAAACAAGACAAAATAGCAATACCAGCAAACGACAGCCCAAACTATAACAAAAAGACCCAGCAATCTTAACATACTGTAGATGGGGAAACAAACTGGTGAAAAATATAATGTCTTGTATAGGGGTGTGCAGATGGTCGAGTGGTTTAGGGCACTACCCATGTATGTGGGCGGCCTGGGTTCAAATTCAGTCTGTGGCCCCTTACCACAGGTTTCTCCATACTCTCTTCCCTGTTTCCATATCTATCCACTGTCCTTCCTCTGTCAAATAAAGGCATGAAAAAGCCCAAAAATAAATCTTAAAAAAAAATGTCTTGTATAAAATGACATGAGGCAAGAAAGAAACAAATCTCCTCTGCTGCTCCAGAAGTTAGTGCCCTCTTTCATTATAATTCTATCACATCCTCATGGTTATCATAATCAAGACTTTATACAGTCTCTTGAGTCAACACATTGTCAACGTCATCATAAGTCTAGGTCGTCCTCTTCATCCTTGTGGTTAGCATAAGCCATCATATAATAAAAACTTTTTTAAAAATGTGTTTGATATGATCTGTTTAAGCATATAATGACTTCAGTAATTTGTGTTTAAATTGCAGAACAATTTAATATAAATAAAATGTGTGGACTTCACCAGTTGGTGGTTGTTGTGGTTACAACATTGTGAAAACACTGAAAATCTTGTTATGTGTATTATAGGTTTAGAAGATAATACTTTTATTTGAAACTAAACAAAGGGCCTCTTTATGTTTGGGATATCTGTAATTAACCTAGAAGTATAGTCATCAGTTGGCATGGTCCATCATTAAACCATAACACCAGTCTTTGACATGACAGTGATGATAGATCCTGTTATTTTTATTTTCCGTGCTGGCCAGCAGTGGTTGGCTATTATTCTACTAATTTCTACTCTCGGTAAATGTGTATTCATGATGTTAACTTATGCATCTGAATGCTTCCTTAAGTAGGTTGTATTATTCTGATTTAGCACAGTTAGCATACATGCTTCCTCTTACATGGGATTGTAGAATCCACAATCAGTCTTAACATTTTTCTAAACGGGACAGGCTGAGAAACTCACGGTTCCACAGACCGTGTAAGCCGTACGTAAGTATGTCAGACACAGCAATATAAGACACTGAGAGCTATACTGCTAATGCTAACAGTGTAGCTAACGAACCACACATGCTCCTGCAGCATCTGTGTTTAAGACGGCACACAGAGGGAATTGCAAGTTGCAGGTTTTCTGTGCTCAGACTGTCTGCTGTTTAAAATGCCCTCAGGATGTAATAAAGTACATCTAAAATATTGATTTTTGGAAATTTTGAATCGACTCAGAATTATAGACACTAATATACATTTTTTGATGTGAATCGATTCTTTCATGGCACCTCTCCTTCATCACATCCTCTCATAATTGGAAGTCAGTTACATCCTAACAATCACTGTAAGTCAGATTATCCTGTGGAATGCTTGTCAGTCCCCATTTTTCTTCATATTTCTCGAGTTGTTAGAGCCTTAAGATCAACAGACAGTTGTTGCCCATTGCAGAAAATTGATAAGATGGTGCTAAAAACAATTGTGGTTTAATTCCTTGCTTTCAGCAAAATACAGAAAGCACTTTCAAGAACAGTAGTGCAAAAATCATTGTCAAGATGTCAATTTTTGATTTAATTCTCCCTATAGGAAACCAAATGTATTTCTATGTTAATGCATCCAAGAGAAACTTTCTTTTATCATGTAGTTTTCTGAGGTGCTAATTTGAAGATGTATTTTTTTAAAACCACAGGAACAGAGGTCTAAGGTTAATCAAATCCCTTAATCAGTGGATTATTGCATTTTTTATTTTTTTAACCAGATGACTTTAACAAGCCCGGGCAGAGGTCAAACACCTGCAGCTGTTTTCCTCTTGATGGTTGTTGACCTCGAATGATGAGAGCAAGAGAAGCTCTTTAAAAGGACAAATATTTCAGGTGTTAACAATGTCACTGCTCTGTTTTCCTGTTTCTGATATTAAGAGCTGCAGGAAAGCCAGAGGCAATCTACACTTCTCTGTTTCCATTCTGCCTGAACTAATAAGTTAGAAATCAAATATCAAAGAGCAGACTGTTCACATCTCATCACAGGAAAGTCAGGGACTGATTTATGTGTCAAACAGTGATTTTTCTTTTTAATTCACGCAGCAAAGGAAATTACATGAGTGATCTAGTATTTCGTGTTATACCTTAGACTACGGTACATTTGATGTATTTCAGTCGTTAGCTTGTAAATTTCATTGAGTTCATGTTCAAAAAATAAAACATAAAAGACCAGATGACTATGAAAAACAAATGAAAGAAGATGACTTCCTGCCACCTGCTTTCTCCATAGGTGAAGGACCAAGAGTTCCCATACAGGAAAAACCTGGCTCGTGTGTTGATTGAAGTGGAGGATATAAATGACCATGTGCCCATCTTTACCAGTGCTCTCTATGAAGGCTCAGTCTATGAGTCAGCAGCAGTAGGCTCCGCTGTGGTCCAGGTCACCGCTCTCGACAAAGACAAAGGCGAGAATGCAGAGCTACGATACTCTATTGAAGCAGGTAGACACCTCTGACAACTACATACTCACCCCTGTATTTTGAAATGTTTAAAGTATGTTCAGACTAAGAGAAAAAGAAATGCTGTCTCATGACACTAATACATACAAGGTCAATGCAATGACACAAAAAAGTGAGAAAGTGTCTTTACGTTGTGTTTACATGACAACACTGTTTTAGCTTGTCTGTCAGTGTTTACATTCTCCTGATAGCCTGATGTTTCAGAAATGCTCAGTCCAAACTTGGTTCAAACAAGCTTTTTGAAAGTGTTTGGCTTGTGATCCTGCTAAAAGTGTGTTAAAGTGTTTTTTAAATCTGTGCTTCATGGCGTCATTATTTCAGCATCTTTGGTCTGAACATAGTTTAAAATTACTTTGCCGAAACAAGCGACTTCTCTAAAAAATGCAATGTATGGTTTTCATTATTTCAACAGGGAACACAGGAAATGCTTTCCATATTGAACCAGTCCTGGGAATCATCACTTTGGCACGAGACCTGGACTTGTCCAGCATCGGCCATTATGTTCTCACAGTCAGAGCCACTGACAGCGGATCTCCTCCTCTTTCCACCACCACGATAGTGCGAATTGCTGTCACCCTCTCAGACAATGCTGGCCCAAAGTTCCCTCAGCCGGAATATCAGGCTGAAATCACAGAGAACGCAGTGGTGGGGACTTCTGTCACCACAGTCAGTGCAGTCAGCCAGTCTACCCTCACCTATGACATCAAGCAAGGAAATGCCAACCGCGTTTTCCAGATAAATCAGTACAGTGGAGTGATTACTAGTCAGAAACCTCTAGACTATGAGACTACAGCATCTTACACCCTAATAGTCCAGGCAACAAACATGGCTGGCATGGCCTCTAATGCTACTCTGTTAATCCAGGTAGTGGATGAGAATGATAACCCCCCTGTGTTCCTGCAGCTCCATTACCGTGGCAGCATCAGCGAAGCAGCTCCAGTCAACAGCGTGGTCTTAAACTCAGACGACTCACCTCTAGTTATCAAAGCCACTGATGCCGACCGCAACCAAAATGCTTTGTTAGTTTACCAGATTGTGGAAGACACGGCCAAGATGTTCTTCACAGTGGACTCTGGAACTGGCTCCATCAGAACTATTGCTAATCTGGATCATGAGACGTTTTCCAGCTTCCATTTCCATGTTCATGTTAGGGATAATGGCAAGCCCCAGCTTACCGCAGAAAGTCCAACTGAGGTCACAATACAAGTTATTGATACAAATGACTCCCCTCCTCGTTTCATCCAGAGTGCTTATGAAACAGTCCTGTTACTCCCAACATATGTTGGAGTGGAAGCTCTGCAGGTTTCAGCCGTGGACCCTGACAAAGACGTCTCCACAGAGCTCACCTACTCTCTGACTGATGGAGTGCTGGAGCACTTCACCATACAGCCTTCCACTGGAGTCATCATTGTTAAAAACAACAACTTCTCCAAAGAGCGTTTTCGCTTCAGTGTCAAAGTTTCAGATGGGAAATTCTCTAGCACAGCTTTGGTAACCATTCTTGTCCGAGAAGCTCTGGACTCTGGTCTCAGCTTCACCCAAAGTCTTTACTCCTCATCTATTCAAGAGAACATATCAAACATCACTAAAGTGGCCGTGGTCAATGCTGTGGGAAACCGCCTGAATGAACCCCTGAAGTACTCTTTGTTAAATGCAGGTGCTCGCTTCAAAATACGTCCAACTTCTGGTGTGATCCAAACCACAGGTGTGCCATTTGACCGTGAAGAGCAGGAGTTTTATGAGCTGGTCGTTGAAGCAAGAAGGGAGCATGACCGTTTGCATGTAGCTAGAGTTCTGGTTAGAGTCCAAGTGGAGGACATAAATGATAACGCCCCAGTGTTTGTTGGACTCCCTTATTATGCTGCTGTTCAAGTTGAAGCTGAACCAGCATCACATATTTTCAGAGTTATGGCAGTAGACAGTGATAAAGGCATTAACGGAGAGGTGTCTTACTATCTCAACGATGACCATGGCCACTTTGAGATTGATCGGCAGACAGGTAGTATCAGTCTCAGGAGGGCGTTTGAGTCTGACTTGTCCAATGTGGAATACCAGATGGTGATTTATGCCAGAGATGGAGGTTATCCTCCTCTCTCATCCACCACAGAGTTCCCTATAACTGTAGTCAACAAAGCCATGCCTGTGTTTGACAAATCATTTTATTCTGTCACTGTGAATGAAGACGTGGCTGTACACACACCTATCCTTGGTATCAATGCTACCAGTCCTGAGGGTCAAAACATCATCTACACTATTGTTGATGGAGACCCTTCCCTTCAGTTTGACATTGGTTTTGATACAGGAGTCATAAGTGTGATCCATTCTTTAGACTATGAAGCATCCTCGTCTTACCACCTGACCATCAGAGCCACAGATTATCTGACAGGTGCTCGTGCTGAGGTGGATGTAGACGTAGTTGTCCTGGATGTCAATGATAACCTGCCTGTCTTCCAGAAAATGTCGTACAAGGTAGTTTTATCTGAAACAGTCATGATTGGGACTCCTGCTCTTCAAGTTGTTGCCACAGACAAAGACTCTGAGAAAAACAACGTTGTCCGCTACCAGATCTTTTCAGATGTGCAGAACAGAACGGACTACTTCCACATTGATAGCAGTAGTGGATTAATCCTCACGGCGCGAATGCTAGACCACGAACTTGTCCAGAAGTATGACTTCACTGTCAGGGCCACAGATAATGGCTTCCCTCCACTCAGTAGTGAAGTTTCAGTCATAGTTGTGGTTAATGACATGAACGACAATCCTCCAGTTTTCAACCAGCTTCTCTATGAAGCATACGTGAATGAGTTAGCACCCAGAGGTCACTTTGTAACTTGTGTCCAGGCGTCAGATGCTGACAGATCTGACTTTGACAAGTTGGAGTACAGCATTTTATCAGGAAATGAAAGAATGAACTTTGTGATGGACAAGCAGACAGGAATCATCACATTGTCAGGCCACCGTAAGCAGAGAATGGAGCCTGCCTACAGTCTTAATGTTTCCGTGTCTGATGGAGTGTTCACCAGCACAGCACAGGTTCATGTTAAGGTGCTGGGGGCCAACCTTTACAGTCCGGTGTTTGGACAGAACGTGTATGAGGCAGAGCTACGAGAGAACTCTGCTGTGGGGACTAAAGTTGTACAGGTAAGTGCTGCTGACATTTTTTGTATCATTTCTCTGACCATGAATTATTTAGCACTGAAAGTATGAAATATTCATGTCTGTTTCGATGTATTTGTTTCTTTTTTTCAGGTGAAAGCCACGGATGCAGATCCAGGAGTGTTTGGACAGATTGTTTATTCATTTGTTAATGATGTTGGCAAAGACCAATTCAGCATTGATACTAGTGGTCAGATCAGCACAGTGGAGAAGCTAGACCGTGAGGACCCGGCCAATAAGGACATTGTGCTGACAGTAGCAGCCCTTGACTCAGGTGGACGTGTCTCCTATTGTACAGTCCATGTTTCCTTGCTGGATGAGAATGATAACGCACCTCAGTTTCGTGCCACAGAGTATCGAGCTTCAGTCAAGTCTGATGTGGCGAAAGGTTATCTTGTGACACAGATTCAGGCTTATGATCCTGATGATGGCAGTAATGCCAAAGTGGCATACTCTCTCTACAGTGAGGCACATGTCCCTGTAGTAGACATTTTGGAAATAGACCTAGACAATGGCTGGATGGTGACTAAAGGCAGCTTCAGCCACTTGAGGAATTCTGTTTTATCTTTTTTTGTGAAGGCTGTGGATGGGGGTAACCCAGTTCGGCACTCGCTCGTGTCTGTCTACATCCATGTTCTCTCTCCAGATGCCTTCATTCCCTCCTTCAGCCAACATCAATACGTGTTTCGAATGCCAGAGGACACCCCTTTAGGTTCTGCCATCGGGACAGTACGCCTCAACCCTCCTCCAGGACATGCCCCACTCTCTGCAACTTTTGCAGTGGTTAATGGACAGACTGGAGAAAACAACCAGGATGGGGTGTTTGTAGTAGAGAGGGACACGGGTGTGATCAAGCTGGATAAGCCTTTGGACCATGAGGTGATCAAAGGATACCACTTCAAAGTGACAGCCACTGCACAGCAGGCTAAGTTGGATTCTGTGACTTCTGTGGATGTAGAATTCAAAGTGCTGGATCTAAATGACAACAAACCAGCTTTTGAGGCCGTCTCCTATGAGGCCACAGTGATGGAGGGAATGTCAGTCGGAACCAGGATTATACAAGTCCAAGCAACAGACCCTGACTCAGGGGCCAATGGTCAGGTGACATATAGTCTGGGGGCATTGGTCCAGTCAGAGGAGAATTCAAATGTGATAGCTGACACTTTTAGTATTGACAGCAACACGGGCTGGATCTCCACACGCAAAGACTTGGACCATGAGACCAATCCATCGTACACATTCACAGTGGTGGCCTCAGATCTTGGGGAGACTGTCTCTCTTTCTAGCACCACCACAGTGACTGTTGCTGTCTCAGACGTCAACGACAACCCGCCAAGGTTTCTGGAGCTACATTATGTTGGTTCAGTTCAGGAGAGCGACCCGCCAGGGGAGGTGGTAGCTGTGCTGAACACCAGAGATGATGACAGCTCTGCAGTGAACCGACAAGTCAGCTACCACATCACTGGTGAGTAACACTGGAAAAATACGAAATTACCATTAACTGTGTCCCTGAACATTAACATTTGGTGATTCTGCATAACTGGCATGCATCTCAAACATTTTAAAAGCATTTTATTTAAAAATATGACACAAATACAAGTTTCCTTTGTGAAATTTGTCTTGGACTCCAAGTGCTGAACACACACAGTAGCAAGTAACAAGCATATAAATGTAAACATGAAATTTTGTATAATTCAACCCTGTCAATAGCCTACTATTTTTCTCATTATTAAAATGTTGTATATAACTTGCATATGTTTTACGATAATTCATTACATTCAAACCAAGAATCAATCTCAGCCAGTTAGTATTACTTCAAGACTGTCTGGCTGCAGCCTGATCATTTCTGATGGCCACTCTTCATGACTGTCATCTGAGACACTGTGTATCTCAGAATGGAAATACACTTTAAGACTTTCAAAATAACCCAATTAGAGTTAGGATAAGGGTTAAAGTAATAGTTGGGATACCAAAAGTTACAAGCCAAAAACCTGATCTGCAAAACCTGATTACAAAACACTTAATAAAGTCGAGTAAACAGTCTGCTTCCATGATAAAGGATTTTCCTCCATTAATATGCAGCCAGCTTGGCTTACATAGCTCTGTTAGCTGTGTAAGCTACATAGCTAATGTAGCAAATGTAGCAAATGTAGCTAAAGCTATGGTCACAAAACAGCAATGTAAGCTTTGTAGGTGTGTCGTCTACATAGCTACGCTAGCTTTAGCTATGTTTGCTAAGGCTCATGATGCTTAAGCTAGCTCAGCTACATTCACTCATGTAGTAATGTTAGCTAGTGTAGCTATAATAACTTTAGCTTAAGCTAACAGAACAAAAGCATGCCACTGCTTGTGTAAGTACTTCAAAATGGATTGATACATAATTTAGTCCCACATTAGACCTCTGAGTTTTTTCCCTTTTTTTAATTTATGAAATGTTTCTTAGGCTGTAATGTTTGCAATATGTTTATTTCATGAATGTGACAGTCAGATTTTGTTTATGATTAAAGTTGAGTTAAAAAGAGATAAAAAAAAATCTTTAACTGTAAATACATTTTACCGGCCAATTACAGCACTTGTTTTCTGAGTTATATGGTGTTTCAGATGAACAGTCTGTGAGAGTGACTGTCAGAAATGTGTGGTCTGCAGCCAGACCCCTCTTTTGAAGATGATCTAAATATTTGTGTGACAAAAATAAACTTTTATTGTCTGCAAAAGCTAATTTGTGTAAAATTTTAGATTTATTTACAAAATTATTTACATAGTGAATAAAAAAGGAATTGCCCTAATATTAACCCTTGTGGCACCTGGCATTTAATATCCTTACTTTGAGATTTTAAACCATTTAAATGTTGTTCGATATAATGAATGTAACTCCTAAATCAGTTTGAAGATGGTCCTGACACAATAGTGGAGGCAAAATGTTTAAGTCAGTTATGATGACCGTTTTTATATGCCAAGGAAAATCCCTATACCACACTCACCTTTATCAGTAGATTTTTTCAACAAGATCAAGAATCCCCATACAAGTTTTACTTTTTCCCCAAAGCCATATTGTGATGAGACAAGGATTTTAAATGATTTATAATAGACAATATTTTCAAATACTTTGGGGAGGGTGGGCAGTGTAGATATAGGAATACTATTTTTCTCACCAGACTTAAATTCTGGGATAATATTTACTATTTTGTCCATTTTCAGTACCACACCACAAAAAAAAGATTTGTAGAATGAACAAGTGGATCCACAATTTCATTTTACTAAATTCACCGTCTACACCTGCTGTATGGGAGCTACTCATGTTCATAATGATGTTTGAAACTTCTTTTTTGTTAGTCAGTTGCCAAAAAGAGTTTAAATAACTAGAAAAGCACTCAGAGAGTGCAGACCTCCGCCATTAGCCCTATCTCCCAATAGTGAAGATCCGGTGATCCGGATCACTCCCAAAATCTAATTTGCTGATTACTCCCTCCCTGGTGAGGTGGAGACACAGTGAGGCAAAGCATTGGCTTCGCTACATGTTGACTGTCATGGCGGAAGCACCCATGGTCTGACCAGACAACTGAAAGTCATGGCAGAGGGTGAATATTCCTCTATTCCTCCCAGCATTGTGAGTATTCTCGCTACAATTCGTTACGCTCTGACTCGTCTCCTCGACGAGTCTTTCAAACTCTATAAACTCCAAAACTTTGAATAGAAACACACCAAAACCATGCTGCTGGGATTGAAGTTACTCATGTCCGCCATCTCCTGGTGTAAAGTGGTAACAGCGCAGACTTCCGCCATTAGCCATATCTCCCAATAGTACAGAATCCTTTCAAAAAATCCTGGATCCAGACGGTGATCCAGATCAGTCCCATAATCTAATCAGTTCTTCCTTATGGCATTTTTGACATTTCCTGAAAATTTCCTGAAAATTTCCTGAAAATCCGTGACTTTTTGAGTTCTGTTGCTAACAAACTAACAAATGAATGAACAAACGAACAAACGAACAAACCCACCCAATCACATAACCTCCTTGGCAGAGGTTAACCTTGTAAATGTTGCTGATATGTGGCGCCCCCAGGTGGTTTAATTTTCAAGATAGATTTTCTCCTATATAAATATGTACATATAATATAATATGTCTGTCTGCAAGAGTAGGAAGCTGAAAGTTGTGTGTCTCTCTGTTTTGGCCCAGTTGTTTGCTCAAGATACTGGCGAGTATCTTACGTTAGTATTCTGCATCTCCTCTCAATTGCTACAGCCATGAATAAACGGGGTGAGAGAGAGAGAGAGAGAGAGAGAGAGAGAGAGAGAGATTGTGATTCAGGACATGATTCACTTATTTTCCATGCTTGCTTCCAAAGAACACATGCATGAATGTCAGCTTTCCAGTTCTGACTGAGAAACAGGATTTTAATAGGATAACATTTTCATAGCGGGATAACATTCAGCGGACTGTGACAGTAGCAGTTCTCTGGAGGTAAAAGAAGTAGTAAATAGAGTGAGAGCAGGCACACCTGATGGAAGCTGCTGTGAACATGCTTTATCTTAAGCTTAGTGAATAAATGCTAGAACTCTAAAGCTAGTCATGAAGCCAGTCTTAAAGCCACTGTACATGGAAGCTCATTGTTTCTGGTCCTTCCCTGATACCTCTCTGTCAGAACAGAGCCCACAGTACAGAAAGATGTAACAGATGATGGAGGGGTGCAAAACGACTAAAAGAGGAGGGAAAGTAAGCTGACGCTGGAGTTACTTTAGTAATATGGATGCTGATCAAGAACTGATGAGACTTATTATCTGTCTGCTCACTGAAACTCCAGAAGCTAATAATGAAGTCAGGACTCCCAGGAAACCAGGGCTACCACACACAGACAGAGATAATGAAGTACGTTTAATAGGAAGGAAATCCTTGCTCTATTAGCACTGTAATGAGCATGAGGCAGAAGGCAGGAGTGACTGAGCGACATTTGAGTGATGTGACCTTATAGCTGACAGCTAGAGAGGAAGGAGTCGAGGAGCAAAGAGCCGAAAGAATAAAACTAAGCAAATGAGCTGTCGTGGAAACTGATGAGTGTGACCTTTCTGTCTTCAACAGAGAAGCACTCGATGTTGTTCAGAATGAAAGAGCTGCAGCAGATAAAGACAGAACACAGAGAAACACATCCTCTGTGTGCAGTGATACTGAAGAAGTCTGACAGACAGGAAGATTCCTGCTCCCTTTTCATAGTATTTTATTTTGTCAGGTTTATTTTGGGCTCAGCAGGTCGATGGAAATCAGTAATTTGGGGATATCTCTCAGGGCGCTAACATACTGACAATCCTGAAGGCTAGTGTGATTGTTTGTGTGTCTGCATGGGGATATTTCAAAGATAGGGACGACCTTCTATCAGTTAAACAGCCAGATACAAAAGGTACTCTATAAAAGGAGAGTTACTATCATACATCATGCCACAGCAGAGCTGGTTAGATAAATCTTACCTCATAAAACACTGTAGCGGAGCATTTCAGGCCTTTGTCACACCTGTGGTTCTATCGTTTGTATGTTTTATTCAGCATGCACTTTTACAAGCAACCTAACAACCACGGTGCCACATAGACTCACAGGTGGTTGTAAAAGTACAGATGTGATGACTCAGCATCCTCAGCAACCTACAGAAACTAGCAGGAAGGCATGGGTGAGTCTAGTGTGTGTTCTTTACTGATGAAGGGTACAACGTGCCAGTTCCTTTGGCAGTCTAGGTCTATGGCAGCCGTAAATGGGAGCTGGTCTAGGTCTGAGCTAGTTCTAGCTATAAGCCTTATCAAAAAAGAAAGTTTGATGCCTACTCTTAGGGCATTTTCATAAGATGAATATGAGACAAGAGATCAACATTTCATTTTTTCCAGGTATTTACTGTACATCTGGATCTGATACACAACTTAGAAGAAAGCGTTATTTGTAAAGGCATCCCATTTTTAGGGGAGAAAGAGTATTGGAACAGATAGACCTAAAATAGATTGAAGTGAATAAGAATTAATATTAAGTTACAAAGCCTTTGGTTCCAATGACTGCATTAAGCCTGTGACCCACTGACGTCACCAAACTTTTTAATTATTTTGTGATATTTTTCCAGGCTTTCACTGCAGCCTCTTTCACTTGGTTTTTGTTTTGGGGGGTTACTCCCTTCAGTCTCCTGTTTAGCAGGTCTAATGCTTTATTGTGCTTAAATCTGAAAATTGACTTGGCCAATCTAAAACCTTCCACTTCTTGCCCCTGATGCACTCCTTTGATGTTTTGCCAGTATGTTTTGGGTCTTTGTTGCATGATGAAGGATGTCCTAATCAGTTTGTTGCATCTTTCTTTAAATTGGCAGACAAAATGTTCTTGTTGACTTCTGAGTTCATTTCTGCTACCATCATGTGTTACATCATCAATAAAGATCAATGAGCCCCCCCAGAAGAAACCATGCAAGCCCAAGACATTACCTCCACTGTGTTTCACAGCTCAACTTGTGTGTTTGGGATGATAAGCAGATCCTTTTTTTCTACAAACTTTAGTCTTTCCATCATTTTGGTAAAGATTAATCTTTGTCTCATCAGTACATACGACTTTTTAAAGGTTCGTCTCTGCACTTTTTGGCAAATTCCAGCCTGGCCTTCCTGTTCTTCTTGCTAGTGAGTGGTTTGCATCTTCTGGTGTAGCCGCTGTACTTTTGTTCCTGAAGTCTTCTGTGAACAGTAGATGGTGATACCTTTGCTCCTGCCCTCTGGAGGATGTTGCTGATGTCACTAACATTTGTTTTTGGGTCTGTCTTTACAGCTCTTACAATGTTTCTGTCATCAACTGATGCTGTTTTCCTTGGTCTACCTGTTTAGCAGCTGTTACTGAGTACAACAGTGGTTTCTTTCTTCTTCAGGACTTTCCTAAGGGTTGTACAGGCTATGGCCAATGTTTGTGCAGTGGCTCTGATTTATTTTCCATCTTCTCTCATCTTCACAACCGCTTGTTTTTCACTCATAGACAACTGTCTGGTTTTCATGTTGGTTACATCTCTAACTATGCATGCAGTCTGCACAGGCAAAACCAAAATCTAAATCAATTGTAGACATTCAGCATGAATTATTGTGTGAATAATCAATGTCATTGGACACACTTGGGCAACAAAACACAGCTTTCAGTCACATGATCCAATACTTTTGCTCAATGAAGTTCCATTACAAATAATGCTATCCTCTAAGTCGTGTATCAAATCCAGATGTAAACACCTGGAAATTAAAGCTAAAATGTTGAGCTCTTGTCTCACATTCATACCCAAATGTTTCAGTCTACAGCAGAAATAAAGGAATTGGCCTCCCTGTTACAATACTTTTGGAGGGGAGTGTATACATGTGGTCTGAGAAAATGTATGGCGCATGAGTAAAATGCTCTATAACTGGGCAGTATTTCTTAAGGGAAAAATCCTGGAAATAAACTAGGGCTAGTTGACTCCTGCCTGGTTGTGCCTGCTCCAAAGCTTCTCTGTAATTTCAACATGGAAAGACTAGTACACAGATTGATTTTGGAGAGAAAAAAGGTTGACGTTTCAGCGCAGCACTTTTAGATGTATTAATACAGATGTGCAGAATACAGTCTGTCTCCTGTGTGTAGATACTGAGCATGAAGCTCATCATTGTGTGGAGTCATTAACAGGCGATCAGTCTCAGTGTGAACACAGACTAATGCCTGCAGCTTCATGTTCAGCTGCAGCCTGACACATGTTCAAACATCTGCAGGGTGGAATCTATTAAACTGCACTAATTCAATTTCTATAATCAGCAGAAATCACATCATGTTTAGCTTTAATAATTATCTCTTCCCTTCTGTTTAAATCTGAAGAGAAACTTTTTGAAGTATACTTTTAAACCTCAATTAATAAACTAAACCACTAAACTTAACTCATCCACAGCAAAGAGCAGAAATAGAATATAAAATAGTGTTTAGCATTGTACAAAATCAGGATATTTGGTAAAAAATGAAATTACAAACCTGAATTTTGATTCTATGTGGTGTCACAACACCAGATTTTAAACTTTGATGTGATTCTAAGCTTATGTTCCTTTTAAAACATATGTTTAAAGCAGGTTTAAAGCATTAAAACTTCACTTTATCCTTTGTCTCGCTGTATTGTCTTCTTAAATTTTGTCCACAAACTTTTTCCACACTAAATACATATAGGCCTTTTCTAGAAACCTGCCTTTACTTGTTAAGATATAAAGCAACACCAGGCTAGTAAAACAGAATTAGCTTTAAATTTGGATTACCTTTTACTTGAAGTGTTACGGTTTATATCACTATCAGTCCTCTTTTATCTAATTTAGGTCTTTCTTTTAGGTCGTTATTGAGCCGCTTCTGTATCCTCCTCATCTTTTCTTCATGTAAAGGAAGAGCAGCAGATCCTTAGGCCCAGTTTCAGATTCAGACAGATTTATCACCTCAGTTTTTTCCTGTGAAAAACCTAAAAATGCTTGCATACCAACAGGGTGGAGAGTTATTTCACACAGAGGCTGTTAACATGTTCAAAAGGCTGATTTCAATATTTTACAATGCCAAGTGTTTTTAAAGGTACAATCTATTATTTTAATAATCCATAGTATCAGAAAGCACCAAACCACCTTTAAAATCACTGCAGACATACAGTGCTTAACAAATTTATTAGACCACCACCCAAAGTAAGGTTTATGCCACAGCTGCCCGAAATTAACATCATTGGTAATTACCAAAATCATGTTTTATGTTTCTGCAATGGTTAATACACCAATATGTAGAAGCTCTTTAACAGAAATGATATTTTTAATGCTAAAATATAATTATTATTGTTACCGATGAATTTCCAAATTTACTGATTTACAAAAAAACAGAAAAAAAACAGTAAAGCACATTAAAATTTCTTGATTAATATGTCAAATTATAGTTATTTACTTGCATTCCTGAACAGAAAAATGAGTTTTAGTGATTGAATGTTATGCTTGATTAATTTCTGACTTCTCAGAGAAGCCCAGTGAGCCGGCTCAAATTTAGGTATAAAAAGGTGAGTTTCAGTTTGAAATTCCTCATTCCTGTTCAAAATGGTTAAACATCGAGAGCTCACTGAAAATGAAAGAGTCTGCATTAAAGCACTTCATGATGCTGGATGGTCTCTGAGACAAATATGACAGGTGGTCTAATACATTTGTTAGGCATAATTTGGCACTTAAACATTCAAAAGTCTTTGCAGGAAGCTCCTTATCTTTGCAGGTGAAACCTGAAGCCCACAGAAGAGGGCTTTCACTCCCAAAGATACTGTATGTTTTCTTTGGACTAAAGTGGCCAGTTTAGAGATTTACAGTTACAAACCTTTTTGGCTGACCGCTGGGGTCAGCCCTACAGATGGTTCTGTCTGTACAGGTACATCTCAAAAAATTAGAATATCATGAAAAAGGTAAATGAAAGTTTAGAGCTGTACTGTGAGAATTTGCCACATTAAAAATAAGGTAAAAAGTAAAGCTTGTGTTAAAATCAAACTAGAGTATGCCAGAGATCCAGGGTGCGCTGATCTCTGGTTTAAAATAGGCTGCAGCCTGAAGTTTTACTAGCACGTTCAACAACCACAGAGCGATGTTTTCACAAGTTACCTGAAGTAAGAAGTAGATGAATAACTAGTTACAGTACAGAGAATAAACTGATCTAAGGCTTTGTATTCACTAAACTTAAGTATTAATTTAGTTTCACATCCATCACAGATAGACAAGGCAGATGTGAGCCTTCAGGCTTTGCTTTGTGTTCTTAAAATGAAGTTGAGATAAACGTCAGGAAACTCGATTTGTGGCCAGATATCAATATCCACAGACTAGGGAACAGTCTTGATCTCTGTCGAGTCCAGATATCCCCAATTAATGCAGACATTAGTCCATATTTCTCACGTTTTCGCCGCACCTCACAGAGCAGACTTCTGTGTTTTACAGCCTTAAGCCGAGCAGCTGTGTCACGCGCTGACGTGACATCATTGCAACCCGCTATTGTTGTGTGTGTAGCTCCTCCTTTTTGGGACGGATAGGTAAGACTTGTACCCCTACGGAAGGGTGCCGAAAAGTGGGACGGTAGGGGTTAGTTTTTTAGGACCCTTTCCAACTTTTGCTCTATGGAAACACAAAAAAATGCGTGCCGTTCTGCACCGAACTGAGCCAGACTGCTCAGTGGAAACAAATTAAGAGCAGAGCTTTATTAAGAGGAGAGACAGAGAAAGAGAGAGGACAGCATGTACATTTAAGTAGCAACAATAAATTTGGCTCACAAAAATAACAGTAATGACAAAATCACTCTGCCAGTCAGGCATTTTAACAGGCATCCCAGATAGTTATGGTCAGCCATACACTAGGTTTTCACCTAGTCTTGTTTAGATAAAGAATTCAAACAAAAATGATGCAGGTGAGTGGTTTCACACCTGAAATGTTGTTCTGTTTCTGCAACAGTCAGACTTCAGCTTGAAACCTGACAAAAGATTCTCCCCTCCGCTTTGTCCAATCAGAGACCAGATTTACCCTCTGGTTTAAGGAAGCTACCTTTTTCTGTAGTTTGGAGCTCAGTGCTGCAGCAGTATGAATGTGTTGTGTAAATGCAGTGTGTAAGTAATGTGTATTTGATACATGGCTTGTCTAAAATTTGACAAACACCTGAAATAAAATAAAATAAATAGCTATAGATATTTTCATTATAGAGAGTGAATGAAACCATTACCAAAAGTGTCACATTTTATCACTGTGTCTCTTTAAGATGAAATCCATCAGATAGTGTTAGTATAGGCAGGCCACGGAGTTGAGCGCTGCCATATAATGAGATCAGCTGATCTCACTCAAGCCCTCATCAGCTGAAGGCTAGCTGATTTGCTCTAAGTGCTCTATTGGCTAATTGCACTCATGCTGCCATATTTAAAGTGCTATGGCATGGCTATGCTTTGCTGATCCCTCTGAAAGCTGCTTTTTGCAACCCTCCTCCACCCCAGCTCCTCCTTTATGCAATATCTGACTTAATTAATGTCATTCTGTTGTCATTGATTCCTGCTCTGCTCTGGGTTCATTGCTGCTTCTCTCCCTGCCTCAGGCTCTCCTTGTAAGCACAGGAAGAGCTGGAACATTCCCGCTTGATGCTTTCCACATAGGCTTGTGGAAGGGCAGGAGGATCCCAGAGCAGCTATATCACCAAATATAAATAACAGTAATAAGAGTAAATCACTAACTACAAATATAGAGAAAAATGCATGTATGCAAATCGTGTTTGTTTCTTGACAAAGTGGTCCTGAGTGAAATAATTTCAGTGAAACAAAACATTCTGCCCTTAACCTAGGACCCACTAGAACCTCCCTGTTGGAGTTGAAAGCAAGAAAGAAAGAAAGAAAAGACAGGCATGACTAACTCAGTTCTCACTTCTAAAAGCCATTCTTACAGGTTCATGCAGTATTTTTTCAAAAAATGCACCAACATTTTTTGTCTCCTTTAGCTTGTGTCTGTATCTCTGTGGCAGCATGCTGTGTTTGGTCATGCTCACCTCTGTGGCCTGTTAAAATTCCTGACTGCATAAACTACAGAAGGGTTTATTTGAGCCACCACTGACTGGCTTTACTCGTATTTTCTTTGCCTTCTGTTGCTTGTGGTAACTGCAAAATATTTTCTTATCCACCAATTTATTCATGTTTTCATCCATGTGCTACAAAGCAACAACACCATGCATGAACAGACTTTTCAGAATTTTGATATGGTGTCTGTATCTGATGCAGTGAGGAGGCTGTGTTTGGATGAAAAGTGCCATGTAAATGATCTGGGATCAGGAAAATGTTGTCTGGTGATTACAGAAGAAGTAACACTAATATACAGGACAAGGGTATCTTGCTGGGACAAATCAGTGTAGTTTGAAAATTTCAGGATGTCTCCTGCTAAGAGGAGATGGTTTGTAACCCTACTTTGTTTCTTGGCCAATCAGAAATCAGTCTAACACTCTGTTTCTTTCAGGTGGGAACCATCGTGGGGTATTTGCTCTCGGCCTGGTCCAGGGCGAATGGAAGATGTACGTGAAGTGGCCCCTGGACAGAGAGGAGTGTAACCTTTACATCATCAATGTCACTGCCAGCGATGGACTCTTTGTTTCCCAGGCAACTGTGGAGGTGACAGTGATCGACACCAACGACAACAGCCCTTTGTGTGAACAGGTGAGGGGCAGAGTCACGCAGTGTTGTGTTTTCAAAGGTCAGCCACATGTACCTATTCATACTGCCTGTGTGTTTGTGTGTCTGTGTTTGTGCAGGCTGTCTATTCAGCGTCTATCTCAGAGGACCTCCCCCTCCACAGCCCCATCCTGAGGATCCGGGCTTCAGACGCTGATGTGGGCATCAACGCCTGGATCCAGTATTCTCTGCATGGAACAGGATCTCAGGACTTCATCATGGAGCCAGATACAGGTACACACACACAGATATGGTGCAGACTGAGTTTAAAAACACACAAAAGATCATTTTTTCTATTGTCTTTGGTTTTTATGTCATTCTTAAAGAAGATAAAATAAAAAAAACATGTTTAATTTAATTAAGAGTCAAGAGAAACGAGAGTGGTTTATAAAACAATCAGACTCAGTGTATTCTATATTTCAGCCTTTCTCAGACTTAAGAATGCCATAGCCCACTTTGAAATCCGAAAATCTGCTGGGGCCCACCAAAACCATCATACAGCCATTACATGGCACACAGTATTTAGCTGCAGATTTTTATTCAGAAGCACAGCGTTCAAATGCATATGCATAGCCATTAATGTTACTAGGAAAAGTGTTTGCACAGTCACAAGTTACAATTAATGGGCATTTAACACCTTCTATTTTTCATCTTTTGAAATGTACTATGTGAGTCCACAAACTCTCTCCTTGTAATGCTAATGTCTCCTAAGGCAGTGGTTTCCATAGTAGGGGCAGGGACCCCCCAGTTGGTCGCAAGACACTGAAAGGGGGTCTTGAGATGCCTTCCAAAAAAAAAAAAAAACCACAAATATTTTAAAAAAGTTTTAAGTTGTATATTTCAACATTACCCCACCATTTGGTAAGATTTATGCTGAAATCCAATTAATGTTAAAAATCATTCAAATGTAAGTGTGCACATGACTATACTTGAGTATGTCGGTGTTCAAATTTGCCTCAACCACCCTTAGGGACAGTACAGGTCTCTGGTCTTCATCACTGTTATTGTCAGGGTTGTTGGCTGAAAAGTTAGAGAACCCCTATCCTAAGGTATTGACAGCCTAAATACTTTAGAGCAGAGCAATAGAATATCCTACGGAGTGTCACTAGTTAATCCAACACCGGTTAAACTGTGACACTAGTAAAGAGTAAAATCCCCCCTTGGTGACTCTTTCACTGTTTTTATTTATTTATTTGCTCTAGGTCTCTTTTAATGACATTTTCATATAAACCAATTACAATTTTGAGAAGGAAAAAGATGGTATAACCATGGCATACCCTTCTCACCTTGCCATGTTAGTGAGGGCACCCACCCTCAACACCCTCTCATTGCACCATACAAATACATCTGGAAATGAAAAGATTTAACATGTAAAAAAAAAAAAAAGAAAAATAATTCTCAGTTATAATAATGAAATAAAAACTTAAGTAATCAGATGAAAAACAGTAGATATGATTGAAAAAAAGCAAGAGTATAAAAATGGAGGGGGAAAAAAAAACAAACTAAAAAGGACATGTAACTGGTTGTAGGTCATTAGCTTGATGTAGTAGTGTCAGTCGCATCCATTGTTTCCACATAAGATATAAAGGGCTGCCCTGCAGCATTAAACTTTTGAACACAGCCTTTTGTGTAGTATCCAATGTTCTCTAACGTCAAGTGATGTATCAGCTCTTTGATCCAAAGGTTAAAGGATGGAGATTTTGCCTTTCATTTAACCAGTATTAAACACCTGGCCAGAGGAGATACCACATGGTTTTCCAGAGTTTTTTAAAACTACCTCTGATGGGGTTGCTGAGAATACTGCAGTTACTGATAAAGGATCCACATGTCTGAGGGTAGTTTAAAAATTGAGCGCCAGATATTAGATAAAGCTGGTCAAAACCAAAACATGTGAGACAGGGTGGCTGATGCTTGATTACATCTGTCACGAATGGGGTCTGTGTATGAAGGGGGTGGACAACCTTAAATTGAGTAACATGTCGTAGATAGATTGAGGAAGAGTTTGTTTGATTTAAAGCTTTCCTCCAGGCATCATCGATATATTCTGTTCCTTATTCTTCTTCCCATTGCGACCTCAGTGAAGTCAAGGAGTCCAAAATTAAATTTAAGCATTAATTTCTCAAATTATATAAAAGTGTAAAAAAGTCTTATACAAGTGATTCCATTTCCAACCCACATTTCAAATCTGTATCAAGACTAGATTATGTAATTAAGTGGTTTAAGTATATGGAAGCATGGATTGAAAGGTCCCCACTGCATTTTCTGACCCTTAGGTGAGATCAAATCTTCAGTGCTCCTGGACCGGGAGGTGACGTCCAGTTACCGACTGAGCGCCCAGGCCACAGACGGCGGAGGACGGTGGTGTCGTGCGGAGGTTCAACTGGTGGTGACGGACGTGAACGACAACCCACCCATCTTCACTCAACCTCAGTACACTGCCAGTGTGTATGAAGACACTGCAACCAAGGCGCTGCTGACCCGCATCCAGGCCATCGACCCAGATGAAGGTTTGGCCTCTGCCTTTGTTTTGATAGGACAGCTGAACATAGACAGAAATTATGGGGCAGAGGAAGTGATGGGGGTCAAACAAGTGACCAGGCCTGTAGACAGCGTTAATATCTGAGATAAACCAGTGCACCAACAGTGACACTTTTACTAATACTATTGTTAATACTATACATTTCTACTGCTGTTAAAAGTAAAGCTTCAAATGTTAGTGTTGATAAAGAGAAATCAATAAACAAAAGCAGAATAAAATGACAGCAATAAAAGGCAGATAGAAGGATTAATGGAGTCAAATTAATGCCACTGTAATAGTCAAGGATGATTTGGGAGGCAGGAAGCCTCTTTGCCTTCTGGATCCTAATGGTTGTGGGACACTTGTGTCCATCTTCTTAAAAATCTGTCAGATTCATGAAATATTTATGCCATGGTCCATGTGAGTTGAAATCTTTGCAAACTCCCCTCCATCACTGTCAAAAATCATGATACTGCTGGGCTGAGTGAACACACTGAAACCAACAAGTAAAGAAAAGAGCTGCAGAAAATAAATCAAAGTTGTATCTCTGGATTTTAATCAAAATAGCTATAAAAATCTTCATCATGAAATAGAGGAAGTGATGCAGGAAGCATCAGAGACATGAGATGTATGTTTGGTCTGAACTCTCATGTGAAAGTAGAGCATCATATTTCTCTCCTCAGGAAAACATCTGCACAGCCAGCAGCAAAAACATGCCATAGTAAGAGGAGGCCTACTTTAGTTCTATATTAAGAATCTGATCACTCATTGGATGTCAGGGTTTATTATAAGACTAGCTCCTATATATCATGATAAACAAGAAGGACATGAACATTAAATTGTTTTTGATGTAAGATTGCCAAAATTGTTCAACTTCAGTTTACTTCAGTGACTAATAGTATTGAAAATTTCAAAGCGGGGTAAACCAGCTAGTATCTGGTTTCAGTCTCTGTCACATATTCACAGTGGGATGAGTTTGATAAACTTGACTGTATCGGCTCTGTCTGACGAGTCCTCTTCTGTCTTTGCAGCAGGTCCAGGTCGGATGGTGGTGTATTCTCTCGCTGACTCAGCAGGGGGTTCCTTCTCCATCGATAAGTCATCGGGTATTGTGGTTTTAGAGCGGGTTCTGGACCGGGAGATGCAGCCAGCCTATCAGATTACAGTCCATGCCTCAGACCAGGGTTCCCCACAGCCCCTCTCCTCGCTTGTCAACGTCACCATCACTGTGCTTGACATCAATGACAACCCACCTGTGTTTGAGCGCCGCGACCAGCTGGCGACCGTGCCGGAAGATGTGGGGGTGGGGACAGAGGTTCTGAGGGTTTACGCCGCCAGCAAAGATATTGGGACAAATGCAGAGATCACCTACAGCATCCGGTCAGGAAATGAGCACGGGAAGTTCCACATCCACCCACTGACAGGTCAGTATGAGAACTATTCCTCTATCAATATGTATTTTCATCAGAGTCTGCTTCTCTACATCTTCACTTTAGTCTCACATATAAACCCTGAAAACTGTAGTTTAGATCAGATGAATGTTTGTGTGATAAATGAGATCTGTTCCAGCTCTCAGCAGAAACAAAGCACAGTGTCTGACAGCATTAAAGGATCACTGAGCTGTGTTCACCTTTATTTACTTTACTCTCTCTTACAGGGAAAGCATTGTTTTAGGCTTTGTGTCAGTGTTTTCTCAGTACTACAGTAAGACCTGCAAACATTTTACATGTACAGATTGTGAGGTTTTTGTAAAGCTGTGCTGTTCTTTTAGACTAAACTAAGAAATAAATATGTTCACAGTCTTTATAGCTTATTCCTTTTTTTGGTACAAATGATTGTATGAGTTTTGCAGAGTTGCATTATTTGCGGCATGGCTTCTTTGACTGATAATTGGGTGCATTGTAGCAGTTTTTCAGGAGGCCCCAGATCAGCTCCACCTCTTTGCTTCTAGATCATTCTAAAGTTAGTATAGAGCCAGCATTTCCAGTATGATGACTACCATCACTTTGGCTCCTTAACTCCTCTTAAGTAACCAGTGGGTGACATCACTGAGTCTACGTCCATGTTTATCATGTGTGAATTATAATTATCAATAATGATATATATAATAATAACTATTTATAATTATGTGTGAATGACTTGGAATATAGTTGGCTAAGAAGTTTAAACAGAAATGGATGATAATTGTACATGATGAAGACCGCATTGAGATTATAAATACCCTTTTCAAGAGTGTCCAGGCCAAAGCAGCAGCAAACAGAGTTTCAGACAAAGAAAGAGCAGTCATACATAGCAAAAATAACTCAGTACGAGTTGTCTTATTGCATCAAGAGACACAAGATAGCAATTTCAGCAGCAAATATCTCACAGATTCAGCCACATTTGTAAATTAATCAAAGTATCTGCATCCAGATGTGTTTGCCCCCCAGGATCAGTTCATTGAGTTTCAGCTCTTTTATAAATGGCAGCAGCAAATCTCAAGGCCTTTTTTTTTTTTTTTAGTCTAGTTCTGACCTTTGGGACAGAAGGCAAGTAAAGATCCTGGGAGCGAAGACTATGTTCCTGTAAAAAATCAGTAAAATCAATTAAATTGTTAAAAACATCAAGAGCTGCTGTACTCCGGCTGTGTTTCTTTCTAAAACCAGACTGAGGGTCAGATAAATGTTGTGATTATTAAAAAAAAAAAATCATCAATTGGTTTCTACAAAGAGTCTCCAAGACCTTGACCAGAGCAGAAAGTTTGGATATGGGTCTGTAACTATTTAAAAAACAGCCCCCACCCCCCGAGCCGGGGGATGACATTAACAGATTTCCAGACGTTGGGGATGTCATTTGCAACCAGAGACAGATTAAAAATGAGGTGCAATAAAATCAGCTGTGAACTTTAAAAAGGATGGCTCCAGCTTGTCTGGGCCAGGAGACTTTGTTGTGTCTAAAATCCTGAGGGTGTATGCGCCTCAGAGACTAAGACACTATTAAAATTAAAAGAGTTTAAAAGGCTTAAGGATATTCATGGTGTCAAAAAATATTCCAGTCTGTAATCATCAATCATCAAATGTTCCTCTAGTGTTAAAAAAATCTAAATATATATTACTTTAAAACTAAAAAATGAGGAATGAGCTCATGAGAATGATGCATAATGGTCATAAGTTTAAGAGAAAAGTGTAAAACTTGTGTTAATAAGATGAAATGGAGTTGATGAAAAATATGTTACACAGAAATAACAGACTGTCATACTTTTCAAACAGTGAAAGCAGGGTGACCTGACCTGCAATTACAACAAACAAGTAGTCCAAACAAAGAAAACACAAGGGGTAAATAATTAAAGAATAGCATCCTTATCACAATTCTCTGGTTTCCATTAATTTATTAGGAAGTCTTGAGGACAAGTTCATCTTGCCAGAACAGAAACATGGCCGTCTTTGGTAAATCATATCATCTGGCCCTGATAAAGTGTCTGACGCCGACCTGAAACAAAAAGTCCATTTCCTCCAACAGCTTGTGAACTCTGTCGTTTAATTTCCAGTCATGAGGAGAGTCTGCTCTGTGTCAGAAACTGTTTGACTCTCAGCTCCAAAATTACTGTTTTGTTTTCTCTGAACCTCCTTAGAGCTTCTTATTCTGTAAGTTCCTTTCTCTTTTCTCTCTCCGCCTCCTGGTGTGTTTGTTCTCTCTGCTCTTTGTCTTGTTTTTAGCACATTTACACTCAGCCAATCAAAGAGCTGCAGACATTTTCCTTTCCTACTTTACAGTGTTCCTGTTTCTATGAGTAATTCCTCTGTTTAGAGCTGGTTCAGGTGTGTCCAGGTAGAATCTGATTTTTCTCTTAAGTTCATCCAGCTTTAATATTATCTGACCTCAAAGTTTAAAAATCAAGACATAAAACTGTATGTAGTTCCTTTGATACTCAACCAATGGAAACAGCAGGTACACTGACATCTATTTAAAGAAGATAAGCCTTTAAACTTAATTACAGAGTAAGTTTTGAGTTGCACACTTGGCAGTTTTATAGCTCTATTGCAACTGAACAATATTAATAATTTTGCAATGTTTATATCACACGATAAAACACACAAAAAAAGAGGTTTAAACTAAAAGGGAACAAAATCGAGAAGAAATGAGCAAGCCAGATGTCCCTGTGTCAGATCCTACAACCACAGACCTCTGAGCAAACAGACAGCAGGGCGATGAGCGATGAGCGAAGACAAAAGCCCCTGCTAGTTTCTGTGTAAATGTGGCTTTAGAGATCAGCAGACCTCTAACTCTTTAAACAATCAACAGTAAACCATGAGAGGAATGATTTTCATTACCCACGCTGATGAAATCGGCAGGGGGTTATGTAATGGGTTCCGTATCTTTGTTTGTTTGTATTTGTACAAGATAACTTGAGAACGGAAAGTCGGGTCTTCACTAAACTTTCAGGGAATATTGGGATAGTGACAGGGAAGAATCGATTAGATTTTGGTGATGATCCGCGCACCCGTTCGGTTTTTCTCAGACTTCGAAATTTTGAACACTTCAGCGTGGGTCTGCCGCCTCAGACGGCCATTCTAGTTTACTTTGAATTCTAACCTGTCCCTCCTCATCCTCAGGAGCCATCCTCGTCGCTCATCCTCTGGACTTTGAGACCTGCAGGGACTACTTTCTGACCGTGGAGGCTCGTGACGGCGGCACACCTCCACTGAGCGCCATCACTACAGTGAACATAAACCTGACAGACGTCAACGACAACGCACCCATGTTCAGTAGAGACATGTACACAGCTGTGGTGTCAGAGGACGCCACCATCGGAGAGCCTGTGGTTCAGGTACGTCCTCAGATACCTTTTTAGAGTTTGACTAATAATGTGTTCATGGTCCAAAGAAACTCTATAAATAATAGTGCTGTGAATATTCCTGCTCCCCTGAGAATTAACCTGACCTTTCCCAAGCCTGTCCTTTTTTAAACTGGCAGCACCCACGACCTAAGTTGCAAAGCGCTTCTCACCAGAGTTTGTTGTTGCTTGATTATTAAAGTTGACCTCTGCTTTCCTCTGTAGTATCTATGAGGTTGTTTTTACACAGCTTTGTGCACTGGATATTTTCCTCTATCAAGGGAAACATCACCAAGAAAACATAAAAGCATTGAGAAGGAAACCTGCCCTGGGATATTAGAAGATTCTGCAGACCTCACAAAAATAAGTCAGATTGGTTTCTCTGCTGCCATTGTTGTTGAAAAAGATAGAACCAGAAGTCCCACCCACCTTTTTATGGTTGTATTTCATTTTTACCATTTCTGCATAAATTGGTCATCAAATGTGCTCCGCTCTTCATCTAATTTACAACAATAGACAAACACAGTCTGCTTAAACTAATACCACACAAAAATGATATGTTTTCATGTTTTTATTGAACAAAACATGTAAACATTCACAGTGCAGGGTGGAAAAAGTATGTGAACCCCTTGGCTAATGACTGGTTGACCCTCCTTTGGCAGCAATAACCTCAACCAAACGTTTCCTGTAGTTGCAGATCAGACCTGCACAACGATCAGGTCAAATTTTGGACCATTCCTCTTTACAAAACTCTTTCAATGCAGCAATATTATTGAGATGTCTGGTGTGAATCAATCTCTTGAGGTCATGCCACAGCATCTCAATCGAGTTGAGGTAAGGACTCTGACTAGGCCACTCCAGAAGGTGTATTTTCTTCTGTTGAAGCCACTCTGTTGTTGATTTACTTCTGTGCTTTGGGTCGTTGTCCTGTTGCATCACCCATCCTCTGTTGAGCTTCAGTTGGCGGACAGATGGTCTTAAGTTTTCCTGAAAAATGTCTTGATAAACTTGGGAATTCATTTTTCCGTCAATGACAACAATCCGTCCAGGCCCTGAGGCAGCAAAGCAGCCCCAAACCATGATGGCCCCTCCACCATATTTCACAGTTGGGATGAGGTTTTGATGTTGGTGTGCTGAGCCTTTTTTTCTCCACACATAGTGTTGTGTGTTCCTTCCAAACAACTCAGTTTTGGTTTCATCTATGGACAGAATATTTTGCCAGTAGTGCTGTGGAACATCCAGGTGCTCTTTTGCAAACTTCAAACATGCAGCAATGGGTTTTTTTTGGACAGCAGTGGCTTCCTCCGTGGTGTCCTCCCATGAACTCCATTCTTGTTTAATGTTTTACTTATTGTAGATTTGTCAACACAAATGTTAGCATGTGCCAGAGACTTCTGTAAGTCTTTAGCTGACCCTCTAGGATTCTTCTTCATCTCATTGAGCATTATGCGCTGTGTTCTTGCAGCCATCTTTACAGGACGACCACGCCTAGGGAGAGCAGCAACAGTGCTGAACTTTCTCCATTTGTAGACAGTCTGTCTTACCGTGGACACATGAACATCAAGGCTTTTAGAGATACTTTTGCAAGTCACCAATTCTTGATCGTAGGTCTTCTGAGGGCTCTTTTGTGCCAGGCATGGTTCACATCAGGCAATGCTTCTTGAGAAGAGCAAATTCAACACTGGTGTGTTTTTTGTAGGGCAGCTTTAACCAACACATCCAATCTCATCACATTGATTGGTTTCCAAGTTGGCTGACTCCTGGCTCCAATTAGCCCTTGGAGAAGTCATTAGCCTAGGGGTTCACATACTTTTTCCACCCTGCACTGTGAATGTTTACATGTTTTGTTCAATAAAAACATGAAAGCATATCATTTTTTTGTGCAGTATTAGTTTAAGCAGACTGTGTTTGTCTATTGTTGTAACTTAGATGAAGATCAGAACACATTTGATGACCAGTTTATGCAGAAATCCAAGAAATCCCAAAGGGTTCACATACTTTTTCTTGCAACTGTATGCTTGTGCACACACAAACCTGAATACAAACAGATTTTATAGCAAACAAAACGACAACAAACAAAACAGAAACAGTTATAGACAAGAAATGTGACATAACACAGCCCAAATTGCTGACTAAAAAGAAATTGTAAAACGTTAATAAAAACAGAACGCAGTGATTTGCAAATCTCATAAACCCATAGTATTCATATTTGTAAATGACTGAACAGTTAAAAACAAATCTGCAAGCTAGACGGTGGGCACTTGGATTTTAAAGGGTTAATGATACAGTTTAGTAGTTATTATGAAAACTTGAAGTACTAGCCTTTATTTGGGGATCTCTGTCACACTCAACTGTTTGTGAGGTGATCTGATATAGATGATTTAACTTCATGCTGACCTGCCTGATACTTAGAGAAGATTATCATCCCTTAATATAATGTTACACACAGGTTTGCAGCTTGATTTCATGTTTTTATTTACTTCCATATTCTGACTTAAAAGTACAGGCCCTGTGTTTTTATTCGATGCTAAACCTTTGTGACATTAGACTCTCTGTGCTGAATATTTTCCAGAAGCTTCCACAGACTTTTTCATCTTTGTTTTTTCCATGAACAGCCAGCAGAGATGTCTGCTCGGATCTGTGTCACCTCACTGCTCTGAGAAACAAATCTGTTCTTTTACTAAACTCTGAACAGTGAGTGCATGCTCGATGAGATGATCATTTTACTGCACCATGAACAGTGATTCTGTGGGCTGGCTGTGTATCTTTAACATCCCTCTTCACACTGGTTTTATAGTGTTCATTATTCACATAAAGCACTGCCTGACAGAGAAATCACCTCTAATAGATCAGGTATTCTCATTTAAACATGTTGGGATTCAATTCTGTTGTTTTTTGCTATTTTTTTAAATCATAATGTTTCATAAAGTTTTACAGAGTGATAATATAACATTCAGCAGCACAGTGTTTTATCAGTGTTTGAACTCAGCAGTGTGTTTTCTCTGGTCGGGGAAGTTTGGAGCGAGTTGGAGCAGAACAAACTGAGCTCCATGATGGAGTCCAAATCGGTGCAGTCACACATCAAAGAGCTTGTTGCCATGGAAACCAGTGTGTGCACAGACAGGCCTTGCATTTGTGCTGCTTATTAGGAAGTGCAGAGATATGGAGGAAATATTTCATCACATTAGCTTTTATAGAGAACGTGTTTAGTGACACACTGTGCTCTGTGTCTGTGCAGCTGTTAGCAGAGGATGTGGACAGTCAGCTGAATGGAGCCATCCTTTACTCCATCATCAGTGGAGACCGGGACAGTTCCTTCTTCATTGACCCGCTGCGAGGGATCATCAAGGTCAACAAGAAGCTGGACCGAGAGACAGTGAGGAAACACACCCAACCACACACATGCTCACACAAGCGGAGAGTTCAGACTGCAAACAGTAGCAGAAAGCCTCTCGCTGCTGCAGTGAAGTGCAGCTCTGAATATTTAATATCTTTGTTAATCGATAACATGACAGGCTGAGATGATCAGCTATCAAAATAATGAACTGTTTGGTTTAAAGAACGGTTATCAAACTAGCACTTTTTTAAACTCTGATTAATTGCTGACTTTCAGCAGTTAATTGCAATTAATCACTGATAATTGTCAATTATTTCTTTTAAATTGAAAGTTAGAAATACTGTTTTCATTTCACTATGATGAGTATCCAGTTGCTGCTGTGCTACAGTAGCTTTACTGCAGTGTGCCAGAACAAGAAATAGCACAGTTAATGCAGTTAAAACATTTTATTGCCTTATTTCCAGGCCTTAATTGTATCACAATTAACACATTATCACTGGCAGCCCTAGTATAAATATTTGTTATTTTTTTAAGCAAAGCAAAATTGTTTTATTATTTTTGATTCCCCAAATACTATGTCCTATCTTATTATACACAATACATAGAAACGGAGGGTCTTCACTTATTGGTGGAGCACCTTCTAAGTCTTTAAGTTTGACATTTTAGCATCAACATATCGACTTTATGTAAACTACAAGTGACCTTATTCATATTAGAGGGTAAAGCTGAAGGTAACCAGTCACTCTGTGACAAGCTGAAAGGGATACTTTAGCATTTTGGCAAATTTGCCCATTGCCATAATCCCTATAGTCTTAGTAACGGGTTTTTTACCTTTAGTTGTCCGTACAAGCTATCTTTAGATCGGCGGTGCTGAGTTCGTAGCTGCTGCGCCAACTCAATGGAGACAGACGATATTTTTGGCTTTCCCTCATCAAACTCATCAAATACACAATCCAACAACTCCAAAACGCTCTTGTGGACAAGTTGTGACCTGCACATTCACCACACTATGAAATAATAACGTATAATTATGTAACATTATGAGACATGAAGCATCTCTGAACTACTACCTCTGAACTACTTTCCAAGTAAACCACTGGGTGGAGTGACACAGTGTGCCCCTGCCGTAGTTACTTTTTAGTTTCAGCTTTGCATTTAGCTTTAAAACATCTCCGTCTCATAATGTTTCATGATTATTTCATAGCGTGGTGAATGTGCAGGTCACAACTTGTCCACAAGAGCGTTTTGGAGTTGTTGGATTGTGTATTTGATGAGTTTGATGAGGGAAAGCCAAAAATATCGTCTGTCTCCATAGCGTTAGCTGTGCTGCTGGTATATCAGTCCCCCCAGATCTTGAAACAGCTTGCACCGACAACTAAAGGAAACAAACCTATTACTAAGACTATAGGAATTATGGCAATGGGTGAATTTTCCAAAATGTTGAAGTATCCCTTTAATGTAAAAAAAAAACCTAGAATAAACCCTATTAAAAATATCTTGAGTTAATATTTGCTTATTCAACAGACATATTCAGAAGGCTGAGTCTTTTGTCGTGTTGCAGCTCTGCACAGCGTGAACAGCATTTTCAGCAATCAGCTTATTCATTTACATTGTTCCAAAGAGGAACAGGTCTTTCAGATTCTGAAGTACACAAAGTACAACTGCCTTTTGTTGTATATCCTTTGTGCACATATCTGTTAACACAGTTGTGTGACTTGTGGTGTAATAAATGCCATTTAATTAATACCCTATTCCTATTGAATCATCTTGTACTCTATTATACATGCTAATTCAACTGATGGGTTCTTCCTTTAGTCATTACATTAAATATAACATTAAATATTATTCATTTTAACATGTAAATATTATTTTCTCTGTATGCATTTTAATAGAGACCCTATCTGCACCTTGCCTCTCTAATTTAGTTTGATCATTCTTAAGTTTACGATCTAGTTTTATTAAAATAGAAAAAAACACAACCAAAATGTTGAAGTATCCCTTTAAATAGGTTGTTTGCAGATGTGTGATCTCAGTGAGGTGCACATGTTAGATGGCGGAAGAAAGTGAAGAACACAAATTGAGAATTAATAGGAATGGGGGAAAGTCAGTGCATTGAAGCTTAGATGGACTTGCATGCTGCAGTCATCATCAGAAAATTTTACATACATTGGGTGTGATCTTTGCATTTCACAAAATAAGTGATTTTTTTTTCCCCCTTCACGGGTTAAGTTATTAATCTAGCATGGAGGGGCATCAATATCACGTTACCTAGCCCTACCTACTTCCTAGTCAGATAAAGGAAGACAAGTCTTGAGGAGTCTTGTACTGAACTAAAAGGCAAGCTACACCCCTTTAACAGCTTTTCTATCTCATTTGGTCATAAAGAAAGATTTTAACTGAGTAAGATTTGCAAACAAGCTTGTCCTACAAAACAACTTGTTTAGAAGCTGGCTCACGTTTGAGATCAAGTTTCCTTTCTTCCTTTTTTTGTTGCTATTAAACATTTACAAATTCAAACTTATACCAAATGAAAAGCTGTATGAAGGCCCAAATAAACTGGCTCTTATTACTGAGCTGAGCCAAATGATCTTGATCTCTAAAAAGGAACAGATTTCCAAACACAAAGAGCGAGGCTAGACAGATATCTGCTTTGGAAACACAAGGAAGATCAAGGCTTACCATGCCAAACCATGACAAACTGTACAGAACCAAACCAGATTTCTTGGTGGAACAAGTGTTGCCTAACAGAAGCTTTTAATCCATGAGCTTTTTGACCTTTTTACTTAATTTGTCAATACTTTTGGGACTCAGAAGCAGCTCAGATTGGGTTTTCCCAATTTGAATGGATGGAACAGCCATAAACAGTATAAAATTGTGGCCTTCTATAGTGCTTCTTTAAGCAGAAATCCCCTCAGCATATATCTGTGCATGACATACCTCATTTATAAGTTAAATATCTGGACACAGATGGCCCGTTACATGTAAACAGAAAAATGTTAGAATGAAACGGGTTGTGTAAACAGGAAGACAGACTTTTTTCACAGGTAGGCTACTGTTATACTGAAAGGAAATCAGAGCTCCAGCAGAGGTAAAGCTTCCTTCAAGAAGTACCAGCAGGGAATATGCTGCTTTTTGCACACAATGCAAGCATCCATTTTTAGTTGGCCACATTAAACTGGCAAACGTGAACAGCAGGTACAGGCTAGAAGTAGTACTGACCCACTTTGGTGAGACAGCAAAGTTAGAAAGCAGATCTGTTCTGTTAGACCAATGCAATCATTGTGTTTTGTGTGTACTTGGGTTATTTTATTACCTTACTTGTGTGGGTTTGTGGTCAAATTAAAGTGACCCTATTTGGAGGTTTAAAAACATGATAATCCTATCTTAAAATCTAAATTTAAAAAAAAAAACAATGAATCTGTATACTAATCTGTTCATATTATCAGATTATTTTTGTATGTTTCCATCATGTTTGGCAGTGCAGTCTTTGTTTATTGCTGCTGATCTGATAAAATTGTGCATGCAGAAATCAGCAGCTGAGGTTGTGAGCAGTTCTGCAGTGTTAGCTCCCGGTGTTAGCATCTGTAATGTAAAATAGTAGTGTGTTAGCCATTCAGAGGAGCAGGTCTACAGGATATCTGACCAGATGGCTGCTAATGATGCTTAAACAGGAAACAGAGCAGCTGTGAGTGTGAGATTTTTAATCTGCAGCAGGAGGAGGAACAGCAGCATGAAGCCTCCTCCCCTGAGAGCTCCATCGTCCTCCTCGTCTTCTTCATCTTCTCTCCTCTGCAGTGCTCCAAAACTTCAGAAATGTTCATATTCGTGCCATAAAGTATTCATGAGAGCTCTGGATGAGCTGTCTGAGCACGCTCAGAAAGAGTGCAGGGGCGTGTGGGGGATCAAAGCCTTGGCTGATGAAAGTGTGTTTGGGGTGATCACACAGAGAGCAGCAGCTCCTCGCAGTGAGAGAGAGTGTGTGTTAGTAATAAGGTATATATATATGTGTGTGTTTACACATTTCCTCCTCATTTGCATGCTTGCTCGCTTTCTCTCCTGTCTAAATGTGAAGCAGGTCGCTGTTGTTTATTACAGAGGTTGATTCTCTTATGTCTCAGCAGCAGCAACAGAGTTTATTTGCTGTTTGTGCATTCCTGCTCAGCTGCTTCGTTAGCTCTCTGTGTCCCTGCGTTACACAGAAACGTGCAGAAGCAGAGAACATCCTGCAGCAGAGGTCTGAGCTGCATGCAGAGGAAACACACCCTCAGCTCTGCTGCAGAGGAACATACAGAAACCTCTTTTTCTTTTTCCATACGATAAAAGTTCATAATCTAGAAAGTGTGTCGTTTCAGAGCAAAGTAAGGAAGCATGAAAGAACTGAAACCAATCAGGAAGCTTTTTATCTGCCAGCTCTGTGTCTGACTCTAAGCACTGAGAGAAAACGATACGGAGGCAGAGAATGATCACTAAATATTAACATCCTTCACAGTATAAAGACCCCTCCCTGCTTCCACTCTGTCTTATGATACCAGTGTGAACTATCTGATTGTTTCAGCTCTGGTATGAGTAAGGGAGCTGTCCTTTAAACCATTTCTTCAAAAAACTTCACTTCCTGCCCTAAATCTTCTCTTATTGTTGTTTCCAGTCAGGATACTGGCGGTGAGAGAAACATCCCAAAAAACGATGAATGAAAAAGAATGGAGTTGACCTTTACAGACAGAGGCAGGCAGTCATAAAAAATTTAAAATTAGCTAAACCAGAAAAGGCAGCAAATATCAGGAGAATAAATACATCGCAAGACAGAGACATGTGATCTGAATCTCTCTTTAGTTACATGAAAAGTTTTTTTCTTTTTTTAATTCATTGGGCTTTTCAGTAATGCAGTGGTTTCAGATGTCATTCACTGACTGGGAAAATGTAGCTTTAAACGACACACTGACCACAAAGGCGATTGATTAATCCATAAAGAAGACAAACTGGACGATCTGTCACACAACAGAGTGACATATGTAAACTAAGAGGACAAAATAAGAGGAAGACCAAAGGAAGAAATGTCTTGCAGACTGTAATACTGATATCTACTGCCCCCATCAGGACAAATTGCAGATTTTCACTCTCAAAGACTAAAGCATCATTCTGCTCATGGCTGAATGATTTAAGAAAGCAACACACAGCTCTCTCTGCAGGTTGAGAAGAATCTCTTTAATCTCAGATTAATTTTGATGACTACTGTATGTTCATCATTCCAGAGTGATCTTGGTCGTATTTTGCTGCTGATATCACATTTGTCCTTCCCTCTGTCTCAGTGATTTCTCTGACTCCTCGTATCTCCAGGTCCCGAGTTACTCGTTGTCTGTGAGGGCGCTGGACAGTGGGGCCCCGCCTATGTCCTCTACGGTTATGGTCAACATTGACATCTCTGACGTCAACGACAATCCGCCCACCTTCTCCCCCGCCAATCTGTCCACAGTCATTCAGGTGAGTCTGTTGATGAAAATAAGATGATAAAACTCATCTGGAGTGGATTTAAGTCATAGGTTAAGTGTTTATGAATGCTTTCCCACTAAAATTAGCGTGTAAAAGCGGGTTTTTTTAAATGCGGGTAAACCCGCTAACAATCGGCAAGTGACTCCTTTCCCATTTGCCCGCAGACCCGGGTCTGATCGCTAGCAGACGAGCTGCGTGGCAGTGTTTTTTTTTTTCCTCCGGTGCGTCAAGCTGATGTCATCATGTTGGAGAAATCATCATCAGCGCGCCAAAACACAGCTAAAGCCCAGTTCAATCCAAAGATTTGCGATGCAAGACAGTTCTAGAATGAGTCGCAGCAGTCTGAACTGAGCGTTTCAGCTCGAATGAAGCCGTCTGATGGAGTCACCAGCAATTCAGCCTGTTAAGTCGTAGAGAGCAGGTTTAAGAACGCAGCAGGCAGAGAAATGTGAAACGGGAAATATAAATCTCGTTTTGAAAGGCTATATATGCCCATTGCAGCACGTCAATGAAATTTTCACAGCACATATAGAAACTAAAATGCTTTTCTAGCTCAGTCTTTCTATAACAAAGATATCTGCTGAGAATAATTCATGTTCTACTAACATATTCAGCTCCTACAGTCTTGAATTTCTCATGGATTATCCAGTAAAGCGCAGCACTTCCTACTTATGAACACAGCCAAATAAAGTTAAGGAGAACCTTTCCTAAACTATTTTTCTATTTCAATTTTTTGGAAATATTAGGCAAACATCGATTGTTTTAATGATTTAAAACAGAAACTTCAGCCTGCCAAACTCCTGTCTCCTCCATCAGCTCTCATCCAGCTTAACAGCTGATGTAGGAGACGGCAGAGTTTTCAGACTGAGATTTAAGGGTGAAAACTAAAAATAAAGAATAGTCATATCCAAGGAGCAGACATATGATAAAGGGAAATAGAAACAACCTTTTAGAAAAGTCTCCCATTCTCCGGCTGCATTTGTACGCAGGAAGCGCTGCACTTCATGTGATAAACCATGAGAAATCCAAGGCTGTAGAAGCCTGACTTGTTCATGAAAAAATACTAGCTTTCAGCAGATATCTTCATTATGACAAGAGTGAGCCAGAAAAGCATTTTTGTGTTTATGTGTGCCTTTAAACTGCGCTGCTGTGCTGCAAAACTTCTGCCTTTAAACTCCTGCCTCCTCCAGCACATCAGGCTTAAATGCGCAGCAGACAGAATAAAGTTTCTTTGCAACAACAACAACAAAAAGGATCTATGAGATCACAACAGGCAAGTAATATAAACTACTTGTATTAATATAAACGTAGGCACACTATGCCAAAGTCATCCTGTGTTCACCCGGGTGTGACATTCCCACTGGAGACGATCGGAGGCGAGCCGATAAAAACCCGTGTCCATTGCAGGGTCACTCGATGCGGGACTGAATGCCGATTAGAGCTTTTCCCACTGCCGACAGGAGCCGATTGTCAAAACTTCAAACTACAGCTAAAACACACAACCACATAGTTTTATTCTTATTTACTACAAACAACATATTCTTTTACAGATTTTCTTAAAATGGGAGTGATGGGAAATGTCAGAAATTCTACCTGCTGATTTGCTGCTGAATAGGACATAAGCTCCGCCTCCTTCATGTTAACAGATGGGACATGGGTCAAACTTTAAAGTCAAAACATACATGGAGTAAATGTTGCTCAAACATGTTTTTTGCCATCATAGTAAGCTCTTAAGCTGATTTATATCATAGTGTTCTTTTTTGTGAACATTAGTTTTACTCAGTTATAAAAAAAAGAGTATAAAATAATGATTGATAGCTCTGTTGACACATGAGGCTCCTACAGCAAAGTGTGCACCGGCTATCAGAGTAAAGGAGGAACATTGACAGGAAAGGTAATGAACTAAAAACACTAAAGCCATTAAACTATCCATAACTGTTAGTGTTAGTCAATTTTTTGCACTTTTTTGCACCTTTTTACATACTTTTGTGTCATTTGAATTGTATTTTCTATTTTCTTTTTCTACAGTATTTTCTTTAATAATCTATTTAAGTTTTTTGCTTCTTAATGTTTTTATTAGCCTCTTTTTTTTCTTCTTTTTTGTTATCTGTTTTGCACCAGACACCAAGTCATATTATTTGTAAGAGAAAATGTACTTGGCAATACAACTCTATTCTGATTTTGATCAGGAAGCTTGATGTGTTTGGTTAGAGGAAAAGATGCAGCTTTAGTTCTACCAGCCTGCTTATGCACCTATCTGGACTCCAAATTATGTCATGAGTACAAAGTTTCGGGTGTTGGGGTTTTTTGCCATCTGTTCAGTACAATAGAGGAAGATGGAGACATGTAGTCCATTTTAAAGCAACTATATGTAGGAATTTAGCTTGATGCATTGGTGCCTGCAAAAGGTTTCTGAGTTTAAATGCTTTGGAGAACAGTATTGTTACCTCACTGTCACAGACATGTGCATTTGCACAAACAGAGGGTGGCAAAGCTTGGAAAAACATTGTGAGAAGCCAAATAACCATGTTGACCTGAACCGACTGTAAAATGTATTGGACTGTCAACCATTTCTCAAACTGAAACCATCTTTTGAAGCCAGTGCGTGGTGGTCACTATATGCAAAACATTGTCTCACAATATTTTCAGCTTTAAAGCCTGCTGATGAACAGCTACTTTGTGCTGGCTTGTCGTATTAGCCGTGCCACTTCTGAATCACTTGAATTCTTAAAACAAAAACATAAATACTGTATATTGTAAGTATAACTTTACATCGTATGCCCATAAAGACTTGAACTCTTCTGACCAAAAAACATTTTTGATCCAGGCTGTAAAAATGTTGAATCATACTGTGAAAATTGTCATTTACCATGGGTTGTGTTTCTGCAGACAGCCTCAGGTAGAAATAAAGTTCATGCATTTCCAGTGGCCTCATTTTTCAGCTTAAGGTTGCCGCTTGGTTTAAACTCAAGGGACAAAATTCATGGTGCAGTGCTTTTGTAGCAGCATAATGCTTAATTAATCTGCAGCTAAGTCAAGAGTTTTCAAAGTTATACGCTTATCTGCAGGCACCCTAACCCTGCAGTACAGAAATAGGATCTGATCTGTTGTGACTTGCAGATATGAGCTCATCCCATCAAACTGTCACCCACTTGGAGGCGCTGTTACAGCTGCAAACTCTGTGATTTGTAGATTTCAGAGGCACAGATCATGTGCCATTTCAGCTGTTGCTAAGCAACACACCTCTCTGCCTGAACTTCATCCCAGAGTCCTATGGGACAGGAAGATCATCATAAAACTTTCCACCTCCTCCCCCCTCAGAGATCTACTCTTTTTTCCTTAATCCAGTTATTTGGATTCTTAATTTATTTTAGTTTAGTTTATTTTACCAAAACAAATTAGCACATTATTTTTAAGTTGAAAATACCATAATGATAATAATAATAATAATGATAATACCCATAATAAAACCAGTTTCAAGCTATATGTTCCAATATCATTATTTCATCACATTCATTTAGAGCAGGGGTCAGGAACCTTTTGGTTGAAAGAGCCATTTTCAGTCGCACCCCCTTCCAGAAATCTTTGAAGAGCCACAAAACACATTTGAACCTTCCAATGAAGGTGATGCAGTCAATTAACCTAAGTCTTTGTCTATCAGCATAACTGATTGAGCAAAGGTATGTGGCCATCCATTTATATGTTTGATCTCACTGATAACTTTCCACTTAGTTGTTATTTTATTCTTACTTGGCATTTTAATCATAATTTTCATTTTGATGCATTTATGGATTTAGAAGTACAGTAGAAACAACTGTGCACACATTTTTATTTTATCTCGGAGTGCTTTTATTAGCAAGGGATTATTTATTTTTACCCATAATGATACTGATATAATCATTGCCATTATTTCTTTATTCATCAACACGCACTCCTTACGCCTGCTGTCAGACAGAGTTAATGCAAGATATTGTAGTAGCCTACTGCTCACCTATGGATGAAACCTTCTCCACTTCATCTCCTCTCTCTATGCTGCTCTCTGTCAGTCTACGTCACATACAGGTTTGCAGTAGGAAAGATGGTTTTGGCATGATCAGTAAACAATAGCATCCATGATCACTGGATCGCAGACTTCATCAACCATACAGTCAAAAGGACAAACCAGAGCATTCACAATAATCACTCTAAATATCCATGAGAGAGTACAATCAGCTGTTTACAGCCTTTCTCCCTCTCTGTGAGTGACACATGTCAGCACCATGGACAGCGCCACATTAACGCACGTGACATTTTCAGCACAAACATCAACAATCAAATCTTTTACAGCACAAATGCACACTCAATTACATGCCAAAATATTTAAATAATCATCACATGTATCAATCTTCTGAATGATAATATCGACTTCCCAGCAGCAGAGAGAATAACAATAAAACGTGAGCTTACCTGTTCATTTTGCTCAAACAGCCCCCTATTGATCCCTTGGCCTCCTTTCTCTCTTTCTTTACCTGACTGATGCTGTTAAGTGTGAACTTGTCTTAGTTTTTCATGCTGTTTTTATCACCGCTCACAATCTCTGCAGACACTACTTTAGTCTGACGGATGCACTGGTTTAGTATCAAACATATCAAAGCTGATTGTCGTTTTCACGTTCTGACCTTCCCTTTTGCTGCTAAACCAGATTTCAGAAATTCAAAACTTAACTTGTGTGATGAAGAGCACAAAACTCCTTCTCCACTCTGACAAGACCGCGTCCAGACCTTTGTTCCCAAGACAGAAAATCGCCAGTATGTGCTGCGCCACGTGCATATGGTGCATATTTAAGTTGATAAAATAGGCCTATTTGCAAAAATAAAGTTAGAAGTGAATGAAAGAGTTACACGTTTTATGGATAAAATATACAAAACTATCTCAATATAGCAGTACAGAAAATATTTGTTTAATATTAAATAGAAAAGTTTCTTCTATTTCAAATTTGGCACAGCTGCAGAGAGCCACTTGGGAAGGGCAAAAGAGCCGCATGCGGCCCAGGAGCCACGGGTTCCCGACCCCCCGATTTAGAGTTAAAAAAAAGTCAAAAAGAAATACTTGATTCTAATTCACCAGTTATTATGGGTATATAATTTACATTATGACTCCCAGGCTGTTTGGAAGTTCAGTTATACTTTCATGCATAATTTTCACTGGTTGGCTTGAGGGAGAAAACTCAGATCTCCATGTAGACTTTTTAGCTGCAGTCATAATCAATAGAATACGATTCTTTTGATGATCATCGAAATTTTTCACAATTTAACCATCACTTAAAATAGCTGTGCAAGGGTCAGAGCCTGATTTTTTAGAAAAAATAAGAGTTTATATAAGTGGTCTTATATACAAAGTCTCTATGATTAAGCCTTTTAGATCTTTGTCTCTCTGGAGGAAGGAGAAAGATGTCTTGAGACTGAGTTGATAAGGCCTATATGGTCTTCAATATATTTATTGAAAGATCCATCCATCCATTTATTTTCTTCCACTTATCTGGGGCCAGGCCCAGTGGCAGCAGGCTAAGGAAGTCAAGCCAGACATCTCTCTCCCCAGCGACATACTCCAGCTCTTTCTGGAGGATTCAGAGGCATTTCCAGGTCAGAGGAAGTATAATCCTTCAAGCGAGTCATGGGTCTACCCCGGGGTCTCCTCCCAGTTTGATGTGCCTGGTAGACCACCACACACAGGCGTCAAGAGGCATTCTTATTAAGTGCCCAGACCTCTTTAACTGGCTCCTTTTGATGTGAAGGAGCAGCAGCCATACTTTGAGCTCCATCTGAATGTCGGATCTCCTCACCGTATCTCTAAGGCTGAGCCCAGACCCGTCCTGAGGAATCTTATTTCGACCTCTTGATCTTGGAATCACATTCTTCAGGTCATTACCCAGAGTTCATGACCATAGATGAGGGCTAGGACTGGTAAATTGAGAGCTTTGCCTTCCAGCACAGCTCCCTCTTCACCACAACAGTCTGGTATAATGTCTGCAGCACTGCTGGTGCTGCACCAATCCATCTGCCAAAATCATGGTCCATTCTACCCTCATTTGTGAACAAGACCCTAAGATACTTGAACTCCTTCACTTGAGGAACAAAAATTTGAATGATATGTCAAATATTGCCTATCATTCTCTTTGTTTTATAAGAATATACACATTTAGGTAAAAAAAACGTCCATTTTCATCTTATATTATAGATTTTATTCAGCAGTCACTGAGTCATTGTATCACTCTGAACATGGAGCTCTGTCTTATTGTCTATGTGACCCTTCTTCAGGAAAACAAACCGATCGGGACCACCATCCTGCAACTGTCCATCACAGACCTGGACTCCTCACACAATGGCCCTCCCTTCGAGTTCAGGATTCTGTCAGGAAACTCAGGAGGAGAGTTTGTTCTGGAGAAAGATGGCACACTGGTGGCCAATCAGGTGTTCAGGAGAGACCTGGCTACTGAATATGTCCTCCACATTCAGGTGAGACACTGACACAGGTAAAAGTACTCACATTGATACACAAAGTCAATACCCATCCCATATTAAAACTTCAGCACTAAGATAACTTAACCTAAGGTTCTGTCACCTGTTCTCAGACACCTCTGCTAGTGATTTCCTGTCTGACTGAACTTTATAGATATTCACCTGTTCCCTCCCTTCCTGCAGGTGTCGGACTCAGGTAAGCCCCGTCTCTCGTCATCCTCAACACTGACAGTCAGAGTGATTGAGGAATCCCTCCATCGCCCAGTGGCATTACCTTTAGAGATTCACATCGTCACCATGGAGGATGAGTTTCCTGGAGGAGTGATTGGCCAGCTGCATGCCACTGATGCTGATCCTTATGATGCTTTGACATTTGGCCACGCCCCTCCAGCCCAGCGAAGCCTCTTCAAGATCAGCCCTCGTGATGGGAAGATCATCGCCCTGGGGGGTTTGGATGCTGGCCGTTACTCCCTGAATGCCAGTGTGACTGATGGCAGATTTGCTGTGCCTGTGCCCGTGAGTGTGCATGTGGAGCAGGCAACCCCAGAGATGCTGCGTGAGGCGGTGACGGTGCGTTTTGAGAGTGTGGCACCACAGGATTTTGTAGCTCTGCACATGAAGAGCGTGCTGAAAGTGATGCGTCAGGCTGCCGCCTCTCAACAGCAGGACAAACTGCACATGCTCAGTCTGCAGCCAGTGGGCGGTACCCAGCAGCTGGACATGCTGGTTGCAGTTGAAACAGCAGGCGAGGGATACTACAAGGCAGCCTACCTGACCCAGAAGTTGAGTGCTTCACGGCGGCAGCTGGAGGAGGTGCTCCGAGTGTCAGCCATCTTGGATAAGAACTGTTCGGGGCTGGAGTGTCGCGGGGCGCAGTGTGAACAGAGCATCATCCTTGATTCACACAACCTTGCAACATACAGCACACCACGGGTCAGCTTTGTTTCCCCACGCTTCCACCGCACATCTCGATGCACCTGCACAGGTGAGTTACAGAGGGGGGGGGGTCATTTGATCAGAGTGAGACAAATGAAGGTTTTAGCAACAACAGATCTGTAAAAGATAGTAGATTTAGAGAAAAAAAAAAGGTCAATGATACATTTTAAAAAACAAAATTTCCCATAAATCTTCTGGGGGTTAACCTCCAGGCTGAGATAAGAGACTGTAGAGTTATGTGATACAAAGTTACGTAAATATAAAAATATTTTCTTTCTCTCTTGTTGTTAATGTCAAGAATAAAACAGCAACATAGAATGTATGCTGTAGTTCAGTCAGTCTATGTAAACACATAAGGGTCATAAACAAATGTATTAAATAGAATCATGACCCCAAATACTGAAAGCGTTTGTAACTTTCTCTCTCTTTTCGAGTTCCTTTTTCTCCTGGTCCAGTCCTAATGTGTGGTAACCTTGGTTTTTACTTTCTGTCCATTTCTGTGTCTGTGCTTAAACAGACTCCAGCTGTGCCGTGCTCTCTGAACAGTGTGAGGACCAGCCATGCCCTGCAGACATGCAGTGTGTTTCTATTGAGGCCACCAGAGGGCGCTACGCCTGCCAGTGTCCACCAGGGAAACTAGGAGAGTGTGCAGGTGTGTGACATATTTTCAACAACTGTCAGTGACAGTTATGCAGGTTGATTTAATATTTATTTAATGAATATGTGTTTTTGTGTCTGTTTAATGTGTGCGTGTGCAGGTCACTCGTCTCTGAGTTTCTCAGGCAACAGCTACATAAAATATCGCCTCTCTGAGCGTCTGCAGACAGAGCTGAAGCTCAGCCTGAGGATCAGAACGCTGCAGAGTCGAGGAATCATCATGTACACGCACACTGAACCCTGCACTGTGCTCAAGGTACACACACCTAATTACTGGATATATTCACTTATACAGATTTCATTTAAGGGGTAATTTTAGCAGAAAACTCACAGTGTCATACAGACTCTAATGGGTTGCTATTAGGAAAAGAAATAAAGAAAATAATGCAAGCCAAAAAAATCCCAAATTTTTGATATTATGGTGCGGGTCATTGGAGCCGGGAAAGTAGGCTAGAATATTGAGGTCTCTGTGCTAAAATAATTCTAACTGAATGTGTGTAAACCCACACAAATCTGGTCTGTGTGTCTCTTTCTCTTTTTCTCTCTGGTTGTGATCAGCTTGAAGAGGGGAAGCTGTGGTTTCAGCTCACCTGTGGCCTCTCCATTGGTCCCGATCCTCTCTCTGACATCTCTGACATGTTGGGTATTTCTGGGCGGAGGATAAATGATGGTGCCTGGCACACTGTCGCTCTGGAGATCAACAGAAACTTCAGCAGCCTGGCGCTTGATGACAGCTATGTGGAACGACGTCGTGGACCACCATTCATCCAGCCGCTGGCTCCAGACAGAACCATCTACTTTGGAGCTCTGGTCAGTATTAGGGGATCACAGAGGGTAGTTCTGACTGCCAGAGATCCATACACAAATATTTAAATATGATAAACTACGGTAAACCACTAGCTTTCAAACACTTAACAGTCTGGGTTTGATGCTCCTTCCTCCTCAGGTGCAGAACCCAAACTCTCGTAGCCTGATGGACACTCAGAAGGACCCCAGGGTACTGCAGGGGTTCCAGGGCTGTCTTGACTCTGTGATGCTTAACAACAACGAGCTGCCTCTGCAGAATAAACGCTCCAGGTATGCAGAGGTGGTGGGACTGACTGAGATGAAGTTGGGCTGCATCCTCTACCCCGACCCCTGTCTGCAGCAGCCCTGTCGCAATGGCGCCACCTGCACTAGCCTGCCCTCTGGTGGTGAGTATTAGGATAACAGCGCAACACCTAAATCCATCAAGGATACCCTGGCCACATGAAACCTTGATTATGTAGGCTACATATTATGTTCTCCAGATGAAGTAAACTTTTTTTATGGTAAAGACATCAACAAAATGTTACAACATAATGATTTTTCTGTTTAAAGAGTAAAATGAAAATTGAAATGCAAATTTTGATTAGCCACTCTAATTGTTAATTATATCTAAATTAAAATAACTGTCAAAATAATGAGTTCTATTAGCTTTTGGCCATAATGTGCAGTCCTAATACATGATATTATTCCTGTAAGTCAGAAATAAATGATCATCTGTTTATTTTTTCAATATCGAATATTGTATATCATTCTCTCTTACAGTTCTTTTATCATGAATACAGCATGTATACACTTTATTAGCCTGAGGTCTGTTTTGTCACACCTGTATTAACCAGGCTACTTACCTAATGCTGGGTATTTGTAGAATAAATTGGTCTTTATTGCTGAACATGTATCTTATTTTGAAGCATTTCACTGGTAATTGGACTGCGGTTAGGACACCAAGGCCGCTCACTGGCACAATAAACTGACCCTTGCCCTCGCAGATGATGATACATGCATTCAAAGAGATCTATTTCCTCATTCTTATCGTTCACACTGACTGCTTACAGCAGGCCAGATACACCCTCAGGCCACTGGCAACTGTCATACAATCAGCGCCTACTGGTGCCATAAGTTTTAAATACTAACACGCAGAGGGAGAGATGGAAAGAGCCCAAGAGATACGAAACTCAACTCATTTTGATGGTTTAAATAAATTTTATGTCATGCATTTTATTGAAGCTATAATAACAGAAAGAAATAAATCAGAGGTATCAAAATATGTATATGAGTTTGTAGATATTCATACAAAACACCAAGTCAACTTATTAGATTCTGTGTTTCTCAAATGGTGTGGCAAAGTTCAGCGGTGTGCCTTGAGGCATGTCTAGGTGGGCCTTTGGAATTTGCACAAACATATGTTTTTAGTGAGGCTATTGTGCATGGATATGAATCAGATAGTTTAACTCTGTAACTCAGATGGATTTGCCAGTCATCAGGTGAATCCATCTTGAAAAGTTCAAATCCACAAAGTTTGTGTCCCACTAACACTGTTCGAACCAATCAGCTTCATTTGAAGAGAACGAGGCAGTATCTAGGGGCGAGGTTTAATTGTGCTGAAAGCTGATAGCAGTGTAGCTATTAGCTTGGATGTAGCAGCAGTTTTATCAGGACTGGACCACATTTCTTTAAATAGTAATATATTATACAATAATAAATTTCGTGATGGGACAAGATGTTTTTGCTCCTCTGCCGAGCTGCTTCTGCATGAGTTTGCAATTGTTTGGGCTTATAATTGTAAGCCAGTAGCGATTAGCTTGGACGTAGCTGTAGATAGGCAGCAGTTTAATCAGACTTCAGCCACATTTCTTTATTAAAACTAGAGCAATGAGCCAAACTCTAACCCCCCCCACTTCCGACTGGCCTCAGCATATGTTTTATCCACATCATGCTTCACTGTTGATAGATACAACAGCTTTCGCCTGTCCAGTTTCCTGAAGCTGAGCCTGGATAAAACCGCATTTTGTCTTGTCACTCTGATTGGCCTGTAATGAATGTGATAGGCCATTCGTCCTATCACCTTCTGAGAATTTTTTGAAAAGTCTTGCCCCTCCCAAATACGCTCTATGGGAGCTTTCCCAGATGGATGTGAAATATATCCATGCTAATTCTAAGCTCAATAATTTTTTAACAACCCATATTTGAATAACTTCATGCTAATGTCTTTTTTGTCCTCTAGGGTTCTCTTGCAGCTGTAACCCCCAGTACACTGGGGGACGTTGTGAGATGGAGATAACAGCATGTGTTCCTAACCCGTGTCAGAATGGAGGCGTGTGTAAAACCATCGGGAACGCCTTTTTGTGTAGCTGCAGGAGAGGATTCAAAGGCCTGACGTGAGTACAAATACATGGATGGAAATGTTCCATTAAAGACTAAATTTACCACAAGGCAAACTTTGAAAGTGTTTCAAAGGAGAAAGGTCAGTATATGTATATGTGAGAGTATATGTAAATTTAATGTGGGACATTCTGATCAAAGAGAACAATGAGATTCTTTGCAGTGATACTGGGTTAAGATGATGGCATCCAGGGCAAAATAAGATAAAATTACTGGTTTCGTAATGTGCAACAAATACATCTGAACTGGAAATTTAACAGGAAAGGTTGGCATTATGTTTCACACAGTAGTTCTTTTTAGTGACCTTTCCTCCTTCTCTGTGTGTGTTAGAGCTCACAGCGCTGCAGTGTTTATCTCTAGCTCAGAACAGCTGATTAAAAACACACAGGGACTACTTCTTCAATCTGCCTTCACTTCATCTCACTCTGACTCACTGTCCATGAGGGAACAGGTAACTTAGTCATCTGACACCATCATTTCCCCCTTTTCTCCCCACTACAGCTGTGAAGAGGATGTGAACGAATGTGACCGCAATAACCCAGAAGGCGAGTGTGAGAATGGTGGCGTGTGCGTTAACACTCATGGCTCATTCTACTGCAACTGCACTGCGGGCTTCGTGGGGCAGCGGTGCAGCCTGCGCCCCGTCGTCGTCCCTGACATGCAAGCGGGACATGCCGTGGTTGGAAAGGAAGAGCTTATCGGCATCGCTGTGGTGCTCTTGGTCATCATCACCCTCATCATCCTCTTCATCGCCTTCAGGAAGAAAGTTTTCCAGAAGAACTACTCCAGAAACAACCTGTCCCTGGTCCAAGACCCGGCCACCGCTGCACTGCTAAACAAGGCCAACGGCGTCCAGTTCAAGACCCTGCACTGCTCACCGGGAGACCCACTCAACCTGTACTCAGAGCCCACTGTGGTGGGGGTCGGGGGAATGCTGGGACCCCCACAGGTCCCTGTGCGGCCAATGGCATACACACCCTGTTTCCAAGGGGACCCACGGTCCACGCTGGAGAAAATGGTGGATGGTCGGGGGGTAGAGCACACAGAGATGAGTACCTTTCACCCAGAGTCTCCCAGGATCCTGTCAGGGACCACTAGAAGAGGGGTAGTGGTCTGCAGTGTGGCCCCTAATCTGCCAGCAGTGTCACCCTGTCGCTCGGACTGTGACTCCATCCGAAAGAGCCCCTGGGACAGCGATGAGGGTGAGTGTGTGATGATAGAGTCGTAGACTACTGAATGTGTTAGGACAACCCTAACCTTTTCTCCCAACATTCCCACAGGTAAGATGGTGGACATGGCAGAGGAGGTGACGTGTTTCTCAGGGAGCAACAAAGGCAGTAACTCAGAGGTCCAGTCCCTGAGCTCCTTCCAGTCTGACTCCTGTGATGATAATGGTAAGACACATGACATTGGTTAAAATTCTGCTTCTCAGTGCTTCTCCATGTTTAAACAGGTGCTGTCCTAAAAGCCTATTTATTACCTTTAACAGTGTGCCCTAATAGCATCTGAGCATCATGCAGCATCTGACACTTGCTGTCTACAGTGCATTAACTACATACTAGTATTTGATTCTCTGCTTTTAAACTTCAGTATGAATTCTGATGTTTCTATTATGAATGTGGAGAAATCAGTTTTTACTTTGGATCGAAAGTATTTGATGGCAGGTAGCAGAAAAGTTGGCCTCTGTGCTAATGCAAGTCAGAGTTTAATATTTCAAACACAGATATGGAAATGTATAACCTTCAGTCCCTTAACCCCCGCTGGAAAAAAAGTTAAGAAAGTATGAATGAATTTTTAATATTTTGGCCAGACAACCAGAAGTTATGATGTCATTTTATTTCTTCATTGAAGGCGTTTGCAAAGTAACAAAATAACACCCCCCGTGCACTTTTCAAGGGTCTCTATAGAGGTTTCTTTACCAAGAAATATAAAATTCTGTTGGTTCATGTGGCTTAGCGAGATCTACAATAACATCTCTGGCACCTATTTCTAATTTAACTACCCCAAGGAGATTCTTCTCATTTAACTTAGATTTGGCTTACTGCCAAATGTGACCTTAATGACAAATGCTAATTGGCTCATGCCAAGCTCAAAGGGCATGGCCATAGCAAACCCTCAAATTTGCATAATTTGTCATAAAACAGGAAGTAGGTTTTTTTTTTTTTTTTTTTTTTTTTTAATCTCCGATTTGTACGAATGTCAAGGATCTTGATGGCAGTAATAATTGATAGACACTGGGCCATCTAGTGGAAACATGAAATGTCCTGAGGTACTGTTCTTAGCCCACTGAACATCTCCAAAGTAAGTTTCCTCAGGAAACCTCAAAGACACATAGTGCTAGCCTGTTAACAACTACTTTTTTTTTTCTTTTCTTTTTTTCAAAAAGTCGCAGAACTAACTACTGGTGTCAAGAAGTTACTGCATCTGTATTATAACCTACAAACTGTACACTGTTTGTCAGATTCAAACTGAATTAACTCAGGTACATCCTAGGACATGCTCAAGTATAAAAAACAAAGGTCCTGTCTAGTGATGTGGTCATGCCCTTGTTTTGTTTGCCGTGAAGCAGTAAGTTGTTTTTTAAGGGCAAAGAACCCTTCTACAGCCTTGAAACTTAGTAGAAAAAAAGTATTAGATTAATTATTGTTGGTAGGCAGGGCTAAATGGCTCAGTTGCTACCTATTATGTTTTAAATAAGTTTAAAACATTCATTTGCAACAGGACTAGAGACAAGCCCTCGTGGTACCTACATTACATCAGATTCAACAACAACAGTTGTCCATTTGAGATAAATAAAAGTGATTAAAAGATGTAGGTAATTGTTCTTGTAGGACACCACCAGTGCCTTGTCATCTCCCTTGTTCCTTGTTCCTCGTCTGTCAATGTAAGCCACCTGGCTGTTGGGACACTATAGGAAACAGCTGAACCAAGGTGATTTTGTTTGCCACGTTTGCTTAAGTCACATGCTATTTGGACACACTGTAAGAGTTGTAGATTATGGGTAATTGGACTAACTCATATTCTGCATTATTTGCTTTTATTCGTCATTCACGGTCATAAAGATATGTAGAAACATCCAACTGTACCAAAGAGACTAAGATTATGTTTTTACTTAAAGACTCTCCTGAACATGTATGACTTAGTTGTTATGTATTTTATAAAAAAATTGTTAATCTGTAGCTAAAACAGTTAATATTCACCTTGTTGTTGGAGATTTTGGCTTATTCACAGCGTGCTGTTGGTGGTCATGGTCTCTGTGCTGGAGCTGTTTGTTTCATTTTTTGCATTACCTCATCCTGTTTGCTCTGGACTTTCTTTGCGATCCATGGCAATCACTGTTTTAATTTTCAGAATGGTTGTAAATTAAAACATCAGCTTTTTCCCCCGATCATGTTGATTAAAATGTATTTTTTTTACCTAAAACATTGGAAACCTGCAGAAATGTATTGGTTTGCTGTTTTTCTTTAATATGATTTTGTCGTCATGTGGCTTTCTTTGCATCTGTGGTGATAATTTCAGTGTTTCTTTGTGTTTTCCTGATTTTATCTGTTTTAACCAAACTGAAAAATAGCCCCTGATCATCGGATGAAAATGTTGCCTGTGGGAGGAGCAGAGTAGGTTTTTGCAGACAGGAGCAGCAGCAGGCAGCCGTGATGAGATTTTTTCACTTTGACTGACTGTTTTTGAAAACTTGTGTCCTTTTTCTCCTCCGCAAGCCTCCATAGTGACCGTCATTCGACTGGTTAATGATGCAGTCGACACAATCGAGAGTGAAGGTACCATGTCTCATCCCTCTGTCTTTCTCTCTCTGATCTGATTCTGTTTCTGCAGAATCTCCTCTAACAGAGCTGAACACACTCTCACTGGGTTAAAACAGGCTCCATCGATATGTAACTACACAGTCTGACAAGTTCAGATTAATGTCCACAGATTGTCACTCCTCCTAGTGGTCCATTACATCTCTCACATTAGGTCTCAGTAAATACAATCTCCACTGGGCAGGGTTGACTAATCCTTCCTTGCCTGGCAGCCTCCAGTCCGTGGGTATCGATCCACCTGATCACCCGATTTCACTCATGACTCCCTCTGTGTTATTTACACAGCTTTAATCAGTGTAGTGTGAGCAAAAACCCTGCAGACTCTTGGTTCTTTAGTGAGTAGCTAACTATTTGTGACATGAAAGTTGTTTTGTTACTATTCTGTTTTTATTTTTAGGATAAAGACAGGCATCTTCTCCTGTAAACAAGGCTGATACAAAGCAAAAAGCAAAATCATTGAAAAGTCCATCTAATCAGAGGTTAGAGACAATCAACATCCAGACAATGTAGGATTCACAACTTGGAACAATGTAATATATGTCATAATACGTAACATTACAATACATATGGATATGATGCAATACTATATGATACATTGCATTTCCTCACTTTAGAATACAATACCATACACCATGACTTGGTGCAGTGAGCTACGAACCGTGTAGGGTAATAATACTTGTAAAGTCAACTTGTGTTACTGTGTTACAAACTTAGAGAAATAACCTTTTAGAGTACTTTTATGTGAACAACATGGACTGTAGGTCTCCTTACAGCCTATAATCTGTAGCTCTGTAAAAGAACAGATGAAATCACTTTTATAGCTCTTTAATGTGCTCACAATCTGACAATGAACCAAGCAGAGGAATACAGTAAGATACAGTGGTTCCCAATCTTTTAACTTGGATACCCCCCTATTAGGAAAGCCAACCCCTTGGCAAAAATCACTAATTTTAATTGTTGCCTAACCCTAAAAAAACAGGTCTTCACATGTTCATCCTACCAGAGGATTAACTATCTAAGTAAAGTTTTGCCATGATGTTAGTGAATATATGCCAATCTAGTTTAGCAACCTCAGAGCAGACAAAGCCTCTCACACCTCCCGGAGATCTCTGGCACCCCCAACAGTGATCTCGGAGCCCAGGTTGGGAACCAGTGCAGTAATAGACATGAGGAAACATGAACTCCTTAACTTGAGTTCATCATGATGTTGTTTTCTTCTGTTTTTTTTTTTTTTTTTTTTTTTTTTTTAAAAATTATAAAGGGCAATATGACGTTTTTCTCAGTAATGGTCAATTTTATGAAAAAGGTCATTTTTGTTCTCTAATTATTTTGTAACATGTAAGCACTCACCACTGGATCTGATACATAACAATATGATAAGATACTTTAGTAGACAATACAATCTAACATGATACATAAAGATTTGACACAATGTGATGCAATATTAAACAGTATGTACAATACACTGTGAGACAATACGCTATGATACAGAGTAATCTGATACATACGATACTATATAAAACATAATGATACTTCCTCTACTCAATGATTCAGTAGGATATCTTAGAATACAATACAATACCTTAGAGTAGTGGTTCCCAAAGTGGGGGTCTGGTCTCCTGAGGGGGTCACTAGACATTAAGGGAGGATGCTTTCCATAAACATAGAGAAATCTGAAAGGGCTTTAGTTGGTACAGTTTATCCATTATTGTAAAAAAAAAAAAAAAAATCCTTAGATAATTTAAAATTAAAATAAAACAATAGCTATCAAGTGTGCTTAAATTAAAGTAATGTGGACAAAAACTCCTTAAAATATCGATTTTCACATCGTTGCTTTGTGCAACGTTGTATGCTTTACTACCTCCAGTGACAGTGGGGGTCCCCCGTCTCTGGTATTGTTATTTTGGGGGAAAGAGCTGAAAAGTGAGGGAGCCCCTGCTTTAGAGTATAGTACAGTCACAGTTTTCCTTCAGGGAAATTTTCCCAGTAGTAACAAACTTGTATACAGGCATACTACGTAATGATGTAACTTTCGGTGATGGGCTCATCAGCTCTGATGCATTAATCATTCTGTTTAGGAACATTTGTTCTTTCTTTAGTGAAAATTCAGATTTAAATCAAGTTTTTAAAACTGCAGACTACCACTAAAGCTATGAGTCATCCTGCAGCCATGCTAGTCAGGACACCTGAAACACAAACACGAACTCATGAACTCTCACAGCATGTTAGCGTTCCTCTGTCCTGTCAGAAGACATTAAAAATATTCAGTTATGATCAGAATCTAAAGAGTGTGTTCTCTTTCATCTAACAGTCTCAGTTATGGATCACGGTCAAAGCTACAACAGAGGTGACTGTAATTTCAACACTCCCCTCTCTATACCCCAAACTATCTGTTCATCTATCTCCTCTCTCCTGCTCTTCCTCTTCTATCCATCTAACTGTAGAGAAAAAGCAACTAATTACTAACTAATTACCAAAATAAAACAAGAAGACTTATATTTCTGCATTATATATACTGTTTAAAACCCATTCTTATTAAACTGGTATCTTTTTATATCTCCTGTATACTTTAAATGATACATTTATGGGCACTTTCTGTGACAAAATTGACCAAATTTAGGGTTGTGTTGTTGATAAAGGAAATAATATAGCAGCAGATAATCCCAAACAACATTTACACATTAAAGTTGGTGCATTGATTCTACATGGCAATGCTTGTTCCAGTGAAGATATTTTTTACCAAATAATGAGAAACTTTCTATAATTAAAAGAAATAAAGAAAGAAATAAAGAGTCATGAAGCACCTAAATGGATATAATGATGCATCACAGGCTAAATTTAGTTGTTAAAAATAATGATTACAGATATGTTTTATAGCTAGCCAATGCTAGCATTCAGCCTAGCCTAACTTTAGACCCAATCAACCCAGAAAGTGTTTAGTTAAACATTGTCCAGAGAGAGTTCTGTGGAGCAGCCCTCTAACACTTAAGTATTGATTATTTCTTACACACTTAACTTGAGCTCACTAAAAACTAAATAATCCTTAATATGTAAAATTAATGCTCTTGAACTACAGAAAAAACATTCTGACAGAGAATTTTGTATGTGATCTATTCAGATAGTTTGCAGACCTATAATGAGCAGCACTGCCATGTGAGCAGTCATGTCAGCAGTAAGAATAGCCAGAAGGCTGATTTATTCTCTATGTTCGATACACATACGGATATGAATGCAATCATTTCAGTCGTATTTCTGCATGTTTTCCAGAGGCTTACAAATACAGATTAAATTCCTCCGGAAATCCGAGGGGCAGTGTTGAGCACTGTAGCCATTATTTAAAGTCAGAGCAAAGCTTCTGAGGAGAAATGTTGAATAGGAACTATAGGCATAATATATGATGTTAGTTTCCATGGGCACAGGATAGACAACTACAACATAACAGCTGGGCCAAGATCAGGATAGCAGCAAAGTAGAGGTCTGCGTGAGACAGCCATCCACGGATAATGACTTTTTAAATGTCCAATTCAACAGAAAGATGTTGATTTGAAATGTACAATACATGTACAGTTGTATCATTTAAAATGTATGCATCTTTTTGTATACCAAAGGGAGCATAAATGAGCCTCAAGTCTTCACCAAGAGACAGCTGCTGGTGTTAGAAACATCTGTCTTTGCTGAAAAAAAAACCTCATTTACCAATCTACAGGCAAGCTAGTCACTTTAAAATCAAATACGCTCCAATATCTGTACTGTATCTATCTCCTTAACCCAGAACCAGCATCCTAAACTCTATCTCAGTTGTCAGGATGAAGGCCAGTAATTGCAGACCTGCGGTGTCTAAATGTTATCCTGGAGGGATTAACAGTAAATTCACAAGTTATTAAATATGAAAGAAGAGAAAAAAATATTTATCAACCAAAACAAATAAACTCTATTTCATGAATAACTAAGAGAAACTATTCCACCGCTGCTAAGCAGGTGACTGTGAACTAGGCTTTAACAATGTGCAGCTGTGACACTGTAAATACCGAACCCAAGAGCACAGTCAGAGAAATACCCACCACAAACAAGCACCCTGAGAGCAAATCCAGTCAAAAATCATCCAAAGAAGAGTCAAACTCAAATCTTTAAACGTTTCTGTCTCGACTGATGTTAGTCTGTCTACCCCCTGTCTCTCTCTCTCTCTCTCTCTCCCTCTGTAAACTCATCTCTGCTTTCATTCTTCCATCCTCTCTCATTAAGAAAACTCTGCTCTCTCTCACTTCAGTCTGAGCTTTGTGTTGATATGATGTGATGTGAAGCCCTCTCACAGCTTGTTGGACTTGTTGCTGTGCTGATTGGCTTGAAACTGTACTCCCCAAACCCACCAGCTTTCTGCCTGCTCTCACCAACCTGCATCCCTCCTTGTCATTCTGATTTATGTCTCCAGCTCAGTGATGTTCTGCTCCAGTGTCTTTATGATGAACGTTACCACAGTCATGGTTTGTGTTCTGCTGCGATGCATGGTCGTCTCTTACTTTGATTTGCCATCACTTTGTTTTATTCACTCACTTTTGTTCCTGAATTGTTTTTTTCTTTTTCTTTTCAGAGTTTAGGTGGATTGTCCTGCTGGTCGGTCAAAACTGATGGGAATCATCTTTCATGATGTGTCAGTAGATCATTGGCTCCAGTGCTCAATTCTAACACTTTAGCAAATCTTAGCTGTGTCCCATTTTAGAAACACACAAGTTTGTATTTTGAGACTGAAGTTGCTGGCATTTTTGGTCCAGAGTTGTTGAATGTTTTACTTTAAGGGATCAGTCATGCTCCCATCACTTCTTTTTGACATTTAGTCAGGAAATCATAATCAGCAGTACATAACTACCATGGTTTAGACTATTTATGAATTTCTTGTTAATAATGAGCTCCAGGGATTCCCCCATAGTCTGGACATGTTCATCACCAACTGACCACATATTTTATAAACATCCATTATCTTCTTACTGCAGGCTAAATGAGCCTTGATCATTTGTCCCTGCATCTGGGACCAACCAAAAAATAATCTAAATGTTTTTTCTACTCTGATGGAGACAGGTTGGTAAATTTGACATCATTCAAATAATTGGACTAGTTTACATCTTGTATTCAAATGAATGGTGCAAGGATTGCAGGTCCCTCTATGAGTCACCATGTCTGCTTTGTTTCACACTTGATCTGCTCATAGTTACAGCTGTTTCAGTGATAATAGACTGAACCTCTCCTGTTGGGTCTGATCTCATAATAAAGCATCAGCCATCCAGGAAGTTAAGACTTACGATGATATCAAACACGTTTGATATTATCGTCACACTAAAGCCTGATTTATGCTTCTGCGTTGCGTCCACGGTGTAGGTACGCCGTTGACGCAACGCCGTCTTTGACCTTTCAAAGTTCTGGTCGAGGGAACGCGTCGCTCTGCAATTCACCGCCATAACTCTTGGAGGGTGTGGCTGTGTGTGTGTTTGTGTGTGTGTGTGGTTTCGGAGGGTTCACATCCGAGCGGCTGTGTCGCTCTCCGCCGAACTGGACAACGTCTGTTGTATGCTACCCATACATCAGAAGACTTTGAAAAGATTTGGAAAAGACTCTTGGAAAACTATCAGCTCACACCTGCTCACATATAAAGACAAGTTTTTAGAGTTTTTAGTCACAGCCTAGTCTCAGACTGAGATTTTACAAAGACTGTGAATCTTTCAGGGTCACTATTTACAAGACTACTAGTGGATTCTTTAGCAATTTTTCCCACCATGCAATTTTTTCTCATCATGCTCCTCTTGCTGGACGGTCCATGTTGGTCAGGACCAGGGCTTGACATTAACTTTTTGCTTACCAGCCACAGTGGCTAGTGGTTTTGCAAACTTACTAGCCACTCAGTATTTCCACTAGCCACAATTTTGATGTTGGAAACTATGAGCTATATATCAAATTTGGTACAAAAGGTATGATACAGTATGACACGCATGCTCTACTTCTGTCCTCTGCTATACTCTTTTTTAAACTTTATGGTGGAAATGTCTTCATATGTCTGTCTAAAATTTATTAAAATATATGTTTAAATAAAAGATGACTTACATTTGGCGCATGAAGCTCACATTTGAAGAACGTTGAACAACTGTACTGTCTGTTGTTTAATAGTAGAAGCAAAAAAAATCATGGTTTATTTTAATTCCCTTTGACTCCAAAGTTAACAGTTATAGACTTTTATCCCTCTGCCTCTGTTTCTGACTGCCTTAGTGAATTTATTTAAAGTTTCAGAGTTTCTCTCATCTTTTATATGCGTTAATGGTAGATATAAGGAAAATCATTATACAAACATATCAAAGGTATTAATAACGTCTAAATTATGCACACCTTTGCGGAGGTTTTATCATTTAGATCACCCTCAACAAACAAAGAATATAGATGGAGTATTACTCAAATAATATTCAGACACACTGCATACCTTGGCTCACACAAGTGAGAGAGACACACAGCTGGAGCACACACTCACACAAACACACGGCGCTGACACGCTGTTCCTCTGTGGAGAGAGGTGCTCTAAAGCAGAAGGAGAAAGTTCAGGTCTGAGTTTATCCTCCAACATTCTGAAACTTTTCTCTAAACAGACAGAAACCTTCAGTCTAAATTACTGACACGTCAGTGCGAGTGTGTGTCTGTATATGTGTGTGAGTGTCATGTTTATGTGTGTCATACAGCATGAAAAGCCCTTGACGCTTCGTAAAAACGCACGAATGGATGACAAGACCAACCACCTTTCAGTTGTTTTGGGGGAAATTCAAGGCTTTTATGAGCCAAAAACGCCTCTCTGTAAAAAGCCTAAATCATAAGGGCTAACTGACAAGCACTTTCAGAGTGAAGCATAAGTTGTGACACTGATAAATTCAACCCGCCATCGTGGCTAGTTAGAGTCACGCTGCTACCCACCATGGCCAAAATCCACCCGCATGTGGCTAGTTGGCGGGTGTAAATGTCAAGCCGGTCAACGCCACTTTTGTGGTTGTTTTGACCGGCAGGTTTCCTGTTTAGGGTTTTGTCATAGCTCATCTATTGGTTGTTGATAGTGTTACGTCACTGCAACTTGCGATCATATCAAACACATTTGATATGATCACAAGTCCAAGACTAGGAAAAGACTGATATAAAACAGCACAGATTACCATCTTAAACTTAACGATAGAGATGACGGGAGCGTGCGGTGACTCCAGTAAGACTCCTAAAATTTACTAAAGACTTTCAGTTTTTTGTCTGTGACTGTGAAAATCTTTGGGTCTAAGCCCAGCTTAAGACTGACGAAAGACCGCCTCAGAAAGACCACCTTACTCCTACTTAAGCAAGGCTCCTATGATTTTATTCCGAATTTGTAATTTTGTCTGCGACTTTGAAATTGGAGAAAAGGTCATTAGGTGTAAGGCCACCTTAAATAAACTGCCTGATCTGAGTGATACCTACTCTGCATTTACTCTATGTTCAAACATGGAGATTATCAACATCCAGGTATGACAACACCAATTAAGGCCAGTTCAGACTACACAATTGAGTCAGATTTCAGCCCAGCTGCAACGTCGCAGCTCATCAACAACCATCTGGCCTGTTTATGCATGTGGGAATGAAAAATGGTCCTCTAGTGTGACATAATCGGTGCATCCAAGACGTTTCATGACCACGATTCAACAAGACTAACATGTCAGAATGTAATGTAGCAGAGTCAAATGTATGATGGGTCTTTCAAATGTAGAGGAATAAAAGCAGCAAGCTTCACCAAAATTAATACTCAAGTCAGTTACAGATAATTAAAAATTACTGAGGCACAGAAAACAAGTTGATTGTCCACCACTGCACAGATTTTACTTCCAAGAGTCATTCAGTGCTGGACAACAGTTCGCAGAAAAGTGGACAGAAGAGCAAACAAACATTCTAGCAGTTTTTCTGAGAGGATGATCTTGTGTGGTCTGAGATGGGACACATTGGGTCACTGGGTTTATCTGGGCCAACAGCTCCTTGACAACACATCAGAGTTCGCTGACCGGCAGGACAAACCAGAAAGTCTGTTTCTTCTTGCATCTGAATCAAATGTTGCTGTTTTGTTAACATGACACCCCCCACCCCTCACCAAAGGCTCCTGCTCAGTGAGCGTCACTGAGTTATCCTGAAGGCATGTCTGTGTATTAATCACTATGTACGCCCGACCACAGGAGGTACCTGTTTCCTTATGTCCTGATCATGACTAACACCATCCTCTTTGCCACACAGCGTATCACTGGGACACATCTGACTGGATGCCGAGCACGCGGTTGTCCGACATCGAGGAGGTTCCAGGGTACGAAGCGGCTCCCAGCGGTGGCGAGGGTGCAGTGTCAGCCCCCCGACTTACAGGAAGCACACGAGAACTGGAGTCAGACTACTACCTAGGGGGCTACGACATCGACAGCGACTACCCCCCTCCCCATGATGAGGTCTTCTTGTCCCAGGACCAGCTGCCTCCGCCTCTACCCACAGCGGAGGACTACCCTGAAGCCTACATGCCGCTGCCCGCCAACACTCCTGCTTCCAAGGAGAGCACGCTGAGCTCGGGCAGCACTGGGCGCCAGCACACCAGACCGCACTTCCACCCCAGCCAGTACCTGCCCCCCCACCAGCTGCCACTGGGGGAGGCGCCCCGCAGGGACTTAAGCACGTCAGGGGGCGGGGGTACCCCAGGAAACGGGGACACTGAGGACTCTTCGTCTCTGAACTTGCGCCTGTCTGTGGGAGCGTCATCCGCCTCGGACATGTCTGCTCCCTGTGGGCTGGAAGACTCGGAACACAGCAGTGACTTTGACAGTATGGATGAGCTGAGGCGAGGTGTGACCATCACTACAGACTCTCAGCAGCAGACTGAGGTGTGATGTCAGAGGTGAGGTGTGATGTCAGATGAAAGATGGAGGAAAACACAGAGCAGACAGCAGGAAATGCACACAAAGGTGTCACCACAGAGGGAGAAATGTCAACAATTCACAAAGAGACGCTTACACAGAAACACACTTCTTTAAAACACCTTGCTCTCCTGATCTATGAGGCTGTTTACACCTAACATTAACATCCAAACTGGGTGGTCTGATAAGCTGACAGCTCTTAAATACAGGTGTTTACACTTTGCATTAACAATGCATCGCCACAGAACACTTGAGATCCTGCCTCACATGCAAATAAGCTCTTGAGGGTTTATGTGTGTCTGAATTGCACAGGATTTGTGCAAAAGGACTGCGCGTGTTTTCGTCCACTCCTTGAATCCTGTGCAGTTCTGTGAGCAGATGTGTTTTGAGGTTATATGACAAAAAATTCTCACTAAGTTTCCTTTTCAGTTTTTGCTAAGACACACTAAAACATTTTATTTATATCTGCCTGTTTCCACCATTGAAGTTTTTAAAGACCACACAGAGGCAGAAGATGATTTGATACGTACCGCAGCACTTTTTATATTTTCTCATTTAAGGACTCTAGTATCATACTCAATCCAATCCACTTTATTTTTATTGCACATTTAAAAATGATGTTTACCTTAGTGCTGCACAGCCACTAGAAACAGAGCAGATTATAAAACAGTGTAAATAATATAAATAAATATCTTCCCTATAACGTGCATCAGTTGTGATCTGCAGATGTGATGATGCATGAATCGGGTGTGTTTACTGCGCGATGCTGCAGATTAACAGCTGCTTTCTCTCTCTCTGCTGCAGAGGGACGCTCATCTGTATTCAGCTGTTTGTGGGTGGGGGGGTTAGCTGTTGTCACTGTAAATGTGTGTGTATTTTCCATGGCGTGCAAATAGTGTGTCTGTGTGCAGAAACACTCAGTTACATCACTGACTCGCATAATTACATTACACAATAGGGAAAACACAAAAGCCTTATTTACATGCTTAGCATCTGCATAAAAACATCATCATTTACACCTGCTAGGTTAGCTCACAAACACTTTATGCATCACAGTTTAAATCCAGAGGAGGGCAGCAGAGGTCCTTCCTACTGTCATGGTGCACGAGTGTTTACACTACCAAACCAGTGTGGATAAATGTGACAGACCACCATAATCCATCCTCATTAGACTGTGTTCAAACCGAGCATTAAGGCTTTCTGGTGTTAATATGAGGTGTAAACAGTCTGCCCTGAACAGAGACAGTCCAGTTTAACAATACCAGAGAGTTTGAGGTGTCAGTATGCCCCTGCTGTGCAGACCAATCAGAAGTGTCCTTCCTGCTGCAGAATGGAGTCACAGAGATGTGTTCAGAGAGTTTTCGAGGATGTGACTGACTGATGTGTAAAGATGAAAAGAACAGATGTGGAAAAGAGAAAGGACAATCCTGTAAGTGAACAGTTTGTTTGATTCCTGCTCCTTTAGACGTCCATCACACCTCCTCTTTCTAAAAATCCTCCTTTTCTGTTCCTCCTATTGAATTTGTACATTTTTGTAGCGCTCCCAGTCTGTACAGTCTTTGTAAAATAGATGGATCAGACTGACTGATGAAAAAGTGTTCTGGCCACATTGCAGAAAGCCATGGGTTTGTTTGATGTGCTCACCCCTGTCCAGAAAAAGATGAACGTCCCCACAAAGCCATGATGCATCAAACATCATAACATTCAGTTTATTAATGATAAAGCACTTCTTTTGTTTTATACCGAGCCATGAGCTGCTGCTGATAATATTTAATTTTAAGGCCATTATCCTCAGATCAGCGCTGTGTTGCACCAGTTATGCCTAAATTCAAATGTAGCCTAGTAAAAGTGTAAGTTTGCTAACACTAATTGAAGGGGACTCAAATTGCACTGTTATTGGCTCCCACCTTTTTTCCTCAGGGACCCTACTTGTATCTAGGAAAAGCCAATCCCCACAGGACTCATCTGGAAAAAGAAAAACAACTCATCATTTTGAGTTGTTTTTACTGACAAAATCCAAACATCATAATAATTTTAAACAGCTATCAAACAGCTGCTGTTATTCTAGTACGCCACCAGGTGTCACTGTTTTTCCTCAGAATGAAACCCCAAACTTTCAAATCTTTCTCGGCACAATTGGAGAGAGATGCTTTTTGAGGCTTCATTTGCACATCACAAGTTAACAGAAATTCTTTCCAGCCATTAGCAAGAAAAATGTTTTCTTTTCTGTCAGATTATTTCTGTTAATTTGGACACTATACTAGTTCAGATGAAGCCTACATTTCCACGCTAACCAATCAATGGGACAAACTTGCTACTTTCATTGTAGAGTTTAGTGTTGACACCCGAACCTTAAAATTTTGCATAACTGGTGTAACAGGCCACAGGGATTGAGTATTTAAGTCACAAATTTTGCACAGCAGTGATTAATCCTTTGTGAATTTGGGGGAAAATCTTCTATAAATCAGGCAGCACTAAACTCCTTTTTAGTTATTTCTGCATCGATTTTATAACAAAATATATTTCCCAAATAAAAGACCTGAATGCTTCATTCAGAGTCATGAAAGTCTGTATCTGGATCAGGCTGATCTAGACAAAAAATTAAACATAGCTTGGCCTTAGATAGAAAAAAGTTGATTTAAAATCCAGATAATTTTATACATTTTGAACAGTTGTGGAGTGGTGATGAGAAAGGGTAATATGAAGGTTGAACTGAGTAGCCACAGCTGTCAATGGCTTCAGGGTTTCTGTTTGTGTTAGTGGCACTTGAAATTTCTTTTGATCAATGATGTTGTTTTCCATATTTTTATTTTTTTGTGCATTATCTCTAAAAGCCTGCAGGTGGCAGTGTGTCATTGGTCCTTTGTGTTGGAGAGACTTTGTAAAGCACACAATGAGCAGGTTAAGACTCTTTGCCAAAAATAATTGGCCAGCACCAGCTGCACTGTCCTGAGAGCCTGAGTCCATATTTGATCACCTGTCACCTGTTTGTCTCACGCTGACACGCCATGTTTCTAAAGCCATGAGGAGCAGCCACGTTTATCCGGAGTTTTCTGTTCCTCTGTAGCATCTTCAGCATATCTGCAAACGAGGGTTGTCAAGATACCAGAATGTTGAACTTAAGATGATTCTAGTTCATGTCAAACAATATATATGCCTGTTTGATACCACAACACTAAAATAGGGTCATTTCTTGCTTTTATGACCAAAAATTGCAGGCGCCCTTCTGCACACTTTCTAAATTGCATGAAAGCGTAAAGTGAGTTTAAAAAAGTACTGAAGCTTTTAAACAGTGTCAAGTCTTCTGTCATATTTTTAATCATAAGAGAGAGTGAGCACTGTCTAAATTGCACAAAAGAGTCAGCAGTGTTTTAAATGTTGCCAACATTTTTGTGCAATTTAAACAGTGTGCAGGAGTTTGCCTGCCATTTTTGATGGGTTCATTCCTCTCTTGCACACCAGTGCTATGAAATCGATGTAGCTTTTTCTTAAGTGTCAGTACTTTTTGATACCGTCTAACATAAAGTTAACAAAGATTGTATCGTTGGTACCTAATAGTATCAGAGTATTGGAAATCTGACAACCTTTCTGCAGACTGAAGTCAAAGTTTCCTGCAGGTCACTGATGGTCAGTTTTTATCCAGAGCAGACAGCGCATCGTCTGATCTGTGCACACAGCTCCGTGTTCTTTGTAAAGATGTATGTTTGTGTTAAATCTGTACAGTGTATATAAATAGGTTGTTAAAATGCAGATTTTGTAGATATTGAAATGCAATCCTGAACTGCCTTTGTTCTTTTTGTTTAGTTGTACTATTTTGATGTGAATGTGGACAAAAAGAGACTCGAGTTATTTTCACATCATTCCTCTCTGACACTGACTGAATGAATGCCATGTCAATATTAGAAATAAGTTTTGCACAGTATTAAATCCAGACTTTTTTATTTTCTTTTGTTAAAACATTTTTACTGTCATGAGGGATCCTTTTGTACATTTTTATTTCATCAGGAATGTTTTAATGAAATCCTAATGACAGACATTAGGCTGTGTCACCAATATGTCCTCTACCTGCAGACTGACTGTACAAAGGGAGTGCTTTTTATCAATTCAGTGCAGACAATAAAAAGGGTCTTGCTCACAGGGTCTTTCATTCTTATGGACAAATCTGAGAAGCTAACAAGCTGCTGTCTCACTGTAACATTCAAGTGTGTGAACCTGGAGAAGTGAACAGTTTTCTACTTTTAAAGACTTGGTCTGTAACTTTGTTTTCAACAGTGTTCATTAAGTGTGTATTAAACAATGTTTAAAGACATCAGGATAAACCTGAGGAGATCTCAGCTGCTCTGACGAGGACAGATTTCTATTTTGGAGGGGAAAAATGCACAGTAAAGATGCCTCACTTCATAAATAGCCCCCTCTGTATGGTAGTAAAAACTTTTCCTACATTCAAAAACCACACAGATGACTGAGATGTTCATCAGATTGATCAAGATAGTACTAGCTCTTAAATTTTTATTCTAGCAAGCCAATATTTGGTCAAAAATATGTGGCAGACAGTCTGTTTTTTGCTCTGTTTCTTAAAATCTGATCTGTAAACAAAGTGTATTATCATTGCTACACAAACCTCTTCAAAATCACTACTTTGGAAAAAAAACTTTTTGTTTTTAATCAAACCCCACATGGTCAAGGTTAAATCTTGCTAAAATGTAGTAACAAGGTTCTTGACCAGGGAAAATGCACACAGGTGTTCTGGCTTTTTCAAAGTATCCCCCAGTCAAATGGAGTAAAGGTTGCTCTGGGTACTTTTCATTGGTTTAAAATTTGTAAAGTCCCACTGACAAATGTAGAGGGTACCCACTAGTACTGATTTATAAAGAAAATGAAAATCAGGAAAAAAAAACTCAAAAAAAGTTTTAAGCATGTTTGGGCCAAAAAATGAGGCTGGTGTAAAGTGTTAATGTGGCGATTAAGCCACCTAAAGGAACATGCTCTGGATGGGGAAATAATCTGTTGAAAAAATAACAAAGTCCACACCTTTAGGGTGGAGTAAAAGGTGGATGTGGCGAGTAAGAAGTCCAGGTAGGTGGTAGGGTTGCAGCGAATCCCTGGTCGTGCTGTGGATGTCCAGAGGGCCCGAAAACCGCCTGGTCTTCAGGTGTATCACCAGGGATGAAAAGGTCCAGACAAAAGAGCCACAGAGCTTGACCTTGGTTTGACCCCTGTAGACTATAGTCAGGACGTGAACTGGCACCTCTCAAGATCCCAGCCCAAGTCCTTACAGACTAAGCTACTGCCGCCCATCAGAGTGACATACCAGCCATTTAGTGAGCACTATGCAGTACATATTTAGAGTCTGTAGCAGTAGAAGTATGTAAGGTGTAGTTTTGGATTAAAATGTTCTGCCTTCTTGAATGGTTTGTTTCTATCCCAGTTTGAACCCTCTCCTTTATGTAACGAAATCCTTATTTCTGCTCTGGCACTGTGCTCGACCTGATCCTTCTCTGTTTCTGTGTCCAGTTGGCAGCAGACAGGACACTTTAATGATCTTTGTTTCATCCTGGGACTATCTGTGACAGACTTCATTGATCAGCAGAACAAGCTGTAGAATAATTAATCATAACCAACGAGGTTATTGTTCAGCTCAGCACTAACGCCTCAGTGGTTGTCTCGCAACAGTCTGAAGCTTGTTGAGCAGAGTTTGTGCAGCAGGGGCACGTATCCCAAGATCTGGCAGTAAGTCAAGTCTGTGGAGTCAAAAATCAGATTTTTTTTTTTCAGCAGAAGTATAATCAGTTGCAACAACTGGTGTTTACATCCTTAATTCCAGAAAAGTTGGGGCACTGTGTAAAATGTAAATAAAAACAGCAATGGTATTCAAGTTTCATAAACCCAGATTTGATTAACAATAGAACACTAATAACATATCAGATGCTGAAACTGAGACATTTCACCATTTCATGTAAATATTACCTCATTTTAAATGTCATGGCAGCAACACATCTTAAAATATTAGACAGGTCATGTTTGCTATTGTGCAGCATCCCCTCTTCTCTTCACAACAATCTGTAAACATCTGGGAAGTGAGGAGACCAGTTCAGTTGCTGGAGTTCTGGGAGAGGGATGTTGTCCCATTGTTGTGTGATGTAGGATTCTAAGCTCAACAGTCCTGGTCTTTTTTGTGCAGTTTTTCTGTTTATGATACACCAAATGTTAACCGTGGTGAAAGGTCTGGACTGCAGGCAGGCCAGTTCAGCAGCCAGACTCTTCTACTGTGAAGCCACGGTGTTGTGATGGAGGCAGTATATGGTTTACTAGTGTCTTACTGAAAAATGCAAGGCCTTCCCTGAAAGATATGTCGTCTGGATAGGAGCATATTGATAGTTCCTTTCCATATTGATAAACCGCCCAGGCAATGGGAACTAATGCACCCCCATACCATTAGAGATGCAGGTGTATGAGCTGTGCACTGATAACAAGCTGGTCACAGGTCACAGTGTAAGTGGTTTCCAAAATAATTTGAAATTTTGCATCATCTGACCGCAGAACAGTTGTCCATTTTGGATCAGTCCATTTTAAATGAGCTCTGGCCCAGAGAAGACAGTGGCATTTCTGGTTCATGTTCACATTTGGCTTTTTATTTGCATGGTATAGCTTTAACGTGCGTTTGTGGATACCATGGCAAACTGTGTTGACAGACGATGATTTCTGGAAGTGTTTCTGAGCCTGTGCAGTAATTTCCAGCACAGATTCATGCCTGTTTTAAATGCAGTGCAGCCTGAGGGCCTGAAGATCACAGGCATCCAACATTGACCTTTGGCCTTGTCTCATGCAAAAAAATATTTTTCAACATTCTCTGAATCTCTAGATGATATAATGGACTGTAGATGGTGTAATATTCAAAGTCTTAACTATTTTACATGGAGAAACATTTTCTGAAATTTTTCCACATTTTAGACCAAATTAACTGTAAAATGCTCCTCCAGCTGTTTTTCATGAATAACACTTTTTCAGCCTTTTGTTGCCATACTTTTTTTTTTTTTTTTTTTTAAGATGTGTTGCAGTCATCAAATTCAAATGCACCAGTATTTTTCATGAAATGGTAAAATGTCTCAACATCTGTTATGTTGTTTATGTTCTACTCTGAATAGATTATGTGCGTATGAGATTTTCAAATCATTGCATTCTATTTTTTATTTACATTTAACACTGTGCCTTACCTTTTTTGGAATTGTGGTTGTATTTTGACACCGAATACATTATTGTCTAAAGCCAGAGACATTGTAGATCATCACTTTGAAGATATAAATGTTGAATGTATGGTTGAATGAATAATCAATAAAGCTTTCAGTCTGACGACTTTTTGGATCAAAATGAAACCCTTAGGGAACCAGACGGTGAATTTTTTAAACTTTAAAATGTACTTTATTGAAATAAGGTTGTCTATCACAGACTTCATTTGTTTTTCCCTTTTGAAAAGAAAAATACAACCTTTCCCCACTGAAGAAAGTAGACTCATGTCCTAAATTTTGTCTCTAATATAAGAAGTGACAATTAATTTCAAAAACAATAAAGCAGTCTGAAGAAAATGTTTAATTGCTATTGTGTTCTTAAATCCTTGAGTTTTTCAATAATTTTTTAAAACTGTGAAACAGAGTTGGCTTTTTTTAAAATTTGGCGTAATTGTATTTTTATTATTGGTGTTGATGTGTTGTTTCAGGTTCAGGATGACGAAATGTCAGCAGATCTTCACATACTCCTCACACCCTGAATGATGTAAAGATTCAGAGTGATCCAGACCCACCTGCAGGTTCTCTCTCTCTCTCTCTCACCTCGTTCTCATTCACAGCATGCTTACCTGAAGACTCCAGCATACTGGTTACCATAGAAACTGAGTGTTCATTGACTCAGTTCTCTGTATATGGTCCAGGGTCCTCTGAAGTAGAACTACATTAAAACTTTTCATTTTAATCAGGGAGACAGAAAGAGCTCAGATAACAGTGTGTGTCTCTGATCATTGCTCTGTTTCTAGTAGAAATTAAACCAAAAAACACCAAACAAACCCTTTTTTAACCCAGTAATGCCTCACTGAGGTTGTCACAATTGTAAAGGTTATCTAATGTGTTTAAACCCGTACTATCTCCGTTATTCTAGTGATCAATAACATCCAATTACTCTTAAGCTTTAAGCTGAGGTAATGCTGATCTCATCAACATGGCAAAGAGAAAAATCACCCAGCATAAAACTTCAACTTAAAATAAGAGGTCCAGCTCCTTTTACTAGCCAGCACACTTTTGACGATTAAAGGCGGGTCTTGATTAGAAGCCTCTGTGGTTTATCTGGTCAATAATCAGGACTAAAAGCATATCAATTTTTGTTGCTCTGGTATCAAAGAGGTGTTCATATTGTCCGATTTTACTCAAATCATATGAGGGATTAAGATACTGTAACAGTGCTTAGATGGAGATAAGATTAAGGTTTTGTAATTGAATTTGTTTATTGATCCTGTTGGATATTACCTGTGATGTAAATTTACCATTTGTTAGTGTTTCCCATCTTTGCTGTGCATGGCTTTTGATTGAAAATGGTTTAAGTCCTGTCTGTGTCCCACATAAAGGCAGGGCCATTTCATAGACTGAAGGAAGAAAAGAAAACAGCATCATATGTACAGTAGGCTATGTGCTAGTTAGAACTCCAGAAAGCTGAGACAAAGACAGCAGATGGCCAGAAGGACCCAGAAGGTCTGATGTTTGTAACAACTTCACATGACATGATATTTCACAGTGATCAGCTGTGACTTTGGTGGTGCTTTTAGCCACAATCCTTGTACACTTTAATAGCTATTATCTTTAATTGTTTTTGTCTATGAAAAATGCCCATCAGATCCTGTATTTAGTTCTTTTCATGTCTTTCATCTCTCTGTTCTTCCGTTGTAGGCTTTGGCTTCATCCACTCCCCAGTTTTAGGACATAAAAACATTTGAAGGCATTATTTTAGTGGCTCTCTCTGTAGGATAACTTTAACAACCTAGGAGTGCAACTGTAATCCACTCGCCCTCTTCCCAAGAGAACCTGACCATGCAGAGGTTACAGTATCTATAAATAGCCAATCAAACCTCAACAATGAAAGCAAAACCTGACATTTGCAGACACAATAGTTTTAATAAAGTGGAATTAAAATTAAAGGAAATCCTTCTTACAAACCCTTACTGTGTCCTTAAGCATAATCTATCTATTCCTTACAGACAGCTCCCTCAGGTGTATGCAGGCAGGTAGATTCTGGTACCCCAGGAGGGGAGGTGACATCTGGATATGAATTGCAGAGTCAGCAGTAACCTCTGCAGCAGTGTTCAGCTGTACATTCATCTCTCTCAGACCTTTATGTTGATCTCTGTGTGATTGCTTTCTGCACGCTGTTTGTGTGTCTGTGTGTGTGACTGTTTGTGTTGCGTTCCTTGCTCAGGTTCTCTGAGACCTTTACTAACTCACTCTTAAGCTAGGACTTTTTGCAAGGAATTTCTAAAGATATTTTCTCTCTGAGAAGATAATAGGAATGTTTGTGGACAGACCATGTTGGTGTTTGTACACAGTGATGATCTATTTAGTGGGTGACTAACTGGTGGCAGTATGTCAGCAAGCAGTAGCCAGTGAATTCACATCAAATGCATGCATGCTTGACGCGGCAGTCATACACCTAGCTGTGATCAGCTGACAGCCAGCTGATCCCAATTATTGCCTCCCAGCTCCTACAGTCAATCACAGCTCTTTCTTTCAACACAGCAGTGTATTTAAATATCATGTCCTTGTCACTAATCCCTGTTTGCATTAATGCAAAGCTTAACCCCCTCCACCCCAGCCTCCTCATTTATTGCATTAAGCTTTTTGCACTCTCATATTTATATACACTCTCTCTCTCTCTCTCTCTCAATATATATTTTTTCAGTATATTTGTAATTAATTATTGGTATAACATCGATATTAATGTTTAAATTAAATTGATCTTACAATTTGATTGTTAAAAATTAGTTCAAAGAAAATAAATATTTTGACTATAGGTATAAGCTAAAATATAAGGACTTTTATTGAGTAAAACTGTTAAGGTTGAAAATGATTAAAATGTGACTAAAACTAAAGAACATTTTGATCCAAAGACTAAGGCTACATTTCAAAAAGCTAACAAATATAACCTGTCTGATACCAGAATCACAAGAATCTTCTGCTTTCCTGTTTCTCTCCTCTTGCACTCACTGTTTTCCAATGTGCACAACTGGTGTGAAGTTAATGTGACTTTTACTCCAAATGGGTCCATACAGCCCCAGATTGAAGTGGTTTCCCAGAATTTCATCATAAGAGCAACTATGACTCTTAATGAATATGACCCTATGTCTATGCTCTTATCTTTAATTATAAGCATAAAATACCATCATATTTTGCATCTTTTATTTTGAAATGCTCTCACTGTTACCTGCTATAATTCACACACAGCAGTAGAACACAAACAAATACAGATGAATACTTCAGAGGCGCAAATACACAGATGATCTGGTTTTAGGCTGTGATGGGAGCTCCTCCCCTTCACTTTCTCCCTACAGTCCCAACTTTTACACCCCTACACACCCTCTCTCTCTCTCACTGTCACCCTCCTGTCTTCATCAGCAGCAGCTCTGCACACTCAGCAGCTCCACAGAGAGAGCGGCCAATTTCACTGTAAATGAATTAAACTGGCTGTGATCCAGACTCTGTGTGCGTCTGTGTATGTGTCGTCTTTGTACCTCTGTAAGGACGCTATGACGAGAGGATAGAGAAGCTCATATTGACCAATAGAGGAAGTGCAGTCATATCCTCCACAAGAGCCAAGTTGTCAGCTGGTGTTTTCCCAAACAGAGGCAGTTAACTCTGTGTATATGTGTGTGAGAGAGATGACTAGACAGAGAAGTGTTTCCTCTGACTGTGAGGCATGTAGGTCAGAGAAAACTGAAAATCAGATGTATTTCACACTAAGTTTTCACATTCACGAATCAATCTGTGTGTTTGTATGAGGGTTCTTAAACTTTAAAATACTCCCCCCAATACCACACAGTTTTAATTAGAAAAATTAGTTCTGTTGTTCTACTCATGGAAACACACTGATGCTGAAACTTCCATCTGTCAGGTTTTTTTTTCCCAGAATAGTTTTTATTTTCTTCTTTTTTTTCATAACAGTCCAAGTCATTTAAATGGGTGATTGACGATTCAAAAGATTATCTGCTGCTCCCTTCTTGCTCGCCCTCCTCTCTCTCTCTCTTCACCTTACAGTAAAAACTCTCTTTAATCACTCTGATTTCCCATGTAAGTTGTATGTGCCAAAGTTTGTACTCACAGCCAGGTAATAGAGACTGGGCTCTCAAGGGCATAGATGGCCTGGTGGTTAAGGTGTGGCCCATGTTCATAGACATGATGATGTGTTCATCACATCCTGTCTTTATGTAGGTAGTAAAATCAGCAACACTAAAACTTTATTTGTATAGCAGCTTTTATGCAGTGGGAGTAGCTCCAAGAGATTAACTGTAAAGTGTAAAAACAGGGCAATTAAAGAGGCAAATTAAAGTAAGAGAAGAGACTGTGAGATAAAAAATACAGAGAGAAAAGAATATCAGAGCTAAAACTTAAGAAATGTGACAGCAGGGGGCTGATAGTTTACTGTCATTTTTGCCTATTTATGCTTTTTTTCATCTCATGGATGATGATATAGTGTTTTTGTAGTAAAGATTGATGTAACAACAGAAATAACCGCTTAAAATAACAAAAAATACCAGCTTGTTTACCTCTTACTGAAACATAACTTCTCTGTAATGACCAAAATAGATTTAGGGGCTCTTTACAACCTTGTATACAAAGCAAGACTGAACAAAACACACATGTACAGTAAGAAAGAATGAAAAGAAATGTATCTGTAACTTCAGCACCTTGGACAGCGTCATGACCCCTGGGCCAAGAGCCTGAAGTTTTGAAAAGAAACAAAGAAGTAAAAATTCCTTCTTAAAATAAATCCATAATATAAAATAACCCCAATACCCCCTCAAAAGGTCAACATACTAAATCCAGTTACATCCCACTTGTCTTATTGAACCTTCTGAGAAAACACTCCTTCTCTTTTTCTTTCAAAATTTCTTTCAAAAATGTTAGCACACTAAGTTTGACAACATCATTCCTGTTGCGGTAACTTTGGCTCTTGGAGTCTCATTTTTGTTGCTGTTGTGTTTCTAACTGAATCACATTCTGCTATCTAGAAAAAAAAAAATCTTGTCACTCTACAGTGCACTCTGAGGGTCAAATCTCATGATAGCACAGAACAGACAGAGCTGGCCAACAGACAGCTGTTTGAATGCTGTTTGGAGAGGAAAGAGATGTGATCTCAAGTTTATCATATCTTATAAGGGAAAATTTGAGAGAATGTGCTTCATCACAGTCTTTGACATCTGTATCTCTGCCAATATATATTTGTTGTTTCTGGTACTTTTTTATAGAGCTATATAATGTAAACTGTGCAGTTCAGGCTGGAAAGCACTACTTGATATGTAGGATGAAAACTACAAAGACACAGTGGAGGACAGTAGTGGACTCAGGATGTTTGAGGGGCGGGGGGGAATTGATAAAAAGGGCACTTACCATATGCAGTAGCGTAACAGTGCATGAATGTTGTCATGGATTTTAGACTGAAAATGTTAGAAACGCAGGTTAAAATTAATCTAAATTATGTGATTATACTACACCTCCATTATAACACCTATGAAATGAAGCAGATGAGGATCTATGAAGCCTGTTAAATTATGAATTACTTGTGATTAACCATATATTTTGGAAAGCAGAGTTTAGCTTCACTATACACCAGGGCTGGACTGGCAATATGGCATACCGGGCAAATGCCTGGTGGGCCGATGTATTGTGGGGCCAGTATGATCTATTTCTTTTCATTTTTTGCTAAGCACCGGCCCATAGAGCAGGGGCAGTGACCCACTGGCTGTTTACTTTATAATGACAGTTTACCGGCCCAATCACAAGTCCTAAAGGTCCATTTAACGCCCTCCCCTCCCCACTCTGCTCCAGCTTAGAAAGTGAAACTAAAGTGTCTGGAGGAAAACAAACATAACCGTGAAAACAGTTGGATTACGATTGGATACGGAAATAATTGTCAAATTAGAACAAAAAACTGTTGAAATGCACAAACCTTGTAAACGCTCTGAAGTCCATGTAGTAGAAAGGCTGATGCTGCTGCACCTACATGGGGAGGAGGAGAGGCAGGTGTGTGACTGGTATATCATGAGCATGAGGTGCACAAAGCAGTTGGTGAGTGAGCTCTGTGAGGTATCAAAATATAGGCTAATAAACATAAGTAGACTGTGATCCTACTTTAGATAGAAAACTTGACCAGTTTGAGATTAATGGCTCTCCTGTGATCTGAAGAATGTCAAAACCCTCTCACCATGAAATTACTCAATTATATATAAAATTCCTGAAGTCAGACTTAGTTACATACAGGTAGACCTGTGCCAGGATTTTTATTAATATTGAATGCCCTTAATTTTTGTAGTAGAATAAAATGTTACCTGTGGTTAATTTGCCATCATTCTTATATGAAATTTACATCAATATATTAGCCTAATTAGCAGATTTTATTTCTGATTACTTATATTTTGTTCATGAGTTTAGAAAAAAGGCTGGTATGATTGCTGAACAGTTCAGTACTGACCCATGAGATGTATGGGAGTAGAAATATAAAGAAACATCCAATGTTCATCAAAGCAGAGGAGCTTTTCATTAAGTATTTAGCATCAAATTTGTGTTAATCGACATTATTCCAGTAAATCTACTTCATTTCATTTCTGTAATCATTTGTAGTAAATAAAAAAAAATGAATTCAGGCAGAGATTTTTCAAATCTCTACTTGATGCGGTGCATACTCACCGTATTGATATGTTGTATACTCACCTCTGACCATTAGAAATCAGTCAAAACAGAGTGAAAACACTCCATTAGATGTGTCTATGACACCTCTGAACTATGTCGTAGTTTGACAATTTTATTGTAGCTGTATGTAGTAAGGGGGACAAAAGAATGTGTGTATCATTATGTTATATATTGACCTGCCTTGAGGGGCCGGTCCAGGTCAAAAATGCCAGGGCCGAATTTCCTCCCCAGTCCAGCCCTGCTATACACACCCAGGCCTGATTACTGCCAGACCTGCTGAATCAAGAAATCCCTTGAATAGAAGCTATCTGGCAAAGAGAAGAAGGCTAAAAGATCTCAGAGAGCAACACATCATGGCACCATTTTAAGAAATTCAAGAGCAGATAAGAAACCAAGTCTTTGACATGTACAGCAGACTTTCCACTAGACTTTTTTGTCCCCGGTCTAAATGACAGTCCTCAAGAATTCAACTATGTGACATTTGCTTTAACATTATGCTGCTGCATTAACAGCAGCAAAATGCATAAATCTGATATCCTGTGATACATTCATACATACAAGTCTGCGCTAAACGGGACTGAAGACACATTTTTATTTCCAAACGTGACCCAAAACCGAGTAATTAAACCCGAGTAATTATTATTATTACCCTGTTATTTCAGACTGGTACACACGTACACATGATTAAACCCTGAAAATGACTGCACAAAGACTTTCTCTTATTTTTCTTTGTGTGTGTGGTTTGAACTGTCAAAATGAAAGCTGCAAGCTTTTCCTTACACAAGTAGATACACAACACACACCCACGTTAAACTCATAAACAACAACAGTTAGCTTCACATCAGCTCCGTTAGCCTGTTAGCACAATACCCATTACCATCACTTTGCAGCTTACAACAGCTAAATACCATCCTCCACCAACAACAGCGAAGCATCCAAACACATAACTCCTCAGTGCTCTGTTAACTGGACACCGAGTTAAATCTCTACATTCCAAATGAAAAATAAGTCTTACCATCAGTTGTCTAATATCAGTCCTCATGATGATGTAACTGTAACCTCTGCTAAAGCTGGAAATCCAACCATCCTGGTTTATTTGGACTAGTCAAATAAACTAAAGCTCCACAGCAGATAGTTTGGTCCAGTCCTCCTCTCATTGATGGCTTATCCAAGATTGCTTCTGCTAATTAGCCAGGATACTCCAAGCATTAACAACCAGCTACGGGGAAGAGAGACGGAGCCCTTGCTATCAGCTCCAAGCAGTCCATGCCGTTCTGCACAATGCAATCCTGTGTTGACTACAATCCAACTTTATCTGAGGATCGGTCATTGGTAGATTTATCGAAGTCCACTCCAACTCTGCTCATATTAATCTTTTGGTTAACCAGGAAAACCTCACTGAAGTTAAAATTCTGTTTTCCGATGTTCTGGTCAAACTTTCCCTGCATAGTCTCCAGCAGTGCTGAGTTCACCCAGAGGTAGGCTTGGTTTGTCGTCATTCGCATCATCTTGCATATGTACGCAACTTGATTAGCCATGTGCTTGCTGTCTTAGGAGATAAACAACCCCAGCACCACAGGACAGTAGGTGTAGTAAGATTAGGCTACTTTTAGTTTATATTATAGGATTCTCGCAACATATCTTCTGGGTTACACTAAACATAATTTGCAAGTAATCGGTATTTACTTATTTGCATGTTTTCTACCGTACATTTTGACCGGTTATATTTTTATCTGCTGGACATCTGCCCTTGAAACTGGCCAATGACCGGCAAATGCCGCTTAACAGAAACTCAGATATACAGTCTGGAAATGAATACAAAGCCATTTTTAGGACTTTGGGACTCCAGCCAACCACATGAGAGCCATTATCCACAAATGGAGAAAACTTGGATTAGTGGCAAACCTTCCCATGAGTGGCCAGCACACCAAAATGACTCCAAGAGTGCAATGACATCTCATCCAGAAGGTCACACAAGAAACCTGGAAAAAAAAAAACTAAAGACCTGCAGGCCTCACTTGACTCCGTTAAGGTCAGTGTTCATGATTCAACAATAAGAAGAGACTGGGCTAAAATGGCAGCCATGGGAGAGTTCCAAGGCCAAAACAACTACTGACCAAAAAGAACAAAAAGACTGGTCTCGCATCTGACTAAAAACATCTATTCTGTGGACTGACAAGACACAAGTTGAAATTTTGGAAGTGTGCAAAGCAGATGGACTTGCCTGACTCCATCTCTGTCATCAGGTAAAGCCATCTTGAAAAGCTCCACTCCATTTTATTTGTGCCAATCTGAACACTTCGGAGCTGATGCAGCAAAGGGTGGAACAGCCAGTTAATAGGTTTATAGAGCAATTACATTTTTAGACATGGCCAGGTGGGTTTAGATGGTATTTTGTGGCTTGTTTTTGTCCTACATTAAAATTTGTTTGATGATTTGAAACTTTTAAGTGTGGGAAAAAATGCACAAAAGAAAGAAATCGAAAAGTGGGCAAATACTTTCTCATAGCGCTCACACTACACTTAAGGAATTCAAAACTCTTTGGGCATTAAATTTATACTAACCTTAGATTTGACATATATGAATATTGTAACAAAATCTTTTTTCAGTAAAATAAGAATAAACACAGACCTGAAACATCCCTATTCACTTCCATAAGCCTAAACTCTCAGCTCTTTGAATAAATCCATGTAGAGCAGAGAGCCATCAGGATGCAGTGGAGGCTCTCTGAGTTTCCTCCAGGAGGGGGGAGGAGGATGTGTGTGTGTGTATGTGTGAGGCAGAGCAAGGAGTGATGAGGAGCAGGAGGTGTGGAGAAGCAGAGCAGGAGGAGGATTAGAAGGAGGCGGTGGTGGAGCGGGAGTTGGTCCAACTTACGGCTCCTGACGGTCTATGGGCCGCCCCGGACACACTGACGGGGCAGAGTCAGCCCGCGGACCAGAGACCGAATCACTGAGAGATCCGGCCGTCAGGGAGACGCAGCATGCGGGGCAGCCCTCACACACACCGCGGGGTGTGAGGAGGGGACACGAGAGGGGGGGATGGAGCCGCCGGAGGAGGACGCTCTGCTGCCGGAGCCCAGCCCCGGAGCAGCGCGCCCTGCCTGGGCAGTGACGGCGCTGGCCTCGGTGCTCATCTTCACCACGGTGGTGGACGTGCTGGGAAACCTGCTGGTCATCGTGTCCGTGCTCAAGAACAAGAAACTACGGAACGCAGGTAGGACGCTGCGCGCGCGAGCGATCTGTTATTGATCGATCACACGAGGAGGTGTGTCTGTGTGGATAATAAACAGGCTCACGTGCTGTCTGATACAAATATGAATGTGTGCACGTGAACGAGCGCTGGCTGAGTGAATGAATGAACCTGCACGAGCATGAAACTGTTCATAAACAACTGTTCATTCATTTATTCTCTGATTTATGAATCAATGTTGGACTGTCTCATTCATCACTGTCTAGATCTATCTATCTATCTATCTATCTATCCATTTAACTATCTATCTATTTATCTTGAACATCTGAGCTGTGACTTTTACCCTGAGACAACAGTGAAACCAGAGGTTTAATTCAGTCCTTAGAATGTGTCATCTGTGTTTTATATAGCGCTAACAGCTGGAATATACTGTTTTCATGGCATGAATAATGATTTTTAGTGATCTGTGTCTTCTGATTGGACATGATTGCCTGTATCACTGTAAAATGCACCTCATATGAATGAAGAGTTTTTCTTGATTCAGTGAAGAGAGACGTCATGTTTGATTTAGGAGCTTACTGCGTTTATCCTTTCTGTCTGACTTTTCTCACAGACAGAGCTGATAGAGCTTAAAATCAGGGAAGTGGTATGAATGCCAAACTTCATTCTCAAGCTGCAACATAAATTGTCTGACCATATTATCCAGTAAAGCACAACAACTGTATGTGTATGTGTTTGTTTCGGTGTGTGGCTGCTTGATTAAAAAAATCTACCAACCAAGCCCTCTTGTCATTCTGTTAAATGGGCATCTTGAGTTCAACTGGCAGTAAAATGCGTTGGTATATGATATTATTTAAGTTAATTATGTTCAAGCAATATGGAATTTCATAATGTTAGAGAAAAGAGCAACATTTTTATTTGTCTGGCTCATAAAAAAAAAGGTTAATTTGAGTTATTTCACTGTAGTTTTTTTCCAGCCATGTCCTGCGACACTGCAGTTATCAATTATCAATCAATCAATAAATCAGTCTTTGTTTGTATAGCACCGAAGTATTTCATGACACTTTCCAAAGAGTGCAGGTCTAGACTGTACTCGTTGATCAATAAAGACCCAACACTAATCACCATGAGCTCAGCTCAGCAGTATTTAGCATTCTTACACTGGCAACAAAAACCTTCCCTTTAACATAAAGAAACCTTGACCAGAACCAGAGTCAGCCATGCTGGAGTTGGAAAGGGGTATGGGGTAAGGGATGGGTAACAATTAGAAAGAAAGAAGAGGGGGATGCACAAAGAGGGACAAGAGAAACAACAGAACAACAAACAAAGATGCCAAAGATCCAGATGTATCTACGAGGCAAAGGGGGGCAGGGAGCTCCAGGAAGACAGAGTCACAGGACTGGAACATAAAGACTCCCAGCACATGGCATGCAGTGATATGATGAACACATACAGAGAGAGACAGAGAGGGGGAGAGAGAGAAATTCTCATCAGTAGCTGTAACTAGTGATGCACCTTTGTGAACCAGCAGATTTAAAGAGCCAGTGCTTTAATGTGAATGATGGCATCCAGGTCCTGTTTCAGATCTTTTTTGTAATTGTATTCACAGAATTAAGTTGATCTTTTCTCCTTACCCTGCTACCACAGACACATCACACACTTAGGACTTATGCTTCAATAAAAACATTAATGCTTTACACCAGAGTTGTCAACTGACCCCCACAGTGTTTAGGGCAATGTTAAACATAAGGAGATTTTTTTTTTACCAATTAAAAGAATGCACACAATTGGGGCTAAAAAAGCAACTCTTTTTCCTGAGATGAGCCAAATGATCTGAAACACTCGCAATAAAAGCATGGGAATTCCTATCACTAGCTGCAGCTAAGTTGCTACTGCAGAAAACCCCTCATTTTTCTGATATGGCTTTTTCATAATAAATGACTTTCACTGGCACAGATTGGGTACTTTTGAAGAATTTGTTGGAAATTAAACCACTGAGTTAACTAAGCTTTAGCAGAGCTGCATGTAGCTGGAAATTTTTAAAATCCTGCTACTATAAGTCTTATTCACAGCTCACAATTTGACCATGAGTCACAGCCATAGCACACATCTTTTAACCGACATAAACTCAAGAAAGACATCTGCCCTAAACACATCTTTGATGGATGTTTTTGTTTTCTATATTGGGCTTGAATACATTTGGAAATATTCTTGCCAGTTTGCACTATGCATTCCCTGTGGTTGGCTCTACTTTAAAGTATGTTAGCTTGTGTTGGTAACGACAGTGTTTGTCCATGTCATATGTTTGAATGAATATAAAACGTTTGTATGATGATAATAATTCACTTTTGTGTAACGTTGGCTCACTAGGTTGTGTTTTGCTACCTGGGATCATAACTTCACTCTCGTCTCATTTTTTTTTTTTTTTTTTTACTTTTCGAGAAATCACATCAGAATCTCACACAACAGGGGGTGCTGTGCTACTGCCATGGAGCTATCATGTCTGCCAGCACCATTTTAAAGCACAAAATTAGAAATTTCAGGTAATTTATCAGGTGATGATGTCTCATAATAGAACAATTCTCCACTAAGATTATCAGCTAACTTCTTTTTTAAAATCACTTTGTATGTAGACATGGTGTGTCTGATGTTAACATAAGCTGACATTTATAAGCTTTTAAGGTGCTCTGCTTGTTTTTATGGAAGTATTCCTTAAAGGTTCACCACTCCTGAGGATTTTTACAGGAGCTTAATTGCCCTTAAATGTCTTCTCCTCTATAAAAGTAAGAAAAGGCTGGTGATTCAAAACCATACAGACTCTGAATTGGACATAAACACAGGTTATTTGTGCTCTAATAAAAGGATAACAAATCAATGAAGAGAATAATTCCAGTGATGCTCTTTTATTGGCCTTCCCACAGCTCAACTATATAAATCAGTGACCAGGGCATCACCAGGGTTATCAAGTGGATGCAAGGTCTGTCACTCATAGTTTTGTCCTGCAACACCAACTTCATCATTCTTCTTTCACATAGCCACCTATTTTGTTAACACTCATGACTTTTGCCTGTTCGGAGCCCTCTCTTCTCCCACTAGTCACCAACACTGATGTGACACAACAGGCCAAACATGCCTGACTTTCTTTCTTAGGTTATGAGGTGTCCCGGGTGTGGCCTTTTTCAGTATGACTACACAGGATAAAACAATTAATCTTCTGGGTTAACAGGCCCCAAAACTCTCCAGGTGCTGGATCAAGCCATAATCGTGCTCTTAACATCTGACCTTGGCATAAGTCACTGTGACTACAGTTTGTTAACTGTACAGTAAGGAATAAAATAACCTAAGACAGTTAGTTTTATGTGGACCGATGAGGTTAAGACTGGTGTGATCCTCCTGCTGACTCTTCATCCTCACACACCCTGTCTGATGGTGCCTCCATATTGCTGTTTGAAAGCAGTATGCATAGCTCTCTGTTATGCCTTGAGTGCAGTGTGTAATACACTTACGCCAAATGGCTGGGCAAAGTCATTCCTCCCCTGATCCTCCATCAGTGGTAGTATAACAGAGGAGTTATGGGAGGAAGAGGCTGGCGATGTGAAATGTTTGAGCTTGTGAGGCAGAACGCCAGTCTGTGTGTTTACGCCTGAGTGTGAGATTGTGTGAAGTGGGGCTGAAGGATACTGGAGAAGGGTGAAAAAATGCAGGATGTTATTCCAAACAAGTGCAGTGGGTTTTATCATAGGCAATTAAGATTTGAATCTTACAACCATGATTTCATCAAGATGGCTCTAATTCTAACCTGACATGCCAGATAGACAGTGTCAAACCTCCAGGACAGAGCGTTTGGGAATGGCAGGACTTTTCCAAAAATTTCAAAAGCGTTGTCTGTCACATTCATTATGGGTCAATCAGAGTGACAAGACAAAACGAGGTAGTAGATGTGCACAGCTCCAGTATTGTGAACTCGGCAGGCAGAAGCTGCCATAGTTTGTGAACAGCGGTGCTAGTTGGTGGATCAAACTCATGCTGAGGCCGGTCAACTTTTGCCAGGGTTTTTGAATTTGCCGTTGTGTTGTGACCTAATGTAGAGCATTTTGACAATCTGTTTTGAATATGCATTATTTTGAGACATTCTGGCCAGCTTAGAAATTTTTCCCTGTCTGGATAAACAATTAAGTTTGTAACTTTGCAAGCTGTATCTGCCTGATGACTACATGGAATGTGGCCAATCCATCTGCTTTGCAAGGTTAATTTAATTCTTGAGTCTTAGACTTTAAATTTTTTAATAAATAAAAGCATTGCAAAGAAGCCTACTAATTTTCAGTGTCATGATTGTGTTGGGATGTGTAATAAGTAAAATCAAACTAAAGAGACTGTTTTAGCGATAGCTATAAGCTTTTCAAAACATTTTTTGTGAGTCTAAAGGAAATCAAGCTTTTTATCCCAATTAGATTAAGATAGATAACAGAGAGATAGCTTAAATTTCATCTGGTTGAATCAATATCTTGACAGGGCATGTAAAATGCAGAAATGCTGAGCCAGAAGGAATTGCTGGTAAAATAGTTCACATATGTACTACAATAAATTAGGGCTTTTGTAATGTGTGTGTTTTTTTTTTTTTTTTTTTACAAAACTTACTATTTTATCAGAGAGCTGCACCAATACGTCTGATGTGCTGACGTACTCTGCCATTACACACCCGCAGACGTCTTGATCGCGCTAAAGTTAATTTTTTCTTTTCTTTTTTTTTACTATTTCTAGTTCTCATCACTACTGTTTCATAGCTGTTGTGCATTTACGTGTACATATACTTAACAACAAACACCCTCGTGGTTTTGCCGCTTTTCTCTTAGCCTCCCCATCCTCTTCTACCACAACTTAGCCTAGCTTAGCCTCGGCTTCTGTGTCTTCCTCAGACTGCTCGCTGTGTCAGATATTCCAATTCTCTCCATCCTTCTTCACTGATAATGCTACGTGTCTATAATGCAATTTATTTGGAGCTCTGGAGGACAGGGTTATGTTTTTGGAAACGCTGCTCCACACCACTGAATCCAAACATTTACTCTGTCTCTTTCTCTGTTCTTGTGAGCCAGCCCCCTGTAACCAAGACCAGCCGACCCAGCTTACAAACACATGAGACGTCTCCTACATTTAAGCAACACCCCATTAACCACAATATAATTTACACAAACTTATACCCAGAAGTGACGCAACTGACCACATGATGACTAGGGATGGGGATGGGGTCAACACCCGGGTCCATAACGTCCATGTATTTCTAAAAACCCGGAAAACCAATAACATTTTGGCTTATCGATACTGCAATCAAGTCTCAGAGGCTCCATGCTGTAACGTCATTTTAAGATATACCTGGTCTAAAAACATACGCCAGTTCTTGCAAGGAGGGAAAATAAACTACAAGCACATGAGTATTGTGCATCACATTAAACCAGAATGTACCGTCGACTGTTGGCTTCAGGAAGAAAGACTCCGCCTGCGCTGGGAGTAATAGGCAGTCATAACAATCTCTTCAACGGCTCCAAGACAGTTTTCTTCTTCATGTGCTCAGATAAATGCTAAACAGTGCTCCCAAACTGTGCAACAAGTCCTGTTTATTAAAAATTTTAATCCAGTGTAGAAATCTGAGCTGGAATTGACAGAATTGAAGTTAATTAGTGAAATTTATGAGCTGAAAGATGGAAACTATGGTGGGTTCAGGTAACCTCAGTAAATTAGACAACTGTCTGCTAAATGTTACGATATGTTCAAATGTCCCACAAAAATAGGATTTTTTGATGTTCCACAGAGCTGTAGCCCTCAAATTCCACAATCTCTTGTCTGAAGCAATCGCCTTCTTTCTAGTCAGTCTTTGCAGTTCCACAGCTTCCAAAGCAAAAAACAAAAAAACAAAAAACAAAACAAAACAAAAAAAAAACCCAAATCATGGAATGATATTTGATTGAAAAGTAAGTCATCTTCATAAAGGTAAAGCAGTCTTCCATACCATTGCTGCTTAAACTCATAGCTCTCTTCGAACTAGTGATCTCTCATCTCCACTCAGTCACAGCAAAACTGCTTGCATCCTAAATGCTGTGCAGGTGTAGTATGTGGATTTTGCAGGTCAGGCAATGTGAATTTGCACACTGCAACACCAACATTTTGCCGTGATGGATGCAAAGATGTACCAGCTGACAATCTTTGATACAGGGCTGTTGCAGAGCTGCAATACTGTATATATGTGGCGTCTGTGTGACTGTTCTCAGATCAGATTCAGACCCTCTCTGTGACCTAGTTTTGCTGTTCTCCTGTGGCTTTGTGTGTGTGTGTTAGCATATAAAACTTGCTTTGGCAGGACTGTAGGGGTATTTCTAATCTGGCCTGTCTCTAAAACCACTGAGATGAGACTTAATGTATGTGTTGTCAGTCCATAAAGAACAATCCATGCATCATGCAGCCCTCTGCAGCTGAATAACAACACACATACCTACACACACACTGCACCACAAAGAGCAAACAGAGGAAATGAAGGTCATGTTCTCAGAGTGATTATTTAAACATGTACAGTAATCAGGAAGTCAGGACCTGAGCTCGGTGTATGAATGAATAATGGTGAACTGAAGGCTTGCACTGATGGAGGCTGGTCTAACTCTTCCTCGTGTGTTAACCTTGTGCACAGTGAGGACTGTAACTCTGACTGATGGAGGTTAGACCCTCATCTAACCACACATGACCACACTGTGTCTGTAATCATTATAGATAAATATTCAGATGAGAGTTTAACACTCGGGAACGTCTGTTACTTCTCACATTCGGTGTCAGCTCTCCAGCTTTACATAAAATCTGTAAATAATAAAGATGTGCCCCCTGTGGTGCAGGTGGTTTACCACAGAGAGAGAGAATGATGGGGGTGTCATTGATATGCAGGTAGAGCTCCAAACAGTCTCAGAGATCCCTTACCTAATGAAACCAAGCCAATTATAGATAGAGAGAGGGAGAGGGGGGACTCCTGAGGCATCATGGGTGAGAATGCTTTAATACAATGGAGAAAGAGAGGCTGTTTCTCACATGTACTCCTGAAAACTTCAGCAAATTTCATGCAGACTGCACCTAAAGTCTCCCTGAGTTTGTTGTTCACACTCAGTGGGGAACTTTACCAGTCCTAAAGAGGCTAAAAAGGTGGTGGACAAAGAAACAGAGTCAGCTTTAAGATTAGGTTGCTTGCCTTCATATCAATACTTAAAGCTGCAGATGGTAACTTTTTGGCAAATATCCAAGGGGAGAGATTTTGACACATCAACACAGCCACCCCCAACTTGATTCTCTCTCAGTTCTCAGTTCACTCCCCACAGAGAAGTAGTCAGCCACGCATCTAAAATGAAACTTTTCAGCTCCCAAAGCATCCTCCGACTGTGATATGCTGCACCAATGTTTACTCTTATTTAATTTCCTGCTCAGTCCTCTTCTCTCCAAGCGTTTGCAGTGTGTTAGTCATGTTGTTACTGGTATGCTGATAGCTGTTTTGACAAAAGAAAAAAACTTGAACCTTTTCTCTATTCCTTTAGTAACCACTGTAAGCCATTTTCAGCCATTTTAAAAGCTGTTTACTTCTCAGCGCGTTCACACAGCGAGAGCTTCTCCTCAATGATTTAGGGCGAGGGAGTAAGCCCTGCCCCTCAACCAGTCAGGATAGAGAAATAAGAGGTGAATCTGATTGGTCGGTGATACCTGGAGAGGTGGAAAATTTTTGACTGCTGATTACAGAGGCATATCGAAACACAGAAATCTGGCAATAGTGTCATTTTACTCTTCTCATTAAGAGCTCCCTATGGGTATACCAACATTTGATCTAAATAAAACAGAAAAAAATAGCATTTCTTAACAAAAAGTTACCAACTGCACCTTTAATATTCGTGGCATCAAATAAAAATTTGGAGAGGGCACTCATGTGAACAGAAAAGTAATGTTCAGTACAGAAATTAACAGCTTTAACACAAGCTGGGTTCAAGTGCTGCAGCGACTCATATTACAATGGTTCAAACAACTATGTAAAGTTGTGTATAAAACTGATGATTTCCTTTTTCTAAGCCCATGATGATTCAAAGAAGCTGTGGTGATAAACGAGGTCAGAGCAGCAGCCGTACACTCGCTGGTACCACTGCTAAAAGTTGAATCAATGACAAACATGGTAACACCAACAAATCCTTTACGATAACAGTACATAGTTTTGGGTTTCCCAGAGTGCTTTTATCGCAAAGGTTTTTTAGTAGCAGCTTTACACATCTCAGTAAACTTATATGTCTCTTGATTAAAAGAAAAATAAGATGATCATTACAGCAAGGATGGAAAGTAACTACATTCCCGAAAATGACTGTAATTCAGCAGTTTTTTTGGGTACCTGTACATTTAGAAATCAGTACTTTCACTTCTACTTAAGTTTTAACCAGAGTAACTGTGCTTTTATTTGAGAACAATACTCATGAAATCTTGTATTTAAAAAACTGGAGTGTTAATATCTCGAGGTTAAACTTTCAGAGTTAATTTTAACTCCATTCTGAGAGACATGGTCTTCAGCGTTAGAGTTAATTTGCTAGCGTTGATTCACCAGTGTCTGTTAAACTCTGTAGAGTTAATTGATCCAAACTGCGATTTAAAATCTGCAAGATGTTTGGATGAAGTAACCCATCATGCTCTTGGGTAGAATGTTTAGATGTGTTTCAATGTGTTTAGTTGTGTTTGGATGTTGCCTGTTGTACAGTTTTCCAAAATGGAGATCTCTTGCTTATGTTTTTGCTGGATTGATGTTTTTTAATGTGAGACTAACGTGCACCATGTGTGAAGTTATCCACCCAGTTAGTGTTCCTGCCCGTGACTTTAGGTGCTTCTTAAGTACAAGGAATGATGGAAATCAGCGTTTCATTCTTCATCATGGTCTTCCTATGAGGTTGATTCTCTGATTTGTTCTTGCTAGAGGAGGCCCACCTTGCCCTGATTTTCTAGAGTTACTGCAGCTCTGTCATATTGTAAAGTTATAAACACTTTAAAAATTTTAAACTATATGTATATATTTATATCGATATGTAGTGTGAGTAAATATAGACACTGTTAAAGTGTTAAAGTTAAAGTGTGTATTGAACTTTATTATAAAGGTGTGACTTTATCCGAACAAACTGGTTTGAGATCTATTCTCTTGTTCTTGCCTATAAAGAAATACCATATTTTACAGCAATTTAGACGTAGGAAAAGAAAAAAATACTGCCAGAGCATCCACAGTTCTCCCCGCCCTCCTTTAAGTTCTTTACTTATGTTTGACTGAAGATCTTTTACAGATGATTTTAAACCATTCGGCTGTTTCAACAAATAACAGAAACTTTCATGTGTGGATACAAAGCTGCATATTTCACCTTGACTCTTTGCTGCCAGCTTTCCAGTAAATTCCGGGGTAAACCAGGGGTTGCTGATGTGTGAACACAGAGAGAAATATTCAGGAAAATTCACCATGAGTGAGAGGGAGGGGTGGAGGTTTTCATGCCAGGGGAGAGGCATGATCTTCATGCATGAAAAAAAAAGCTGCTTCATTAAGTTTTCTGCTTACTAGTATGTTCTGTAGCACTTTATACTGTGCATATATGGCTGCAATTACACACATGGCTGATACTGTGGGGAAAACTGTCATGATAATGTCAGACCAAGTATCTTCGTCCATCATGTTGGATTCTCACAGCATCTCAAACTTCACGCTTCTAGTGCATTTGTGATCCAGGAAGATTTTAGGGCCAGGCATTGCGAAATTTAGACGTTTTCAGGTGTTTTCTGTATGTGAAAATGGCCTCTCTCCCTCTCATTTCTTTTCTTTTCTCCTTACAGATTTTAAAGAGTTAAACTAAGAAAATAATAAATACTGAAATGTCAAAATCAAACCTTCACCTTACTGCATCCTTCAGAAACACATAGCTGTGGTTCACCATCAGTAAGATAAAGTGAAGTTTCAGGATAGTCTTTTATCTTATTTGAACTGCTATCGTTTCACTTTTTTGAAAAAATATTTAGCTTTTCAATGTTTTAGGTGTTATTTTATCAGGTTATTGCAGACACAGAGGTGAAATATGACAACAGAGAAAGCACAGTGTTTCCCCCTGTCTGCAGTCTGATCACACTTTGTGGTTTTGTCGTTTGCAGCTCTGGGTTATGAATTATGAATCGAATGTGCTGACAGTCTGTCTGTGTCCTCATCTGCTCCTCTGTCTACTACATCTGTGCAGATGTTTTTACATCCATTCAAGACTGACTCAGGGTCACTCACCTAATCAGCTCCTGCTTAAAACACAGATATGTAAAGAGGCCACACCCGCAGGCTGAGACACACAAACGAAGATCATTTTTAAATGAAAACAATTCACACAAATGTAGTTGTTTATACTAGGGGCCTGAATCTCTCCTTAGCAAGATGGTTTGATTTGAATCTTGATTTTCAGGTTACAGTCCTATTCACTGACAACTCATAAAAATACAGAATGATTTGGTCTGAAAATTGATTATAACCTAACATGCCAGATTCCTTAACTTTGCATATTAACTGTCTGTGAAGGGCAGGACTGCTCAAAAAAATTTTGGAAGGTGATTGGACGAACATTCAGTCTGTGATATTCATTACGGGCCAATCAGAGTATCAAGAAAAAAATGAGGTAGTGGGCATATACAGCTTTGGTAGTAACCTGAGCTCAACAGTAACTGTCACTGTCATGATTGGTTGAGCTTGTTGGTGGATAAAACTTATTCCAAGGAAAGATTTAAGTGTGGGTCTTTGCTCTTGTTTTAATATAGAAATGTGGTACAGCTCTGATTGAACTGCCACTACAGCTACATTAGAGCTAATTGCTACACTGGCAGCAGCCATTGTACAGTACAACTAAACCCTGCCTGTAGCTTCAATGCATGTTATTTTAATGATCATCAGTATTAAAAGTGCCCAAACTTTAAAAACAAACAAACCAAAAACAATGTTTCGTTTTTTGATCAACAAAGAGAACCTTCTAAATTGCACAAATATGTTTGCAATGTTTGCACAAGTGGGTGGAGCTAAAGTGAAGCAACAACTTGCTTAGGTGATAAAAAAAAGCAATAAACTACCCGATATAAAACTCCCTTTTTTGTTGCAGTGTTATCAAACAGGTGTCAGCGTTGTTTGACTTTTACCTGATTCAAATCAAAGTTTAAAGTCTCGTGTCTTGGTGGCTCTAACACACACACAAACATGTGTTGAGATGTTGAGAACGTAGTGACAGAGTTTTTGTCTATTAGTACATGAAAGGCTATGTCTGCATATATAACTGATAAATGTGCAGCGTGTGTCTCTCTCACTCTGCTACTCTCAGATCAGTGATTCCTCTGCAGGTCACTCTGACGCTCTCAAACCTGCTGCTCAGGGAGCGTTCAGTCTCCCCTCCGACAGATTATATAACCTTAATCTTTCTCTGCATCGCCCTGAGCACGAGAGGGAGGAGAGGAAGAGGGGGGGGGGAGTCAGTATTCAGAGTTTCCCCACGTGTGAGAGAGGGAGAGATGAGCCTCAGATGACCCATGAATCTATCTGCTCACCCTCTCCTGTGTGCTCTAACCTCCTCCTCCTCCCTTATGATCACCCTTTGTCTCCTCTCTGCAGGTGTTTCATCTTTTTCATTTCTCTTGTCTTGTTTTATTCCTCTGCACCTCAGTGACCCTCTCATCTCTTCTTATCCACTCTTTAATGGCCACATGGTCATCTAGTCACATCATGAAGTTGTTTTATCAGACGTAAATGCTTATTAGGATTCAAAAGACTGTTAATCAGTAGAAAGTAACAAAATAAGTAAAAAAAAATACAGTAAAAATGTAGCATAAAACAAGTAAAAAAAATTTACAGGAGTTCTAAAATCATCACACTGATAACAAACAGACAATTCAACCATCTGCTCCTCCTCATCCTCCAAGTTATCCCACCTTTTAAATATAATCACCATGACAACCAGACAAGGGTATCACACCTGCACTAGGAGCTAGGTGTGACATTTAAGGTGTTGTCTCTGCCAGTGTTGTATTAGTTATTATCGTTCTAGTGAATAAGGCTGAAAGACCTCTAAAAGAAACACATCATGCCGTGGTCTAAAGAAATTCAAGAACTGGTTACAAACAAAGTCGTTGACATTGATCAGTCCTGAAAGGGTTCGAAGGCTTTTGGACAGCAAACCACAAATGAAGAAAACTTCTCATCCAGGAGGTCACACAAGAAAGCCAGAAAAACATGTAAAGACCTGCAGGCCTCACTTGACTTAATTAAGGTCATGATTCAACAATAAGAAAGAGACTGGACTAAAATGGCATCTATGGGAGAGTGCCAAGCCCAAACCACTCCTGATCAAAGGGAACAGAAAGGCTTGTCTCACATTTACCAAGAAACATCCTGATGATTTATAAAAGAGCATCATACCATCAGTCAAACATGGTGGTGGCAGTGTGATTGTCTGGGGCTGCTTTGCTGCTTCAGGACCTGGAACACTTGCCATAATTGATGGAACCATGAATCCTGTTTTCTACCAGAAAATCAGGAAGGAGAAAATCTGGCCATCAGTTTGTGACCTCAAGTTCAAGAGCACTGGGGTTATGCAACAGGACAATGACCCAAAACATAGCAACAAGTCCACCTCTGGATGGCTAAAGAAAGAGAGGAGGTTTTAGAGTGCCCTAGTCAAAGTCTGGACTTAAGTCCTTCAAACCTGTTCATGCTCCAAAACCCTCCAATTCTGCAAAGAGGAGTGGGACAACATTCCTCCACAGCCTAAAAGTATACTACTTTTCTTCTTAAAAAGTCGTAGTACTTAAAAAGTCATAGTACTTAATAAAATTCACTTGAGTGACTTGATTATCTGCTGCTAAATTAAACCTGCAGTAGATCTAATCAGGAGCTTGAAACTCTCCTCCCTCTTTAATCTGACAGTTATTAACGAGTTTCTGTTCTGCTTGGGACCAAAATATTACTCAGCATTTTTCAACAGCCTTCATCATTTATCCCGTCTCCTGTAATGGGTGTTTAAAGACTTATTTGTCTACCACCATGCTGTGGTACACCCTATTGATGTCGTTTTTATGCCCAGATAGATACATGATTAGCAAGCAAGAAAGTCCCTATTAGCCGGTGCAGGACAGTAGCTGTCTGGGGCCCCTGAGGAACTGGGGTCACTGCGTGATGGTCTGAAGGACCTTTGGCACAGTCCACTATCCACCATAACTGTACATGTGTAACCCTCACCTCTCTACAGCTCCACCCTCTTCCTCGAATATAGACACTTACATCTTCAACATGCTGAAGTCCACATGACAGAGCTATGATTGAAAAAGGTTGTTTACACAGTGATGTAATGGTGGCTCAGTCCATTATTTATACAGTCTGAGTCTCACTGTGAGACTCTTTGCTCATTCCCCCACTCAGTCTGCTGCTCTCAGAGTGAGCTCCATTAGAGGAGTGTGTGTGTGTGTGTTCAGAGTGGTTGTGTTCAGACTGTGTGCTCTGAAGGTAAATATGATCAGTGTGTCTGACTCCTGATGGATCTTCGTCTAAAGAATGGACCTAGCGACAGAGCATTATAAGAGCTGATACACACACAGATAGAGCACAAAGCGGACCTGCAGCTGAGCTCTGACTCTTCATCCTCACCACAGCTGACAGCTCACACCTGAACCTGCTGCTTCAGACTCCAGGTGTCATGATGCAGCTAACACGGTGTGTGAGTCATCACTCCTCTGAGAACATAGCCTGCCCTAAATATTGGACCTGCACACATTATCATTGAGCTGTATGCTCACCTTCATGCATCTGCTATTTCCAGTTGGAAAAAGTTATAGCTCAGTAAGAAGAAAGATGGTCATAGCAGATATGTGTGATTCTTAACTCTGCTTATGAATAAACAAGGACTTGCATAAGCAAAGTCAATTTTTCTTAAAACTATGCAGGGGTGTGGACTTGAGTCTCATGAATTTGACCAAGTCTGCCCACAGAATTGGCTGGGCCCCTGAAAAAACAGTGAACGGCACCTCTCCAGTGGTGATTTATTGATATCAATCCATGTTTTGGATTAGTAGCATTGGTGCTGGTGTCCTGGATAACAGTTACTTCATTTTGGAGCTGAAAAGTGTTTCAAGCTCTTATTGGGTTTCAGGACAGGCTGTGTGTTTCTTCCTGTTTTTAAGCCATTTTTGCCCAGTGTAAACAGCTTTTCACCATTTTCCTGCCCATTTTTTCCCACTTTTAACCCATTTTGGCAATTTTTAAACTTTTTTTCCACAATTTAAAGTGCTTCCGCTCCTTCTAATTTCTTGTTTGACACCCTGATGTTTGTCTAGATCAGGGCTTAAGAGAAATCTGACATTACTTTCCAAATGGTTCAGTCAATGTTCCCATCCACATTGATAAAATTAACACCAAGAAAAGTAATTCTGTTCTCAGAAAAATGTTTACATTTTGAAAAAGGCTATATTTTACAACAGCATAAATAAATATATTTTTCTTTTATAAAAGTAGATATTATTTGCTCTGATGACTCAGTTCATTCAAAATGTAAAGCTGCTCAAAGAATGGTGAGTCCTGGCTAATGTTTTTTTGTGAGATAATGCTTTAGATCAGACATCAAATTAAGAAACCTTACATTTACTGGTTAAATTGGTGAGGCTGGAAATTACACCGCTAAACTTAAGTTAGCAAAAGATGACCAAGATGAGGGCAACATTAAGGGAAACATTAAAAACATTCCTCTATTGTAAAAAGGGTAAACAACTTGTTTAGCCAAGTTATTTGGACCTTACTCAGGACTTTAGGCCAAAGACTTGAGACGTCATTGCATCGTAATAAGACACCTACGAGACATGTGGTCTTACAGAGTCAGCATCACTGGGAGATACAGACCATATGACTGCAACTTGACTCACTTTGTGGCTTATTTTGAGTTATTTTGGTCAGATATGCTCTCTGACAGTCTGTCATTGTATAAATGATTGTTATATTGATTAGATGTCATATTTACACCAGTGCTCATGTGCTAGCACAAGCAATTGTACCATATCAAAGTTAACTCTTCGTCTGTGCCAGGGCTAGAGAAGTGTACAGTGCCTGAGCATTCATACTGGTCAAACAACTGGGACTCGAATGTGCTTGGCATGGGCACGGCAAGGATTGACTAGTGTGGGTGGGCCCTTAAACTTCATGTCAGATTTATAGATTCACACACAGCTTAAACTAAAACAGGAAAACTTTCAGATGTCAAGTTTTTAGGCAGAGAGACATTTCTCTAGTCAACCAAAGCGACTAAAAGAATGGTTACAATTAAGCTGAACAACCTCTGTCCAAAGAGGATGTTGCAGGATGCATAATGTTGTTTTCGTCCTCTGTAGCATGCAAGAGTTTTGTATTGTGCCAAAAATCTTGGCTTATTTAAACACCTGTCTGGATTGAAGTCAGGCTGAGTTTTAAAAACTCACCTGAGCATTAAGACAAGGATTTATGACTTGAAAATTCCAGAGTCTGTTCGTCGTATTTAAATGGAGTGATGTTTAGGAGCTAGCTCAGGCAGAAAACTCTGACTGCACTAATTCATACTTGACTTGAGACATTTTCACAATCTCCTGTCACACGTATCCTCCCGGTTAGATGGTCTATTTAAGCTGTAAGATTTATGGTTTCTCCCTGTGCTCTGTCATTGCTTTGCTGTCCCGTTACACTTCAACTTTCAATCTCCCCTTACTGCCTCGGCATCATCACTCCTTGATTTCTGTGTAATAATAAATCTGCAAGGAGGGTTGAGGTTTCTGTGATGTTTCTGTGTCGTGACCAAGCGTCATATACAGGCTTCCTTCACTTTTGCTACCTTCTTCTGGTTATTTTTCTCCGAAGTTTTGTGGTTTGTCCATCCTATGCATCATTATTAAAGGCTGATGTCAGTGATTTATGATCTGGGTTTTATTTTCCAAACAGTCCTCATTTAAGAATCCTTGTGCCTGGATCCTCTGCAGCTCATCCTCTCTCCAGTTTAAATGAGGCGTGTAGCGCCTCAGATAAAAATAGAGCAGGGGAATATTTTTAGCAGAGCAGAGCTAAAAGCGGCCGAGGGGCTCAAAGACTTTAACTGGAGTTCCCTTAATCAGCTGTTACGTCACAGCTCAGTGCAGCTGTTACCTGAAAAAACTGGACTTTAATGAGACCGTTATGTAACATGCTGTGTATAATTCATGAAAATGTTTCACATGGGTCTCAATGAAGACACACAAACAGCTGTGCTCTGTTTACTGTCTGCTGAGACTGTTCATCATATTTAAAGCTTTATCACTTTTTGATTCATACTTCTGTCAGACAGCACTATGAGGTTATTTCAATCAGGAGAGACTTAGTATGAATTTAACAGTGATTTATATTACAAAACTGGAAATGTTTGAAAATGTGAAATGTATACAGTGAGTACACTCCATGAACTTGAAAGGAGTAGTGAGGCAGACAGCAGGATAGAATACCCCCCTATGGGGTATCAGTACTGGTGCTGGTGTTTGCAGGTGCTGAATAAGATGAGGAGTGAACTTCTGAGGAGCTAGGCCCAGACACTGATGTGATGACTAGGAGGTGGCAATGAAGGGATGCAGTGTGGCAAGAGGAAGGTGGGTCTGAAAATCAATTAGATGTAATGGAGGTGGCTGGGGTGGAGGAGGGTTGCAGCGGTTGCGCTGAAACAACTGACAGACTTCTGAGGAAAGAACACATTTTAAAAAAATGAAAGCATTTATTCTGTAGCTTTCCTCTACTTCCTGACCCCCAATGGATTATCAGAATCATGTGGTCACAAACAACCTATTGAAGAAACTTCCCGTAGCAATTTGGCATAGAGTACTTTAAGGAGCTAGGTCAGGGACTTTGTCATGTTGAGTCCAGTGAGAGGAACACCATCTTATTTGTCCACTGAAAGGTAAACCACAGAGGGCCTTTTGTCTGTTTTTGCCAACTTGTAGGGAATCCTAGAGGGAACTTTACCTTGTTTTGCCCCCTGGAAGACCATCCCAAGGGGCGCTCTATAACTTAAGCCCACTGGTAGGGCATCCTGGATGGGAGTTCATCATGTTTTGTCTACTAAGAAGTCCTCCCAGAGGGCTGTTTATCTGGTGTTGTCCACCGGAAGGCACTATACCACATTACTAGTGATAAAATGGTTATCCAATGGTGAAACCATGGAGTAATTAAACAGTTTATTTTATTTTGTATGTTTACTTAAAATTACAAGTTATTCCTCTAGCTGATGGTGATATCTAAAAGGCAGACAACAAAGTGACTTCTGTGATACCTGTCGACTTCCAGTTGAAGTCCAGCGCAGACACTGTGGGGCATGAACTAGTCCAGTTTGTGTTAGGTTAAACCTTACACACTTCAATATTTTAGTGTGATTTGGAGAAATTAGTCAGTACAATTTAACTCAGGCAGGGTGTTAACATACAGTGCTTAACAATTTTATTAGACCACCACCCAGAGTAAGGTTTATGCCACAGCTGCCCTGAATTAACAGCATTGGTAATTACCAAAATCATTTTTTATGTTTCTGCAATGGGTAATTCACCAATATGTAGAAGCTCTTTAACCCAAATGATATTTTTAATGCTAAAATATAATTATTATTGTTATCCATGAATTTTCAAATTTACTGATTTACAAAAAAAACTGAAAAAAAGTAAAGCACATTATTATTTCTTGATTAATATGTCAAATTATAGTTATTTACTTGCATTCCTGAACAGAAAAATGAGTTTCAGTGGTTGAATGTTATGCTTGATTAATTTCTGACTTCTCAGAGAAGCAGAGTGAGCCGGCTCAAATTTGGGTATAAAAAGGTGACTTCAGTTTGAAATCCCTCATTCCTCTTCAAAATGGTAAAATGTGGAGAGCTCACTGAAAATGAAAGAGTCCGCATTAAAGCACTTCATGATGCTGGATGGTCTCTGAGACAAATATGACAGGTGGTGTAATAAATTTGATAAGCACTGTACATTTAAAGGTCCAGTTTTAGTTGGCCTAACAATAAATTATCTTTTTCTAACTGCATGTAAATGTACTGAGTGTCAGCTTACTAGTCTGTCCGTCTGTGATGGGACCTCTCCAAGCTCAGGTTGACATTAGGAACAAATGAGGCCTCTGAGGACACAGGCAGCAGCTCTGTGCTTAGACCTAAATGCTAACATGTTTTAATGTCAGTAAGTGTCTTCAGGGTTTACCTGCGGTCAGGTGTTAAGGTGTTGATGGCTGACTCTGTGTGACACTCAGACTGCCGTTTGATGTTGTGACAGCCCACAGTCTCACAGTGACACTCCCCAGGCTCTCTAAAGGTGTGTCAGCTGTCTGTTCACATCTTCATTCTGATTTGATCCTCACCATGGAGTCTGAGTCTCCCTGAGACCTCCTGCTGTCTCTCTGACCCTGCTCACACCTGCTGGTTTCACTGACCTGAGCATGCCCACGTCAGAGCGTTCATGCTCTGCATTAACAGACAGTCTGCTGAGATGTCATTGTCAGGGACCAAGCAGTAAGGCATGAGACACAGAAGTACTTTTAAAGAAAATGTGGGCTTTTATTTTACCCAAACATAGGAAAACCAAATTTACAAACCAACTCATAATAACAAGGCATATGAAAGAGGTCAACTTAATATAACTTGAAGTAAACAGAACAAAATTAAGGTGTGAACTGAAATAAACAAACCTAACACAATGAGACAAAGGGAGTGAATTTATAGGTTTGGCCAAACCAAATGAAACACAAGAGGGGTAGACAGAATGGATGCTAAACTAAACTGAATACAAAGCAAAACTAACTAAACCCAAATCCCCCCATGACATCATGGCTCTTGGTCTGTTCTAATGAGGTGGCTTCAGAATGAAAGACCTCTCTGCCCTTGGCCACACCTTTTGTCTGAACCAGGAAGTTCCCTCTTCCACCATCCATGTAACTCAAAAGAAAGAAACAAGGATTAGAACAAAAGAAACGTGTAATCTTACATCGCCCAAACTGTGTGCACTAAGTTCGAACAACCTAAGATTAAATACATACATAAACTAATACCAGATCAAACTAGAAAAGCACTCAGAGAGCGCAGACCTCTGCCATTAGCCCTATCTCCCAATAGTGAAGAATCCTTTAATAAATTCCTGAAGCTGTGCACATGTGCCCCCCCCCCCCCACCCACCGACCCACACACACACACACACACACACACCCAGGACTCGCTGTTTCAGCGAGAGAAGCAGTCTGCAGTGAGGTTGTCTTTCCCTGGGATGTGCCGAATGTTGAACCGGGAGGTTCAGAGCCAGATACCAGCATGTTATTGGCCCATTTGTGTCTTTCATCCTCTCCATCCATTGAAGGGCCTTGTGGTCCATCTCGAGGGTGAACTCTCTTCCCAGAAGGTAGTACCGGAAGGAATCCAGGGCCCACTAGACAGCCAGTGCCTCTTTTTCCACTGTAGAATACCGAACCTCTCTGGGGAACAGTTTCCGGCTGATATAGGCGACAGGATGCTGGTCTCCTTGGGGCTCCTGGAGTAACACAGCTCTCAAACATTGGTCAGAAGCATCAGTTTGTTGAATAAAATGTTCATCAAAGTTTGGACTGTATAGACGATGTTGCTTACTTAATGACTATTGTATGTCACTGAAAGCTGAATCTAGGGGGCCAGCCCAGGGAACAGAGTGCCCCAAAGGGAGTATAGTGTCTCTAGCCGCTTGGGGAACCACTAGCGGCAATGCCAACCCCTGTTGGTGGTAAAGTATGCCTTGTTGCAGGATATACTCATTGCCCTTTGAGTCCAGCTCAGCTCCAGGCTCCTTCTCCTTGACCTTCTGGAAAAGAGACACTAAAGATGGATCAATTCTTGCATTTCTGTAATATCTACAGGCAATTTGAAACCCAGTGGTAGTTCTGGCTCAGTGTTGGTTGATGGTATCACAAGTGTTTTGTGAAAATTTTCCTGCCTCCTCTGACTGCGAGTTTTCCTAGACTTCCCGGCTGTAGTCTCCAACTCATCATCTCATTTATTTCTTGGATAGTTTAACCTTAGGTTGGACCCATTTTCCCAAACAACTCCTTGAGTCTTGCATACAGCTCCTTTGGGGTCTCATCAGGGTCAACATCCAGTGAGCAAAATCTTTGTAAGTCTCAGGGTTAATATCATACTTGGTGAGGATGGCTGCTTTCACCTGGTTATAATCAAGAGAGTCATCAGTGTCCATGTGAACATAAACTCCTCTAGCCTTGCCCGTAAGCAGTGGAATTAAGTGAAAAACCCAATCAGATTTCTGCCTCCTGTACGCTATGGCAATTCTCTCAAATGTGACAAGGAAATATTCAATATCATCATTATCTGTCAATTTTTCCAAACTGGGTTCATGGTGTGGTCAAAACTGACTAACAGAGGCCTCAGCATGGACTGGAGGATTTGGTGTGGTAGAAAATGGAACATCTACGTTGTCTGGGTCAGAGTCTGAAAACTGATGATCAGGTACTGGGGCTGTTGTGGTCTGAACTTCTAACTGCAAAAGTTGAAATTGATGTTTAAGAGCTGTGAAACGTTGTTCTTGCCTTGCAGTTATCTCATTCTGCTTCACTTCCCAGGCCTCTTGCTTGTGGGTCTATAGAATGGACATCAGGTCTGACAGAGTTGGCTCCTTACCTTCACCCTCAGTGCTCTCCACCACCCCAGAAGCTCCTTTTTCTTCCTCCTCACCAGCTGTTTTCTTGTTTTTTCCAGATTTTCCACCACGATGCATCTTTCTTCTTTCTTTGTCAAGGGGAAAAAAGTCAGAAATTCAAAAATCTGTTGAAGAGAAAAAAAAAAATCCTGTGATCTCTACTGAATGATCCCATCACTGCCACTAATGTGTGGGTTTGAGTGATATTATACTTGTGTGGCTTTGGCCATCACAGATGTCCTGCTGCATAAAATATAATCTGGACTTTATGTACATCTGGAAAGACCAAATATGTCAATCTTTCCACCAAGACTGGGTAAAGGACTGGGTGAGCATTCACACTACCAAACCAAAGTGAATAAATGTGTCCTTCACCAGCTCCATATGTGGTCTAAATGATCAGATGTTCATCCTTCAGGACACATCAGCATTGCTGTACATCTGAGATCAAGAACAGATGTAAATGTCAGGTGTAAACAGGGTCTTAGTGTGTCCCCCTCTGCTCCTTTAAAAGGAGTGATGGAGCTCCTCCTGCTCCCTGAACTCCTGTTAAAACTGTTATAAATGTTTTAATCAGAGCTGCCAGTGAACCTGCAGGTTTGTACTAAATACACACACACAACAGCAGTGTGTGTCTGTGTGTAATCTGCAGAGAGTGGCTCCTATCTGGTTTTATGAAGAGTGATAAATGTTTATATTTGTGACATCAGAGAGCTCTCTGTAAACCTGCTCACCTTGGCGTATGTCGCTAGAGTCTGTGGACTGAATGTTAAACACTCTGATTACATTTATCTACACACAACGCAGGAAAAACACATGTTTACATCACTAGTGTCCTTTTGAATACATAAGGCTGTATTGTAGCGAGTCTTTTACCCAGCTTTCTGGCTGGTCAGTGTGCAGCTGCCAAGGGCCTGGCTGAAATGTTTTCCAATTTTTCATCAGTAGAGGTGCAGTCCTTACAAGTGAATGAGTCCTCTATCCTGTAAATCTTTGGTGGTTTGTTTTGTGTGCTTGTGTAAGAGTGATGTGTGAAGCTATGCTTGTTTGTCCATAGGTTGTTTGCTGTTGCATGATCCGGATGACGTGCTAGAGGGGTAGGTAGAGAAGAACAACGATTAGGAATCAATGGGAATGAAGGAAAGTTAGAATGTTACCGAAGTACGTGGACCTGCACACTGCAGTTGTCATCAAGGTTTACATACATTAGGTATGATCTCTGCACTTTAAATAAGTGGGGTTTTTTTTCTTATTTTTTGCACAGGTTGACTGATTTACCTGGCATTAAGGAGACTGATATCATAAATGACTGGAGCCTGGGTGCCTGAGACACACATCTTGGCCACAACATGGCTTGATTTTCTTTACAGTTTGCATATCAATATGCACATCTCAGAGATCCTAGAGAACGGGGGTTCACCTGTGTTTTTCTGTGAGCTACATGTGGCTCTCAGCCAATAAAGACTGGAAAATAATGAGCAGAGAGCCACGTTGTGTTAGCATGTATTTATGTTTACATCAGTAGAATATGTTTTTAGTTTTTGATGACCTTGATGGCCACAAGCTGAAACTTGTCTGTCTGATTAACTTCAACTGTGAATGAACCTCACACTGGTAGAATATGTCACAGGCAAGAACAACACACTACAAAAACACTTCAGGTTTATGCTTTTCAAAGTAAAAGCCAGGTTTCAAGCTGATTCAATGACAGGAGCTGGCACCCATTTAACTCACTGAGTGCCACTTACGTATATATACGTCAAAGTGTTTTTTTGGTGGCTGGCACAAGGGGGCGCTCTCACACTCCCTCTGAGTAATTTTGGGGGTTCTGGGATACATAGTCGGAACACGGAAGAGACGGTAGATCAAAGCCAGTGAGATCAGAGAGAAGTGGAGACGCCGGGATGGAGGTAATCTAAGCTAAAAGTTCTAAAATATTCAGTATCGACACAAAATGACCCCAAAAAACTGAGGGAGTCAAGTGGCCAGTTTCACCAGCGGATGATGGAAGACACTTTAAACCTTTGCATGAGAAATCGGTTACTCACTGAAACCACCAACGAATCCAGGGATCAGCGTGTTTCTTCATCTGCCTCGGCCAGCCAAGAGGCTAAAGAATGCCGCGAGGTCTCCCCCGTGCGTCGGAGAGAAAAGGCATCCACTAGCCAGTTTGATGCATACAGCGACGACACTTCAGAGATGGGCTTTTTCCGACCCAGACTCTGAGGAATGGCTGCAGAGTGAGCGGAGCGGATCTTGTTCTCCATCCCAGAGTGTTAACGTTAGGAACCCACTGATTATTAAGACAAATTTATCGAATGAGACCATCACTCATGCGTTCCTGTGATTTCAGAAGCAGATTTGAGAGAAGAGCAAGCCTCTTACAGTTCTGCAACACTGTCTGTTGGCAGAAAAAGAGGTAAGAACAAAAAATTCTATATTATAGATTATATATATAAAATCTATATAACATATTATAGATTATATTACATTATATTACTTCTATGATTTACAGGCAGTGCCAGGGGTCAAGAAAGCAGGAGAGGACGTGGGCGTATCGAGGGGTCCCATTGTGGCCGTCCAGTTGTATTGTGCTGTATTTTGTATTTATTTTTATTCATATTATTTATTTTACAATAAAATAACATTTGTAATACAATTTTCAGATGTCTTTTATGCCATTGAAGGCAAAATTATAACATTCAAATCACTGTTCTGCTTGACAGACTCTCTTTCACAAAAATGCATTTTTCTCAGCTTTCTAGAAAAAAGTAGTCTTTTTGGTGAAACTTGCCTCTATTCAACTTCAAATAAATCAAGAATGTTACAAGCTGCAAACAAATGTTTTTTCCATGATGAAATAGAGGGTTTGCTCTTTTATTTGAGCTATTCAGTGTTTTCAGAGTTATAGTACAAAATATTCTGTGGGTCTTGAAAGATGACTCAAAATGGCCAAAAACGCTGGCACAAGCCACTTAAATTTTTTGTTTTTCTTATTTTTTTATAATCATTTAAAAGAGCAAACTGGTAAAAGCTGGAGAGCTGTTTGGGAGCCTTAAGAAAAGCTCTCATTACTGAGCTGAGACAAATGATCCAGACATCTGTAGTGATTTTGATGACAAATCCAGTTCTGCTGCACTCCACCAGTGTAGCTTGACAATCACAGCTTGACCCTTATTAATGCTGGCCTTTTTGCCAAAACACAATTTTGGTTTTATCTAAACTTCCATTCACCAGCTTTAAAATCCAAATCTGCCATAAAGCAAACCTGGGTCTGTACTCACTCATCACTTTTACCACTTCACCCTGAGGCAGGTAAACATTTGCACTGGAGGACTACTGGAGGAAGTTGTGGTCAAACTTGGTTGTATGATTAATTTGTTATTAACTTTTCAACACGTTAATATTTGCAGATTAATCACAAGTTAACACGTTAACAAATTAACAAGTTAATGTTAACAGCCCTACTAAAAAGAGATGGATCCCCCTAGCAACAAGCTGGGCTGGATGGCCATTGGCTACATAGCTCCATTCTATAGCCAAGTTAGCTTTAGCAACTTGAGCTTTAGCAAACATAGCTGAATCTATAGCTACGCAGATAGAAAAGTTCAAAACAGCTACTTTGAGCTTAGCTTTAGCTCTGTTAGCTATGTAGCTCAGATACCTGTGTAGCTTAAAGAGCTATGCAAGAGTGTTTTCATGGAAGACAAGCTTTCTGTTAGGTTTCCTGTTAGGTTTTTGATTTTTTCTTTTGGTATCCTAACCCTCACCCTAACCCTAAACAGAAGTCAAATCTGGTTTTATTTCAAGATTTTCTGATGCGCATTTCCACCCTGAGATATTCAGAATCTCAGATGAATGGTCCTGAGAGTGACGGTTGGAAATGAATAGGTTGCAACCAGTCTGTCTTGACGAATGGGGGGACTGCACATCTGTTGGGTCCACATTAAATGACAGACAGGTGGCACTCTGACAAACAGACAGAAGCAGCATCAAGTATTTAAGAAGCAGGTAATGATATCTTAAATTTTGTATGTATCATTGTAGTCTAAATTTCTGGCATTTGATGACCCTGTGGTGTAGTAGACAGATTTCAGTCGACTTTGGTATAACTTGTTGGATACAGTGAAACTGTCACTCAGTGGAGATAGATGGACAGGAGCTGCACAGATGAAACAGAACTCTGTGGTTTGTGTCCATTACAGAAATCCTTGTGCTGATCCTCATCAAACTGAGACCTGATCAGCCAAAAGGAAGTGGAAGCAGCAGGAAAGTTCATCCAGACATTGCTCATGGTGAAAGAGGGGAGATAAAGTCCGCTGAGAGAGAAAAGAGAGGGGGTGTGGACACAGATGGGATGGAGGGAATAAACAGCGCCCCACTCTGTCGGCATGCTATGACACTGACCGTGTACGAAACCACCCACTCATTCCCTACTCCCTATCCACTACATAGTGAGTAGCATATAGTGGACTATATAGTGAACTCAACTGCAAACCACAAAAATGATTTTGGACTCCAGCCGCGGGTGATGATGTCATCATCGTCTCACAATTAAAACGTTTAGCAACAATGGCTTGTAGATTATAATGAAAACGGCTGAGGATTGACATTAACGGTAGAATTTCACTGAAAACTGATACTAAATGTGATGTATTTTCCCCCAAAAGTAAAAATACAATAGATAAAAAAGTCTGTCTTTAGTGGCAAAATAGTATACATTTTTGTGTGTAATGTAACTTATTTTTGGTAAAGATGATGGTCTCATGTCTTGTAATCCCCAGAGTTATTCCGTTTAAAATCCTTAACATTTTCTTACAGATTTGATTAAAAACCAACAAACAAAAAATAATTAAAGTTTTTATATGTGTTCCTGTACTTCTCTTATTCATCCGTCACATTTGAGAGCAGCAACCGCTATGCATGATGGTAAATATTGCTGGGCTAGTGAGCATCTGTTGTTCACTACTTTTCAAAATGCATTGTGGGATGAGTGCACTATGCAGTGAATAACAATGCTCATTCAGAATTCGGACAACACTACAATATGGCGTATTCACTATGTAGTGCACTATATAGTGAATAGGGAGTGATTTCGGACACGGCCACTGACTGTGTTTCATTCTAAAACTGACTGAGGTTTTCTTCCTGTATGATTTAACACTTGCATTAATAACTTTCACTTCCATTTTATGATCTTTAAAGCAGGAATGCAATGGCACAGATTGAGAGATTTTTTTTCCTGAGATGAAACGGATGAGAAGTGTTTCCACTTAAACTTGAGTTTCAAGGTTCACTCTTAATGTCAGAGCAGAGTTTATTTATATTTAACCTTTATGTTTTTTAGAGGACTGTTCCCTCTAAGAATCATAATCTCTTTTACAAAAGAGTCCTACCCATGACAGCAGCATTATCCAGAGAAAAACAGTTTGATCTCTGGGTTTAATCAGCCAAACTTGTGGAGTTTCTAATCACACATACTTCAGACTTTAACTTCTCTGTCTGGAGTTCAAACCTGATTTCCATGCAGAGCAGCATTTAGTTAAAGGTCAGCACCGAGAACAACAGGAGCACAGAGGTAAAGTTCACCTGTGTCACCTAAGTCAGAGCACAGACACACAATGAGCTGTCACTGAGAATATCTTGATTTTATAAAAAGAACTGAGGCTAAATGCAAAAGTTTCCTTTCCAGGCAGAAAATAAAAAGTTAGAGGAGCACAGAGAGATACACCTATAGCCCAGCCTGGCTGTAGCTTATGTGCTACTATGATAAGAAATCTTTCTATAAGGACATTTTAAATAAAGCAGTGATTATCTAAAGTATCATGACTACAACAGTGCATTCAATATTTCATAACTCATTGTGCAGAAATGTCGTTTCTCGCTGAAGAAATATTTGAAGCACCTTCTCTCTGTGTCAATCTGTCATTGCGTGTGTGTGCATGTTTGTAAAGATGTGTGTGTAGTTTTGGGTCAGTAGTTTGTCAGTCAGCTCATCCTGCAGGTTTGAAATAAAAATGGAATCTTCAGGATTTAAACTTCAGTGAAACCAGGAAACAGAACCTGTTGTTTTTCATGTATTATGTATGAAACTGTCTGCTCCTGCTGAAGCCTGCATGCTGTTTTTTACACTCACACACACAAACAGGTATGTGTGTTTGAAACTGTGGCACACAGGGCCAGATGGATAAGAAAGAGAATGGATTGCACCCACTAATAGCACTATGATCTGCACAGAATTCAGGCTTGTAATCTGCCTCTTTTAAGCTCCTATGTGTAAAAAATTTGCCCTTATTTTATGACTCTACTAACACACCTATAGAGGTGGGCAGACCAGTGCAAACTGCGCCTGTCTTGCAACTAGTCATGTGACAAATCCGACATGGCAATCACAGAGTAGGATGTAGGTCACAACCTTATTCTATAAGGACCCAGTTCTGCATATAGATGCTGCAGCTTGACTCACCTCAGCAGGGAGGAAATGACTAAACTACATATGCTGTAAAAAAAAAAAGAGAAACTTCTAAAATCATTTTTTTCCGATCTTATGCACATCCATGGAAGAGTATGCCATCCAAGGTCGTTCATAATATGATGACCATATTTTATATTTACCTGAATAATAACCACTCTTATCAAAGCAACAAAGATTAATTTTATGGATGTAGTACAATGTAGCCTTTTTTAATTTTTTTTAAATTACACCCCTTTTCTTAAAACAGAATTACCTCTTTATTGGTAATGTTAACTGTGTGGAAGGGCACACTGAACTAAGCGAATAGCTTGGCCATAGTGTGCACAAACGTCACAATGCCAAAAAATAAAGTAGAAGAAACTGAGACAATGTTAATAGAAAACAATTGATAACTGTGAAAGAGACCAAAAATGGGGGGAAAGTTGAAAAAATTGGTTGAAAGTGGCAGCAAAAATGTGGAAAAATGGGCGACAGATGGGATGAATTTGTTACAAGTGGAATAAAGGGGAAACACTGCAAAATCAGATGAAATAAGCAACAAAAATGAGAAAGAAGGGGGTTAAAGATGGCGAAATTTGGTTAAAAGCCGCAAAATCTGCATGGCAAAATTCAGCTATAAGTGGTAAAATGGATAAAAAAAGAGGGGAAAAAATTGGATTAACCTGGCACAAAAAGTGTCATTATTGGGCAAAAAGAGGCAAAAGTTTGTTAAGAGTGCCAAAAAGAAGTGGCAACTAAAGGAAAAACGGTCATGTTCCAGATTTTGATTTGTCATGTTCCTGAGATTCTCTGGTGTTTTCCTTTGTTAATTCTGTGTTATTTCCTTGTTTCTAGTTTTATTTTGTATTTAGGTTTTGCGTGTGTTATTGTCCCAATTGCTTCTAGTGTTTTTCTGTTTTATATCCTCCTGTTTCCTTAGAGCTTTCCTAAATTGTACTTTTGGTATTTTGTGAGTGTTGGCATTTGTTCCTTGTTCCCTGTGTTTCATGTCTAGTTCAACTTCCTGTGTTTATATTTGTTTCCTTGCTCCCATCCTAGTGTTTCCTATGTTTTGTATATCTTCCTTGTCCAGTGTTCTTGTATATTGTGAAGTTTCCTGTTATATTTTGTTGTTGCATTCCCTTGTGTGTATTTCCAGTTTTCTTCCTGCTTGAGTTTCCCTCTACTTTGATTACCCTCACTAGTTTCACTTTGGTCTCATTAGTCACACCTGTCTCTCTCTGTCTGCAATCACTCCCTATGTATTTAGGTTCTGTGTTTCTCCCCGTATTTTGTCAGTTCATTGTTTGATGTCTGCTGTTTGATGTCCACGTTGCTGCCTAGTCCTCCTTGTGTTTTCTGAGACCTTTGTTACCTGTTTTATTTGGAAGGAAGTTTTGTTAGAGATTTTCTTGACATTTTTGTTCATTAAATTTAGTTTGTTTTTTCTGCATTTGGGCCCTCATTCTGAGTTTTTTGCCATACTTGACAGAAACGTTAAAAATGGGTTAGAAGTGAGTCACAAATTATGGCAACCATGGCTAAAAATGTGGAAAGAAGTGGCAAAATGGATTAAAAGTAGCAGAAATTTAGCAAAAACGGACTGCAAGTGGCCAAAATTGACAAGAAAGGGGCATAAAAAGGGTGCTTAAAATGTGGCATAAATGAGCAAAAAAGGCAAAAATTGGTTTAAAGTAACAAAAAACTGCCAAAAATGGTAAAAAGCATCTAACACAGTTTATAAGTGACAAGAAGCAGCAAAACATGAAGCAAAAATTGGCTAAAAGCTTCAAAAAGAAGTTTAACTAAAACAGGGAAAAATAGTGAAATGGGGCAAAATTGGTTAAAAAATGACAACGTTAAGTGGCAATAATGGGCAACGGGGAGCTGATAGTGGCAAACAAGCACAAAAAGTGGAAAATTGGAAACTGGTTAAAAGTTGCAAAAAGAAGTGGCAAAAAATGGGGAAATGGGCAAAATTTGTTAAAACTGGCAAAAAGAAGTTTCAATGGCAAATAGAGGAAAAAGAGGCAAACGAGTAAAAAGGAGCAATAAAGAGCAGAAAAAGTGTTTAAAAAAGGTTATGAGTAGCAGGAATAAATAATCTCAGCTTCCAAGTACAATTATAGCTTGATAAACTTTTCAGCTTCAAAATGAGGGAACTGTTAGCCAGGACGAATGCTATTCTCTGGGGTTATCAGGGGCCCAGCCATTTCTGTTGGTAGGCCAGATGCCATCACAGGCTTATTTAAAGAGAAGGGGGTTTTAATAACTGACTATGCACATAAGTGCTTTATCACTTTGATTTTGTGATATACCATTACCATCAAAAAGATATGAGTTATATAAATTTAAGGTCATAGCCCCTGGTCTTATGATGCACCCAAGAGACAGTTGCATCTGGGATGGTGTCTACTTGGCAGTGCAGTTTTGTGTGCATTTCACCCTTTGTGTTTGCTTTGGGGATTGCATATTTTCTCTAAACTGCACAGATTTAGCAGATGCAAAAGTATGAGTAGATGTGCAACCTGCAGCTGTGGAACAAGATCAATGGAAGTGTGCTGTGAACTCATAGACATGTCCATCTTTCTACAAGCACACTATTAGGAACCTCCTGCCCCACAAACTTAAGACTTTAGAAATTAAAATTAAGAAATTTAGATCTTACACAGTTGTTTCCTTAGTCCCTAAGATAGGAATGCTTCAGCTTTGAGCCTTACTGTACATCATTTGAAAACAACCACATGCCAGGCACTAATGTGAGCGCAAAGTCATTTAGAACAACCTGGTGCAACATGACAGCTGTGAAGAAAAAAATAGAAATATTCCCCCATGTGATGGGTGCCAAGATACTTACTGGGCATACAAAAGGGTCCTAAAAAAGAATTATCTAAAAGAGGTGAGTTGAGCCCTACCATGTTTCCTTGATCCTGATTCTGATACTTTATACATATGCACATACACACGGACTATCTATCAGACCTGAAGCTGCCCTAACACCAGATAACATGCTGCACTCCACACAGCTACCTGGAGGACATTCAGGCTCCTCAAGGACACTTTAATGATCATAATAAGGAGGGGGTTGGCGCAAACCACAGACCACAGCAGAAACACACACCATCTTATAAACCTTTAAAATCCTTCGACATGCAGCAGGCTACTGTGGTTAGGTAGCTGAAGGCAGTCACACCATCAGAGAACTCAAGAACATTTAACACAGCTCACAGTACACCTGTCACAGCTGTTATTAATATCATCAATAACGCCTGCTCCATTAAAAGTCCCAGCAGGTGTGAACGACATCAGGGGCCTTATTTACAAAGCCTCCTAATGGCCGGTCTAGTCCTGTCTTGGCTGACAGACTGGTAACACTACAAGTGGGATCCCGACCAGTCATCATTTTGACTGTGGGCAAGTCTGTAGGTCATCAGAGAGGCAAGTCGGGAGTTTCTTTCCCCCTGTGTTTTATTCAAAGGCATGTCATGTCTGTACTTCCCTGACTCCAAGTCTCAAGCTGTATTTCTGAAACTCCTCTATGTATTACTTACCACACTCAGAGCATTCACTTGCAAGCCTGGTCTGAGGAAAGTATTAGAAATAGTCAAGTAGCATCACATATGATGGTCGCCATGTAAAGGTAAGATAAGCTGTTACATAAACTAACATTAAAAAAGCCTTGAAAATTGTGTGAGTAAAACCAGAATATGGGAATTGGTCTTTACCCTTGATTTTGTCCCGGCTTATAAAATAGGTAGATAACTGACTACCTGGTATTACCTGAGGATTTTTGCTATATAGATATTTGCTATATTTTTCTCAAAATAAAGACACTTATATAATAAAGACACAAAAAAGTGGGTCTTAAACATACTCTTGTAGGATTATTTACCAAAACCCAAAACCGGAAGAAGCTCCAGCGGAACCAGACTCGTGTTGATGAGGAAGAAACCTTGAGCAGAAACAGACTAATGTTGAAAAAGCAGAATTCTTGAACAAAACCAGACTGATGTTGATGAGGTAGAAAGTTAAAGCAGATAAAGGCCAATGTAAACCAGCAAGAATCCTAAAGCAGAAACCAGACTCACGTGGATAAGGTAACCTTGAGCAGAACAAAACTCATGTTGAACAGGCAGAAATCTTGAGCAGAACCAGACTCTGTAGAGCAGGCAGCTGGCATTTTTACATCATTTTTATTCCACCCTGTCTTCAGTTGGACCACCACACACCGATATATTTTCCCAGTCTACTACTTCTCCCTTTATGAGCCCTGCTGGACCCCCTCAGATTCAGGCTGATTTTATTCAAAACAAACATGAAGGTGAACCTTATTTATTCTATCTCTGGGTGTCTTCTGTGTCTGTGTTTGTGTGTGTGTCACTGTCACTCTCTGTATTAACAATGATGTGGGCAGCACATCATCATACATATGTATTGAAACCATCACCGTCAGGTTTCTCCCCCTCTTTGTCCTCCTTTGTCCTCCTCTACATCTCCATCCCCCCTCCCCACTCCTCTCCTTCCCTGATCTTGACTGTCACCATCCATCAGCGGTCAGCTTCGTCATCCCGACTCTTCCTGCCAGCTGAGGTGTTGTAGGATTGAAGGAGAGTCTCATCTTCCAACAACCAGCTTCCATTTCAGGAGTTGCTCACTGCATGGAGGGTCTGAGGGGGAAAGAGGGGGGTCTAATAAAGAATGTGTTAGTAGGGGGAACAAAAGGACAGGGGGACAGATGAGATGATAGAAGAGGGGATGAATGTCAGGTAATCAGGGGAAAAGGAGAGAGGGAGGAAAAGGTGATTTATATCATGGGGGGGTAGTGCTTGAAGGTTACTGTAGGTCACAGTGACATTTATGAGCAGTAGGGGGCAGTGTGTAGTTTGTGGACCTGCATGTTTGTGTGAGTGCCTCGGAGCATTTGCTTCACTGAGGCATGTCTCTGTTTAAATGACTCCATGCTCCCTGATGAATGACTTCAATTAAATTTTCAGGGCTGAGGGGTGAGGGTGGGTGGGGGTGGGCTACACTCTGCTGATGACCCCCTAATGTGAGAAAAGGCTACAACAAACTCATCAGCAGAAAAAGAGAAAGAGAAGGAAATGAGAATAATCTGTTCTAAAAGCTTCTATAGGAGTGTGTTGAGCTGTGTTGCTTATAAACCTCATTAATGAGCTCAAATGAACACAGTTTATTTCTACTGTTAATCAACAGGCTAACATATTAATGTTTAATGTTTCATAAAACTGTAGGCAATGTTAAGTTTAATGCATTTCAAAGTGATCTGTTAGGCTGGCCACACACTACATGATTTTAAGCCCAACCATAGGCCACATCTGCCCCCCAGTGACCGGGGTGGATACATGTCCTGTTAAAAGGTAGTTTCAAACTATAATTTGTGTTAACAATCCTCAGCAATATCATAATTTTACTGCTCCCTGGCATATCAGAGCCTCCCAAACCTTGAATAATTATCCTAGGTTGGACTGCCTATGACAGAATACCCACAACAGCTACTAAACGTAAGCAGATGGCATAGCATAATCAAACAGATGTTACATAGTGAAACCGCTTAAACATGCACAAATCTATGCCATACCTCCATCTCAGCTTACCATGGCTTACTGGGGCCATATCTTGGGGCGATGTGTTATGTCACCATAATCTCTTTCCATTTGGAACTTTTTGGTCATATGGGATCAGTTTGGCAAACAAGGAAGCCAGGGTCCATTGCTTTGAAAACCAAATTTTCTGTCTCAAAATATTGTCTCTTAACACTCCTTAACTCACCTTGATTGTTTGTTTACTTTTCCCTTCTCTCTCATATTTTGCTGCCTATTCCTCTAGTCATTGTCTTGCTGGAAAATAAATTTTTTTCCCAAGCCGTAGTTCTCTTGCAGGCTGAATAAGATTGTCCCCCAGGACTTTCCTATATAATTTGACACATTCATTTTACCCTCTACCTTTCCATGCATGCAGGGCAGGCTGCTGAAAAGAATTTGCCACCACCGTGCTTCACAGTGGGGATGGTGTGATTGTGGTGATTTGCAGCGTTTTGTCTGCCAATCATAGCATCTTGTCTGATGGCCAAAAAGCATCATTTTGGTTTCATCAGTCCAAAGAACTTTATTCCACTTGATGATGGAGTCTTCCACTCAGCTTTGGGCGAACTTCAGTTGAGATTTACTGCGTTTTCTTCACTAGTGGCTTTCTCTTTGTCACTCTCCAATACAGCTTTTTGGCAGACCCTGGGCAACAGTTGTCTGCAGAGTCTCTCCCATCTCAGCTGCTGAAGCTTGTAACTCTTTCAGAGCAGTCATAGGTGCCTTGGTGGCCTCTCTCAGTAGTCTCCTTCCTCTCAGTTTGAGAGGACGGCCTGATCTATGCAGATTTACACATGTCATATTCCCTCCATTTCTTGATGATGGATTTTTCCAAACTCTGTTTGAAGTTGAGTGCCTTGAAACTTTTATGTACCCATCCCCTGACTTAAACTTTTCAGTTTATGGAGTGTTCTTTTGCCTTCATGGTGTTATAGTAGCCAGGAATACCAATTAGCCTGTGACTGGACCTTTCAGACATAGGTACTGTATCTTACAATCACTTGAGACTCATTCACTGCACTCAGATGATCCCCATTTCACTAATTGTGAGACTACGAGTACCTACTGGCGAGACCTGGCTCATTAGGCATGAGTGCCCTTCATTTTTGTTTTTTCTTTCTAACAGCAGAAGCTGCAGCTTGGTTTTGGAGAGTAGCAACTCACACAAATGCAGCCATGAATAAAAAAAGAAATCATATTTCTATAATTCCAAATATCTTGTCTTTTTGTTGTGAATTTATTAATGATCTGTACTCACCCAGAATGACTGTCCTGTTCTCTGAGACTAAGCCTTACTCTCATCTGCAGTGCGCTGCTAACACTCTGATCCAAGCTCCAAGTAGCTTTTTATGAATGTTTCACTAAGATCAACCCATTCACCCAGCACCCAGGTCCATGATGTCACTGCTGATGTCACAGCATCAATATTACATAAAACGTTATGTAATATAACCTGAAAACTTTATAAGCAGCAGGCCGTGTGTTCTCAGAGCAGCACAAATATTTAACAGGAGTTTTAGAGTTTGGACTACGGTTTAATGAGCATGAACTGTCTCTGATCCTCACACTCAGACTATAATGTTATTAATCAGCTGTGAATATAAACTGCACAGTGAATGACCCTCACTCTGATGATATTATTCTTATTAAATCAGCTGTAGAGATAACGTGCACAGAGACAGATGGATGAATGTTATTGTGCACAGGGAGCGTCATGCAGTTCCATTATTAATGCCCACCCCGTGGGGGAGTTGAATCCTTTCATGGAGAAGATAATGACATGTGTCGTCCATTCGGTGTGTCTCTAATGAGAATAAAGCTGCCGACATTAATGAATATAAGCTCTACGTTTTATCCCCTGTGTCTGACACAGCAGAGACTTCTAAATGTTCTTGTTTTACAAACTCACCTCAGCGTGTGTCAGAAAAAGTGACTGTTTTCAGAGAGGATTGCTGCTCTGAGAAGTGTGTTAAAAACCTTCGATTTGTGCTGAAAGGTGTGGAGGTTAAGTTAACTTTTCTACTTCAAATTCTCTTCCACAAATTGCAGGACAAAAACATTTACATTGACAGGTGAGCCGGAAATGCAGAGGAACAGCCTGCACAGATTCACTGCTGTTTTAATGTAAAGAACAAGATCGTACACCAACCTTTTGCTGGAGACATATAAATGGATGTAGTATACCATTTACTATGATACTTTTCCACAGTTAACCATTTTAAAAGAGATTAAAGGTCACTTTAGTTATTTGGGTGAACACGGCTGATGGTATGCTAACTAATTTCATCATCTACAATTATTAGCAAGTGCAAATTCTCACTCAGATTACTTCAGTAAAATACTCATATACACATTTACCGTCCACTGCTGAAAACAAAAAATAGAAGTGTTTGCACCTAAAAGAGCTGATCTCTGAGCTGATGATGTGAAGGACTTTTTCCTTCAGGTCAGAAACAGATCTCCATGTCAGGATGGGTACAGTCTCCATTTCCTCCTGTGACAGGCTGAAAGCTGAACCTCAGCAGGTATAAGCATTTTAGATGCATTAAGAAACAACAGGAGCGGATGTTTTCAGCTCATCACAGCTGCACACTGTCTCATTTTCTTAATGTCCTCACAGTCACAGCGCTCAGATATCTGCAGAGTCCAGAATCCCTCAGAGTCAGACCTGAACACGCCTGCCAACCATCACTGCAGACTTCAACTCTGTACTAACCACAGAACCATATAAATATGTTAGAGCTCATTTACGGTTTTTACTTCATGTATATAAATAGATCAGATGCTCTGAACAATGTAACTGTCTCTGCCCATGTATCATAATCAAATTGTTCTGTTCAGCTGTATTTGTCTGTTTCTGTGCCTGCTAGCTAAAGTCAAACATTATGTTTATAGTTCTGAACAAAAATGTCAACATTTTCAAAAAAAATCTTTTTTGATTTTTTGTTGATCTCGCTTGATGGCTCCAAACTGCTCCTTTGATTCCCAACGGTGTTGCAAAATTTGGTATCAAAAACTTCCAGTAACATGCAGGAATCAAAACCAGCTCTATAAGCCAGGTATGCTTAATCACCAAGGCATTTGACTCCAGTAAGCTTTAATTGCAGTGTATCCGAATGAAACATTAAATGCATAAAAGTATAATAAGTAGTATAAGAACTTAGAATTGATAGATTTTTAAGTCCAAGTGCATTGATAGTATGTGCAAATGGTACAAGAAAAATGACTAGACATAATCAAAAATATAAAATATGTTAGGATGTAGGCAGATTTACATGAGGGAGATAAAATGATTTGAAGTCCCTGTAAAAGGAAGTTCAGCGTTAGTTCTTGCAAAACATGGTAGTCATACGTCCAAACATGATCAGCTGACAGCCAGCTGATCCTAATCAACAACTCCAAGCTACCACAGCCAATCACAGCGGTGTATTACAATATGACGTACTTTCCACGAATCCCTGCTTGCATTAATGCTGATGCACCACACTGCTGCTGATGGAAAAGCCTAACTTCCTCCACCCCAGCCTCCTCCTTTATAGCATAAAGCTTTTGCACCCTCATATTCAGATTCATGCTACTTTTGGTTAATTGTACAGTGGCCGAGAGGTCTCACACAAATGCAAATTCAAAATGCTTTGCAAAAAGGAAAAACACAACGACATTTGAGAAAACACAACACAAAAGTTCACAACACAAACACAAAAACTTGCTGCAGGGCATGAATACAAACACTCAGCGCCGTGCATGAATACATAAACTCGGCACAGCGCGGAGGCAAACAGATTCCACAACAGCACAAAAATACAACAATTTGGCACAGCAGATGCAAATAAAAAGTCACAACACAACGGAAGTGGGGCTGTTATTAGGGACGGACCTGCTAAGCATCTAACGGCTCCGTTAGCAATAAAGTTACGTACAACACTGCTACTCAAAATAATTTCTGTACTCACAGTATGTAATTTGTAGTGTGTTTTTCGTGATTTTTAATAACTGTAACCTCCTGTACAGTTAAATATATATATGTAAAACAACTATCTAAATCAAATTGATCGAGTCTATTCATTCGTCTGACAGCTTACGTCATGCATTGCCGCACTGTTTGCCGGTTAAAATTACTTCTAAAACTTATCAACTACAAAATAAAATGTGCAAGAAGTGGAGCTGACGAACCAACAGTGTTTACTTACTTTAATTACTCGATCCAAGCATGTCTTCAGTTAGTTTGTGTTGTGGTACATAACTTTATTGCTAACTGAGCTGTTAGCAGCTCAGCAGGTCCGTCCCTAATAACGGCCCCACTTCTGTTGTGTTGTGACTTTTTATTTGCATCTGCTGCGCCAAGTTGTTGTATTTTTGTGCTGTTGTGGAATCTGTTTGCCTCCGCGCTGTGCCGAGTTTATGTATCCATGCACGGCGCTGAGTGTTTGTATTCATGCCCTGCAGCAAGTTTTTGTATTTGTGTTGTGAACTTTTGTTTTTGTGTTTTTCTCAAATGTCGTCGTGTTTTTTTCTTTTTGCAAAGCGTTTTGAATTTGCATTCGTGTGAGACCTCTCGGCCACCGTATAATTGCTTTGTATTCAATACGCACTGTCATAAATTCATCCATCCATACGAGGGGTTTCTAGCCATGTTCTCCCTGGAAAGTCAAAGCATCCTTGACTAACCCAGGGAGCATCTTTTGAGCAGAGCCTTCTCGCAAAAGTCTATATCCATTTGGTTAAATGTATGACAAGAGTGCTCCTGACTGAAGTGATAAAAAAAAAACTTTGTTGTATGATAGGCCACTGTTATGAACCTCTAGGCAAAATTTCAGTCACGAAAAACTTCTCTAAGTTTATTACATTAAGCTTCAAATCCTGAAAAATGAGGCAGTAAAATCTGCTCAAGGGTGGTGTAGGCATGCCTGTTAAATGAGCTGAAGCCCTTTCCCTTTTTTGGACCATTCTCTGTATACCCTAGAGATGGTTGTGCATGAAAATCCCAGTAGATCAGCAGTTTCTGAAATACTCAAACCATCTTGTCTAGCACCAACAACAATGCTACATTCAGAGTCACTTAAATCCTCTTTCTTCTCCATTTTGATGCTCGGTTTGAACTCCAGCAAGTTGTCTTGAGCACATCTACATGCCTGCACTGAGTTGCTGCCATGTGATTGGCTGATTAGCTATTTGTGTTAACAAGCAATCAAGACAGGGACTTTAATATAGTTGATTAGTGCAAATGTGTCAGGGTGGAGGGGCCGTGGGGCACAAATGCAGACAGCACGTTTCTAAAAGTTATCCTTGAAGGATTATCACTAAACCGCAAGTGATTTATGTCCATCAAATACACTCCCATTCTAATTAATACTTGAAAAAAGGGGAAACTGAACCACTGCTGCCATGGAGCTGACAAGAAACATAGACTCAGGGAGAGTGAGACAACAGTCTTTAGACGCCAAAAATATTACTCCAACTTTCCTTGACAGGTTTGGGTGTTTTTTTTTTCTCTTACAAAATGAAATTATCATTTAAAAACTGTATTTTCTATTAGCTTGGGTTATTCAATTTTTTAATATTAAAATCTGGAACATTTAAGTGTTAAGATGGAGGTGTCATAATTAAACTTTGATTTAGGAAGGTATTCATCGAGCGTTTAATTTTCATTACTTTGTATTAAAGTTTTATTATTCAGAATTCTTCTTCAGTGCTACTTGAAATGTTAAAAACTGTCTCTGCCTCTATGCAATGCAGAAGGCGCCTGAAGAGAGACAGAAACATCAGCCTCATAATGAACATGTCACACCTTAAGATTTTTAACTGTTTTTAACGATTTTAGAGACAGAAAAAACAGGAGTCTTCTCTATGCACCGATTATTGATTAGTTCACAGTGCCTAAGGCGGATTAAAAACACAGAAGAAGAAGAAGAAATGAGGACGAGTATGAAGGAAAACTCTGAGTGTGACCTTCAGGTTCAGATCCTGTCCTATTTCCTCTCTCTCTTTTTTCCTCCTGGTCGCCTCGATGTGAGGAAGGCTGAGCCTCTCTGTGCCACCTGAAACTAGATTAGAGATGAGAGATTACCGTGCTGTTTTCTATCTTTAGCTTTGTTTCATGTTGGGGGCAAGCGAGTGATTCTTCATCAGTGCAATGATGGATGGAGGTCACATCAGGCAGCAGGGAGAGGGAGAGAGTCCTCTTAGCAGGTCACTGGACGAGGAAAGTTCTAGAGGAATAGAGAGTTGAAACTGAAGGACAGAGATGGGGATTCAGCAGCACACCTGAAGAGAGAGGTCTGCTGCAGAGTGAAATGATTATCCTGTTTATATGCTCGCAATGTTCAGGAGCAGCAGCCTCATCTGAAAGTGTGGACTCAGTTATGGCTGAGCTCTGTTCAGGTCAAATAAACTGTTTTAACACTCGTGCTCACATTCATGTTAATCTGTCATATTTGTGATGAGGCTTTGAAGGAGGCTACTTCCTGCTTTCTTCTCCTCTCTGTCCTTCCTTGTCCAACTTGAATAATCTCAATGACCTCCCTGCTGTGTTCATTAGTGCATTACTTCAGCAAAGGAAATTGTAATTTATTCCAACCTTTGCATCATATTCTAATTATATATAATGATGCATTCTAACGATGAAACATAACCTCAGATGTCTCATTCTGCAGGCTGAGGGTCTCTTTGAGGGCTCAGTTCAGGGCCCCTGGTGGGCAGACAGAGCCATAAAGAAGTTATGTATGGTTAGGGAGGCAATGCAAGCAGAAGTCCATCCATCCCTATCGGACTGTCTGTGTTATCCAACATCTCTGTGAAACTCCCCCATCTGTAATATTTTTGTTTGGAATGTATGTTGAAAAAATGTATAACTTTTGCAGGGAATTTTGGAGAAACCAAATAGTTGTGTGCTAGCTTAGCAAAAAGCTGCTTACTAGCTAGTTAGTTATGACAAGTGATATATTTATCACTTTGATATGAAATAAAACAGGATTTTTCAGTTGATATGAAGTGCTGTCACATTGGCTTGGCAGTTTGAAATATTATTACAATTTCAAATGAAAAGTTCCAAGACAGTCTGACTGCAGACCCCAGCTCTCAAATGCCCCCTTCTGACAACTGCTGCTGTGAGACAACGCCTCTGTCAGGACAGAAATACATGCTAAAACACTGAAAATAAAACAGCATTAAACTTCTAGTTAAGGTGAGCATTAGGATGCCAAAAGTTAAAAGTCAAAAACCTGAACTGCAAAATCTGATTACATGGTTTTTAATAAAGCTGAGTAAACAGTCTCACAACAGGAAAAAGCTTATCCTCCATTAAAACACTCTAAGGCAGCTAACGTAGCTATGGATAAAGCTAACGAAGCTACATAAGCTACATAAGCTATATAGATAATGTAGCTCTGAAGCTAAAACTAAATCCTTGTTAGCTAATGCTACGGTTTCTTGAGCTTATATAGATATAGCTAACATTAGCTGCGCTGGTATCATAACATTAGCTTTAGCTACATATCTATAGTAGCTTTAGCTTTAGTTTGCAACATAGCTACATTACCTACATAGCAAATGTAGCTATTTTAACTTTAGCTGCATTTGTTAAGGCTTATGCTAGCAATTTTAGCTCTAGCTAAAGCTGATGAAGCTAAAGCGAGGCATCCTGCACTTAACTTCTTCATAAACAGATCAATGCATGATTAAATCCCAGATTAGACCTTTGACCTTTTTCCCCAATAAATTTATAAAATGTAGCCTAGTCTCTAAAGTTAGCAGTGTATTTTATTTAATGGGCATAACTGCCAGACTTTGATTATGAATGAAGTTCAATTTTTAAAAAGAAAAAACTAAAACAATAAATATGTTTTGCTGGTAAATTACATCACTTCTGTCCTGCCAGAGGCAACACCTCACAGCAGTGGTCTATAAGAGGGGGTGTCTGAGATCTGCTGTCTGTAGTCAGACCTCTCTTGAAAGGTCAGATAGCATGATTAATGGCAACCTACGGACAAACATTTGAATGGCTCAAAAAGTTAGCTTAGCTTAGCTCATTTGGCTGCTCATAGGTCTTTTGAATAAAATATTCTGTGTTCCAGGCAGGCCAACTTCTTCGCCTTTTTCATAACATGTCTCAGTTATTCTCTTCAAACACACATTCCCAGCTACTGAATGGGAAAAAATGGACAAAAGTATCCTCTTCCGATGGCTAAAAGTAGTCTTTCATGAGTTTCTATCTAGTTGTAAAACAGTGCATTTCCTTGTGTTAGACAGTGGGTGGCATCATGTGTATAATTACGGGCATCAGCCAGAGAAGTGAGTGGAAACCAGAGGTTAGAGGTCAGCAGCAGTGAAAGTGTTCATCCATGCCAACATCCTCCTATCTGAACTCATTGATATTTTACCTTAACAACCTCACACATTTCTCTTGTCCACCTTTCCTTGTGGCCTTTTGTACCTGTTTAGCTTGTGTCTTTAACTCCTTGTGCCCTTGTCCTCCTTGTTTCCTTTTCAGGAAACGTCTTCGTGGTGAGCCTTGCCTTTGCTGACCTGGTGGTGGCTTTCTATCCCTACCCTCTGGTGTTATACGCCATCTTCCACGACGGCTGGTCTCTGGGTGACACTCAGTGCAAAGTTAGTCACACGTACAGTATATACCTGCATACATTACTTAATTAATATGCTGTTTAAAACATTTTTATTGTTCCACTAATCTTGTCATACTCTTAAACTTTGAACACATTCAGAAAAATAAAACAATACAACAGGAAACAATCTGGCCACACAAACTAAATTTCTCACCAAAATCACAGAAACATGACAAAACACTTATCAATATTACACTGTATAATAAATGTTTCATCATTGGTTAAAGATAAGAGGTCTGTTTGAGGTTGAAATGTTTCTTTTTTTTTTTTTTTTTTTTTAAATCAATTGGAGGTTTAGATGGTAGTACTGAACTGCTGATGACTGCATACCTTAAGCCATTGCTCCCTTGTCCTGTGTGGTGGCAATGACAGGCTGGCACCAGTCAGAGGACATGTTGATTATTTTCTATCCCACTCTTCTCCAATGACTGGGTGATACACAATCTGCAACGCAGTGTTGGAATTAAATGTGCTGAGCTCCTGTGGCCATATTTTTCTCATGATTTGCATTGGGCAGAAAGCATCACAAGCGCTTGTACAAATAGAGCTCAGCAGCACCTGGCCACTCTTTAAACAGTACTGGCTCTTGGAGTAAATTTTCCAATCAAATCCTCTACTGATCTTTAGCAAAGTCCTTTTATCAACACTTTCAATGCAAGAACCACACCAAGCAACTAGCCCTGTACTTTTGACTATAAACAATTTGATTTGATGCAAAAACAGCATTTGAAAATAGAGACAAGGGCAAAGATACAAGACTGCACATCATCTTTAGCATAAATGAACTACATATCCCACAATCCATTGCAATTTATTTATTTCATAAATAAATTTATTTATTTATCATTACATTTAGATTTATTCCTCTTTTTTTTTGTTTCTTACTCCCTCACTCAGTGACAGAAACTCAGTTCATCATGTTTGAAGTTCAATAAAAGTTTTGGCTAGCTGACCTCCTGATTGGCTGCTGAGATAATGACTCATTGATCTGTTAATGACCTCAGGCAGTAGTAACTTTATCCAGTTTCCCTGAAAGAGAAGCTAATGAAGCTCAGAGTAAGTCTATAATGTTGAATACAGCATCTTTCACTGAAGACAACTCAACACTTTTTTTTTTTTTTTTTTTTTTAAATTTTTGAGTCAAGGGACAACCTCTGTGCTGCCATGGTTTGCGTGTCTTCTGATTGCCTGCAGGCCTCAAGTTTTCTCTCCCTGTCCTCCCCTCCCTGTCTCTTACAGGTGAGCGGCTTCCTCATGGGCCTAAGTGTAATCGGCTCCATCTTTAACATCACCGGCATCGCCATCAACCGATACTGCTACATCTGCCACAGCTTCAGCTACGATAAGCTGTACAGCTATAGGAACACGCTGCTGCTGGTGGCGCTCATCTGGCTACTCACCGTCATCGCCATCGTGCCAAACTTCTTTGTGGGCTCACTGCAATACGACCCCCGCATCTACTCCTGCACCTTCGCACAGACCGTCAGCACCTCCTACACCATCACCGTGGTCGTCATTCACTTCTTCGTGCCCATCGCTGTGGTAACCTTCTGCTACCTTCGGATCTGGATCCTGGTCATACAGGTAAGGCGGAGGGTGAAGTCAGAGGTCCGCCCCCGCATCAAGCCCAGCGACCTGAGGAACTTCATCACCATGTTTGTAGTGTTCGTGCTGTTTGCGATCTGCTGGGCGCCGTTAAACTTCATCGGACTCGCTGTGGCCATTAACCCGGATGCTGTGGCTCCTCGCATCCCTGAGTGGCTGTTTGTAGTCAGCTACTTCATGGCGTACTTCAACAGTTGCCTTAACGCCATCATCTACGGTCTGCTCAACCAGAACTTCCGCAGGGAGTACAAACGGATCGTCATGTCCGTGTGGATGCCTCACCTGTTCTTCCAGGAGACGTCACGGGGGGGCACCGAGGCAATGAAGAGCAAACCCTCCCCAGGACTGAACAACAACGAGCAGCTGAAGGGAGAGTCTCTGTGAGCCAAACCTCACTAAATACTTCTTCTACTGTTCACCAGAGCAGAGACAACGAGCTCTGAGGTGCCAAAACGCAGACAAACTGAGCAAATGAGAGAAAAGGAGGTGGAGTAGGCGTAGTGATCTTTAATGAGTGCCATTTATTAAACTGATCAGTTCAGATGAAATCTGAACACTATGATTGTTTTTAAAACTAGCCGAGCTTAAATGTAGTTTTCTTCTTTCTATGCCTCAAACCTTTCTCAGCTCGGTCATGTCAGAAAAAGTTTCCATTGACAGAGTGAAGAGAAAAATGCAAACAGAACAAAAATGAGCAATACTCTGCTGCAGAAAATAAGTATTTTAAAGGGAATTCATTGAGCTGAAAGAGGTAAAAATGTGTTTAACATTTGAGTTGACAGCAGCACACTAATACTCTGATGTTCAATAAATCCTGACTCTTCATGCACTGCTTCCCCAAAACTGTGAGAATCAAACAATCAGATCGTCATGAAACACTTTTTACTGGATCAGTAATTCACTTCACATCCTGGTAGTTTACTTGATCCTGCAGGCAGGTTGTGGTTTACATGGAGAACAAACACGTGAAGCAGTGTGAGCTTTAGCAATGTAGTGATGATGTGCATCCATGCACAGACGGTCAGAAAGAGTTACTAGTAAAATAAACATTAAACACTGTGTTTGAATGCATAAAGAGAATATAAAAGGGTGAGATCTAGTGTGGTGCAAAATGATCACATGTAAATGTTCTGCTTTAGACACTTCCTCACTCTGCGATCCATCACATACAGACGTCTTTATATTTGTAGTTGCACTTCTGCTCTGAGGAGAAAAATGTTCACTTTTAGTCCATTTTAACCAAAGAGTTCAGGAACCAAGGAACTAGAGGAGAACTCCGGAACTCAATTCTCTTTTGCTCTTCCCTGTTTGTTTGAATAAAATGCCTGAAAAGGTTTGTCAAAGATGGAAAAAAAAGCCAAAAGATAGTGGGGAATCATAAAAGCAAACAACCTGCATTTAAATGAAAATAATCTTCTGCTGTGCGTTTATAATTCTCTGGAGGTTAATTTTTGATAGAACAAGCTGAAGCATTAATATTCATTCTTAAAATTTTACAATTAATGTGTTAAACTTTTCTATCTCTCTAGCTTTCTACCACTATTTTAATGTGAAACGAGGAGCCTAAAAACCTGGATCCTATAGTCAAACAGCAGGAAAAGTTCCTGATTTCTTAAAGGGTCTTTGGTTCCTTGAATGGTGTTTGTTCCTATAAATACTCAGCCTCTAGCAAACCAATGTTATTATTATTCTCCTGCCTTTTAACAAGATTTTCTTTCCTCTTCTACTTTTTACTCTTTGATTTCTGTCATCTGATGTTCACTTACTTTAAGTGTTAAAAGTAGAGATGTCCTGATCTAATCCTAAACATGGCTGCACTGCAAAAACTTAAACCTTACCAAGTGTATTTCAGTAAAGAAAAGATCTCAGATGTGTTAAATATCTACAGCTTAGCCAAAATTTAGGATCTGGGGATCTACTCCCCTGGATTTCTTTTTCTTTTTGTTTATGGAGAGGTTATGATAAAATTCCACCACCAGGGGGCCCTTAACGAAAAAATAACACAATATGACTAGCAGAGCTCTGCCAATTTGTGCTGGTTATCTCTTGTTTTGAACTCAAGACTGATCAATAAAAACTGCACCTCATAAGGCCTATTTACTTAACAGACACCTTGGTTTTGATTTTATTGATAAATTACAGAGAAATGCCTTTAAAGGTGCACTTCCATATTCGTGCTGAATGTGTCGATGTGTGCTCTGGGATCTAAGGAGGTGCATGTACTCTAGTGTTGCCTCCAGCATGAATGCAGAAGTGCACTTTTAAGTGCATTTCTCCTCATGTATTAATGAAAACACAATGTCATTCTGTTTAGTAAATATGCCTTATTAGCTGCTGCTTTTATTGAACACAGTCCTCAACTCAGAACAAGAAGCAGTATGACAGGAAGCTGCAGAGGTGGATGGTGTGGAGAAGTGCTGGTCTCAACTTGCTGGAAATGCGAGGTGTTGGGGTTCCATGATACAGAGGTTAGTCAAACTTGCAACCTATGGCAGCCTCAATAAAAATGAAGAATTTCTCACTTTTTGGAAACCTAAGGAAATATCTGAGGAAATGTAAGACAAAAGAACTAGAGCCCTGCGTGGGACTCTTTCTTAGTCAAGCTCCTGCCCATTTTGCAGAGTGTGCCATCCACTCCCACCCGCACCTGCAACCAGTCTGTCCAATCTTGCCTGCATCACGCATAGATTCTGACAATACAAGTTAAATATTCAGAATAACAGGCAGTACTTGTAATTACAGTAATGGTGATGTGTTCTGTTCAGCACCACCTTGACAAAGTTTTCTACCCGAATTATGGAAAAGTCTAAGAAAACAACCACAACATTCACATCCATGTCATTCATAATGGTGCCACATATGGATGTTTTTTCCCCAAATATAACTGCATAATGGCTCAACGTCTCTGTGCACTGGTGCATCTTTGCAGTGATTGGCCTACAACATAATAAGGGGAGCATTAAAACTGCCTTTTGACTTTCAACAAAGTTTTTGAGCACACACTTTATTGTGGATCCCTAATGAAGCAGCACATTGTTTGGCTGCATGGAGACATACACATAATCAAATATGTTTATGCAGCACTGCCAACTACAACAGCAAATAAGATTTCCAACACCAACGTCTGAGTTATCTTGTGTAATATGAGCATGGAGAAGTGCTTCAAAGAGACTTTACTTTAATCAAGGATCATGGAGCAGGTGTATCATCATACCTAGGTGTGCCAAATACGTTTCCTAGTGGGCGTGTTTCAACAAAATCCTGCTGTTTTCCAGCTCTGTCACTTTCTCTCTACAAAGAAAAACAATCACGACCCCGCGTAGTCTCTGTCTTCTAGTTGTGTGTTTGAGAGCGAAGGCCATCTCCTTTCCAGCATGGTGATGGGTTGTGTATGTGTAACACAGGGGAAGTGATGTAATGCAACAATTAGGGATTTTATATAATATTATATAAATGATTTTTAATGGCACCAGTTTCAAACCAGTACACCCAAGAAGTCTTCTGAGAGTTTTCAAGGACAATTGGAGCAACAATGTGGCATGCAAATCCAGACAGACACAGAAACATATAGGAATAGGAAAAGATACAGTAGGAGTGGTCACTTTTGAAATTAATATAAATTTTTTCCAGTGCCAAATTTCTTCATACTGTATTACATAATGTAATTATGGTAAGAATTTAGTATATAATAAAAAGCAAATTATGTGGTTTTAAATAGAGATTTATTTATGATGATGCAGAAATTGTTCATATTTAGTACAGTTGTAATTGATATTTTTTCCCTGCAGTGTATAGAGTTACAAAGCCTCAGAAGTAAAGCATATTTTGATTTTTAGTTTGGCTATAAGAATGAAAAGTCCATGTTGTGATCAGTAGCGTTCATCTGTTTGCTTAGCATTTGTCTTTAATAACGCAAAACAGAAACAGTAATTTGCTTGCTGCACTGGTAGACAGTTTTACTCATTTCTAGCAACACGTTTTCTTTTGTTGCTTTTTTTCCCATCTTGGAATATGATCTTTGTTTAACTTGTCACCTTGTTTGGCAAAGTAAATGAAAAATTAGACAAATACAGTTGGTAAGATTTAAGTCTTTGCAGTGCATTGATGATATTTATTTTTCCATGTTATCTTACTCACAAAACATTAATTCAATGTGTGCAGCTGACATCTTGTCTCCTCTTCTCCCCTGAGCTCCATCGGTATAAGAGCAGCTATGTAGCCTCGTCTACATCAGAAAACCACACACCAAAAACATCAGAGGCTCTTTTTATGTCATTTACGTTATGGATGTGCCAATCTTTGATTCAAGCCTACTTTGAGTGTGTTAGAAGACGACTATCCCACTGTGCAAGAGTCAAAGTCAAAAGGAGAGAGTAATTCATTCATCATTCATCTTGGATATTGATTGGACAAACCACCTCTCTGTCAGATTCATTATGGGCCAATCAGAGCAACAAGACTTATGACATAGTAGGTATGCCCAGCTCTGGTGAGTAAACTCCATCACGTCAGCTAGAGGGGCAGCTGCTATTGTTGTTTACTATCAGTGGAGCCAGTTGGTGAATCAGACTCTTTCCAAAGCTGGTAAGAAGAAGACAAAAAAAAGTAAATCCTGCCAAGAAAATCTTTCAGTGTGGTTCTTGTGGGGTTTCTGGTTGATCTGATTTTCATTTAAAAATGGCATTTTGTGGACATCCCTGCTCTAACATTTAAAAATATGTAATTTAAAAAAAAAAAAAGAATCAAAGAAACCTGTCTGAGCCCTCTTCATGTAACCTGCTGTGTGTAATGTCTGACCACCTCAGGGGGTCTGCCTCCTCTCCTCTGTGTCAAAGAGAGGCACTAACAGAACAATACCTTCAGTTTAAACTGATTACGTCCTGCTGGATGTTTGTATTAGTAATGAAACACTGTGCACCAAATGTTTCTAAGCTACACTTCAGAGCTGTTGAATTCTCCTTTTTTAACAAAGATTGTGGATTAATGCATTGCAGCATGATGAACCTTCACTTTGTTATCTGTTGATGCCTCAAATGTCTAATGGACATCTCCATTAGTGCCTGATGGATGTTCATTTATAGAGATTCTACCAAAAAAAACAACAAAAAAAGAAACTGACAGAGGGTTGTAGATGGGTTAAAGGCTTGCAGTCATTTTATGAATGTGAGTCACGGTGCAGCATCAGGATGGGTTCTGTCTCTGCAGGAGGAACTTTTTATATTCATGAACACAACTTTAATCAGCAGTCTTATTAAACTCTGGCTTATCTGTGAAATATTTCAGTTTTGTAAAATCTAACAAGAAGTCATCAAACACTGACTGTATTTAAAAGCACAATTGTCTTTGCAGCCGGCTGACAGTGTATTTATGCAGTTTACAGGTAAAAAAAATCTTAGTAAAGTTTGAATCTTAGTAATGATGAGAATCTCTCTATGCATTCGTCCTGATCTTGACAACATGACAGCTAAAAGCTTCCAGAAATCCTCTGAAAAAAGCTCTTTTTATCCAGTCAATCTTAGTAAAAGTAGCTGCTGCAGCTTGCTCTGCAGAGCTGACACATTGGGAAAGAATGTGCATGATATTTATGATTGATGAATACATTTGAAATGTCTTTTAATACTAATTCTTTGCTTTGGAATGGATTATCCTGATGAGGAAGAGTGATGATGATGATGATGATAAATAAAGTGATGGTGCATACTTAATATGTCTGCTGTGAATGATTAAAGGGACTTTCTTTTTTAACAGCATTTGGTTAAAAAAACAAGATTTCAAATTTGTAAGATTTAAGTGAATTGCTTGAAGTTTTCAAAATGCTCAATTTGAAAGCCAAGCAAGCTTTTTTGTGTTTTACAGTGAGGAGAGGCTTCCTTCCAGCCACTCTACCATTAAAGCCAGATCAGTGGAGGGCTGCAGTGACAGTTGTCCTTCTGGCACTTTGTCCCATCTCTTTCTCCCTGAGCTCGGTCAGACTGACCATCAGGTTCCTGGTCACCTCACTTACTATAGCCTGGTATACACGGTGCAATTGTGGGCTGTCCTGGGCAAAAGATGACCAGTCGTGCTGATATTTTTTGGTCTTGACTCTAAAACAGTGGGCCTATGTTGAACTGCTATACAGGCTGAAAGACAGCCGTTGTCATGGTCTTGCAACCAAAGCCTAGGATAAACATCTGACAGTGTCAAAAATCTAGGATGACAATCTCACAGTGTGACTGTTGCTACGACCTACGTCTACTAACAAACCAATAGAAATGTAAAAGGAAATTATAAATACAGTATAAATACATCAGTGGAGGCAACAAACAAACAAGTAAGTATTAAAATGGAGACAATGCCAAAAAGTAGAAGTTTGTGGGATCCCAAGAAGAATGAAAATGATGATCTCAGGTGTTTTTCCTGAACAGTTACAACGGCTTTGTTGTTGCTTTGTTTCATTACTTACCATGGCACTGGTGGTGTAGATGGATGACTCACGTCATAGCCTGCGATTCAGTAGCGTGTAGTGAGAGTTGTCTTCGTACAGTCTGCACACACCAAACTTGATGTATGAAATTCATTTTGCACAATGTAGCATGCCAGAGACTTATAATATTGCTAATATCGCACAGTCTGTAGGAGGTTTAAGGCCCTTCTCCCTCGATTGCTCAGTGTGGCTGGGCGACCAGCTCTTGGAAGAGTCTTTGCTGTACCAAATTTCTTCCACATGAGAATTATGGAGGCCACTGTGCTCTTGGGACCTTCAGCGCAACATAATTATTTTGAGCCTTCCCCAGATCTGTGCCTTACAACAATCCTGTCTGCAGGCAGTTCATTTGACCTCATGGCTTGGTTTTTGCTCTATGTATTGTCATCTGTGAGGCTTTTTATAGAGAGGTGTGTGGCTTTGCAAATAATGTCTTTTTGATTTAAATTACCACTCCAATCAAGTTGTAGAAACATCTCAGCAACGAAAAAGAGAAATGAAAAGCATTTAAGCTAAATATTAAGAGTTTTTGTAAAGGGTCTGAATACTTACATAAATGTGATATTTCACCTTGTCATGACAGGGTGCTGAGTCTAGATTATTGAGACTTAAAATGATTTTTTTTTTCCTGTTTGTTTGTTTGTTTGTTTTTTCTTTTTTTGTCTTCTGGAGGCAAAATCAGAAAATATATCTAATTTGATGTGTTAGTCTTCAAATAAATTCTTGTCAAAGTCAGTTAAACGTGTTTCAGATCAGGTTGAATTAATCAAGTTTGGCTGATGAAACTTTCCACTTATCAGTTATTATTTTTACTCTGTCATTTATTTGTAATTTCTTGGTAATGTTGATTTAAATGTTCTACATTATTTTGATATTGCCGGATCATCACAGACTCAAACAAGTTTGACATGTTTTAGTTAGTCCTCTCAGCAGCTAGACTGAACGCTAAAAATGTCAAATCAATAACAGATTTAAACAGGAATATATGTAACATAAATTGATTTATTTCTTATCATGAATTATGTTTTATCACTCCTCTCTGCTCCCACTTTCTATCTTTTCATCTCATTCTTCCTCCATCTCCTGCTCTTTTCTGCACATGCTCAGTACCTGCCTCCCTTTGCGAGCAGCGCCTGAGGCATGATGGGAGATTAATGCATACAAATTGCCTGTGTCGGACCCAACATCACTGAAGTTGCAGGGTGGCAGAGGAATCAGATATCTGCTGACAGGAGCAGCAGCTCAGGCTGGAGAGGAGCTGAATATTGATTTTTCCTGAAATGTGTTCATGATCAGGAGCAGTGAGCTTCATAGACACCAAGGGTCTTTTTCTGCAGTGTTTATTATCAAAACAACTTAAGACTATGTAACTCTTTATAATAAATTTAGCCTGCAGATACTGGATGGACTTTGTGTTTTATTTGTGTCATGTAAATGTGAAATATTTGTCCTCACAGACAAACTGCATGCCACTGTGACTTTTATATCATACCTGGTTATAAACAGTCTGCAAACACAACTATCAACACATATGTTTATCCAAGGTGAATAAGACTGAGGAGATACTGATGTAAAATTATATATTATAAGACCCACTTAAAAATGCTTCACTTGGTAACCAGCAATTGAAACAGCCTATGTTTCTTCAGCCAAAGTTAGTTGCAGCTCAAGTTTACTTTATGTGGCTTGTTTACTTAAGTTGACTACTTAATTTAATTTCTCTAAATAGCCTCTCTTGTTTAAACTGATCATGTGATATGTTTTCTTACAGGTCTGAAAGCTGAAGAGCTAGATCAGGAGTGAGACACCAACAGGAGAAAACCTCATGCTTCTTCAGCCTTCAACTATATATCAAAAGTCCGTCTGATAGTCAGTTAATTCCTCTGGATAATTCATAGTTTACATTTATAGTTCATTAAAAGCAACCTGCATGTATTACCAATATATCACAATGGGTTGAGTAGTATTACAACCTGAATGCAGCAGATTTAATGCAGTGTTAAACTATAGTATGGCGCCCTCCAGTGTAAAGACTGAGATCAGCAGAGTGGAGAGGAGCTATGCTGTTAGCACATGGGTTAAAATGTGAATTAAACTAGGAGGACTGATTTAGAAAACTCAAATTATCATATTTATTAACCTGTTGGGTTTGCTCACTTACTTTGTATGTTTTTTCTTTGAATTTATTTCCCACTCTCCAGCTGTTTGTAGACAGTAAAACTTTATCATTTGAATATTGTGAGAATTTCTTTGCTTCTCTCAGGCTCCCATACGCATTAGAAACAGAGATAGTCATGGTAAACATGCTACTAGCCAAACAGTGGGCTGCCTATGAACAGTGGAAAACCACAGATATGGCACCCACTTGTTTGTGGATCACATTTTTGAGCTCCAAGCTCCCCTAGAATGCCAGGAAGTGACCATATTTGGGTACAAGGGTGAACGGCTGTGTCAACCAGCCTAAAAGGGAATGTGACCAACCCCAACTGGAATTTCTTGCTAGCATAAAGGCTAACAACTGTATAACAAGTTAGCTGGTAAACAACAATCTAAACTATAGCTTTTCCTTCACATTTTTTAAGGATAACAATTGATTTGTTATAACCCCACTGTGTAAAATCCTAGAAGAAAAGTACAGAGGGGCTCATTTTCCAACTTGACTTAAAAAACACAAAAAGTCCTCTCCCAGCAAATTCAGGGGTCCTACTCAAGAGAAGACTATGTAGGTGAACCTTAACCCTAATTATAGAAATTTCCATACCAAATGTTGGACAGCACCCTCTGGTGTGGAGATATGATGAGTGTGACAGCCAACTCATGTGACAACCAACCCTGTTCTCCCCCAGAGGCCAAAAACGGCCAGCAAAAGGAGACTTTGCAAGTATGGGTATGGTGTGTTTGAATAGGATTAGCTAATACTGGTGGCCAAGGTGTGCAATACCAATGTGTGCTATTTACCAAGAACACTTTACACCATATAATCACTTGGAAAATGCCAACATATCAATTGACAAGTAGGGACAGTTTTTCATAGACTTCCATACACTGATTTTACTTCCAGTGCTGTCAACATCTACCAGACATGAGAAAAGGTAGGTTCTGCTAGCACTCTAACCCTAAGTCATTCATTATTTCAAACAACTTGTTGAATATTTTGAGAAGTTTCTGATGTGCATGGGCGCTCAGAACGCTTGTCTTTGACATCCTCTCTGTCTTCACTAAATCTTTTGTGCCATTCAAACACACGGCATGCAGTGTTCCCTATACACCTCACCTAAAGATTCAGCTGCTGTTTTGCTGAGTTTCATCAAAAAATTTCAAGTGAATGCATTGCTTGAATTTTAAGCTAATCATTTTTTTGATGCCTTAGCAAAAATAATTGCACTTCCGTCAGTAGTCAGCAGTGAACTAAAGACGCCTCTTATTGAAAACTTACAGCAGTTGTGTATGAATACCCAACCTTTAGTATATGTCACAGTGTGTGACTGTGAAACACATGGTTTTATACTAGTAAGCACAGTCTCACTGTTTATAGCCATACCTTGTATGCCCTTAAGGACAGCATCTGTCCTCAAGAGAAGCACATCTCTGGTTCGAGGCAACACTTCAGGAAGAGAAGAGAAACATCTAGGTCAGATGAAAGGAGCATCTCTGCCGATGAAAACAGTTGTTTCTCCTGTGCCAGCGAGGCATTCCAGCATAAAGAGGAGTGTCTCTCCTGAAGAAGAGAGGACAACAATCTGTCATGTAGGAAAGAGTCAGTCCTAGAAAGAAGCATATCTCTGGATGAAGAGCATTATTCCAGATAAAGAGAAGTTTCTGGAGAAATGAAGCATCGCACTGGATGAAAAGGATATCTCTCCACATGATCTCCCCTCTTCTGATGAACAGAAGAATTTGTCCAAAAAAGGAGCATATCTCTGGTTTAAGAGAGAAGTCTCTTTTAATTTAGTATTTCTACATATGAAGAAAAGCAACTCCTGGGTTAAAGAGGAGCTACTCTGAGTGAGGACGTTTCTCTCCTACGGAATAGGAGCACTGTCTCTAATGAAATGTAGCAGTACTCTGAAGAGAAGTGTCTCTGCTGTTGAAAAAGTTTCTCTTTAAATGAAGAGGAGCCTCTGTCCTGAAGGAAAGTATCAGCACTAAAGAAAATGAACAGGAGCAACACTCCAGATAGAAGTGTTTCCTCTGCTTAAAAGAAGAGTCATTTGGGATAAATTGACACAGTGTTTGTCCAAAAAAAGGGAATTTTCTCTGGATGTCGGGGGACTATCACTCCAGATGAAGAGGAGCATCCTTGATGAGAAGAGCTGGATGCACCTGAGATTGACAGGATTGATACAGCACAGACAGTCCACAATAATGTTTTATTGGTTTCTTTTATTTAGACAAACCCAAATAAAAGGCACATAAAACATTGCGCATGTTTCCATAATTATTTTCAATGGACATACATTTAAAAAAAATGTAGGAATGTTTTACCTTTCTGCTACTCAGAAAGCCTAGCCTTCGTATATACAAAAATTACCATTGTTAATGTTCTAATACAAAAAGTTTTATAAAAGGTTTGTTTTTCTTGCATGAGTCTCTTTGCTAACATGTCCTCTGAACTAAATGGTTTGTACAAAGATATACATTCATTTGCCTTCACATCTGCCAAATTCATCTCACAAACTTTAAAAAAAGAAAGAAAATAAAAAACATTTGGCCAAATAAACTTTTTTTCACATTAGGTTGGAGTCAAATCAAACCACATGAAGATATGTCACCAATACATTTACAAAAAAAGGACTAAATGTTTTTTGTAATGCAGTTTCTGATATGAAACATGATCAGGTTTAAAAACTAAAAAGAAAATCAGGACATAGTTTGGTTATTGGACCCTGGGGTCCATTGAACATCTGAACTGATGAAGGCTTCTTCACGGACCTAGTCACTACATAGACAGTCCACAGGAGGAAGAGTCGATGTGTGGAAGAGTCTGGTGAAGTTTGTCAGGCACACTTTGTTTACGGCCACTTAAGAAGGACAAATGACAACTCACACTTCCTGTCACCCTATTTTTTTTTTTAGTGTTTTCATAAAAAGTCACTAGCCTTCTAAGAATGGTTGATGAACTCAAACCTACACTGGACGAGCTCCATTGCCAACATGCAACATCAGAAACAAAAGAAAACAAAAGAGGAGTAAAAATGTCCAGGATCGTAATGCCACTCTGTGAGCATTTCCCTTGGTGGAGCGTGTTGGCATGTACACAATGACGTTAAGAGACCAACCATCATGTAATTCCACCAAATATAAATGCCCCTCTAAGTACCGCTCCTCTGTAGTGTGCACATCCTACAGTTTGCTGCAAGTGCTTCAGAGATCCTGCACAGAAAAAAAGGCCTTCACTAGGAAAGGCTTCACATCTACCAACTAATTCACTTGTGTTCCCTGTGACAAAAACAGCCAGGGAGCCGTAGGACAATATGCAGGCCTGCTGTATGAACTGCTGAGGCTGAGATCACAAGACAGACTTTGATCACAGTTCAAAGGCTGAAGACTAAAAGTAGAAGAAACCAGGAGCTTGGAGATAGATATGTAGATCAAGATATGTTCATACCAAAAGAGAAGCCAATCTTTAGAGTGCTATTGTAAATGGTTATTTCTGGAAATTTAAAAATCTGTCAACAACTCTCATTAGTGACAAGTTTCTCAATGTCAAATCTAAACCCCTCTTCATTTGAATCGCCATATAAAACATTCCTCGAACAGTTTGTCATCTTCAGTCATCAGCTACCGCTGAGTAGTTATTTCACAGATTTCAGTTGTCTTTAGTGTGACTTGTTCAATAATGAAACCATCACTCAGTGGTACCTGATGGATAAGAGCTCCTCAGCCGAAACTGAATGCTAGAGTAGGTGTCCATCAAAGAAATCCAGGTACCTATCCTAGTTGACCGGTCATGGAACTAGGACCTAGTCAACCTAAAAGAGCTGGAGGCAGCAGGAAAGTTTTATACAGACAGGAGGAGGAGAGATTAACCCACCTGTGAGGGAACTGGGGAGAATGTGGGCTGAAAGATGTCAGGGTTTAATTCTGTGACACTTCTGAACAGCAGAGATTCTCAGTTGTGTTCAACCATCATTATGTAAAATCCTCATCAGTGCTCAAACTTGAGCACTGACAAGTCAACAGCTTAGCTTCTGGTATAATACAGTGTCAGAATGCCTTTAGGGGTAACATTTTTACAATCCTAGTTCAGAGCTGGTGCTGTGCAGAACCGTTAACAGTGATCAGTCAAACCTACCAACCTACCAGCATTTACCCACCTGTACAGGGGGTCTGGGAGTTTAAGTAGAAAATTTACAGAATTACTTTATATAGCAGTTTATGTTGCAGGTCAGCAACATCTTTTCCTTTTATTTAGTTTTAAAAAGTCTTCTTTGTGATCATAGCCTCAATTGTTCAGAAAAGATCAGAAGCAGCAAAATAAAAAGCTGAAACAAAAACACTCCAAGCTATGCGAGTGAGACCCTCAGCGAAAGTTTAGCCGACATAGGAGAAAGCTGAAGGGAGTTTGAAAACTTTACATTCAGTGATGAAATGATCCCATCAAAGCCATTTCTGTTTTAACTGTTGAGAAGAAAACCTTTCAACCTGCAATTATAAGGCAACCAAAGAGGTCTGGTTAGTAAAAGCTGGGCTTGTTTTCTTTGGGGTCAGAACGGTGATTCTTGCAATTTTTCTTTTGGTCCATGTCCTCAGCTGTCAAACTGGTTGTTAAGACATGGTTCTTAGGGTAGCTCCTCTAGGCAAGGTTAAAGTTTGCTACTTTTAAGTGCTTGTTTTAGCATGTGATGTGTAACAACATCATAGATAGACTTCCCAGGTCCCTTTTGGTAAACTCCACGTGTAAGTAAACTAGACAGCCATTAGCAGAGCAACCTCATCAAGAACAAGCCTCAGTTATGGAGTATTCATCTAAATGTCTCCTTATTTAGTCTCATACATGACCAAGCTTCGCTACAAGTCTCAACAAAGCTAACAAGTATAAGCCCCCCTCCAGACAATCTCTGCTAAGGGTCAGGTCTCAATAAAAGTATGGTTCAAAGAGATGTCTCACTTGAGAGACACTTCCCCTAAAGAACAGTTTCACATTAACATTTTCACTAAAAGAAAAGTTTCCCTCCTGGAGACTTGATTTTAAGTTCTTCTCTAAAATCTGGCTGTGAGAGCTGGGATGTTTCAGGAAGACAATGGAAATGTGAATCAGAGTTGGACATAAGAGGTAGAAAATATTCTTTTGATGTAAGACACCTTGAATAAAAATAAAAGCTGTGTCAGTAGGACAGTAGAAAAAACAAGCACTTAAACTCAGCATACTTTAAAAGGGATTAGTTGCTATGATGTGGCAGCTATTGAAGCTGGAAATCCCTTTCAATTATGTTTTATTAAATTTAACATTATTGTAGTTTTCTGTACTTGATCCACACAGTATCAAAAGCTGTGGCTACGCAGGGAATTCTTGTTTAGAGATTATAGTTCAATTTCAGGCTTTTTTAAGAGTTATATATATTGTTGAAAGAATAACCTCACTTCAGCCTTTTCCTCATGAGTCTGTCTGTTCCTCTGTCCTCTCCCTGATGGACGGCCACATTAGTGGTGATACAGTTCTTGCATTGTAGCCTGTGGTGAGCAGAGAGAAGCTCCTGCTCCCACAGGTGAAAGGCAATCAGATAGTGTTTGATATTTACAAAGAAATGGTCAGTGTTAAATGTCTACAGACTATTCTCAGTAACCTTCCTGAGTTTGACTGACAGTGATGGGATCCTACACCTGCTCAAGAAACTATCTAATCAAATGAAGATATCACAAGAGTTTACTTTGGGACTGCTTGTGTATCACAGTCTTTAAGCCACTGGGTGGCACTCTTGACCTCTACAGTTAAAAAAGCAATCAGTAATCAAAATTTAAAATCATTTGACCTTTGATAATACTGGCATTTCAAGGGCAAAACCTCAGGGACATGCTTTTAGTAGGAAACATTTCCTCTTTCTGTACCTTCAACCGTCCTGTCCTGATTTATAAATACATACAAACACATGTCACAGATAAACTTGTGCAGAATATCCAGCAGTGACGAGGGACTGGTTACCAGCAATGTTGAAATACAGACACGGGGCGAGCAGATGACGGATCAAAGGCCTCCTCTGAACCATCAGTGAAATCAACATTACTCACCCCTCCCTCCCCCAAAATGGAAGCTTTGTTTAACTTTAAAATACATAAACTATCAAATACTGATAAGTCCACAAAAAGAACAATATAAAAAAAAGAACAAGAAACAAAATCTGCCTTAAGAGGAAGCATTTAAGAACAAGTCCAGCGATACACTTCCATTTAAGGAACTGTGGAACAATGCCTCAGGTGTCACACATCACCGATGTTTGAAGTCCAATGACCAGCTGAGGAAGTCATCTTTAACTGGTCACTTTTACAAAACCTATAGGGTCCATCTGTGGCTAAATAGAACTTTAAAAAGTCAGAAAAGGGCTCTAAAGGGTTTGCTTTCCCAGCATGCTGTGTTCACTGCTGCAATGAGGCAGCTCACCCCCACCTATCTTTCAGAGAACAAACTAGTCAAGTGAAAATAGGAGTAAACAGGATAAATACAGAATAAGGGTGAAAATGTTCAAACTGATGCTGTTATAACTGCCAGATAATGTTACACTGTGTCCAAGTGGAAGAAAATACTCTTTTTGTTTGAAAGTGTCATGAAACCTAAAGGTGTGATGATCATACAGCAAGTTTAACGAACAGAATCTAATTTAAATCAAATTATAAAACATTGTTATTCCAGTAATATGAAGGGTTGGCATGATTATTGATGTGATTACTGCAGACTATGAAGAATGACTGAGCGTTCTATGATGGTCTAAAAAATGTAGATTGGATGTTTCTCTTATCTTTCTTAAACATATCATTTATACAGAAAGAGCATGTTTAGAAAATCTTTGGCATTACATGGTTCATATTCATGCAGAAAATCTGCGTTAAATATTACCACTCACTCATCCTGCCCACTGAGGTCATGTTAGTATAAAAACATAATCTGGAGTGTTCTGCACATCATTCATCTAACAATGATAAATTAATTTATCTGATGGTTCAAGTTAATTATGAATATTAAAAAATATGGAAACCTTATGGACCACTTGGAAGCTTGTTTAGAGGTTTTTCGTTTATGATCTTAATTGGTAGATAAAAGCAGAATCTTTATTTCTGCATCAGAAACCCAACAAGTAGCTTAGACAGAAATTATTAAGGTAATCAAAATGTAATTATGAATCCATGAGCAGCGCTGCAACATGGCAATATTCTATACTAATTTTCATCAATATGATGAAGTACTTCAATTGAATGACTGATTTACTCGGTGGGTCAACAAAAAACATCCTCTTTAAATTCATCAATAAGGAAAGGAGATTATTCTTTCTGATGCTAAAATATCTGTAATTAATAAAACATCAATGTTTATCCATCTGCACTAGTGTAATTCTCCTGTGAAGGGTAAAAAGTGAAACTAACACTGTGGGCCAGTTAAGTCTGCAATGTTTTCTCCTATACGTATAAATAAAAACAAATAATGCTGCACTAATGACTCCTGTTAGCAACATCCATTGACTAATATCTACAGTACTTGGTTCTATATCATTCATTATCACCTCTTCAGGTTTCAGGTATCACTACTGACCATAAAGACTGACAGGTTGATCCATTCTCAGGCAGTTAAAACATGATCAGCTCTAACACATGTCTAAAATCTGCTCTACCAGGGTGGGGATGAAGGCAAGACTTGGGATAGAAAAGGCATGCTCTCCATGGGCCTCATGGCGATGTTAAGTGGCCCGGTTATATTCATGGGCATTGGCGTAGTGATGGCCACCGGGTGGGCGATGTTCATGTGTGCAGTTGTCGGGATGTTGACGGAGGCCAGATTGACGGGGCCAGTGATGGTGACAGGGTGCTGCAGGTTGACCGGAGACGTTATGTTCACCGTGCTGGTGGCGATGTTCATCTGAGCAGCGATGGTGACAGGGTTGCTGGGGTTGGCGCCGCGGTTTACAGCCGAAGTGATGGCTGCTGAGTTGGTGACAGGCGTGGTGGTGGCAGAGTTGTTGTGCACATTGTTGGCCTCTGTGTTAAAAAACAAAACAGAAAGACAGTGATTTTAAGGCCTACTCTGTTAGAACAGACGTTCTGTCCACAACAGGGAGAGCCAGTAGCCCTGTACGCTCCAAGGCTGAAAATGTCAACACATCATCATCAACACATCATGTCAACTGTGTGAATATGAAGGAAGAAACCTACCTTTGTGAGAGTTGTCAATTAGGACTTGGAAGGAGTTATTTAAAATCTCTCCTACCGTCAACTCACCTGAGGGGTAAATTCAAAAAGCAGGATCAATAGACTAACCAGCTAACTGTCCATCTGCTTTCATTCAAAACTGTCATTTCAAACAGTAAAGCTGCATTTACACCAAAAGATACAAGAACTGAAGTCCACAAGATTCGTAGGGGATTTACAACAGTCAATCATGACATTGTTGACTGTGTTTTCAGGAGCCTAAAAAGACCCAAGTTGGTCTACTGAGGTGTTGAAGAGTCCGCTAAAAACTCCCAGTACTTAAATCAATGCTATTTGTCCCCTCCCCTTTGAAACCCATCTTTTAAATTAGCATTACCTACTAACAAAGATCTTTAGTGGGGTGAATTTAAGCCCCTGGGACCTTATTTGGACCCTAGTAGATAAATGCTAAGAGTTACAGTCCCTGGTTCAAGTGAAGTTCTTGAGGCAGAAATGCAGCTTTACACATCATGTAGACATCTGAAGCTCAACAAGTCTAAAGCTGGATGCACACCACCCTGCAGCACCAACAGCATGACCTCAGTGTTATGTTAGCTCCTCCCACTTCTGCTGCAGAAAGTCAGCTGGTTGTCTGGTGTTCTTTTCAGCTAACCTCAACTGGGTTAAAAATTAAAGTTTTCATGTATTATAAAGCATGTTAGCAGTATTGGAATCAATGGTAATTGTGAGGAGGAAGTATCTGAATGTACTGATTTGTCAATCTGCTCAGTTTGTGCAGAATCAAGGTCATACTTTGATCAATGTTTTGAGGTCAGGTAGTGTGTATCAAGCTCAGTGTTATGGTTCAGTTTGTGGTTGACTTTAATGTCTACTGATCCTGCTTCATGAAATTTAACCTTACAATAACAGAACTCTGCATCTTCACAACATGACAACCTTAAATCAAAACATTGCTGGGATAACAAAAGCTTCTGCTCTGCAGTGAAAAACTGGCCACTGAGAGGATGTTAAGAGTGTTTAGGGGTTTCTGCTACGAGCTACTGGATTACCTTTTCGTGGCCCTGAGTGGTTCCACTGCCAGTCACCTATGCCTATTCGGAAATACAGACACATAGGGGGGGTTACAAGAGCACAGGGCAGCAGGACTGTCATCTGGGGGTCAGTTTAAACAGTTGTCATGGGGTAGGGGCCTTAAACATTTAACATTTTATGATGGGCATTACAGTAGGGTAAAAAAATTATTCAGCAGCCATCACTGAAACTTAAATCAGAATAATCACTGTTACAGGTACAGAAATGCTTCAGATTAGTAAAGGGGGTTCAGGAGACCCTTTAATGGTTCAGTATCACTCATGGTAAAAAGTTCATTTGTCTTTGTCTCCGTGTGAAGCATTGTTTGTCAGAAGTGTCTCTGCTATAGAGTAAATTCCTGAATCAGGCACTGGGTGAACACCTGTCCATACTCAACCTTATATCCCTGCATTAAATCTCTCTGTTTTTTATGTGATTTAAATTATTTTTACACCCCCACAAACAGCTGCCTGTACATTGAGAAGAGCTGATCTGAAATCATGGCTGTATTTGGAGAATGCTGTTACAGAGTGGAAAAAAAAGATGATCTCAGGGCATTAATCAACTGTAAATATCAAACAGAGTACAGCATTTTAGTGTGACAAATGTCTGAAACCCGTGTCTGTAAGTCACAAATCATAAAGGCCGTTTTCCTTTATGTTGAGTAAAACTATGTCGTGTTAAAAACGGCTTAATATTTTTCATAAGTCACCAGCTTAGAGCTTTAAGCTTAGCTGCTAACATTAGCTCAACTAGTCACACATTAAGAACTGATTAAGATACAAGAAATCATTCTGAGTGACCCAGTGAATCAGTTATGTGAGAAAAATAAAAAATTTTAAGCATTCAGATTATTAATGTAGACTTAAAAAACAAAGCATTCAATGTGTAGCTCACCAAGTCAAAAATACATTAAAACAAATAAAACATCAGGAATAATGTTGGTAATGGTTTTCAAGTTATATGTCTGACCAATTCTGATGGTCAAAACACTTTGAGTGATATGTTTGAATTCCAACTCTTATCAAACGCCTCATAATTGACTCATCAGACTGAACACAGGCTGAGTTAATGAGCATGATTTCAAATGACAAGAAAGAATGTCTCTCTTTAGTCAGTTTGACTTCAGGCAGAAATTTTCTCACCCAAAGGATTAGACGCTAGTATCAGTGTCATTACAATCCCTAACCCCTAACAATAGAGAGATGTAATCTAGTGTTTCGACACTACAGCATTGCTAAATGCTGAAAGTTGCCACCTGACTTCCAAATACTTTATCTGTTACAGCAGTTACTATAAAAACATAATTGATTTTGACATGCATTTTCTTTAATTTTTAGTTATATTTGTTTATTTGTCAAATATCTTGTGAAAACTATAAACAAGACAATGAATTTAAAAACTTGTTTATAGTACTGTCCATAACATTTTCAGCTGTTACAATATAAAACCAGATTATAGCCTCAAATCTGATGGGGACATTAAGAGTAATCCCAGCAGTGGCTGACTAAAACAAGCTCAGTTTTATGACTCATGCTGTAAAAAATAAGTTAACGGAAGTTCGGTTGTTTTAACAGATGTGTCCATGTATTTTTGGGTCACTGCAGTGTGAATGTGAAAGAGAGCAGAGTGGTATAAAGATAAAAATGGTAGTTTCTTACCTTTATTGTTGCAGGTGTTGCTAAAGCTGGCCTGGCCATGCGTCTTGAGGTGACTTGTGATGTAGGCGGCACTCAGCATCTTGCCACAGATGTTACAGGTGACTTTACCTTCATGTCTGATCATGTGGGAGCGCAGACGGTCTTTGGTAGCAAAAGCAGAGGTACAGGCCTAGAACAGAATAACCGTTTATATTTTATTCTCTAACAAACAGAATTACACTCTGCATTTTTACATTAACTGCTTTAAACATTTTTATTTATTCCAAATTACAAACCATTATGACTGGAGAGACTGGCCTTGTCCACACAGAGATGAAAACGATTTATTTTTTTTTAGTTTTGAAAAAAAATTCCGTAAACACAGGATCGTTCCAGGGAAATGTCAGTATAAGCATGGAACCACTGAAAACGACTGAATTTGCTGTAATATATATGCCAAGCCTGTAAGTAGTGCTGTAACGCTGCCACGGAAATGCAACAAAAAAAGAGAATAAGATAACAGAAAACTGCCCAAAACTTTCTCCTGGTGGCCCTTCTGGTTCTTCTCTGCCGTGAATCTAAGAACATCTGGTGTATGCTGTTCTCCTTGACCATTTGTTGTTGGCGGTGGTGGTAAAGGAGCATCAGATTTTGCAGTAAATTCCATAATAAGCTCAGCTGCTTCTGCAGCCCGAACACAACCCTGTCATCGGCTATTGTTGTGTAGGCTTGACCTGCGCATGCAACTTAAGGGGCTATGCTATGTAAGACGTAATCGATTCAGGAAACAGACGGTTGACTGTCCACATGGAGATGAAACGGTAAGCGTATACAGATTTGTTCACTCTGGGACCTGGTTTCAAAAAGTAGTGTTTACGGCCTCCCATCCATTCCGTGTGGAAGAAACACTGATACGGCAATAAACTTTTGTGTATACTCCTGAATTCATCTGCGTGTGGACAGGGCCTGTGCCTTAATGTGCACATGAAAGGGTTCACTTGAAGTTTGATCTCAAATTCTAGCTCTTATTTGCACTTTAAGACAGTCCATCTCTGCCATTATGTTGCACTGTGGGGGAGACAGTGAGTGACCTCTGTTAATGTAAGCACTGATGGATTCTATTTCAAAATGTCCATAGTGGTTTAAAGCGGATGTCATGAGGGAGCAGTGTGTAAGACAGTCTTACCGTGACTTGGCACTTGAACGGCCTCTCTGACGAGTGGACGTGCTTCACGTGACAACTGAGGTGATCAGGTCTGCAAGTGAGATAAAGACCAGTCATTCAGTGGTTCCTTTGTAATGTTATTCATATAACAGATGGGGGCTGGGTGATATCAGCTAAATATGCATGATACATAATTCAGCCCAATTTCATCCACTGATAAAAGACAATAACCTCTTCACAACTAGGAGTGTATGTGTGAGCTAAATGTTCAGTTCCTTCAGTTTCTATTTTTCTCTGCAGAATGATAGAATATGACAGTGCACATGTATTGCTAGCTAATCAAAATAGAAAGATAATAGCATAGCCACTTTGTGAAAATATATCCACTACAATACATTTCTGGAAGAAAGGGACTGGCATTACAAGAAAAAAAAACAAACAAAAAAAACTCTAGTTTAAGAGTCCAGAAACACTAAATCTCAAATGCATTATATTTCTTAGTAGGTTATGTTAATGCATGAATTTGAGATGTTACTTTCTGCTTTCACCAAATCACTGGTAGTGCAGCCACTCTTCTCAGGGATTTGTATTAAACTTTGATTATGACAGGTGTCAGTTTTACTCAGTAGGTACAGCAGGTGCCCATATACAGAGGCTTTAGTCCTCAATACATTTGTTGCAGGAGCTATTCCCAGTCTCTGCGCTGTTTGGTGTATGTCTTCCCCTAACTCTCTCTCCATGTTTCCTGCCTCTCTTCGGCTATCCTTTCACAATAACGGCAAAACAGCCTAAAAAATAATTAACTCACTGAGTGCCACTGACGTATATATACGTCATTTAAAAGCCAACGCTTGAGTGCCATTGATGTATATATACATCAGAGTGTTTTATCGGCGGCAGGCACAAGGGGGCGCTCTCACGCTCCCTGTGAGTAATTTTGGGGCTTCTGGGATACATAGTTGGAACACAGAAGACAGTAGATCAAACACAACTGAGATCAGAACAGGAAGTGGAGACGCAGGGATGGAGGTAATGTAAGCTAAAAGTTCTAAAAAATTCAATATCGACACAAAATTCCCCCCCAAAAAACTGAGGGATGAAGTGTGTGTCTTTTTTGTGAGAAATCGGTAACTCACTGAAACAGACAGTGAGTCCACCATTGGCTCTTTCATTTATCTGCTTAGGCCAGCCAAGAGGCTAAAGCATGCCGCCAGGTCTTCCCCTTGCGTCGGCATCCACTGGCCAGCTGGATGCAAACAGCGACGACACTTCAGAGACAGACTTTTCTGAATCTATATTATAGATTATATATTATATATACAACATATTATAGATTATATTACTTCTATAATTTGCAGGCAGGCCAGGAGAGGACGTGGGCGTATAGGGGGTCCCTGGCGGCAGTCCAGTTGTGTTGTGCTGTATTTTGTATTTATTTTATTTATTTTACAATAAAATAACATTTGTAATACAATTTTCAGATGTCTTTTATATCATTGAAGGCAAAATTATAACATTAAAATCACTGTTCTGCTTGACAGACTCTCTTTCACGAAAATGCATTTTTTTCAGCTTTCTAGCAAAAAAGTGGTCTTTTTGGTGAAACTAGTCTCTATTCAACTTCAGATAAATCAAGAACGGAACAATGTGCAAACAAACATTTTTTCCATGATGAAATAGAGGGTTTGCTCTTTCATTTGAGCTATTCTGTGTTTTCGGAGTCATAGTACAAAATATTCTGTGGGTCTTGAAAGATGACCCAAAACGGCCAAAAACGCTGGCACAAGGCACTTCCCATTTTATAAAAGGGCTGGCACTCAATGAGTTAACAAAAAAAAACCTTTTGATTATGACACAGCAGTGGCAACTGACAGGCATAATGCTGTGGGTGTATTACAGTAAGACGTCTGATTAACCACATTCTGTCCTTGAGTTTTTTTTATGAAAATGAACATCAGACTTCGATGAGAGCTGTGGGTGGTACAAAAACTTGGAAGCAATTCCATGTTCTAACACAGGTTTGTTATTCATAATGGATCATTCTGTGTAGGAAAGATGAGGTGTGTCTATGATGTGCAAAGACCATGGGTTTAATGCTTAAAGAAGCATTCCACAATCCTTACCTGGAGAAGCCCTTCCCACAGACGGAGCATATGTAAGGCTTGTGGACCCCCCCATCATGGGAGCGGACGTGGTACGTCATGCGGTCCTTCCTCTTGAACCTCTGCTGACAGATGGGACACTCAAACGGCTTCTCGTCAGAGTGCGACAGTTTGTGGCGGTTCAGATGGTATACATCTCTGAAGGCCTTTCCACACATGTCGCAGCCGTGGTTCTTCTTCACAGGTTTCGGGGGCTTCTTGGGGACGCTCTGCTGCTGTTGGTGCTGCATGGGGGTCATGATGCTGGTGCCTGAGGCTGTGGACGTGGTGGCTGTGGTTAAGATTCCAGCCACTGTTGTGACATATGATGGGTTGGCGTTGTTTTCCCGGGGTACCGTGGATATGAGTGGCACCATTGTGGGGGCTGTCTGAGTCTTCTTAGGTCTGGAGACCATCTTGATGCCCGTGTGACAGGACTCATGCCGCCGCAGGTGGTAGCTGTCTCTGAAGGCCTTGTTGCAGTAGCCACAGATGAAGGGCGTCTTTGACTTGGGCTCTTTTTTGACCACAGCCACAGGCGGCCCTCCCCCTCCTGTCCCACTAGCCACATTGTCTTTAAGGAGTTCTGCAGCACTGACGGGGGGTTTCTGGTCCAGAGGGATGGGCAGCACTGGTTTCTGGTCAGGTGGCTCAGATCCAGAGCTTAGCAAAGGCAACAGACTGTTCCCGGCTACCTGGTGCTGGTGATGCAGAGCCTCGTTGGCCTGCTGAAGGACAGATGGAGAATGATACAATCATGTTAATACATTACAGATATCAAATGGAACAGTCAGGGCAAAAAACTGTACATCAGGACAGCAGAAACATCTCCAAAAAAGCAGACTAATGACCTATTTGCACATGATAAGTATTACCTACAGACCTCTGCTAATTTGTAACAGTCCTGTGTTTTATATCCTGTTTATAATGACCATGTCTGTGATTTGCAGAGTAAAACTTCCAGGGCACATCATCTACCATATTTCAGCACACAGAGGTCTACATATAATATTAATCCTGTGCTTTAGGATGGTCATTGTTTTTTTACAGTCCATGCCCTTTTTTGGCTTCTTCTCTGGTTGAAAATGAATAATGGAGGCTGCAAGGGACACTGTTAAAGTTCTGACACATACAGGTTATCGATGATGCTATTCTTCAGTTGATTCCAGTTAATGTTACAAAATAACTTTATTTTACTTATCATTTATTTAAACACCACCGTCGCAAAGAGTGAGTGTGATTACACTGCAATAGCTAATCTGTGCAAGAAAGGTTGTTGTGCATATGAAAAGACCCCAAATGAATAGAGTGCAGAATAATATCCACAGCACCCCCTGCCTAAAAACTTACAAATGATGGGAGGGATTCATATTTAACAAGAGACATTTCGCTCTCTCATACATTAACAGGATGGATGCTCGACTTTCTTCCTCCTCTTCTCTGTCTGATCAGATGCAGATATGCACAGGTGACTGGGGGTTACGCGACCTTGATTCTTAATGGAAGAGCTAGGTTCTCGGTTGTTCTCAGTCTGTTGGTCATGAACAGCTTGCCACAAAACTAAAAATGTTTAAAAATTGTATATAAAGGAAAAAATACTCTGTCTACTAATATTCTGTCTATTGCAAACACTGGTAGAGAGTATAGGACACATGAAGACAACATCAGCTGCAGAATGCAATGTGCACAAATTGCATTTTGGTACGAATTTCATAAAACAAATCACAGTCAGTTTTCACTGCTGCTGTCTGGCAGCAAATCCATGTTTTCCTTCAGAAATGTCAGTAACACTGAGTACATTACAGAATTCACTCATACTGTACAAATGCACCACACCAAACATTGATGTCAGGGGTAATCCACAAATTATCAGAGGTCCACAGGTAATTCTAATCCTGTGTAAATAGAGCTTAAGGCTAATTTAATTGGGATTGCATTGGTGAAGAGCAATCATGATACTGAAAAAAAACTAAAATAACATTTTAGTGGAATCAGCAGGGGCAAACACTTCTGTGGACATGCTTACACACTGAAACAAGCCAAGAAGATACGAAGCTTAAATGAAGGTAAACACACCTCTACAAATTACTCTGTAAATTCCACATGGAAGCACAGATTATTCTACACAGATTTTATGAGTGAGCTGGTTTATTTTGTAGTTAATTAAAATAATCATGCCCGCTCTTTCTTTTAATTTTGTAAACATCTTTGACTGATTAAATGTAATTTTATTTTTTGGTCAAAGCAAAAAGTTTAAGGCTAAGATTTAGGATGTTGCAGGGAATTAAGTAAAAAAAAAAATGCAGAGCCATGTGTTGTGATTAAAGGCAAAGATTGTAAATTTTTCTTCAAAATGGTAACCTTACGAATCCAAATATTTGATTATCTTTTTCTGTTTGTTGAAAAGACAAAATGACAGGGCCTTAAATTCACATTTAAAATCCCCCATATATATATATATATATATATATATATATATATATATATATATATATATATAGAGCACCAAAATTATTATTACTGTATATTCAAATGCCACTGGATCAGTGTCAGACGAAAAATGTACTGCACACAAACCAAAAGTGCCTTAAATAACAATTTCAAGAAAGAGGATTCAAAGTGAGTTATAGGACTGATTATCACAAGCAACATGTTTAGGATGCTTTTCTATCAGTTTGAGATCACTTCTTATTCACAGTGAGTAATTACATTTCACGAGGCACCATTTTGTTTACAAGAGTCACCAAAACTAAAAAAAAAAAAAAAAAAAAGAAAGTTTCTGATAGTTATTTTAACTTTTGATATCATCAGCCAGTTTGACTTCCAACTTCTATTTCTCAAGCATCATAGATGAGAATATAACCATTTTCTCTGCTCAGCTTGATAGAGTCTTTTCACTTTTTATTTTCAGTTTTTAATGCCCGTTTAAAACGAATGGTATCATTACTATTTATGCCATAGGGAATTATCTTATTGCATTAAATATCAGTATTACACTTAATAAGGTAGTTTGGGAACAATCACCTAAAAAAAAGGTTTTATGCCCCTGTTTATAAAAGCTAAGATTATATTGCAGCATTGTATAATATAACATATATTACAGCATTCTGAAACTTATTTTGGGGTTTAATCACAAACTCTAATCCATTCACCTTTACTTCTATTACCCACAAACACACACGAGCACAAATGAACACACACACCTCAACTTGTCAGAAACACTTCACCTCGCCTCCTCTCTACAACTGTGTGTGATCTTTAACCAGTATGATGTTTTCGAAAATTCTTTACAACTCATTAAATGTTTCTTGCGTGTCCATGTGTGACTACTTCAAGGATGAGCCTTGTTTATGACCTAAAGCATGTTGAACAATCCAAACATTGCAGGATGCAGAGCATGTCAGACGGCACAATAACACGTATACAAAGTGTGCAGAGAGAGGTTAAAGATAAATAACGGATTTTATCAATTGTGGTAGGCGGTCTTCTACCATCAGCTTTAGCCTACCTAAATAGGCAGAGAACCATGTCTAAATGCTTTTTCATGCTTTTATTTCCTGCCAGTTTGATTGTTGTAATTCCCTTTTAACCTGCTTGAATAAATCCTCACTTTATCGTTTACAATTGATTGAGGACACCAACACAAACACTTAAAGGAATCATGGTGTTCATGGAATTCTGTAAATCCCAGCTGTCAGTCTATCCATCTATCCATCTATCTATCTACCTATCATTATTTATGCATGTATGAATGACAGGGTTGGAAATTAACTTATTTGCCATCCTACCACATCGGGAGTAACTTTAGGACTGTATCAGACCAACATTAGGTGTAAAGTTGACCTATGCAGTCAAAAAACAGCCTTCCCACAGGCAAATGAGTCTGACATCTGAAAAATTTTACAATAAATAACCAAATAATTATTAAGGAAACCATTTATTGTAACTTAGAACATATTTTTAGTGGGTAAGATTATGTATCTTGGTAGATGTTCTTTATGATGATTGATTGTCCTCCACTGACTTTATCTACTCATTTTCTCTCTTCTCTGTTATTATCCACACACATTGCATGTCTCCGTCTCCTCCTGGTGTCTCTATGCCTGTTTGATCTTTTGTCAATACTCCTACATTAATAAAGGTTGAAGAGTTTTTGTCATAATATTTATATGTGGAAGTTTATTTATGAGCGTAAATAACGATCATAAATATCGCCAGCAGTGTCAGGCGCTATGAGAAATATGCATGCGAGGAAAAAAAAGACAAAAAGGATCATCCACTAGTTTACTGATCCCGAATCAATGTTTTTTAAAACTATAAAATGATCGTCATTGTTGCAGCCCTAATGGTACTGCATAGGCAGCTATTATGTTGCAAGACAGCTTGCTACTCATTTATCTTAGCTCCAGAAAAAAAATGCCATGTATGCATACGGCATGAAAAAATAGATAATGGCATAAACAGTGAATCCTCGACAGCTGAATCCATCTGCAACAAATTCATTTCACCAACTTTTGTCAAAATCCTTATTTCTGACATCAGTTGATACCACATTATATGCCAATGGCCAATGTTTGTCAACAGGGCCAAAAACAGCCGATACTGATGTGAAAACAATGCATTGGTGCATCTCTATTAGGGATGGGAATTCGGTGCTTTTATAGGTACCGACTGAATTCTGCTGGTACTACCAGAGGACTGATTCACGTAAAATCAAACGGTACCATATATGAGAGAGTGGAAGAGTAGGTGATTTTCCATGCTGCGCACAAATGCAGGACTGCATGAACAAGGGCGTAATGGCAAAATACAAAGCAGACTACGCTACATTATTTGTGATGTGTAGTACAAATCTTACTATGGTAATACTGCTAATCTGAGGAAGCAAAGTGATGAATAATGATTCAGATCAGCACTCACTCCCCTCTCTCTAGATCACTGACCCACCTACCTCTCTCTCTCTCCCTCCCTCTCTGGCACTGAAAACTTTACACAGCGTGATTTGCCCGTTCATCATGTGGACATCAACTATGGAATAAAAAAAAAAAAAAAAAAAAAATATATATATATATATATATATATATATAGTGTTTGATGTTGTTTTATATATTTGATACTGTTTTGATATTGAGAAATAAATTTCTAAAATTCAGAAATTTTGAAAATTACAATTATATTTCAGTACTGGTACTGGCCAAAACAAATTTTGAAATAGCAGTGTATTGGATATTGTCAATAATCCAACATCGTGTATCCATAATAAAAATGAAACCAAAGTTATTTCTCAGTCTATGATCCTGCCATCAAAATCTGTAATGGTCACATTCCAACTTCAAGCAACACAGGGCTGCATTGTTGTGTTTCATCTAGAGATAAGTTCAGTTATCTGAATGTGACTCAGTCTAACTCAAGTCTTTACTTACAAAAAGTGCTGACATCAGATTACACCTTCTACACTGATTCAAACCACATGTTGTTTTGATGAAAGCCTGTGGCGCAGGTGTTTCGCTGACAGATTCATAAAAAACACTAAATCTTAAATATTGGAGTCTGAACAGCCAAATAAAATGTAGACAATAAGGAACTAAAATGTGGAGATTAAATAATGAAAGCAGTGACAAGCACAGAAAACGTAACCTATAAAGAGTGAGCATTTGGAGGACATATTAAGTCTGCAGCTGCTGGCAGGCATTGTGTGATTGGTCATGGCTGAGCCCCAGTGGGACAGCACCAACAGAAGGTGGTGGGCCTGTATGAATATTTAGACCAGGGAGAAAGTAGAGATCCTAGATGTAAGCAGTAGCTTTATAACAGGTCATCTGAGCAACATGGCGATGCAGAGAGCCTTGTTCTTTTCTGTAATCACCAGCGGCCGGGTTAAAGACCTGACCCAGGCCTTTCAGGTTCATCCAAGCATCCCAGCCCAGTCAGCCACAAGGGGGGTCTGAGGGGGGCAGGATCCCAAGTGCTGCTTCTTTCCCCCACTGTGTTCCTTTATGGACGACACAAATCCAACCACTGATGCACTTATGGCCCTCAGGGGGCTGAAGGGGGGGTCCTTTCAGCTGCTGGACACTCAGCGCAGGCGGCCATGCTGTGTGTTTGAGCGTGCTGCTGCAGAGAGTTGGGGGCCGTCACAGGTTGTCGACTTGCTTTTATATCCTCCACACTGTAGCAGCACGCAGACTACAATCATTACTGCAATTAGCATTTCTGCTAGCATGTGTGTGTGCAGTCAAAGACAGGCACAAACAAGCCTGCTGTTCCACCACACTGCTCCCATGTTTGAGTCAAATCTGTTGTGAAGGCCGAGGGCCGTCCAAGATAAATACAACTAAAAAAAGAGTCATGGAAATTAACAAGGAATAGTACAAATACAACTAATCCCGTCTTTGTTTGTGTCGATGCAAGGCAGCGTTTGGATTCACCGTGACTGAGTATGTCTGAGAGACGCCATTATACACTGTGCAAATAGAAATACTGACGAAAACTGGTAATACTTAAAGAGAGTCATCAGTTAACTTTCTGCTGTCTGGAGAAACATTTTAACAATTTTAAAAGCCTGTTTTAAGCAGAATTGTGTCATTAAGTCTCCAATTATCTTTGTTGGCTGGAGAATGGTTTAGATATAAACAACATTTTGGGGCCCCTCTCCCCAGCCTGACAGAGCCTCAGCTTCATGGCATGAGCCCCTCTCCTCCTCAGCAGCTCCAGGTACTTTGACACAGCACTTTACTGTCAGAAACACCAGTTGTCAAAATTTAATGTTTTTAGTCTTTTTCTATACAACATACTTCAAATAAAACTAGTAAGATGTAGTTTTGTACAGAAAAGTACCAAAGTTTATAAATATGAAGTCAAATCTTCAACCAGAAGCTGTTACAAGCAGATAAAGTGAGAGAGCTCAGCTGTGGCAGTTAAGTAGAGAGAGGGTGTGGCACTAGTGACAAACAGAAGTGGTGATAAAGAGAAATCTTTCCAATTATTTAACAGTGGATAAACTCTGAAGAACTAAGAAACTCACAGAAACCTCCACACAAATGTGCAGGAAGTTGCAAGATTTTGTGGGGCTCTCCTTACTGCCCATGGTGTCTCTCTGCTCTACAATCCATAATAGAAAAAAAAAAATATTGCAAACTTTTTTATTCCTTGGTTGGCAAATGTGTTTTATCTGGTCCCTTGGGAATCTCATTAAAATGCAAACATCAAAGTCTGTGTTTTCTGCAGACAGAAATTCCTCATTCCTGTTCAAAATGGTAAAACGTGGAGAGCTCACTGAAAGAGTCTGCATTAAAGCACTTCATGATGCTGGATGGTCTCTGAGACAGGGGTCTAATAAATTTGTTAAGCACTGTACATTAGCATGCACATCTTTGAGCCCCAGTTAAGAGACTTAAAACTTATTTACCAGCCAGGGAATGAGATCATAAGGATAGAGGCTGTGCTGGAGGGTAAAGCGGAGCAAGGCCCGCTGCATGCAGAAAAAGGTAACTATGTATTCTGCATCAAAACAACAAAATCCCATAATATCTTCTTCTCTCTATCACTGCTCTGTTTTAGCAACGGGACATCGGCCATGGCTCTCGTTTGATCGCCCCTTGGTACATATTCTCTCGCCCTCTCTCCTTTTTGGGTTGAATTGTGTGTTTTTTTCCACAAAATGTCTCTACTTTCAGTACTACTGAACACAAAACTAACTAATATTATATTGTTTAAAGCACATGGCATCAAAAACCTTTACATCCCACAAACACTGATACTCATAAATGTCCTAAATAAGAACATCAGAAAATCCAGACAGAGCAGATTTACTGCTTGCACTTCTGTTGGATTAACGACAATTTTGAGGAAATATTTTTGGGGTTAGATGTTATTTTGAAGAAAATCAAAATCCTTTTGCCTTTCATTTCTATTAATACTGCATCCAATCTGGTAAGCTTTCAGTGGCCCTTTCTACTGCGCCAATTGGCATAAAAAATACTTAAATTACCCAGTGTTGTTGTAATTTTGTTGTCATTGTATTGAAACAGGTGTTTACATCGGTGTTAACAGCCTACACACACAGTGTATGAAAAACCAAAACTGGACAACAGAAGGTTGGAAAGACATTGCTTGGTCTGAAGAGTCTTGAATTCTGCTGCTGAATTTAAAAGGTGGGGCAGAATTTGGCATAAACAACCTGAAAGTCTGCCAGACCACCAACAACCATTGCACATTCAAATTCATTCCATTCACATTTCTTCCCTATTCCGTCAATTGTCTTGGCCATGTCTACATGACTAAATGAGCTGGTTGCTGCCATGTAATTGGCTAATTAGATAAGGTATGCCAAATAATGTACATAGGAAGTGTATGGTTAGATTACAAACTCACAAAATTTGTTTCAATTGCAGTATTTGACAACTGTCTTTCTGTATAATTATTTTTCATTCCCATTTTATCAGTAAATTCCCAATAGCCTATGACTTTGAATGTTAATATTACCAGATTTACACTATACCATCTAAAACACACATCAGGAGAATGTTATTATCAAGCTGTTGTTTACTTTAATGGCCATGACAGAGAGAAAACTGCTAAAGAATTGTTTAATGTTTAATATTTACACTAACTTCTTTTCACGACAATGACGCCAAATACATTTGTCCTTATGACTCTGTTTACAGAGTGGCGCAGGAATGAGTCCTAAAACAGAGAAGTAAGTTAGCATTTGATCACTTCCTGTTCCCCTGTCCGACAGCCTATGGGATTTTGACCGGGTTTTTCGTTTAAATCAACGCCCTATGATTTCCACGTTAACGGAATCGCGGACGGAATAGTGGAATTGACCAATAAAAACGGAATCTACTATTTAATGCGGAAATCACGGAAATTGAGAGAATTTGACTGAAATGCTGTGAAATGCTGAAAGAGAAACATATATTTGGGGAATATGTTCCGGGGAACACTAAAAGTGTGGCACAACTTGTGCCCTACTTCACAAACACTCACCCCGCCCCCCCTCCTGAACAATACAAAGCATGTCAAAGAAGCTGCACGAAACACTGTAGTTCACGTAGTTCAACACGGGGCAGTACCATGTGACATAATGTTGCACCTTTAAGAAAACTCATCCGTGCTACGAGTTATTTCACCTCACCACACCAGAGAGTCACGGAGAGAGAGAGATGCGTCTGCGCAAGGCACACTGCTGAAGTCACAACTTGAAGACCTACTCACCCCTCGGAGGCTTCAAACTCAAGATTTTATGAAGTCCTGTGGTCTAAATGATGTTACATTTGATTTTCTATTAGCTTAATAATTCCTCCTGTAGATAGTGTAGTTCCCTTTGGTTGCCTAACAAGCCAATACCTGTCTGCATTTACGTATCGGTCTGATATGACGCAGACAGACAGACAGTAATGTATGGAGGCAGATGAGGAGAGAACTGTCTGGAGTAAAAACACAATGCAGCATCAAACTGCATGGACTGTTACAGACTGAGAGAGAGGTTAGGATGTAATTATACACATGGCTGTGTCTTCAAATGTTGGAAATATCTGACTGTTACACTGGTTATAGTTATTTTTAATCCAGGTTATGCAAACAATGGTTCCTGGGCCAACTGTGGCCCTTTTCAATAAATTTAAGGTTATTTCTATTTAATTAGTGAACATTTTACTCATTTTTCATAAACAGGACACTCTTTTTTTTATGGATAAATTAGTGAAAAGGTTAAAAATGGAATTCCAAAAAATCAAACGGAATTTGGCAAAAAATAAAACTGACTCCTTAGGGCCCTATTAAATGTCTGAATTAAGGTCTGTATTGAACACAAGCTACAGAGATTTTAACATTTTTTCTATGACATAAAATACATCTGCATGGTGCCCCACCTTTGAATTGTGTATCTTCTTGCATCTTAATAAAGGTGGTTGCTAAAGGGCAGCTAACTAGGACTGCAGCTTTGTTGGGACCATATCTGTCATAGGGGAACAACTGGGCCTGCCAGCCCCTTGTATCCTCGGTTGATGATGCTAAATTCAGTTAAACATGTCGTACTTCAGTGTAGCATGAGATTAACTTTTTACTTTCGTTACTAATATTTACGAACCAAAAATGATGCTTATATTATTGATCAACAGGGATTATCGAAATGAACAAAAAGTGCACATTTCATAAACTTTTATTGAACACAGATATTATTTTCAGCAATGAGGCAAAAAGAAAAAAAAAAACACTGAAAAATCCAATAGGCTTGCTGCCAAGGGAACCCATGCAATGCTAACCTCTGGGCTTACCAACAAAATTATGCCATGACATTAAAAACTTGAGTTCTGTTTGAGAAAAGAAACCTTTGCTATAGCTGATTTTATCTGCAAAGCCTGGGAAAAAAAGGCAAAGTGTATTGTTTACAATTGAGCTGGGAAAAGATCATGCAACTTTGTAATTGTTATGAATTTATCTTTTTGTAAAACACTGCAATTGTGTTTCTGTTGTCTTATAAACCCATGAGGGTTGGGCACTTTTTGTGCATGACACATAAATAAAGTACAATCAGTCAATCAATCAGTCAAGCACCACTCTAGCACACCAGTGATGAAATAACTGCTCCTTAAAAACAGGGGATGGGTATCAAGTACTAAAGCACTTGATGTGGCTGTCATTATTTGAGTAATGTTTCACAAACACTGTTTCAGACTACAATATATCAACTAATGTAGCATTACACGTTCAACAAAACTTTCTTGGTTCATCTAACTGTATTTACTTGTACAAAAACCAAGAAAATATTGATAAGCATAACACAGTGGCACAGTGACTTTTCTGCTCTGGCTTTAATAATACTTATACTAATACTCACTGAGCAAGCTGGGATCTAAACCCCTACTTTAACAGTCAGCAATGCGAATCACTGAGCTACCCAGCCACATCCAGGACAAGCTATAAAAAAGACGAACTCAAAGTTAGCCCTGTTAGTACAGTTTAGCACTCGTCATAAGTGATACTACCAGAGCGAAGAGGATTAGTCAGCCAGAAACATTACTGGTGACTGGAGATATGCTCCAATCAAGTTTTGTGAAAAGAAAAGGCTTCTTCAAGTCAATGGCTAGTGGTGAAAAGATTATCCGATATGGATCGGTTAACCGATCTTGATCTTGAGCCTTGGATCTGTTAAAATGTGGCACGAACCAGTCTTTGGACCGGTTCATTCATAGCCCGTTCTGCCATGCCCTGGCTCAGCGTTTGTAATCTTGCGTGACCCGTGATTACCTTTTACCTTTAAATGAGTGTTCTGTTCACTGTAGGTGCTCGCTAGGTTGCTGGGTGTGTTTCACCAATCATCACCTTAATGTCCTTCAGTTACAGTTCTACACCTCAGGAAAAAGTCACGGGGACTTTATATGAAGGAAGGATGACTTTTAAAATGTCTGCCCGTCTGAATGCTTTGGAGAAAAGCGATTATGAACTAAAGCAGTTCATAAATTTCACCTGTTAAGATGGCAGGGCTAAAGTTTAGCTAAGATGCTAATGCTAAATGTAGCACAAACAGGCTCGAACTCAGGGTCCAAAACTGACTTTTTCACTTACCAGCCAGGCTGGTGGGTAAGTGAAATTTTTTACCAGCCAGGCAGATATTTTACCAGCCAACCAAATAAAAATTGCTTTTAAGTGTTGTAGTTTGCTATCAGTTTTATCTAACATGTCATTTGGGTCTTGCATGCGATTCTCAATCAATATTTTAATAGTATGCACTAATACTAGCAATAATGTATGCTTAAAGAGACCAAAAGTGGGTAAAAAGACCCTTATTATGTGTAGAACAACAAATGAACTTGCTTTTGTCGATTCTTGTTTTTATAACGTGACAATTCCAACCCTCCTTTATCTGGGCTAGGCAAAATGACTCAAGAGATACTCTGGCAGGGTGACTTTAAATTTTATTTTTGGTTTATCATTTATTTATTATTCTATTTTTCTTAGAAGTTTAGTTTTCTTACATTTGGTTTAGTTTTAAACCTTATGGTCCACTTAAGAGCCTAAAACAAATCAATTTTTTTGTATACAGTCTTCATTAACAACGTAAGTAACCAAATAAGTGTAAATGTTGAGCCTTAAGTGTTTCTACAGATATAGCCTTTTGTAAATGATTTATTTTGAAAGTTTTGTATTGATTTAAGCTAAAGTAACTTTACTTCCTGTTTAACAGTAGCAGACTTTTACTTTGAAAGCGCCAGAAAGGAAGTGACTAAAGTAACACAAGGTGACTTGGCTACAAGGAAAAACTTAATGGAGCAACGTAAATAAAGACAGCTACGGTAGAAAGTAAAGACCTAGCACCCCTTGTGCAGGCATTAAGCTCTTACGGTGAATTTTTGTGCTTCTGTAACTTCTGCAACTACAATTTGATTTTGTCAAGTTCAAATAAACCACGAAAATCATCAGTACGAGAGTCAACCATCATTCATTCAGGAGGGATGCTACAAACAATCTAAATGGACCAAAAAGAGACAATAGAAAAAACTATCTAGGTGCCTTCTCAGCACGGTTAATCTGTAGTCTGGACATGGAGGCATGACATCTCCTGCTCTGACCACAGCTGGGACTGCACAACAACGATACGTGCTTTCATGTCAGTCTTCAAAAGTCTCCAGTAACACCAGAAAAAGTCGCTAGATTTGTCACTAGTCGCTAGAGGGGTCTGAAACTCACTAAATATAGCGACAAAGTCGCTAGGTTGGCAACACTACAAGGAGGTACGGCTACAGTAACAACCAGCTATCTACCATGGCGCGCTGTGAATGACGTTATGACTGACGCACTTACGTGACCAGACATCGTCTCGGCCTGAAATACACATTACTCTGCCAGGAAACCAGCCGATACCAGCATCGTTCTCCAGTAACAAAAAAAATGAATTTTTCGCTGGTAAAACAAATAACTCGCCAGAGTGGCAAGTGGTCTTAAAAATTTGCCAGCCAGAGACAAAATCTACCCGTAATTGGCGAGTGGCGAGTGTTAGTTTTGGACCCTGCCCAACCATAAACACTTTCCTGAGTTAAAACTTGGACAAGTCTTCAGTTATCACCGTATCAACAGCCCCTTTATTTGCCGGGTTTACAACCGAGACATGTTGTTGGGAGTGACTGATTTGATGACACAGGCTAATCAATACATCTGAGCCACTGATATGATATTAAACAGAGAAGACTACAAACAGCTGGAGATGAGCTGTTCTCTAGTGTATTCATTCAAGAACAAAAGCATAAAGAACGGTCAGATACACAGAGAAAGGAAACAATGATGTTTTTGTGACATGTAGACTGAATACTCACACTAAGAGGAATTGTGAAAGAAAAAAAAGGATAGAAACCTGCTGTAATTTGCCTGTTTTAAATATTATTTTAACCCCTTTTTCTCCTGTACTAGCAGACACATAGAGCTCTGTCTATCCAAATCTCCTTGTGACTTTAAATTCATTTTAATTTGTGCTTCTTGGAAAAATTTTATATTTAGTTATGTGCTGTTACTGGGATTAATAATGCGAAGGAAGTTCCAAGTATAGAAAGACAAACATGTACCAGTAAAAACTCATTTTAATATTTATCTCCCAATTTAATGTCAAAGTAAGGCACCTGGGTGTGATGAAAACTTTGACATACTTTCAGAATGTCAGCACAGGAGGCCTGGCATTTAGTCTGTTTTTTAAATAAGATCAAATTAACTAAGATTTTTATGAATTATCTTGTTTTTCCCTTTTTGCTAATTTTTGTTAAAGCAAAAAGTTATTTTGATTCTATAATGAGATTGTACTGGATCGAATCAGATTGAACTGAACCAAACAGAATCGTTCTGTATTTTAATAAATCGGCAGTTAATCGAATCGTAGTCTGTGAATCGAGATTCGAATTGAATGGTCTTGAAAAGGAGAGATTCATACCCCTATCAATGGCATTTGTTAAACTGTGGTAAAAGCCATCTTCACAGCTACAAGAGTAGGGCAAATTAAGTGTGTCACTAAACTATCTGTTCCTACAGACTCATAGACTGATCTTCCCATGGAGCCATGTCATACTGTTAGCTTTCTAGTCACAAAGTACTGTGGAGAGGTTGACAGCAATTAAGGAGTAGAGTTTGAACTGTCTTGGTCATACCACAGAGCTCTGTGTTGAAGTTTGATATATTTATACATTTCAGGCACAGCTGATAAACTTCAATAACATTATCATCTCAATACTTTATTCAGAACCAGATTCAAACACTCATGAGCAGCACACAATGGAAAAAATTTGCCACTGGCAGGTAGCATGTGTGACACATTTTTAGGATAAAATTAGCAAGATCTAATTATCATCTCATTATTCTTCGGAATAATAGATCATTTGAAATATGTTTAAAAGGATCTAAGCAATTTTTACTTCCAGCTGATCACTTATAACAGAAAAGGTGTGATCAGATTACTGAAAATAGCTATTTAATTAATAGCAATATAACACACACTACATGCATGTTTGAACCTGTTGTCAGATCCTGTTCAAGCTTAAAAACACCACTGCTGTAAAACAACACAACTTTACTTTCAACTGCCACACCACAATAATGCTAAATAAAAGCTTTTTTAACAGGATATTAGATACATTTTCTTCATGAGCACGGCCAAGGTCCTGAACAATTCTGTATCAGCTCAATGACTGGCACAGACTGTTTCTTACTAATGCAAAAATACATTTAAAAGGTTGAGCATCTCTAAAGCAGAAGAAAAAACTTTTCTGACTATTTAGCTGTTTCTACACCCTGGGGCACTGCTACAGTTTAGCGACTCCAAACTTTGAAGATTTTATATTCAATAGTAACAACATTGTGTTCAGTTTTTTGAGATCCTTCAAGCCAGAAAAAAATACTAGGCTTAAATCTCCCAGTCAGCAACTAAGTGATTTAAGAACAGATCCTCCCTGACTGCTGTTCGACTGATGTTATAAATCATTCTCTATTTAGAGTAGCAGGAATACAGTTTATCCGATCTGCATAGATACAAGTCTGGAGCATCACTTCATTAACAAAAAGGGGGATATTAATCTAAAAATTCTTTTACTTTACAAAGTGCTGACAAATGTTTTAAAGCAGTAAAATCTGTGGAACTATAGTGATCAATGGTATAAAAAACTACTACTTAAAAACATTGCACATTTTTATATCTTAACAGAGGTGTAGGAGAATGAAGGAAGTTTAGGACTGGTTATTGTTTGACACACTATTATTGTGATACATTGTCTTCGATTCAACTTTGAATCCACCATACACTGTAACATGTTAAATATGAAATAGGTTCTTTTCTGTGATTTACAGAGTTGTCAAAAACAAGCTGTTCAGCCTTTACTGGTGTTTTATTTCTTTCTTTAACAAACTGTCCCATTAGATTAAGTTTAAACATTGGTTGCTGTAGGATTGTCACAATACCACAATGTCAATAGTTGTCATTTCTAGTGCTTTTTTCATTTTATCTTGATGTTTCCATGAATACTGAAAATATTTAGCACACAGAGCTATTTACAGAAAATTTTAGATACTACTGAAGGGGTAAGTCAGCTTCGGTAGCTCATCAACAATATGCGGGTTGTTGATGGGTTGCAAACAATTAGGTTGTGGGCACTGCCAGTGCAAAAACACAGCTATTACAGACACAGGCCTTCAATCTTTGCTATTATTGGGGGGGGGGGTTCAAACATTATTGGTACCTGTGTAATACCACGGCAACGAAAGTATAAGTCATAGACAGCCAGTTCTGGATAAATAGTAGTTTTTAATAATCAAAAGTTGCTGGCAAACTCCTATTTACTGTGGAAATTGCTGAACTCATTAGCAATGGGTAAGAAAGGGTAAAGCTTTCACCCACTTGTCAAAGTCTGCAATGATTTTAGTGCACTTATCTTTGTGGTTACAAGTTTGACTTGAGATCAAAAGGTTTTTAAGGATTATGAACTTTTTTTGACACTATTCATTAAAATAACAGATTTCTCTCCCCAAACATGGCCGGTTTGACAGTATTCAGGGGTTTAACTGCATTTTTGAAGGTTTCATTGCTTTCCAACGCCAGTCTTACCAAAGACACAGTTCTGTAAAGATTCTGCTCGTAGTCGTTAAAATCACAGATTGGATCGTTTTCAATCACGTGGAATCAAAAAAGCATCAAAGTTATAAACATTTTGACAGTCTTAGGACGGTGTAAATGCTCTAAAGTGTCAGTAGAACAGTCCGATGAAATAAATATAACTAATAATAACTTAGAAAGCATGCCAGTGTGATGGTATATGCTTTAATCGCTCCTGTCCGCGTGCTAGTTAGCGTTCAGTTTGCAGTGTTAGCATTAGCTCCATCATTATTGTCGGGCGGTTGTCCAGTATAAAGTTACCGTATTCAAACTGTTATTTATGAGCAGAGGCCTCATTACATCCTACATCTTTGCAGACAAGTTAACTGTATCAGAACCGAGAAGAGACGCTAACGAGGAAGGCACAGTGCTAAGCTAACAGCATAACTTAAATTCAACTGAACTAGCTCACCATGCTAGCTAATTTGCTAATGCGCGCGCATAAACAGTAGTAGCATTTAATTAGCCTAACGGCGAAATAAAAAACCATTTGAGACGTTTTCAAATCACAGGCTTATTGGATAAAGGAATCAAGTGAACGCAACAATAGACAGAGAAGTCTGCTTGGGCCTATGTGGAGACACAGAGTCGGAGGTGTTGGGTTTGATAAAGCTGGTTAGCACTGAGCTTAAGCAGCCAACATAGCGGAGCTAACTAGCCATCATGCTAAAGCTAACACCTTTGTTTAACTCTGTTTGATTTTACAAAGTGTGAAAGTAACGTTTGAATCACTTTAAACACTGCGTTTACAAAGCGTTCACGCAGTTTCCCACATTAGTGTGGTGTTATGGTACTTACTTGAAATAAAAATGTACTCCAGCTCGGCTCCATCGCAGCTCTCTGGAACACAGCGGCTAAAATGAGCAAGGAAACTCCGTGAGAGAGAACAACAAAGCGGCCAAACACGAGCTACTGCATCCGGTAACCCGGGGCTCAGAAGCAGTCTGACCTACTGGCTTTATTTTCAACAGTTGATATTCTTTAATAGCTCACATATTTTTCTATCAGGCACTATCTGGCCGACTGGTTTTATTTTAAACATATATTATTTTAAAATATGTCATTGGAATTATTTTATTAGAAAGCAGTTTTTAAAAATTATCATTCTTAGATTACTGTAAGGCATGAATAAAAACAATGGATGGAGAAAAAACAACACAAACATCCAATCTGAAAGAATAGCCCATCACTGAATCAGTTTCAAGAAATACTGTAAAAATGGAATAGGCTTTCAATAAAAATTAAAATAATCCCATACTAATGGCCAATGGCAATTTAATGCTTAGTCCCTTTTATTAGTCTGGTGTTTCTGCACGTTTAAGGAGGTCTCAGAAAGTGGCCACTATGTATTTATAACAGATCAAAAACAAGGAAAAAGCAGCCGCATTAAAGAGTTACTTCAACATCATTTTCAGTTCTTCAAAACTTTTTAATACCACGTGTTCTAAACAAAATATTTGTCACTTTAATGATCAACAGTGTCAAAAAGTAACAAGCCTTCATAAAACCTTGGATCTACAGTCCAATTTGCATGTTTATAAGCAGGGACTGCAGCTGCACGGTGGTGCAGTGGATAGAACTGTCACATCACAACAATTAGGTCTCTGGTTCAAATCTCCATCCAACAGTGCCTTTCTGTGTGGAGTCTGCATGCTCTTGCCAGTTACTCAGGCTTCATCCCATTACTTCTAAATTACCCATTGGTTTAAATGTGACAGCTTGTTTGTCCCTGTAGGTCCAACCTGTGGTTGACTTGCAGCGAGTCCAGGTTGAATCCTGTACAATGACAGCCTGGATTGGTTCCCACTCTCCTGAAGTGGTAAGTGGTAATGGATGGATGGATGGAGAGATGGAGGGATATAAAACAAGTATCAATATCACTGAATTTTTAGAGGAATAATATCAAAAATTGAAAATACTGTTGTCTTGACAAATCTGATCTGAATAGAACCATGAATCTAACCCTGCCCTTCTGCCCATCTCACAGACACATCACCCATAAAGTCAGATATGTAACCTTTAGTTTGTCCTATTTAAAAAAAAAAAAGCAAATGTTGCACCACAGTATGCAACCAAAATGCTTTTTATCTGTGTTTGTATCAAAGCAAACAAAAAAGGGAAAAAGACATCATGTATTAAATCACTGCACAATAATTTCCTTCTGCATATCATGCAGTTCACATCTGCCTTTCCTGTGTGCTATTTTTATCAGATTCCATGGAGTTAGCCTGTTTGGTTTATTTTTTTCTCATTTAACTGACCTGTGTGATGTCACTGTGGTTTATAATAGTCACATCTGGCTTACCTGTGTAGTTTATTTTTACCTCCGCCAAGTAGGTTATGTGATCAGCAGGGTTTGTTAGTTAGTTAGTTTGTTTGTTAGCAACATAACTCAAAAAGTTATGGATGGATTTTGATGAAATTTTCAGGAAATGCCAGAAATGGCATAAGGAAGAGCTGATTAGATTTTGGGAGTGATCCTGATCACCGTCTGGATCCAGGAATTTTTTAAACGATTCTTTACTATTGGAGGATAGGGCTAATGGTGGAGGTCTGCACTCTCCAAGTGCTTTTCTAGTTTAATATATCCGTTTGACCTGTGTGGTTTGTTTTCATCACATCTTGCTGCCCTGTACAGTTTAGTTTTCACACCTGGCCAATCTGTGTGCCATAATTTTTGTTATCACATCCGGCTGATCTCTGTGGTTTTGGTTTTCATATCTGGCTGACCTGTTTGATGTATTGTTTCTTGTTTTTTAATCACATCTGGTTTACCTTTGTGGTTAAGTGTAGTCCTTGCATGTTTAATCTTATGTTGCCTTTCATGTAGATAAAGCTGAGAACAAATTAACTACAGTTCAGATCAAACTGTGTTTTTCCGGATGGTGAAAACTTATCCACAGCCAGCAGTGACGGACTGACTCCATGTTATCATCCACACTACCTGCAGCTCCAATCTGTTTGTGTAATTTGGATGGAGAGCTGTACAGACTCATGCTGCTGTCATTAGTCCAAATGTTCATCTACAAAACAAATTAACATATAGAATAATTAATCTCCGACTAATTTTTGAGCTGCATAAATACAGAACTTCTGCATAAGCCTGCAGTCCTCTTTCTAGCTTGTTCCATGCTCTTTTTGTTTGACTGTTCCCGGCTGTTCAAAAAGGAACCCCCCCATTGTGTTTCGAAATCTTTGTTGCACTGTACATTGCCAGCCTTTGTAGGCACACAGCACAATGCCAGTTTCAGACGGACCGGCTCAATATGTGTGGTCAGCCTATTCACCCCCCACACGCTCAACACGATTCATCTCATCAACGCTTTAAGATTAAAAATAGCCATGCATGCTGCATGGCAAAGGCCACTTTGTGAGGATTTATTCTGGAAAAATCAAGGTTACATTCAGGTGAGTTCTTCAATTTATAGACTTTCTTCTACTAAACACTACAAAAGAATTAATCTAACTGTACCTGACAAGGAGAAACAAATACGCACAGTCATAAAAAAGGAAAAATGACATGTCAGCAGTATGTGTGATGATGTAAAAACAGAGAAAAATTTTAGTAAATTAATCAGTTTGCTAACCAGGAATTATTTCCTGGTAATACTAATAAAACTCACTAATAATAACAATATTACAATCAATAAATCAGTTAAAATCTCCTGTCCAAAGCCAAATCAGGTTTCAGATTCAAACCAATATTCCTATAGGGGCTTTAAGTCCATCACGTAAACAACCTGTAAAATTTCATTTACCAATCTTCGTATGCCAGATTTATAACGCCGGCCTTCTGTGTAGAATCATCACGAGGGGTTTTGGGGGTGATATGACGAGGTAGTTAACAAAACAATTTCAACACCAAGTTTCCCACTGTTTCTCTGTCTGACCAGTTCAGCACATCTCTCTGTCTCGTCTTTAAATTGTTTGTTTTCATGGGGGTGGCTAGCTGTGATTATTATGATCTGTTTGAATCAGGAAAAAAATGTCTGCTCCATCTCTGGATTCATCACTAGCCTCCATTGGCATCTCAAATGACATAAGATTAATTCATGGCAAAAATAGGCCTGCTGCTTTACAAAGTGAACAAATCAACACTGAAGGCAGAAGAAAGTAACCTTATAAAGCAGATGGATATGCCTGTTTCCTCAAATCCATCTGGCGTGTCAGGTTAAGAAGAAAGCTGTAGTTAAAAACGTTCCTAATGAGACCTTTTGTTATGAGACCTCACCAAGCATCGCCAGTCAGAGCCATTAACCAGATATGAAACCAATTTAAGTACGACTTAGCATTCTCATAAACAACAGAGAGGTTTGAACTGCTTTTATTTCACTGTGACACCAAATTGGCAATAGTTTACATTATGCACAGAAGTAAAATGAACTGAGAAAGCAACAGTGCCTATGAAAAGTATTCACCCCCTTGGAAGTTTTACCTTTTAATTGATTTTCTAAATCAATCATGGTCAATATAATTTGGCCTGAATTTTGACCTGAAAAATACCCCCAAAAATCCACTTTAATGTCAAAGTAACAGATTTCTACAGTGACATCAAATTAACAAAAATGTAAAAGGTAAAATAAGTGACTTCATAAATATTCAAGCTCTGACAGGTTTCAGTGTAATCAATTGTGAACAGCCCTTTTTAAGAACAGGAACAACTTCTCCATTGGATCGGATTGGTCTGGGCTTTGACTGGGCCACTCCAGAATATTTACCTTGTTGTCTTGAAACCATTTCTGTGTAGCTTTCGCTGTATGCCTTTGACCGTTGCTGCTGAAAAATAAATCCTACACCAAGCCGTAGTTCTCTTTCAGACTGAATAAGGTTGTCCTCCAGGATTTTCCTATATTTTGCTGCATTTATTTTATGCTCTTCTTTTACAAGCCTTCCAGGGCTGACCAGCTGCAAAGAAGCAGCCCTACAGCATGATGCTACCACCACCTGCTTCACATTGTGAATGGTGTGTTTGCGGTGATGTGCAGCGTTTGGTGCACCAAACCTTGTGCCTTGTCTAATGGCCAAAAGCACCATTATGGTATCATCAGACCGAAGAACTTTCTTTCATTTGATCATGGAGTCTCCTGGATGCCTTTTGACAAACTATGATCAAAATTAAAAACAAGTTGTTTTTTTCAACAATATCTTTTTCTTTACCACACTCCCATAAAGCTTTGACTGATGAAGAACCCGGGCAAAGTTATATGCAGAGCTGCTGAAGCTTGTAACTCCTTCAGAATTGTCAGGTGTTTTGGTGGCTTCTCTCACTCGTCTCCTTCCTGCAAGGATGGCCTGGCCTTGACAGATTTACACATATGCCATAATACCTCCATTTCCTGGTGATATATTTAAATAAACTCTGGGGATGTTAAGCGCCATGGATTTTTTTTAATCTATCCCCTGACTTGTACTTTTCTATAACCTTTTCTTGTGTTGCTTGGAGTGTTCTTTTGTCTTCATGATGTAATGGCAACCAAGAATACTGATTAACCAGTGACTGGACCTTCCAGACACAGGGGTCTTTATACTACAGTTACTTAAGACACATTCACCGCACTCAGGTGATCCCCATTTCACTTCCTGCGAGACTACTAGCACTGATTGGCTGGATTTCTGTTAAATTATGGTCAGTTACTTTGGAGGGGGTGAATATTTATGTAATCACTTTTTTATATTACATATTATTTAGATCACTTTACTTTGTAGAAATCTCTTTTCAATTTGAAAATAATGAGGATTTTTTTGTCTTTTTTTTTTTTGTCGAAAAAGCCAAATTATAATTCCCATGATTGATTTATAAAATCAGTAAAATGGTTTCATATGAGGGCTGCACAGCGGTGCAAGGGTTAGTGCTGTTGCCGCACAGCAAGAAGGTCCCTGGTTCTCTTCTGGTCAGGGCCTTTCTGTGCAGAGTTTGCATGTCCTCCCTGTGCATGCGTGGGTTCTCTTTGGGTACTCCTGCTTCCTCCCACCACCAATGACATGCTCATTAGGTTAACTGGTGACTATAAACTGGCCATAGGTGAGTGTGAGTGTGCCTGGTTGTCTGTTTCTATATGTCAGCCCTGCAATTGACTGGCGACCAGTCCAGGGTGTAACCCGCCCAATGACAGCTGGGATAGGCTCCAGCCCCGCTCCGACCCCCAATGGGAAAAGTGGTATAGAAAATGGATGGATGGGTTTCATATAAAGCATGTCCCAAATAAAGGCAGGGTAATTTCTTAGACAGAAAGACTGGAAAGTGTTGTGTAAAAATAAGATTTTCAGTCACTGTTGTCTGATTATTGGCCAGTTTAAACATATACATGTACTCATAGCCAATATGTAGCTCCTCAACTAATCAGAAATGAACAAGTCCCACCCCTTAAAATCCCTGAAAATACAGTCACTCCGCAGACAACCATTATGGGGTTTATTAAAGAAAAAAATGCCTTACACCAAGGATATCCTGAACTGAAACACAGAGACTTCAGAGCATCAGGTATTTTTAACCCTGATGATAAGTACTATTTTTCTCTGAAGGTGAAGTGATCTGTGATTGGCCCTGACTGTGTGTCTCTTTGGTCATCAGGGTAAGCGATGGGTGATTGGTCCATTCTTGGTCGCTTCCTGTCTGAGGTCCAGAACCACTCCACAGTGATCGGGAAGATCTGGCTCACCATGCTGCTTATCTTCCGTATCCTACTGGTGGCACTGGTGGGTGATGCCGTGTACAGCGACGAGCAGTCCAAGTTTACTTGTAACACCCAGCAGCCTGGCTGTAACAATGTGTGCTATGACACCTTCGCACCAGTGTCTCACCTGAGGTTCTGGGTGTTCCAGATTGTGCTGGTGTCCACACCGTCCATCTTCTACATAGTCTTTGTCCTCCATAAGATTGCCAAAGATGAGAAGCTGGGTGGGCAAAGACCTCAGGTGTTATCTAAGAGATCGTCCAGAAAAAGGCGAGGGGGGCACACAGAGAAGGAGGGGGCAGAGTCTCTGAGGGTGGGTGTGCCTACTTACTGCCCTCAGTACAAGGAGGAGTGGGAAGCCCATCGCAGAGATGGGGAGGAGGAGAGTTACTTGGGGGAGGATTTTGGTGAGGTGGGGGAGGACCCAACTCGACAGTCCAATCAGATCCTGCTCATCTACATCCTGCATGTGCTGCTGCGCTCCATCATGGAGATCACCTTCCTGATTGGTCAGTACTTCCTGTTTGGGTTTGAGGTGCCTCACCTGTATAGGTGTGAGACGTACCCCTGCCCCACACGGACAGACTGTTTTGTGTCCAGGGCCACAGAGAAGACCATCTTCCTAAACTTTATGTTCAGCATCAGCCTGGGCTGCTTCGTGCTTAACATGGCCGAGTTGCACTACCTGGGCTGGGTCTACATCTTCAGGATCCTGTGCTCAGCCTGCTCCACCTGCTGCAGTCAGGACAGAGACACCATCCACCTGTACGCACACCACAACCCCCTCCTTCTGCAGCTACGACATTCCCTGAAGGGACAGCTTGTCCTGCAGACTCCTGCCGCCATGGTCCCCGAGAAGACCGGCGGCCTTCTTGCACATGGCCCCGCCATCTCTTTTGAGACCGACTCGACCGTTGAATGCACGTCCAAGAGGAGTCCGGAGAACAGAGACAAGGTCAAGGTGAAGCTGGCCAACATGGCCCGCATGGGGCGGACCAAGAAATCCTGGCTTTGAGAGGGACAACACTCAGTGTCTGAGAGGAGGAAGGACGTAGAGATTCACCTGAACCTTTTTCATACTGATACAATGACAACTTAATGACTTCTGAGAGACACAGAGAGGATTGTAACACTACACATGGACATTACTCACATTAATATGTAAACTGGAACACTCTGCCGCGCTGAGTCGGGGCTGGACTGGGTTGTACAGATGGACCACCTGAAAATGTTAAGCTATGGAACTGCTAAAACATATCAGAGAATCTGTTTCTTTAGCTGTGTCCCACCTATGCCTGTTCGGTGTGGTTGTATTACAGAACGCACTAAAAGATCAAGACTTATTAAGAACAGGGAAAGCACAAATTGAAGGATGTTTTTCAGACAGTAGATTTTTATATCTTAACACAATCCTGTATGGGACAAAATGTCAGTGTTTACCTATTTGATCTTCATCATTACGCCAGTAACAACGTATACTATACTTACCTAACTTTAGTGTAATTCCTTCTTCCATTCAACCTCGACCGCTCTCTCTTCTGTAAAACCAAGTTAATTTGGTGCCTAAATTTAAAGGTCACATATTTTACCCCTTTAAGACAAGTTTGTATTGGTCTCAGAGGTCCCCCAAACATGCCTATGAATTTGGTTGCTGAAAAAACACTCCAGTATAGGATTTTTGCATGTCTAAAATTGTGTAAAATTGGGGAATTGTGGACAGGCCAGGGGCAAATATTTTTGCTAGAAAAGCCTGAAAAATTGCATTTTGCATAATATGTGACCTTTAATCTAAAAGAACTGTATCACAACCATAGACACTTTTCTTCTTCAGTTTGTACTTTCCACTGGCATTGGTTTCCTTGGTTGATTTACCTCATAGTTATACTCTGAGTTGTATGGTCAGCCCTAATGTGATGATAATTTTATGAGATTCTGTGAGTCCCTGTTGAATATTTCTGTCCCTTTTGTTTGAATAATCAAGTAACACATCATCAATGTCTTCTAGCTGATGTACTTACACAAGTGTCTGATACCTGTCCTGTATGACATGTAAAAGGTGTGTTTGTTCACAACAACATGAGAATAATGCTGATTAATGGAGATACGGATAAGACTATTCAAATGGCAAAATCTGTCTGGGATGATTTTGGTCATTCACTAAACAGCATGAACACAGAGTTACCTTAAGAGCCCTGAAAAAAAGAGAGACGAACGTTATGTTAAGAATTACCATTAAATTACTGTTCTCCATTAGATTCATGTATAGTATAAATGTTAAACACTGCAGTGTTGAACAGTCAGTGCAAATATGCACCTAAAACACTCCAAACCAGTGTATAGAGAATTATGTGAATGAAAGAAATAAGAAACAATGTTCATATTGAAAGAAATAACATTTAAAATGAAAGAAACAGAAAGAAATGAGTGAAATGATATATGTGTATAATGTAAATTGGACACAGCTTTAGATAAATGTCTCTGCTCAGTCTGTTTGATGTTTCTGGTGTTAAAAATCCACTGAACATATTTATGTTCACTGAGTACAACGTGCCAGCCGCTTTTTAAACCATACAGTGAATTTCAAACGTGGAAAATTATTTCAATATTTTTTAAAGGAAAACAACTTTTTAAAATTATTCATGTTCATAGAAGTTATGGCATTTCATTCATTTTTGAGACTCCATTTTTGAACAGTTTTATTCTTTTGTGATGATGGAAACAGTGTGACATTATTTTTGGCACCTTCAGGCCTTAGTTTGCTGTGAACCCTCATGTTGTCAACCTTACATTTTCACACAGATGAGTTCCCTCTTAGAGCTGACTTTGTAGATGTTATTACTTTCTTTTAATTATCAAGTATTACGGCTCCTGCCTGTGTTGTTATTTTGCAGTTAACTGTTACTCCACTGTTAATAAAACATGTTCACATCCACCTCTTACATCAGCACTCATGTTCTGTGTCTACCACATGTGGCAATACACAGTATACAATGTAGAAACAGCAGCTGTTGGTCCAATGATCCTATAAAAAAATATCCTCTTCATAAATGTGATTACATGATTAAAGACACTGACCTGTCCTCTCAGAGCAGAGAATCTCCTGATTTGTGTGAACGTCAGCTGATATCAAAACAAGAAATAATGATTCCATGGCAGCTTACATATTTGCAGATGCATCTCAGTAAATTAGAATATCATCAGAAACTAGATTTTTTTAATAATCCAACTCATATATTATATAGATTAATTAAACACAGACTGATCTATTTCAAGTGTTTTTCTGTTAATTTGGATGTTTATGGCTCACAGCTAATGGAAATCCAAAATTCAGTATCTCAGAAAATTAGAATATTACTTAAAACCAATTTAAAAAAAGCATTTTAACAGAAATGTTGGACTACTGTAAAGTATTAACTCGTACGGCACTCAATACTTGGCTGGGGCCCCTTTTGCATGAATTACTGCAGTAATGTGGAGCTGCAAAG